>NC_038248.2:18970302-19618220 GCF_000004515.6 Glycine max | reverse complement strand
CGGCCCACGAGCATAGAATCGCGGATGAGTATGCCCAAGTATATGCGGAAAAGAAGGCTAGAGGAAGGGTGATCGACTCTTTACACCAAGAGGCAACCATGTGGATGGATCGGTTTGCTCTTACCTTGAACGGGAGTCAAGAACTTCCCCGATTGTTAGCCAAGGCCAAGGCGATGGCAGACACCTACTCCGCCCCCGAAGAGATTCATGGGCTTCTCGGCTATTGTCAGCATATGATAGACTTAATGGCCCACATAATTAGAAATCGTTAGGAAACTTGTATGGTCTCTCAGACCTTGACTAGATATGACTTCCTTTTTGAAATAAAATGAGTTGGTCCCAGGTTTCTACTCCAAAAAACTTGTGCAAATCAAATCACTCCTACATCTCATCTCTAGCATGCATTTTCTTTCTTTACCCACTCCTCACGTTTGGTTTTTTAGGGAAAAACACCATAACTAAACGCGCCGCAAGGGATCCCTATCGCACCAGATCCAAATCTAGAACGATGGGTGATCAAGAGGAGACACAGGAACAGATGAAAGCCGACATGTCGGCTCTGAAAGAACAAATGGCCTCCATGATGGAGGCCATGTTAGGTATGAAGCAGATCATGGAGAAGAACGCGGCCACCGCCGCCGCTGTCAGTTCGGCTGCCGAAGCAGAGCCGACTCTCTTGGCAACTACGCACCAACCTCCCTCAAACATAGTAGGACGGGGAAGGGACACACTGGGGCACGATGGCAGTCCTCACCTGGGATACAACCGAGCGGCTTACCCTTATGGATTGCCGCCCAACTATTCACCACCCATCTTGCAAGAAGATGCGGGCCACATTGCTTCTCCCGTCCATGAAAAAGAGCCTCCTCAGCAGCCCGAGGAAGTCCATAAAGACCCTCAAGATTATGCTCGGAGGGATGTCGAGTTTTATCCCCCGATCCCCGAAGGGCCGGCACCGGGCACATTGCCTCAACCCAACATCGCAGCATCGCCAATAGTTTTGTCTATGGAAGGGCCACCCCCGGCAACTGAAGAAAGGAGGAAGCTCGATCTCCTTGAGGAAAGATTGAGGGCTGTGGAAGGGTTTGGGGACTATCCGTTTGCAGACATGACGGATCTTTGCTTAGTACCCGATGTTGTTATTCCCCCGAAGTTCAAAGTGTCGGACTTCGACAAGTATAAAGGGACGACTTGTCCCAAAAACCATCTCAAAATGTACTGCCGCAAGATGGGCGCTCATTCTAAAGATGAAAAGCTGTTGATACACTTCTTTCAGGATAGCTTGGCCGGAGCTACGGTAGTGTGGTACACTAATTTGGAAGCTTCCCGTATCCGTACTTGGAAGGATCTGATTACCGCCTTTCTAAGGCAGTATCAGTACAATTCTGATATGGCTCCTGACCGTACTCAACTGCAGAATATGTTTAAGAAAGAGGGTGAAACCTTTAAAGAATATGCGCAGCGATGGAGGGATTTGGCGGCACAAGTAGCTCCTCCCATGGTTGAGAGAGAGATGATCACCATGATGGTAGACACTCTGCCAGTGTTCTACTATGAGAAGCTAGTGGGTTACATGCCGTCCAGCTTTGCGGATCTGGTGTTTGCCGGGGAAAGAATCGAGGTTGGATTGAAGAGAGGAAAGTTTGATTACGTTTCCTCCACAAACGTGAACGCCAAAAGAATCGGGGCAACAGAGGCAAAAAGGAAGGAAGGAGATGCCCATGCCGTCTCTTCAACACCCGCGTGGGTCAAACCCCAGCAAACACCTCATGGTACCCATCAGTACGCGCAACACCACCCAAGCTTCTCGGCTCATGCGGGGAACGCCTCTAGTTCAACACCCGTGCAGCCTAAGGCACCCACCCAGAGGGAAGCTCCCCAAGTTCCAACTCCGAACACGACTCGACCGGCCGGTAATTCCAACACGACAAGGAACTTCCCTCCGAGGCCGTTGCCGGAATTCACCCCGCTCCCAATGACGTACGAAGATCTTCTACCATCCCTCATCGCCAATCATTTGGCCGTGGTAACTCCCGGAAGGGTCCTCGAACCCCCTTTCCCGAAGTGGTATGACCCTAATGCAACTTGCAAGTACCATGGGGGTGTCCCGGGGCATTCCGTCGAAAAATGCTTGGCCCTCAAGTACAAGGTCCAACATTTAATGGATGCTGGATGGCTGACTTTCCAAGAGGATCGGCCCAATGTGAGAACCAACCCGCTCGCCAATCATGGAGGGGGAGCAGTTAATGCAGTTGAATCCGATAGGCCGCACAGGTCTAAACCTTTAAGGGATGTGGCGACCCCTAGGAGGTTTATCTTTGAGGCCCTACAAAAGGGAGGTGTGATTCCCCATAGTGGGTGTAAGGAGGATTCCTGTCTGCTACATTCCGGCGAGATGCATGACATGGAGACGTGTTTGGAAGTAGAGGAATTGTTACAGCGGATGATAGATCAAGGTCGACTGGAAGTCGGCATTGAAGGAAAAGAAGAGCAGCACATATGCATGCAATCTACGGAGGGGAGCGGTGTTGCGAAGCCCAAACCCTTGGTGATATACTTCACTAAAAGTGCAGCCTCGCAAAAGCCCGGGCACCCCTTGATGGCCAAACCTGTTCCTTTCCCGTATCAAAATAGTCACGCGGTCCCGTGGAGATATACACCTCCGGGGAAGAAGGAAGAAGAAGTTACTGACGTCAGCTCGCTGTCGGCCAAAATAACGAATATCACGGGACTGAGTGGTGTGACCCGTAGTGGTCGTGTGTTCGCGCCTCCGGACCTACCGGTCCAACCCGCCGACGTCAAGGGAAAAGGAAAAGTGGTGGAGGAACAAGATGGCGAAGCACCCCACGCTTCAAATAAAGATATTCCAGCAAAGGGGCCCCCGGAGAAAAAGGATGGTAGAAAGGAGGTGTCGCTAGAGGAAGCCAGCGAGTTCCTTCGGATAATTCAGCAGAGTGAATTCAAGGTTATCGAACAGCTCAACAAAACCCCGGCTAGGGTCTCGCTGTTGGAGTTACTTATGAGCTCCGAGCCTCATCGGGCTCTGCTAGTAAAAGTGCTGAACGAGGCTCACGTGGCCCAAGATATCTCGGTAGAAGGTTTCGGAGGGCTGGTCAACAATATCACTGCCAACAATTATCTTGCCTTCGCCGAAGAAGAAATCCCCGCCGAGGGGAGAGGGCATAATAAGGCTTTACACGTGTCAGTCAAGTGTATGGACCATATCGTAGCCAAGGTACTCATCGATAATGGTTCCAGTTTAAACGTGATGCCTAAGAGCACTTTGGACAAGTTACCATTCAATGCTTCCCACTTAAAACCAAGTTCAATGGTGGTTCGGGCCTTCGACGACACTCGCCGAGAGGTTAGGGGAGAGATCGATCTCCCTGTACAAATAGGCCCTCACACCTGTCAAGTCACTTTCCAGATAATGGACATTAACCCCCCCTACAGCTGCCTGTTGGGGCGCCCGTGGATCCACTCAGTGGGTGTTGTGCCTTCTACACTCCACCAAAAGCTGAAATTCATAGTGGAGGGGCACTTGGTCATCGTGTCAGGCGAGGAAGATATCTTGGTAAGCTGCCCATCTTCCATGCCTTATGTGGAAGCCGCAGAAGAATCGTTAGAAACTGCTTTCCAGTCTTTTGAGGTGGTCAGCATTTCCTCCGTGGACTCCCTCTTTGGGCAACCTTGTCTGTCCGATGCAGCGGTAATGATGGCCCGAGTTATGTTGGGGAACGGTTTTGAACCCGGGATGGGTTTAGGCAAAGACAATGGCGGCATAACTAGCCTGATAAAAACCCAAGGAAATCGTGGGAAGTATGGTTTAGGCTATAAGCCCACTCAGGCGGACATGAAAAGAAGCATCGCGGGAAGGAAGAACAATGGTCAGAGCTCGCATTGGAGACAAGAAAGTGAAGGAAGCCCGCCCTGCCACATAAGTAGAAGCTTTATAAGTGCAGGTCTGGGAGACGAAGGTCAAGTGTTCGCGATATGCGAAGATGATGTTCCGAGTACTTTGGATTTGGTACGACCATGCTCTCCTGATTTCCAGCTGGGAAATTGGCGGGTGGAGGAACGCCCTGGCATTTACGCAACAAGCATAATGTAAACCTTTACGGTTTTAAAAAAGCTCTATAGTTGGGCCTAGGCTTTAGAGTTTTCATTTTGTTAAGGCTTTGTGTCTTTTGTTTTTGAATTTATAATACAAAGATCTTTCTTCATCTGTTCCTGGTCTCTACCCATTCTCATTCATTTGCATGTTTACTTCTTTTTCTAAAACGGCAGATTCGATGACGAGTCCCCCGAAGGTACTAATACCTGGGACCCGTCTATCAACTTCGAGCAAGAAATGAATCAAACGAAAGATGAAGGAGATGAGGATGTGGAACTTCCTTCGGAACTAGAAAAGATGGTCGCCCATGAGGACCAAGAAATGGGGCCTCATCAAGAAGAAACAGAGCTAGTAGACTTAGGAATTGGCAGTGGAAAGAGGGAAGTAAAGATAGGTACAGGCATTACCGCACCTATCCGTGAAGAATTAATAATCCTGCTAAAAGACTACCAAGACATCTTTGCTTGGTCATACCAAGATATGCCCGGTTTGAGTTCTGACATTGTGCAGCACCGATTACCTCTAAATCCCGGGTGTTCCCCGGTAAAACATGTAGATGCAATTGGCTTTGATGTTTTGATGATGATCATGATGATGTGTTGCAATTGATGCAAATGGGCTTTTCAAGATTAAAATTCAAGACAATACTTCAAGATTACAAGGCACAACATCAAGATGATCACTAGAATATTAGGAAGGGAATTCCTAATTGAATTAGCAAAGGTTTGGCCAAGTGATTTAAAATAAAAAGTGTTTTTCAAAGGTTTTACTCTCTGGTAATCGATTACCAGAGGATGTAATCGATTACCAGTGGCCAAATACGTTTTACAACAGCTATAAAAATTTGAATTCGAAATTTTGAAAGCTGTAATCGATTACACAATTTTGGTAATCGATTACCAGCAGTTAGTAAACGTTTTAATTCAAATTTTAAAAGCTGTAATCGATTACACAATTACTGTAATCGATTACCAGACAGGAATTTCAGAAAAATAATTTCAAGAGTCACAACTTTTCAAAGGCTTTACTCATGACCACCAATGGTCTATATATATGTGACTTAAACACGAAATTGCTCAGAGATTTTTCAGAACAACAAAGTGTTTATCCTCTCAAAAAGCAATTTCATTTTATCCTCTTAAAGAATTCCTTGGCCAATTCAATTGCAATTCATTAAGGAATTAATTGAGTGCTCAATCTGTAAAATCCATCTCTTTCAAGAGAGATTTGTTCCTCTTCTTCTTCTCATTCTCTAAGGGATTAAGAGACTGTGAGTCTCTTGTTGTAAAGAATCTCTAAACACAAAGGAAGGGTTGTCCTTGTGTGTTTAGAACTTGTAAAAGGAATTTACAAGTTAGTGGAACTCTCAAGCGGGTTGCTTGGGGACTGGACGTAGGCACAAGGGTGTGGCCGAACCAGTATAAAACTGAGTTTGCATTTTCTCTTCCCTTAATCTCCTTTATTTATTATTGCTTTATATTCATAATTCAAGTTGCTTCATTTGAATTAATATTTAAGAAGATTGTCATTAAGGGAATTCATAACTTAAGTAAAAAGTAAGATAGGTTTTTAATTAGGAGAAAAGTTTGGAATATCTTAATTCAACCCCCCCTTCTTAAGATATCTGAGGCCACTTGTCTAACAAAACAGAAATTGAGGAGGATGAAGCCCGAAACATCCTTGAAGATAAAAGAAGAAGTGAAGAAGCAATTTGACGCTGGATTTCTGGCCGTCGCTCGGTATCCAGAATGGGTTGCCAACATCGTGCCAGTTCCTAAAAAAGATGGGAAAGTACGAATGTGTGTAGATTACCGGGACTTGAATCGGGCCAGTCCCAAGGACAATTTTCCTTTACCACACATCGATATCCTCGTAGATAACACGGCCAATTTCGCTTTATTTTCCTTCATGGACGGTTTCTCTGGTTACAATCAGATAAAGATGGCGCCCGAGGATATGGAAAAGACTACTTTCGTCACCCTGTGGGGAACGTTCTGTTACAAGGTGATGTCCTTTGGACTCAAGAATGCCGGGGCAACTTATCAACGGGCCATGGTAGCTTTGTTCCATGATATGATGCATCAAGAGATCGAGGTCTACGTGGACGACATAATTGCTAAATCTAAATCTGAGGAAGAACACCTTGTCAACCTGCGGAAGTTGTTCGAAAGGCTTAAGAAATATCAATTAAGGTTGAACCCCGCTAAGTGTACCTTTGGGGTCAAATCAGGGAAATTGCTTGGTTTCGTTGTAAGCCAGAAAGGGATAGAGGTAGACCCCGAAAAAGTGAAGGCTATCCTTGAGATGCCAGAACCCCGTACAGAGAGGCAAGTCCGAGGTTTCCTGGGGCACTTGAATTATATTGCCAGATTCATATCGCAGCTCACCGCCATTTGTGAGCCGTTGTTTAAACTCTTGCGCAAAAACCAAACTGATCGGTGGAATGAGGATTGCCAAGAGGCTTTTGGAAGGATCAAAAGGTGCCTAATGAATCCTCCCGTGCTTATGCCACCAGTACCTGGAAGGCCTCTCATTTTGTACATGACCATCTTGGACGAGTCAATGGGGTGTATGCTGGGGCAACATGACGAATCCGGGAAGAAAGAGCGCGCTGTTTACTACCTAAGTAAGAAGTTCACGACCTGTGAGATGAATTACTCCTTGCTCGAAAGAACGTGTTGTGCTTTAGTATGGGCATCCCATCGCCTAAGGCAGTACATGCTGAGTCATACTACCTGGTTGATATCCAAAATGGACCCGGTTAAGTACATCTTTGAAAAGCCAGCTCTCACAGGACGAATCGCCCGGTGGCAAGTCTTGCTATCTGAGTTTGATATAGTCTACGTCACCCAAAAGGCGATAAAAGGAAGCGCTTTGGCAGATTATTTGGCTCAACAGCCTCTTAACGACTACCAGCCCATGCATCCGGAATTCCCGGATGAGGACATCATGGCCTTGTTCGAGGAAAAGTTGGACGAAGATCGGGACAAATGGACTGTATGGTTTGACGGAGCGTCAAACATTCTAGGTCATGGCGTTGGGGCAGTGTTGATCTCTCCGGACAATCAATGTGTACCTTTCACAGCCAGGCTAGGATTCGACTGCACCAGCAACATGGCCGAATATGAAGCATGTGCCCTAGCCGTCCAGGCAGCAATTGACTCCGATGTCAAACTACTCAAGGTGTACGGCGACTCAGCATTGGTAATCCATCAGCTGAGAGGGGAATGGGAAACTAGAGATCCCAAGCTGATACCCTACAAAGCCTACATCAAGGAATTGGCTAAGACTTTCGATGAGATCTCCTTCCATCATGTTCCCCGCGAGGAAAATCAAATGGCGGATGCACTTGCTACGTTGGCATCTATGTTCCAACTAACACCGCATGGGGACCTACCCTACATTGAATTTCAGTGTCGTGGCAAACCCGCACATTGTTGCCAAGTGGAAGAGGAACGGGACGGAAAGCCTTGGTATTACGACATCAAGCGATATGTCGAAAGCAAAGAATACCCGCCAGAGATTGCCGACAACGATAAAAGGACATTGAGGAGGTTGGCAGCCAGTTTCTTCATGAGCGGAGGCACACTGTATAAGAGAAATCACGACATGACACTCCTGCGATGTGTGGATGCCAAGGAGGCAAATCACATGATCGAGGAAGTCCATGAGGGCTCGTTTGGAACGCACGCCAACGGGCATGCTATGGCCAGAAAGATCTTAAGAGCAGGTTATTACTGGCTTACCATGGAAAGTGATTGTTGTGTCCATGTGAGGAAGTGCCACAAATGTCAAGCATTCGCGGATAATGTCAATGCCCCACCGCATCCCCTGAATGTCATGTCCGCCCCTTGGCCTTTCTCCATGTGAGGAATAGACGTCATCGGGGCCATTGAGCCCAAGGCCTCGAATGGTCATCGCTTCATCCTCGTAGCAATAGATTATTTCACCAAGTGGGTCGAGGCGGCTTCATATACCAACGTCACGAGGAATGTGGTGGTCAGGTTCATTAAGAAGGAGATCATCTGCCGATATGGTCTGCCAAGGAAGATTATCACGGACAACGGCACCAACCTGAATAATAAGATGATGGCAGAAATGTGCGAGGAGTTTAAAATCCAGCATCACAATTCCACACCCTACCGGCCAAAGATGAATGGAGCCGTGGAAGCAGCCAATAAGAATATCAAAAAGATTATCCAAAAGATGACCGTGTCATACAAGGATTGGCACGAGATGCTCCCATTCGCGTTACACGGTTACCGGACTTCAGTGCGAACGTCAACTGGGGCAACGCCGTTCTCGTTGGTATATGGGATGGAGGCGGTGTTACCATTTGAGGTAGAAGTCCCGTCATTAAGGATCTTGGCAGAATCCGGATTAAAGGAATCAGACTGGGCTCAAACACGCTACGATCAGCTCAACCTCATTGAGGGTAAGCGCTTAACGGCCATGAGTCATGGGCGCTTGTACCAGCAAAGAATGAAGAGCGCGTTCGACAAGAAAGTACGCTTACGCAAGTTCCATGAGGGAGACCTTGTGCTAAAGAAAATGTCCCATGCTGTCAAGGACCATCGAGGGAAATGGGCCCCGAACTATGAAGGGCCTTTTGTTGTGAAGAGGGCTTTCTCCGGAGGAGCCCTGGTGCTTACCAACATGGATGGCGAAGAGCTACCTTCACCCGTGAACTCTGATGTCGTCAAACAGTATTATGCTTAGAAGCTGGGGCAATTAAGGATGTCGCTGCATGTTCTCTATCTTTATGCGTTTTTTAGATTTCCCCCCAGGGATTTCCGGTCCGTTGTATCCCTTGTTACGATCTTTCAAAGAAATGAACATGGATTTGAGGCTTTTAGTCCTCACGTTAGTTTCACACCTTGCGTTAATTTGTGATCGCCTGAGCCCTTCCGCTCAGTTCATGGGATCCCCCAAGCGCTTAATTAGAATTGAACCTGAACCAACTTTCCCTAAATTTTCTGCGTTTGAAAACATCCATGCATACGCATACGCATACGCATGTATATTGTTGTGGTAAAACAGGGGCAGGATCACCTTGGGCTACCTTCTGGAGTGAAGACAAAACATGAACGGCAGAAACCAATCAAGGTAGGGTAATGATGCGGCCAAGATTGGCCATGCCTGGTTGTTTATTACTTGCAGGTACTTAAGGATGAACGCAAGCAGGGATGGGGTCACGACCGACCGATCGTTACCTTTCTCTGTGCGAAACAAGCAGGGAGTGTCGCTGCAAGGCAGCCCCGTATCCTTTGTATTTTGCAGCTCTCTTTTACTATTTGTTTGTTTTAAAAAAGGGAAAAGAGTAATAATAAAATAAGTAATCAACGCCTGATTCTAACCTAAGTAAGTTCAAGTTAGGCAAGAGGCTAATCCCTGAGAAGGGAGGGGACATGGTTAATGTTCCCCTCAAAAAAAAAAAAAAAAAAAAAGTGCAGGTTAGCTCGCCTGGGCGAGCCACCCCTGCACCAAATTATAAGAATGACGAAAGGGGGGACGTTTTTGCATTCAAAAACTTCCTTTCCCCCCTTTCAAAAGCCATACACACGGGATTGACGAGTTTGCAGCCCTAGAGTCATCCTTGTTCGCATTTTTTGATTCCGTTTTGCGCTTTTGTTCATCACCAACAAGTAAGTGTTCCATCCCTAAGCTTTCTAGCTTTTCATTGGTGTATTTTGATCTCCTTTTGGTGCTCTAAATTGTGGGAATGTGCTCAAATATGTGGGGCAATTTTGGTTTGTTTTCTTGCTTGATTGGGTTGAATTGGGGGTTTGTATGGGATGGCCCTAGGCCTATAATGCGTTTTGAAGCAATGGGGCATGCCACATTGTCCTCGTTCTCTTGCTATTGAGGCCTAAACGCGCGCCCACCAAGTGTTCGGTGAAATGCCTCAATGGCATTAGCGCGTGACTTTTGTAAAGCAACAACCCATGGGGCATTTTGGTTTGCACATATTTCCTATTTTTTGGGACATGCATTCATTCCCGAAAAAGGCTAGAGTAATTGCCCCACATATATCCTAGGCCTAGAAACTAAAATTTTATGCAAAAAGAATACAAAAGGAGGTGCATATTGGGTAAAGTTACCCTTTTTGGCCAGCAATCAGCTATGGGCCACACTATAATATTTTCCCTACGCCTAGATGTTTAGGAATTGTGCTCGTCATGAATGTGTAGGTTTAGAATAGGTAGCAAGATACCTTTGGCAATTTGCACTTTGGATATGAATAGCAAAATACTTGAATGTATGTATATATAATTTTTGGTAGTCAAAATGTCTCACAAAAAAATATATATAAATATGTTGCATGTTATGTGAAGAAAACATATTACAAAAAATATACCTTTTAATTTGAATACAATTTTAGTCAGCAAAGGAAAATATGCTTGAATTTGCATACGGCTTTAGGTAGCAAAACTTGGAAAAAGGGATGAGGTGTAGCACCTTTTTGTGAAGATAGTCAAGATTCATCATGAAGTTTGTGTATGTATAGGTATTAGAAATACCAAGATGTGCACATGTGCAATTTTTGGTACCCCAAAATGCTTTGAGTATGCATGTATGTGAATTTAGCCAAGGAGATGTGTGTGATGTAAGTAACAAATACACCTTGGAAGTACGTGTAAATAATCTAGGTAACAAAGCTGCCTTGATTGTATATGGGTGCATTTTTCTTAGTTAATAGAATGTCTTGTGCAAAAGAACGTTCGTAAGGAAATATGCGCATAAGCTTGCTCTAAATTTACATTGATGTTTGGGAGGAGGTTGTATGCTGTTTTTGTTTTAAGAATAGTGTCCCACTGGTAAAACTAACTTTCCAAATGTTTGCCTTCGCAGGAATGGCCCCGAGGAAGCTTGCCTCAAAGAGGTCCAGGAAGGACAAGGCGGCCGAAGGAACTAGTTCCGCTCCGGAGTACGACAGTCACCGCTTTAGGAGCGCTGTACACCAGCAGCGCTTCGAAGCCATCAAGGGATGGTCGTTTCTCCGGGAGCGACGCGTCCAGCTCAGGGACGATGAGTATACTGATTTTTAGGAGGAAATAGGGCGCCGGCGGTGGGCACCACTGGTTACTCCTATGGCCAAGTTTGATCCAGAAATAGTCCTTGAGTTTTATGCCAATGCTTGGCCAACAGAGGAGGGCGTGCGTGACATGAGGTCCTGGGTTAGGGGTCAGTGGATCCCGTTCGATGCCGACGCTATCAGCCAGCTCCTGGGATATCCGATGGTGTTGGAAGAGGGCCAGGAATGCGAGTATGGCCAGAGGAGGAACCGGTCTGATGGGTTCGATGAGGAGGCCATCGCCCAGCTGCTATGTATACCGGGGCAGGATTTTGCCCGGACTGCTGCAGGGAGGCGAGTGCGAATCATGCGCACCAACATGACCACCCTGACCCAGATATGGATGACGTTGCTCCTCAGCAACATCCTGCCCACCGATCATAATTCCGACCTCCCCATGCCTAAGTGCCAGCTGGTGTACGCCATCCTGACGCGGATGAGCATCCATGTGGCTCAGTTGATCGCTGATGCCATCTATATTTTTGCAGGTATGACGCCCACTAGGCACCCTTTGGACCCAGATAAGTCCAACAGGGCTCTGGGATTCCCCGCACTGATCACAGGACTCTGCCAGTCGTTCGGAGTCCCCGTTGCACCTACCAAGGTGATTCGACCGCCCATCACCCGGGCTTTTATTGAGAAGTACTGTACCCAGAGACAGGCTCAGGGTGATGCTCCACAGGCCGCAGGCGCGCCACCACCACCTCATCAGGCTGGCCAGGCTGGGGCATTTGACATGGAGCAGTATTTACGGCATTTGGTTCGCCAGCAGGCGGCCAACCACCGAGCACATGTACGGACCCATGATTGTCTGTACCAGATGAGCCTTAGCATGCAGAGCCAGGGCTTCGCTTCTTTTTCATGCCCTACTCCAGACCAGTTCAGGGCAGAGGTAGCATGGCCCGGAGATTGGCCCGAGGCCCAAGCAGGAGAGGCACCCCCAGAAGCTCCCGGCGATGGAGAAGAAGCCCACGAGGATGAGGAGATGGCCGATTTGCTTGACTTCTTGGGAGGGAGTGGAGACACGTGACTGGGAGATCCCCAGATTCATGTTTTCTTTCATATTTCTTTTGTCATTTTTTTATTCTATGTTATTGTTTTTGACTTGAGAGACTAATGTTTGTTTTTGTTGTTTCGATTGTTATTTGTACAGTGCATACATTTTTGTTTAGATTGGTGCGTTAGTATTTATATATCATTACTATCGATGATGTTTGAAATTCTGGAACCGTGTAGAGTTCTTCGTTTAGGAACATCGTCCAAAAGTATATATAAACAAAAAAATCATGATAAAAATAAAAATAGAAAAGAAAAGAAAATGAAATAGAAAAGAGAACAAAAGGGAAAGAAGAGGGCAAGTAAAGAAAAAGAGAGCAAATAAGAAAAAAGAAGGCAAGTAAGGAAAAAGGTGGAAAAAGAGAAAATAAGTTGTCTAGCTAAAAAACGACATGCTTTTGAAAAGAGACGATTTTCAACTTTTCTTTGAAAAAAATTCATTGATCATAACCAATTTTTGGAAAATGTGTCTACACCTGAAGGGTGAATGCTGTGAAATTTCCCCAGACGCCCGAAATGGACTCGGATGAATGCACAAATTGATAAAAGAACATATTTTGGAAACATTGGGTTGATTAAAATAGAGGAAATGAATCCTGAGCCCTAGCATCACATGACCATAAAAATTTGACACTTGAGTGTCCGCATAGGTGCATGCATGACCAGTTTTGCATAAAGTTTCCAAATCATCATTTTTGCATTTTGTGTCATGGAAATAATGTGAGGCATCCCTTTTATCCTTGAGCCAAACCAAACCCCGACATGTATCATGTCTAGCCATTCTACAAACCTTGAGCCAAAATTCTGACTCACCATAATCCTTACCCTCGGAAGCAAAAAGGAAGAGAAGGAAAATTTCCAATCAAAGAGAAAGCAAAAAAAGAAAAGAAAGGAAATTCCCAATCAAAGAATGGGAGAAAGCAAAAAGAAGAGAAAGAAAATTCCCAATCAAAGAATGGGAGAAAGAAAAAAAAAAGAAGAAAAGGAGGAAAGAAAGCTCCTGATCAAGGATCGAAAGAAAACAGAAGAAATGTGCAGAGAGGTCTTTGGACCGGACAATATCTGAACAATACAGAATTGTCACCAAATGAACAAAAAAAGGAAGGAAAGGAAACCACGACCTAAAATGGTCTTCCCCCTTTAATTACCAACCAAAATCCCGTGCGCTAGCGACCTTTTTTTTTCTCGCCCCGCACTAAACAAGAAAACAGAAAAAGAAAAAGCCAGGAAAATCAAAAGCCAAAAACACACAAAAGCCGAAAGAAGAAACCACCAAAAGAACCCATTCCCAAGGGAAGCCCTATTGATCCATGATCACGCATGTAATTTTTGATTTGATAGGAAATAATTTGCAAAGTCAAGTCATGACATATCTATGGTTCGGAATTAGGATAAAACACTTACCTGTGCGAGATTGATACACTTTGAGTGGATTTCTTCTATTTTTGTCGAACCCAGTGTTTCCTCTAAATGGTCATTTAGAAACGAAATGCTAACATCCAAAATCTCATTTATGGTTATGGGAGATTTCATCAGCAGACTCTCCTTCCCCGGTAGACGCATTGTTTTTCACTCAAAAAGCATATGCTGCTCTAAATCAGTTGGAATATTTGTCTCTTTGCTAAAGCATGTTTGCATTTTAGTGGAGAAAACACCGAGACTTTTTCAAGTCTCACAAGTTATCCAGAACTACGTAGGTCTGAGTTCCTCATTGGGGGATACGTAGGAGCAAGAGCCTCGCTTTTGTCGACCACACCGCCTTTTGTCGCCATGACTCAAGAGCTGGTAGCCCGCGGAGACACCTTATGGTTATTCGCACCCTTTTGTCATCCAGAGGCGGCGGGCCCGATGACAAGCAGAGACCAAGTTTGGTCATTCTGCACCCTTGTATCATACAGAGGCGGCGGGCCCGATGATACGCGGAGATACCTTATGGTTATTCGCACCCTTTTGTCATCCAGAGGCGGCGGGCCCGATGACAAGCAGAGACCAAGTTTGGTCATTCTGCACCCTTGTATCATCCAGGGGCGGCGGGCCCGATGATACGCGGAGATACCTTATGGTTATTCGCACCCTTTTGTCATCCAGAGGCGGCGGGCCCGATGACAAGCAGAGACCAAGTTTGGTCATTCTGCACCCTTGTATCATCCAGAGGCGGCGGGCCCGATGATACGCGGAGATACCTTATGGTTATTCGCACCCTTTTGTCATCCAGAGGCGGCGGGCCCGATGACAAGCAGAGACCAAGTTTGGTCATTCTACACCCTTGTATCATCCAGAGGCGGCGGGCCCGATGATACGCGGAGATACCTTATGGTTATTCGCACCCTTTTGTCATCCAGAGGCGGCGGGCCCGATGACAAGCAGAGACCAAGTTTGGTCATTCTGCACCCTTGTATCATCCAGAGGCGGCGGGCCCGATGATACGCGGAGATACCTTATGGTTATTCGCACCCTTTTGTCATCCAGAGGCGGCGGGCCCGATGACAAGCAGAGACCAAGTTTGGTCATTCTGCACCCTTGTATCATCCAGAGGCGGCGGGCCCGATGATACGCGGAGATACCTTATGGTTATTCGCACCCTTTTGTCATCCAGAGGCGGCGGGCCCGATGACAAGCAGAGACCGAGTTTGGTCATTCTGCACCCTTGTATCATCCAGAGGCGGCGGGCCCGATGATACGCGGAGATACCTTATGGTTATTCGCACCCTTTTGTCATCCAGAGGCGGCGGGCCCGATGACAAGCAGAGACCAAGTTTGGTCATTCTGCACCCTTGTATCATCCAGAGGCGGCGGGCACGATGATACGCGGAGATACCTTATGGTTATTCGCACCCTTTGGTCATCCAGAGGCGGCGGGCCCGATGACAAGCAGAGACCGAGTTTGGTCATTCTGCACCCTTGTATCATCCAGAGGCGGCGGGCCCGATGATACGCGGAGATACCTTATGGTTATTCGCACCCTTTTGTCATCCAGAGGCGGCGGGCCCGATGACAAGCAGAGACCAAGTTTGGTCATTCTGCACCCTTGTATCATCCAGAGGCGGCGGGCCCGATGATACGCGGAGATACCTTATGGTTATTCGCACCCTTTTGTCATCCAGAGGCGGCGGGCCCGATGACAAGCAGAGACCAAGTTTGGTCATTCTGCACCCTTGTATCATCCAGAGGCGGCGGGCCCGATGATATGCGGAAATACCCGAGTGGTTATCCGTATAAACATCCTTTTGCTATCTGTAAGACAGAACGCTTGATAGCATGCAGAGGCTGACATAGTCTTCTGCACCTTTTGTTCCTCCGGGAACAACAAGTCATTTACATGCGGAAATTTCATGGTCACCCGCGACTCTCGTCAACCGAGAGGAGCGAAATTAGTGTCATACACTGATTTTCGGGGACCTTTGCTTGATGACATGCGACCATTCTTTGGTCCTTGTGAGGTGCTTGGCATCCATCATTAGGAAATTTGTGAAATTCTAGGAGCGACAAGTCATGGTCACCCGTGACTCTCGTCAAACGAGAGGAACGAAATTAGTGTCATACACTGATTTTCGGGGACCTTTGCTTGATGACAAGCGACCATTCTTTGGTCCTTGTGAGGTGCTTGGCACCCATCATTAGGCAATTTGTGAAATTTTGGGAACAACAAGTCATTTGCATGTGGAGATTTTATGGTCACCTGCGACTCTCGTCAAATCGAGAGGAACGAAATTAGTGTCTTATCTTTACTTTCCTTTTATCTCCAATAAAAGACAAGTAAAGAGGGGCAACTGTCATACCCTAATTTCGTCCGGGGACCTTTGCTCGATGACGTGCGACCATTCTTTGGTCCTCGTGAGGTGCTTGGCACCCATCATTAGGCAATTTATGAAATTCCAGGACATGCCGAAAAACCAAAAAAATATTGATGCACAATCCGTAAGTTTCCGTGACACACCGGAAATCAAATGGAAGCATCGTGGCATAATTAAGTGAGGTTCCGTAACATCCCGTAAGTCAAAAAGGGGATAATTATGTAATCCGCAAGGTTCCGTAACATTACGGAAAGAAAACAAGTATCGTTACGAAATTCGTAAGTTTCCGTAACTTTACGAAAAAAGAATCACCAAAAAACAGCAGAGGGGGGTGTACTTAGTAAAAATGGGGGTGCAAATAGCACCCAGGCCCACTTGGGCCCTCTGGAATATTCCTCCAGAAGGCGGTTGCTTCTGGAGGAAGCAACCCTGCTCGCCTGGGCGAGCTGGGCGGCAACCACCTCCCCTATTTTGCTATAAATAGGGGAGAAAGGCAAGAAGGAAGGGGTTCAGCCCCTGAGGCACTTTTCTCTCTTTCGAATTTGCTTGAAAAAATTGTTTCCGTGAAGAAAATCTAAGCCGAGGCGCTTCCGAAACGTTTCCGTAATGTTTTCCGTGAGGAATCTCGCAAAGCTTTCAACCGTTCTTCGACGTTCTTCATTCGTTCTTCATCGTTCTTCGATCTTCAACGGGTAAGTACCTCGAACCAAGCTTTTCGATTCATTCTATGCACCCGTAGTGGTCCACATTGTGTTTGGTGCATTTTTATTCTCGTTTTGTTTACTTTTTATACCCCCTGTTGACGTGCTTAAGCCATTTTACTTAAGTCATTTCTCGCTTAACTTAAAAATAAAATAAATTTCCACCGAACGTTTGAATTGTATTATCCATTAACTTCGGTTAAAATAAATTCCGACCGTTCGGTCATGCCGTAATCACGTTGGAAATCAAAAAGAGGTAAAAATAATGTAAATAATCAAAAAACATCTTTTAGTAAAATAAAGCGGAAAATCAATCGGACGTTTTCTCTTTGGGATTTCTCATTCTTAATCGAATTGATTAATAACTAAAGTGAAACTAAGGCTAAAATCAACTCGCCTAGTCAAGCTCGTCCACAAAAATAGGCTTTTGAAGTTCGTCATTTCAATTTCTCACTAAGTAAAAATGGATCATTTTTAAGGTCCAACGCCTTAAAATGATCACCTCTTAAAGTAAAAAGGATCACTTGGTAAAAAAGAACTACGTAGGTCTGATTTCCTCATCGCAATTGAGGAATACGTAGGAGCAAAGGGAAACACCCTTGTCGACCACAAAAAAGGAAAAAAATATAAAAAGGGTATAAAGAATATAAGAACATAAAAGGGAACATAAAAATCAAAGTCATGTTTGCACATTCGATTAAAGGCTGCCGTCCCTTGGGACGGGCGTGTGGGGTGCTAATACCTTCCCCGTGCGTAAATACAACTCCCGAACCTTTCACTAAAAAATTCGTAGATCGCGTCTTTTTCCGGTTTTTCCGACGTTTTCCTCAAATAAACGTTGGTGGCGACTCCGCGCGTATTCCTTTCGTGGAACACGCATCCCGCGAGTCACGCGTCGCCCTCCCGCCGAAGGGTAGGTTGCGACAGTAGTCATAACTCTTGCAAGAGCCTAAGTGAAGAACTTCATGACTATTATGAAGAAAGGCATATGACACATCTTAGACCTCACTCCTATTGGAGAGAAAAGGAAAGAAAGCCTCAAGAGGCTAACATTAACCTCCCATACTTTCATGGGAAGGACAATATAAAGGCTAACTTAGATTGGGAAATAAGGATAGAGCAACAACTTAAAATGAAGTTTACTTCAAAATCTTATGGCTCTCACTCTTATTCAAAGAAAGACCAAGGTCAAGGCATCTTAGCGGTGACACCATCTAAGCCCAAAGATGATAAGGGGAAGACAATAGAAAAGCAACCCCTTAAGGCTAGTATGCAAGAGAAGACTAGCTCCATAAAGTGCTTTAAATGTCTTGGAAGAGGACACATTACTTCTCAATGCCCCATCAAGAAAACCATGATTATGAGGGGCCAAGACATTTATAGTAGCCAAGATGAGGCTACTACTTCACCTTCCTCTAGTGAAAGTGAAGAAGTAAAAGGGGAAGAATCTAGTGAAGAAATCTACCCCTAAGAAGAAGGACAACCTTTAATGGTTAAGGAGGAATGTAAGGAGGTAAGTGTCTCCTCCAAGAGGTTAGCTAAGAAGGAAAGTCATTTTGAAATAAAGACAAATATTAAAGAAACTTTCTCTCTTAGACAACCTCTACATCTTTTCATTTCTAAAAAGACACTTGTTAGCACTGCCACACCTCTTGGTTCATAAGAGCTTAAATCCTAGTGTTTTGTTGGTGCCCAAAATAGGTATTAATAGGCACCAAATCCATAAAATAAGTGATATGATGAATGTGTTGAGTGTTGCAACCCTTTTTTGTAAAATCAATCACGTACCCAACATCTTCATGATTCATGTACATAGGGACTCATTAGGTAGTTTGCTCTTATTTTTGGTTTTACTACAAACATAGGTGCTCATATGGGACACCTTAGGTTTGTCGTATTTTTTTTGTAGGAATAATCAACATGAAAATACAGAAAAAGGTATGCTTTATTGCATTACTTTCTTTAATTTTTTAAATAGTGATCAAGGGGCTCCCGCGGACCCTAAGAGAATAAAGACCATTCCTGATTGGCCCTCTCCACCAAGTATAAGGGAAATTCGGGGCTGCCATGACTTAACAAACTTTTACAAAAGATTTGTCCCATATTTTTCTATACTTGTAGCACCACTCATTGAGTTGGTGAGGAACCATGTTTCCTCATGGGAAAATCTCTATGAAAGGGGTTTTCAGACCTTACCTACTCTAACATACCCAACACCACTAATACATATGTTTTTATTCTTTTTATAGGTGTCAAGGGAAGGAGCCCAGAGTATGAAGAACCTCGGGATTTGAGGTCAAATCATTTCCAAGGTGGAAAGGATGATGCAATCCTACCCCCCATGGTGGAAAATCTCATTTTCTCCTTTGCCTTCCGCTGCATCTTCATGGTGGAAAATCACCATTGAAGGACCTCATTGAAGCTCAAAGATCCGACCTCCATAGAAGCTCCACAAGCAAGCTTCCATCAATGAGGTCCTTCAATGGTGATTTTCCACCATGGAGATGCAGCGGAAGGCAAAGGATAGAGGAGAGGGGAGACACCATCCACTAGGGAATAAGACATGGAAGAAGGAGCTTCACCACCAAGAATATGCCTTGGATAAGAAGTTTGAAGAGGATGCTTTAATGGAGGAAAAGAAAGAGAGAAGGGGGGAGCACGGAATTGAAGGAATAAAAGAGGGAGAGAAGTGGAACTTTGAAGTATGTCTCATAAGACTTTCATTCATCAAAGTTACAACAAGTGTTGCACATGCTTCTATTTATAGACTAGGTAGCTTCCTTGAGAAGCTTTCTTGAGAAAACTTCCTTGAGAAGCTAGAGCTTAGCTACACACACCCCTTTAATAACTAAGTTCACATCCTTGAGAAGATTGCTAAAGAAGCTAGAGCTTAGCTACACACACCACTTTAATAGCTAAGCTCACCTCGTTGAGATGAGAAGCTAGAGCTTAGCTACACACCCCCTATAATAGCTAAGCTCACCCCCATTCCAAAAATACATGAAAATATAAAAAAAAAGTCCCTACTACAAAGACTACTCAAAATGCCCTGAAATACAAGGCTAAAACCCTATACTACTAGAATGACCAAAATACAAGGCCCAACAAAAGGAAAAACATATTCTAATATTTACAAAGAGAAGTGGACCCAACATTGGTCCATGGGCTCAAAAATCTACCCTGAGGTTCATGAGAACCCCAGGGCCTTCTTTAGCAGCTCTAGTTCATTCCTCTTGGAATCTTCTATCCAATACCCTTGGGGGGTAGGATTGCATCACCAGATATGGAGAGCTAAATCCTCTATTGGTTCTTCCTTGTAGGTACCTGATGTAAATACCTTTATATCTATTTAATGATGTTTTATGTGTTCTCTGTGCTATCAGTACGTCATTTTAATGATGTTTGATCAGGATTAGGCTAGACTATCACGAGGGATCAGGGTTTAGCATTTTAGGAGACACCATAGAACACATGAGCATTGTTAAGTAGAGAATATCCTTATAACATCAGGCACCTAATAAGAAGACCAACACGTTGTCTACTTGTCTTTACACATCATTACTCATGTGATTTTCCTTTTTAATAGTTAGTTTACATACATGTTCATAGTCCACACATATGTTTTCATACAAGACACCTATTCACTGAATATAGATTTACCAAGTAACAGAAGTTCCCCGAGAGTTCGATATTCGGTTCTGTTAGTGCTTAGCTTTACTGAGTTTTAAAAGATTGGCTAAAATTTTGTTAAAACATAAGCACTTAGACAATGAAGGAAAGCTGGAGTTGCTGCACATGATGTCTAACATTATGTCAAGGAATCAGATCGGGCTGCACAATGCACAAGGCAAGATAAAATGTCAAATGAAGAATTGAAGCTGCAGGATCCACGATGTCGGATACAATGTCCAGGACATCCTGCCCGAAAATACTGGACACATAAATCTGTTATACCTTTAACAGATTAATGTGCAGTCAGCAACAGATTAGGCGATCTATCTTTAGGAACGAATTAAAAGATAATTAAAGTTCGAATTACAAACTTGAATAGTTCGTTCAGGGATTAAAAATTAAAGATAAAAACTAAAAGATCAAACTTTATCTTTTAGATCTTTAAGTGCAGATTTTTTAGGAGAATGATAGATCTTATCCAGCGCAAGTTGTTGCAGCCCAGATACGTACACTGCTATATAAACATGAAGGCTGCACGGGTTTTGCACCAAGTCCGAGATTGAAGAGTTATTTTGTGAGTTTTGGGACTTGAGTGTTTTGTGAGCCACCTTGATGTTACCCTAACATCAAGTGTTGGACCTGAGTGTGTAGAGTTGATCTCTATTGTTCAGAGAGCAATCTCTGGTGTGTCTTTGATTTGTTTGTAAACACGGGTGAGTGATTGAGAGGGAGTGAGAGGGGTTCTCATATCTAAGAGTGGCTCTTAGGTAGAAGTTGCATGGGTAGTGATTAGGTGAGAAGGTTGTATACAGTGGCTGTTAGATCTTCGAACTAATACTATTCTAGTGGATTTCCTCCCTGGCTTGGTAGCCCCCAGATGTAGGTGACGTTGCACCGAACTGGGTTAACAATTCTCTTGTGTTATTTACTTGTTTAATATGTTCATACTGTCATATATAATCTGCATGTTCTGAAGCGGGATGTCGTGACATCCTGTACGACATCTGTCCTCAGTATCAGAATTTTAATTGGTATCAGAGCGGGCACTCTAAATCACTGAGTGAGATCTAGGGAGATAAATTCTGATGAACATGGAGAAAGAAGGAGGACCAGTGAACAGACCACCAATTCTGGATGGAACCAACTATGAATACTGGAAAGCAAGGATGGTGGCCTTCCTCAAATCACTGGATAGCAGAACCTGGAAAGCTGTCATCAAAGGCTGGGAACATCCCAAGATGCTGGACACAGAAGGAAAGCCCACTGATGAATTGAAGCCAGAAGAAGACTGGACAAAAGAAGAAGACGAATTGGCACTTGGAAACTCCAAAGCCTTGAATGCCCTATTCAATGGAGTTGACAAGAATATCTTCAGATTGATCAACACATGCACAGTTGCCAAGGATGCATGGGAGATTCTGAAAATCACTCATGAAGGAACCTCCAAAGTGAAGATGTCCAGATTGCAACTATTGGCTACAAAATTCGAAAATCTGAAGATGAAGGAGGAAGAATGCATTCATGACTTCCACATGAACATTCTTGAAATTGCCAATGCTTGCACTGCCTTGGGAGAAAGGATGACAGATGAAAAGCTGGTGAGAAAGATCCTCAAATCTTTGCCTAAGAGATTTGACATGAAAGTCACTGCAATAGAGGAGGCCCAAGACATTTGCAACATGAGAGTAGATGAACTCATTGGTTCCCTTCAAACCTTTGAGCTGGGACTCTCGGATAGGACTGAAAAGAAGAGCAAGAGCCTGGCGTTCGTGTCCAATGATGAAGGAGAAGAAGATGAGTATGACCTGGATACTGATGAAGGTCTGACTAACGCAGTTGTGCTCCTTGGAAAACAGTTCAACAAAGTGCTGAAAAGAATGGACAGGAGGCAGAAACCACATGTCCGGAACATCCCTTTCGACATCAGGAAAGGTAGTGAACACCAGAAGATGTCAGATGAAAAGCCCAGCAAAGGAATTCAATGCCATGGGTGTGAAGGCTACGGACACATCAAAGCTGAATGTCCCACCCATCTCAAGAAGCAGAGGAAAGGACTTTCTGTATGTTGGTCTGATGATACAGAGAGTGAACAAGAAAGTGATTCTGACAGAGATGTGAATGCACTCACTGGGATATTTGAATCTGATGAAGATTCAAGTGATATTGATGTTGAAATCACTTTTGATGAGCTTGCTATATCCTATAGAGAACTATGCATCAAAAGTGAGAAGATTCTTCAGCAAGAAGCACAACTGAAGAAGATCATTGCAAATCTGGAGGCTGAGAAGGAGGCACATGAAGAGGAAATCTCTGAGCTTAAAGGAGAAATTGGTTTTCTGAACTCTAAACTGGAAAACATGACAAAATCAATAAAGATGCTGAATAAAGGCTCAGATATGCTTGATGAGGTGCTACAGCTTGGAAAGAATGTTGGAAACCAGAGAGGACTTGGATTTAATCATAAATCTGCTGGCAGATCAACCATGACAGAATTTGTTCCTGCCAAAAACAGCACTGGAGCCTCGATGTCACAACATCGGTCTCGACATCATGGAACGCAACAGAAAAAGAGCAACAGAAAGAAGTGGAGGTGTCACTACTGTGGCAAGTATGGCCACATAAAGCCTTTTTGTTATCATCTACATGGCCATCCACGTCATGGAACTCAAAATAGCAGCAGCGGAAGAAAGATGGTGTGGGTTCCAAAACACAAGATTGTTAGTCTTGTTGTTCATACTTCACTTAGAGCATCAGCTAAGGAAGATTGGTACCTAGATAGCGGCTGTTCCAGACACATGACAGGAGTTAAAGAATTCCTGGTGAACATTGAACCTTGCTCCACTAGCTATGTGACATTTGGAGATGGCTCTAAAGGAAAGATCACTGGAATGGGAAAGCTAGTCCATGATGGACTTCCTAGTCTGAACAAAGTACTGCTGGTGAAGGGACTGACTGCAAACTTGATCAGCATCAGTCAGTTGTGTGATGAAGGATTCAATGTAAACTTCACAAAGTCAGAATGCTTGGTGACAAATGAGAAGAATGAAGTTCTAATGAAGGGCAGCAGATCAAAGGACAACTGCTACCTATGGACACCTCAAGAAACCAGTTACTCCTCCACATGTCCATCCTCCAAAGAAGATGAAGTCAAAATATGGCATCAAAGATTTGGACATCTGCACTTAAGAGGCATGAAGAATATCATTGACAAAGGTGCTGTTAGAGGCATTCCCAATCTGAAAATAGAAGAAGGCAGAATCTGTGGTGAATGTCAGATTGGAAAGCAAGTCAAGATGTCCCACCAGAAGCTTCAACATCAGACCACTTCCAGGGTGCTGGAACTACTTCACATGGACTTGATGGGGCCTATGCAAGTTGAAAGCCTTGGAGGAAAGAGGTATGCCTATGTTGTTGTGGATGATTTCTCCAGATTTACCTGGGTCAACTTTATCAGAGAGAAATCAGACACCTTTGAAGTATTCAAAGAGTTGAGTCTAAGACTTCAAAGAGAAAAAGACTGTGTCATCAAGAGAATTAGGAGTGACCATGGCAGAGAGTTTGAAAACAGCAAGTTTACTGAATTCTGCACATCTGAAGGCATCACTCATGAGTTCTCTGCAGCCATCACACCACAACAAAATGGCATAGTTGAAAGGAAAAACAGGACTTTGCAAGAAGCTGCTAGGGTCATGCTTCATGCCAAAGAACTTCCCTATAATTTCTGGGCTGAAGCCATGAACACAGCATGCTATATCCACAACAGAGTCACACTTAGAAGAGGGACTCCAACCACACTGTATGAAATCTGGAAAGGGAGGAAGCCAACTGTCAAGCACTTCCACATCTTTGGAAGTCCATGTTACATTTTGGCAGATAGAGAGCAAAGGAGAAAGATGGATCCCAAGAGTGATGCAGGAATATTCTTGGGATACTCTACAAACAGCAGAGCATATAGAGTATTCAATTCCAGAACCAGAACTGTGATGGAATCCATCAATGTGGTTGTTGATGATCTAACTCCAGCAAGAAAGAAGGATGTCGAAGACGATGTCAGAACATCGGGAGACAATGTAGCAGATACAGCTAAAAGTGCAGAAAATGCAGAAAATGCAGAAAACTCTGATTCTGCTACAGATGAACCAAACATCAATCAACCTGACAAGAGTCCTTCCATTAGAATCCAGAAGATGCACCCCAAGGAGCTGATTATAGGAGATCCAAACAGAGGAGTCACTACAAGATCAAGGGAGTCTGAGATTGTCTCCAATTCATGTTTTGTCTCCAAAACTGAGCCAAAGAATGTGAAAGAGGCACTGACTGATGAGTTCTGGATCAATGCTATGCAAGAAGAATTGGAGCAATTCAAAAGGAATGAAGTCTGGGAGCTAGTTCCTAGACCCAAGGGAACTAATGTGATTGGCACCAAGTGGATCTTCAAGAACAAAACCAATGAAGAAGGTGTTATAACCAGAAACAAGGCCAGACTTGTTGCTCAAGGCTACACTCAGATTGAAGGTGTAGACTTTGATGAAACTTTCGCCCCTGTTGCTAGACTTGAGTCCATCAGACTATTACTTGGTGTAGCTTGCATCCTCAAATTCAAGCTGTATCAGATGGATGTGAAGAGCGCGTTTCTGAATGGATACCTGAATGAAGAAGTCTATGTGGAGCAGCCAAAGGGATTTGCAGATCCAACTCATCCAGATCATGTATACAAGCTCAAGAAGGCTCTCTATGGATTGAAGCAAGCTCCAAGAGCTTGGTATGAAAGGCTAACAAAGTTCCTTACTCAGCAAGGGTATAGGAAGGGAGGAATTGACAAGACTCTCTTTGTTAAACAAGATGCTGAAAACTTGATGATAGCACAGATATATGTTGATGACATTGTGTTTGGAGGGATGTCGAATGAGATGCTTCGACATTTTGTCCAACAGATGCAATCTGAATTTGAGATGAGTCTTGTTTGAGAGCTGACTTATTTTCTGGGACTCCAAGTGAAGCAGATGGAAGACTCCATATTCCTCTCACAAAGCAAGTATGCAAAGAACATTGTCAAGAAGTTTGGGATGGAAAATGCCAGCCATAAAAGAACACCTGCACCTACTCACTTGAAGTTGTCAAAGGATGAAGCTGGCACCAGTGTTGATCAAAGTTTGTACAGAAGCATGATTGGGAGCTTACTATATTTAACAGCAAGCAGACCTGACATCACCTTTGCAGTAGGTGTTTGTGCAAGATATCAAGCCAATCCCAAGATAAGTCACTTGAATCAAGTAAAGAGAATTCTGAAATATGTAAATGGCACCAGTGACTATGGGATTATGTACTGTCATTGTTCAGATTCAATGCTGGTTGGATATTGTGATGCTGATTGGGCTGGTAGTGCAGATGACAGAAAAAGCACTTCTGGTGGAGGTTTCTATTTGGGAAACAATCTTATTGCATGGTTCAGCAAGAAGCAGAACTGTGTGTCCCTATCTACTGCAGAAGCAGAGTATATTGCAGCAGGAAGCAGCTGTTCACAACTAGTTTGGATGAAGCAGATGCTGAAGGAGTACAATGTCGAACAAGATGTCATGACATTGTACTGTGACAACATGAGTGCTATTAATATCTCTAAAAATCCTGTTCAACACAGCAGAACCAAGCACATTGACATTAGACATCACTATATTAGAGATCTTGTTGATGATAAAGTTATCACACTAGAGCATGTTGCCACAGAGGAACAAGTAGCAGATATTTTCACAAAGGCATTGGATGCAAATCAGTTTGAAAAACTGAGGGGCAAGCTGGGCATTTGTCTGCTAGAGGAATTATAGCAGCTACTTCTATCTGAACGTGCTCAAACGTCTCACTCAACATTAATAGCACGTTCACTACTGAGCCAAAACAAATTCAAACTCCGTCCCCCTACCTTCCTCATTCAAACTTATATTTTCGTGGCAATCTCGTTTTCATTCCCCAACACTTCTCAGATATTCACGAAACCACTCCAAAAGCTCTGCTTCTCCATGGCTACCTCACCAAAAGAAACCTCATCCCCTGTTTCACCCTCTGTACCATCATCTCCATCATCCTCCAAAACTCCATCAAACCAGGAACAACCCGAATTCAATATCCAACCCATACAAATGATTCCTGGTCCAGGCCCTGTTCCTGAGAAACTGATCCCTAAAAGAAAATAGGGAGTGAAGATTTCTGAAAACCCTAGCTTTGCAACAAGCCCTAGGGAAGTAGACACTGAGATGGATAAGAAGATCCGCAGTCTTGTGAATAGCATTTTGAAAAATGCTTCTGTCCCTGATGCTGATAAAGATGTCCCAACATCTTCCACCCCAAATGCTGAAGTCCTCTCTTCATCCAGTAAAGAGAAATCAACAGAGGAAGAGGATCAAGCCACAGAGGAGACCCCTGCACCAAGGGCACCAGAACCTGCTCCAGGTGACCTCATTGATCTAGAAGAGGTAGAATCTGATGAGGAACCCATTGTCAAAAAGTTGGCACTTGGCATTGCAGAAAGATTACAAAGCAGAAAGGGAAAAACCCCCATTACTAGGTCTGGACGAATCAAAACTATTGCACAGAAGAAGAGCACACCAATCACTCCTACCACATCCAGATGGAGCAAAGTTGCAATCCCTTCCAAGAAGAGGAAAGAAATTTCCTCATCTGATTCTGATGATGATGTCGAACTAGATGTTCCCGACATCAAGAGAGCCAAGAAATCAGGGAAAAAGGTGCCTGGAAATGTCCCTGATGCCCCATTGGACAACATTTCATTCCACTCCATTGGCAATGTTGAAAGGTGGAAATTTGTATATCAACGCAGACTTGCTGTAGAAAGAGAACTGGGAAGAGATGCCTTGGATTGCAAGGAGATCATGGACCTCATCAAGGCTGCTGGACTGCTGAAAACAGTCACCAAGTTGGGAGATTGTTATGAAAGCCTAGTCAGGGAATTCATTGTCAACATTCCCTCTGACATAACAAACAGAAAGAGTGATGAGTATCAGAAAGTGTTTGTCAGAGGAAAATGTATTAGATTCTCCCCTGCTGTAATCAACAAATACCTGGGCAGACCAACTGAAGGAGTGGTGGATATTGCTGTTTCTGAGCATCAAATTGCCAAGGAAATCACTGCCAAGCAAGTCCAGCATTGGCCAAAGAAAGGGAAGCTTTCTGCAGGGAAGCTAAGTGTGAAGTATGCAATCCTGCATAGGATTGGCACTGCCAACTGGGTACCCACCAATCATACTTTCACTGTTGCCACAGGTTTGGGTAAATTTCTGTATGCTGTTGGAACCAAGTCCAAATTTAATTTTGGAAACTATATTTTTGATCAAACTATTAAGCATTCAGAATCTTTTGCTGTCAAATTACCCATTGCCTTCCCAACTGTATTGTGTGGCATTATGTTGAGTCAACATCCCAATATCTTAAACAACATTGACTCTGTGAAGAAGAGAGAATCTCCTCTATCCCTGCATTACAAACTGTTTGAGGGGACACATGTCCCAGACATTGTCTCGACATCAGGGAAAGCTGCTGCTTCAGGTGCTGTGTCCAAGGATGATTTGATTGCTGAACTCAAGGACACATGCAAGGTGCTGGAGGCAACCATCAAAGCCAACACAGAGAAGAAAATGGAGCTGGAACGCCTGATCAAAAGACTCTCAGACAATGGCATTGATGATGGAGAAGCAGCTGAGGAAGAAGAAGATGCAGCAGAGGATACAGAATCAGATAATGATGATTCTGATGCCACCCCATGACCATCAGACCTTTATTTTTTTACTATTACTAGCTATTGGGGCATGTCCCTTTGAACAATGGATTGCTATTGGTCTGTAATATTTGCACCTTAATTTCATGCATTCTACTTTTGCCAAATTCTGTCTAAAAAGGGGGAGTAGTAGGATAGGATATTATGCATGTAGATTATGCAGTAGATTATGCATGTAGGATATTATGCATGATTTATGATTTTGAGGGGGAGTTGCTGATGATGATTGATGTAAGCTACTGAAACTAGTAGCTGATAGAAGATGCTGCAGTAAGAGCATGGAGACAGGGGGAGCAGAAAGCTGATGTCACGTGAGATGTCTTGACATCCTGGAAAAGACTTGTAGATTTGCAACTTGCAGAATTTTGCTGTCACCACTACAGAGACTGCTGTGCTTGATTACTCTGATAATGAAAGTTGCTGATCCCACTTGCATGACTGCTCGTACCTGCTCAGGAAGTGTCTAAGTATGTTTTAGACAAAATTTGCCAAAGGGGGAGATTGTTAGTGCTTAGCTTTACTGAGTTTTAAAAGATTGGCTAAAATTTTGTTAAAACATAAGCACTTAGACAATGAAGGAAAGCTGGAGTTGCTGCACATGATGTCTAACATTATGTCAAGGAATCAGATCGGGCTGCACAATGCACAAGGCAAGATAAAATGTCAAATGAAGAATTGAAGCTGCAGGATCCACGATGTCGGATACAATGTCCAGGACATCCTGCCCGAAAATACTGGACACATAAATCTGTTATACCTTTAACAGATTAATGTGCAGTCAGCAACAGATTAGGCGATCTATCTTTAGGAACGAATTAAAAGATAATTAAAGTTCGAATTACAAACTTGAATAGTTCGTTCAGGGATTAAAAATTAAAGATAAAAACTAAAAGATCAAACTTTATCTTTTAGATCTTTAAGTGCAGATTTTTCAGGAGAATGATAGATCTTATCCAGCGCAAGTTGTTGCAGCCCAGATACGTACACTGCTATATAAACATGAAGGCTGCACGGGTTTTGCACCAAGTCCGAGATTGAAGAGTTATTTTGTGAGTTTTGGGACTTGAGTGTTTTGTGAGCCACCTTGATGTTACCCTAACATCAAGTGTTGGACCTGAGTGTGTAGAGTTGATCTCTATTGTTCAGAGAGCAATCTCTGGTGTGTCTTTGATTTGTTTGTAAACACGGGTGAGTGATTGAGAGGGAGTGAGAGGGGTTCTCATATCTAAGAGTGGCTCTTAGGTAGAAGTTGCATGGGTAGTGATTAGGTGAGAAGGTTGTATACAGTGGCTGTTAGATCTTCGAACTAATACTATTCTAGTGGATTTCCTCCCTGGCTTGGTAGCCCCCAGATGTAGGTGACGTTGCACCGAACTGGGTTAACAATTCTCTTGTGTTATTTACTTGTTTAATATGTTCATACTGTCATATATAATCTGCATGTTCTGAAGCGGGATGTCGTGACATCCTGTACGACATCTGTCCTCAGTATCAGAATTTTAGGTTCTTACCATTTTATACTACTTGCGCGATCTGGTGCACTTGTCGGGTTTGATTAGTTATTCTTCAAGTAAAGAAGTTGTTGGATGAAGGTTTGGTTCGTAAGAGCTTGAATCCATGTGCCTTATTGGTGCCCAAAATAGGTGGTATGATGAATGTGTGTTGAGTGGTGCAACCTTCTTTTGTAAAATCACTTATGCATCCAACATCTTCATGATTCATGTACATAGGGACTCTTTAGGTAGGTTTGTTCTTATTTCTGGTTTCAATACAAACCTAGGTTCTCATATGAGACACTTTAGGTTTGTCATAATTTTTTGTAGGAGTAATAAACATGAAAATATAGAAAAGGGTATGTTTTATTGCATTAGTTTCCTTAATTTTTTAAATAGTGATCAAGGGATTCCCGCAGATCCTAAGAGAATAAAGGAGATTCATGAGTGACCCACTACACCAATTATAAGGGAAATTTGGGGCTTCCATGACTTAACAAACTTTTACAAAAGATTTATCCCATATTTTTCTATACTTTTAGCATTAGTCATTGAGTTGGTTAAGAATTATGTTTCCTCGTGGGAAGATGCTCGAGAAAGGGGTTTTTAGATCTTACCCTACTCTAATATACCCAACACCACTAATATATATTTTTTCATTCTTTTTACGAGTGTTGAGCGAAGAAGCCCAGAGTTTCAAGAACCTCTTGATTTGAGGTCCAATCCTTTTCAAGGGGGAGGGGGTGATGCAATCCTACCCCCTAAGGGTAATGGATAGAAGACTCCAAGGGGATTAGGCTAGAGCTGCTAAAGAAGGCCCTAGGGTCAGAGAAATCAAATGTTGTGGTTTTGTTTCTTTGTGGTGGATGTATCCGGTTGAGCGATACATGAAGATCTTAAAATGGTATACCCAAAATCTACACCGTCTGGAAGCATTTATTGTGGAAATGTACATTGCAGAAGAAGCGACGGAATTTTATTCATAGTACATTGAGAAAGCAAAACCTGTTGGGCTTCTCGAGTCTCGGCATGATGAAAGAGTGAGAGGTAAGGGTTCAAGAGGACTGCATGTTATCACTCCAAGTGTAGAAGATTTACAACAAGCTTATTTGTATGTATTGAATAATAGTAATGAAGTTTTTCCATACATACTTCACCATGAAGGTTTAGTGAAGGAAAGTAATCCAAAAATGTCAAAGAACAGGGTCTTGAAGGAGCATAACAAACCTTTCCTAGATTGGTTTAGGGATACAATCTTTGGTTATGATAATGCTTCTGAAACGTTAAGAAAGCTAGTAGATGGGCCTAAAAGAAATGTTATCACTTGGCAAGGATATGATATAAACAAGTATTCTTTTTATACAAAAGCACAAGACGAGAAAAGTACAATGCAAAATAGTGGGGTTACCCTAAGGGCTGAATCTCAACAATTCGCTAGTGTACATGATGACAATCCCTGTGTAACTTTCATCCCTTACTTTGGTTTCATAGAATAAATTTGGGAGCTTAACTATGTCAAATTTATTGTATGTGTTTTCAAATGTAAGTGGGTTGACAATAATACTGGTGTGCGGACCGATGATGTATGATTTATGTTGGTGGTTCTTAAGAAAATCACTTACTAGAATGATCCTTCCATCATGGCAGAACAAACTAAACATGTATTTTATGTTCAAGACCCTTATGATGAAAGGTGGTTAGTGGTACTACATGGGAAAACAATTGATGCTAATGTTGAAGGTGATGATTCACACATTGATACTTATGTTAGTCCTTTGTTCACACAAATGTCACCTAACATCGTCAGAAAGGAAGAAGCTGATGAAGTTCATGCTAATCGTAATGATCATGATGGAGGAGAATTAATTAATATTGCCTGATGTAATTTTTGCGATAATGTTGAAAATTAATTAAGGTTTTTTTCTTTACAGGCAAATGACTACACCACCCAGGTCTCCTCCTCCTCCTCCTCCTCTTACTGATGCAACATCACATTCCCCTGCTACCTTGAAGCAAACAAGAAAAGCCACATGCCTGAGATCATTGGCTACTAGACCAATTGGTAGAGAGACCCCTGGTCCACGTGGATCCTACGACCGGGAAAGCCAATGATCCCCACCAAAAGAAGTTAAGAACATATTTAGGGATTGTCACTGTGATAAGGTGGATGTGACATACGAGAATTGGAAACAAGTCCCTACTACGCAGAAGGATTTGATATGGGAGGATATTCAGGTATTTTACTTAAATGTTGCATGTGGATGATTAACAATAAAAATTGTAATTTAGTAACAATAAATTAATATTTAATTTTCGTTTGTCGAGCTAAATTTGATATCCCTGAAGCATCTGATCTAAGGACAAAAAAGAAAATACTTTAGACTGTAAGGGAGCGGTGGAGACAATTGAAGTTTTATTTGACGCCCAAATGGGCACTTGCAGCCGACAAGGACAGTGTCGATGACACTGTATGCAAAAAGTACGACATTGGCAAGGAGAAGTGGACCCAATTTTTTCAGATTCGCAAAGACCCTTCGTGGGAGGTAACTTTCTGATTTTCATTGTTTTAAACTTTAAATTTAGTTATTATTGTCAGTAATAATAACTTTTGATAATCTTTAATTTGTACAGTATGTGCGAAAGAAGGCACAGGTCATTCAGAAACAAAACATTGCCCCTCAAGTGTTGTCTCTTGGGGGTTATGAGTTTCGTTAAAAGAAGTTGATGGATGAGAAGAAAAAGAAACAAATGAAGGAAGTTGCTCAATCCAGAAGCACTGACATGTGGTTGATCCTCCATCTCCCATCAAACGACACGTGAAGGGAAAGATGGTTGCACCAAGAAAATTGGGCAAATGACGTCTGAGGTAGCAAAGGAAATTGCTTACAAGATTGTAAGTCACTTTCAATTGTTAATTGCAATTATTTATGTTTATTGAGTGATTAAGTAAACCAATAAATGTGTTCCATACATGATTCATTCGAGGAGCAGGCCTCATAGGGTTCCTTTGTCACCCATGGACGTCAGGATGTATTAAATGCTTCCATTGGACAACCAGAACACCCTGATCATGTGCGTGCTACGGGAGCCAATGTCACAATCAAAAATACATTGGACCGACTCCAAGGTCTTCCCACACTTCTTTGTCCATGGCTCTCGAAGAACTGGAGCAACTGATGCAAAAGATTAGGGACTAGTTGGAGGACTCGATCACAGAAAAAGTTACTCAACAACTAATGATGTCCTTAAGCCAGATGCAGTCCCAATTTCAATCGCAGATGCAATCACAGGGACTCGCACTGCCTCCTAAGCTAGAGGTTGGTCCTTCTGCTTCTCATGTTAGCACAAAGGAGAATTGTGTTGATCCCTTAGAGAACGACCCAGACATGGGTGACTCAAAGAAATGCGGGTTTTACATCGAAGAAAATCCTCCCCATCTGGTTTCCCTAGGAAGACTTTATGAGGGGTCCACAACCATTCACAACATGCCTTTGCACCATGATCAACTCAAGGTTGGTGTTGATGAGGTTAAAGATGCAAATGCTCCCGTTCCTATACCCACTGACGAGGTTAACTTAGTAGGGCAGACACTTAACACCTTCGTTGCTTGGCCGACACATCTGATGAAACATTTATTAGAATAGGTATTTTACCGTCATTAAATGCTTTTTTTTTTCAATTCAATTGTTCACTGCAATTGAATTATGTTAATTAACTATGTTGGATAAACAGGAAGTTGTGGGACCAGCAAAACCTGCAGATAGGCCGGATTATGAGGTGGATGATCCCCTATATTTGATGACATTGACTATCCCACAACTTTTTTTGAAGTCGTTGCAGGTTATGTAGGATGCTACTGTGTTCGGGGTGTTTAATCAAGACTTCCCCTTGTACATAAAGCATGAAGATCTGTCTAAAATAGCACATGGTAGTCAATGTCTCAGCATCTCTGTTATACAATTGTGGATTTTGTAAGTTAGTTTACATTATTGTTTATTGCCACTAATTGTTTTAAATTGATACATAATTTACTTTATTTTAACAATAGGCATATGACTGAGACAAGTATCCGAGTGGGGAATGCCACTGTGTATGGATTCCTCAAGTCATAGTCCATACAAAGATCTGGACAATCGCAATTTGAATAAGAAAGTTACATTAAGAACTGGATGCAGAATTCGAAGAGGGATATGTACCTAGGAGCCTACTCAAATGGGTTAGTTAAACTGAACAAATGAATTTAAATAATGTCTAATAGTATAATAACTTATATTGTTCTCCACTGCAGTGCACATTGGCAAATGGTCATCATTTTGCCTAAGGAAAATGTTGTCATCTGGCTTTGTTTGTTTCATAATAGGCCAGACAACTAGCTCAAGGGAATTATTAACAGGTTAGTTCTATTTTTCAATACATTTGCATTAACATTAATCGGGAACATCAATATATAAATTGTACAATACGCATCCATGTTTGAATTGAATAGTGCTTTGAAAAGACTTGACGATACTCCACAAAGTAAATCCAAGGTTGCTGCTAAGTGGTTGTTTGTTAAAATAACCATTTAAACAATGCTTCTAGCTATATTTTAATACTGTGTGGACTAATTTGTACTTGACATTGAATATCTAAACTTCATAATGTATTTAGTGTAATAGACAGAAAGGAAGCACTGTCTGTGGGTATTACGTCATGCACTGGATGTCAACAACAATCTTAGGAAGTTTCTGTTGGATCAAGTGGCCTTAGAATAATTAAGAAGGGGGAGGGGTTGAATTAATTATGAATGTGACTTGACTAATTAAAAAACCATCCTTCTTCATGTTACAAGATTCAATTAGGTTTTACTACTAAGTTATGAGAAAGTAAAGAACAGAAACAATAACTTAGACAAAAGTAAAGCGGAAATAAAAAGTACACAGCGGAAAAGTAAAGAGTGTAGGGAAAAAGGAGACAAACGCAAGATTTATACTGGTTCGGCAACAACCCGTGCCTACATCCAGTCCCCAAGCAACCACCGGTTCTTGAGATTTCCAATAACCTTGTAAAATCCTTTACAAGCAAAGATCCACAAGGGATGTACCCTCCCTTGTTCTCTTTGAATAACCAAGTGGATGTACGCTCCACTTGAACTGATCCACAAGAGATTTACCCTCTCTTGTTCTCTATATCACAACCCAAGTAGATGTACGCTCTACTTGTACCACAAAGGATGTACGCTTAAATGTGTTAAGACAAAGAATTCTTAGGCGGTTAGTCCCTTGAATCTTTGTATGGGGAAACAAAAGATATCTCAAGCGGTTAGTCCTTTGAAATCTTTTGTTTAAGGGAAAAGGAAAAAAGATATCTCAGATGGTTATTCCTTTGAAATCTTTTGTAAGAAACAAAAGATATTTCAAGTGGTTAGTCATTTGAAATCTTTTGTTAAGAGGGAGAAAGGAAGAAACAAAAGAATTCTCAGGCGGTTAGTCCTTTCAATCTTTTGACAAGAGAGAAGGAATAAAGAAAAAGAATAGCACAAGTTTTTGGTCAAGGAACTTTTCTTGAAAGAGAAAGTATTGAACAAAAACTTTTAGAAAGATGAAGAGAATTGAATGAAAGAAATTTGTTATGCATAAAAGGAAATCAGTCTCTTGAAATTCGTGCCATGGTCACATATTTATAATCATTTGATGACTCAAGTTAAAGCTTGTGACTCTTGGCAATTTCTTTAAAACTAGTCACTTTTTAAAAGTTGTGACTCTTTTGAAAACTAGTCACTTTAAAAGTTGTGACTTTTGAAAAACTCTTCAGAAACAAATCACTTTAAGAATTGTGACTTTTGGTAATTTATTTTTCGAAAGCAGTCACTGGTAATCAATTACCATGATAGTGTAATCGATTAGACATCAACATATGTGACTCTTCATGTTTAAATTTGAAAATCAAAATGTTTAGAAACACTGGTAATCGATTACAAGTATTGTGTAATCGATTAGACAAGTTTGAAATGATTTGAAAAAGTTTTATCACAAGTTGTGACTCTTGAAATTTGAAATCTAACGTTTTAAAACATTGGTAATCGATGACATGATTATGGTAATTGATTACAACTTTGTAAATAGTTTTGAAAAGAATGTTGGCTACTAGTAATCGATTACTTCCTTTTGGTAATCGATTACCAAAGAGTAAAACTCTCTGGTAAAAGATTTTTCTTTCTGAAAAATTCTTGTGCTATTCAATGTTTTGAAAACCTCTTTTAATACTTATCTTGATTGATTCTTCTCTTGACTTGAATCTTGAATCTTGAATCTTGATCTTGATTCTTGAAACTTGTTTGACTATTGATTCTTTGGCATCATCAAATTAATCTTGGAAGGCATTGCTTCCACAGGTTCAAGAATGATTGGAAAACGATAATTGTTTAATTCAAACATATTTCATTTTGTTATAATTGGTATTATATATTATTGACTTATGTTTTATTATATCATGCAATATTTCAATGATACTAGACCATTAGAAGTAGGGAGATTGAAGACGCTTCCCATCCAGTGGGCAACCTATTATTTGAAAGTTAAAAATGAAACAATTAGTGTTTAGGCAATTTTGGATGGAATTTCTGGTAAAAACTATTTCAAAACAAAATGAAAATTATATGATGTGGTTCTGCTTTTAAATTTATAGATTAATTTGGGGTTATTAAAAAAATAGACAACATATTTAAAAAAATCCTAAAATCTAACACTAGTTTTAACAAAAACCTGATGTATGTACATATTAACATCAGTTTTTTAAAAAATCAATGTTAAGCTTCATCAACAACATCGGTTCAAAAATCGATGTTGCTGGTAATAAAACAACATCGGTTCTTACCAAAAATCGATGTTTGTTATCAGAAAACAACATCTAAAAACCGATGTTAATATAGACAGAACATTGGTTTTTACTAAAAACCGATGTTGTCTGAATATATTAACATCGATTTTGTATGAAGATATATGACTTTTTTTTATAATTCTTACTATATAACATCAGTTATTTAAAAAACCGATGTTGTAATTTAATGTTAGCATTGGTTTTGGAAAACCAATGTTAACGGTATTACTTTCAACATCGGTAAATAACCGATGTTGAAAGTTCTTAATAACCGATGTTGAAACTCTATTTTTTAGTAGTAGGGGCATAGGTTTTTATATTAATTGCAGGAAGTCCTGAACGACCTTGTTTTGAGCCGAGATGATTTTATTATTTATTTGGACACTTTCTATTATGATGTTAGAAAAGTGAATCTGAGTCTTTTACCCTTTTGAAATGTTTTTATTTAAATGTGTTTTAAAAACTTTTAATTAATTCTACATTCTTATTTTTTTTATTATTAGTACATGTATGTGTGGAGTAGAGGGTGTCACATCTACAAAGTGAAATTATTATTTCATTGTTTTGATTTGATAACTTCCTTACCAACTCATCCTATTGTAACAGTTTGGCTCGACCAAGAAGGTCAATTACACCCATAGTTCTCAAAATTTGGCTCAAATCGATATATAACCAATATGGAATGATCATAAATTGTGGCATTCTTCAAACAACCCTGAATGACTACAAGCATTGAAAACAACAATTAATAAAGGTAACATCATCAAGTTTTAATCCACATGTTTGCATTGTTTCAAACAACTTAAGTGCTTTACTTATTTTAGCATTTATGGCAGCCCACACATAATTGATGTCCATGTGGTAGTATCCTTTTCCTTCAATCCATTAAAAATTTCCAAAGACTTCTCTATGCAACCACGCTTACCATACATTTAAAGCATGCAATACAAACTACCAACCACAAATTTATTTTCAACTATCTAATTATGAATCCACTTGCCTAGCTCCTGAACTCCCAATTGAGCACAACCCATAAAGAGAGTAACTGTAATGAAATCATTTGGTTTGAAAACTTTGGTATGTATCTCCCCAAATACCCCAATTGCTTCCTTAAAACCATTTAAATTATACTTATATGCTTTTATTGGGACTAAAAATGTAAGAACAACAAGTGCTCAAGAAATTCTGCAAGGACTAAAATGAAAAAGGCTATTTTGCTAGACCAAAAGACTATTTGATTAAACTAAAAATACAACATACATTATTTTGAGCATTCTTTAACCATGAAATCAAACTCAGATTTTCATCATTTGATTTCGTGAGCAATATGTTACAGAAGGAGAAATGGAAGGTAGTAGAAACATTAACAGTGCATGCTATCGGGAGTTATAAGGTTGGTTTGGTAGTAAAAGGAGAAGGGACTGAGGGAAAGGTCATGGGTTCGAATTCCCCTGCTAGTAAAAACTGACAATAAACTACTAGCATTTGCTTATAAAAAAAATGATAACAGTCTCATAGTCACTCATCTTGGTTCCACGATTGTGTTTGTGATGACATTTAGAGAAAAACTTTCTGGTATGCTATTGGGCAATATTGAATTTTGATTACCTCTCACATTTAGAAATGCAGGTGGTTTAGGAGAAGGAAGGGCCACATTGTCATTCCCAATCATTGATACAGCATCAGACATGGTTGGCCTATCTGCTGGACTTTCTTGAACACAGAGAAGTCCTATGTTCACATATCTTGGCACTGTATGATTTCGACTACTAGTGCTATCACTATCATCCAATGTCGGATCCATTAGGTCCATTACGGAATTGTTTGTCCATAGATCCCAAGCCTTCAAGATACAGCCGAAAAGAAACTCAAAATTAAAATGTTTGGAAAATATTTTGGTATGCTCTATAAAACTACACACTCCATCCCATTAATGCACCTTTGTAAAAATGTCTTAGAATGTCAACAAGTCATGAAATCAATAAGAATTTCATTCTTGCAAGTTAAGATTAAAAGAATGGAATCTAGAAACTTACATATCCAAGAAGACATAAGGAATTTGTTTGATAAAAGCTAGTATTCTTCTTGCCACTTATAATCTCCAACAAAAGAACCCCAAAGCTAAACACGTCTGATTTTATTGAGAAAACACCTTCCATTGCATATTCTGGGGACATGTATCCACTGAAAACCATTAGGAAGATTAATTAGTAGATGATTGATCATGTGACTAAGCTCTTGATGACAACTATATGATTACTTATACCATTAATAATATTCTTTTATCTGACTTACTATGTTCCAACTATTCTTTTTGTACTTGCTTGAAGTTCATTCTCACCAAATATTCTTGCCATTCCAAAATCTGATATTTTAGGATTCATGTTGGTGTCTAACAATATGTTGCTAGCTTTTAAATCTCGGTGAATGATCCGGAACCTGGAATATTGGTGAAGATAAAGGACTCCTTGGGCAATTCCATCAATTATCCTAACTCGTGATCCCCAATCTAGCATCCTTCTTTTTGTTGCATCTGTTTCGCATTAAAAGATGTAACAACCAATGTTTTGAGAGTTTAATTGAAAGGAGCATATTTAGGAGAGTTTTGAGACTGCAAGGTACAAACCAAAGAGAAAAACATCCAAGCTTCTATTAGGCATAAATTCATAAATAAGCATCTTTTCTTCTTGATCAATGCAGCACCCTAGAAGTCTAACAAGATTGTTGTGTTGGAGTTTTGCAATTAATAAGGCTTCATTTCTCAGCTCTTCCCATCCTTGACCAGATCTTCGCGATAGCCTTTTTACTGCAACCTCATCCCCATTCAATAATATGCCCTGAAATTTTTTTTGTATAAAGTAACATACAGGTAGTAGCAAAGGCAAACATGCAGATAAGTGACAAGAGAATAAAGTATAGTAGCCAGTGTTTGTTGATTAGACATAGCTATATTGATTACAGTCCAAAAGAATCAAAGTTCACTTGTAATAAAAAAAGTATTACCTTGTATACAGGTCCAAAGCCACCCTCACCAAGTTTATTATCATCTGAAAAATTATTAGTTGCTGCTGCAACACTCACAAAACTGAATAATGGCAATTTGACTTCCTTCTTCTTAACTTTTGCTCTCCTTGCTTCAGTAAGTTCAGAATCTTCAGCTTTCATGCTCATGCTCACATTAAAATGTAGCAAATCTTCCCCTAGTAAGTGAGGAGAATTAGTTGACAAGTTAAAATACTCATAAGTTACTGTAAAAACATGTTATTTCTTTCTTACCTTTCCTCCTTTGCTTTCTAATCCAGTAAACAAATAGGCCAAATATAAGAAACGTTAGAAGTGTGATCAGTATAACAATCAGAAGTATCCTCAGCCAGTTTTCATGTTTGCGAAAATCATTTGCTGGTTCTTTGGCATTGGCTGTGTTTGAATCTGCAAAGAATAATTCAATTGTGAAAACACATGTATTGACCCATAAATGTATCAAATCTGTGAAATGAAGAAAAGAGACTATACGGGAACGAGAGAGAAATTGCAGTTGAATGAAAAACAACTCAGGATTCTAACTTCTTCTCTTTGGGGAGAACACAAAGTCTAACTTAAGTAGCTGCATCACGTTCTAAGCACAATTCAATACAAGCAAACATTTTGCTACGGGTGGAAATTAAGCCCAGCTCATTTATCCATTAATCACCCAACTGATCCAAACATATATCTATTCATCCAATCAATTATAAAATCAAAATTTAATTGGTTAAAGGGCATGGATCTATATTTTTATTGGATGATTCATGATCCATAAAACAACATATTTTTCTAAAGAATCTAAACCATTGGGTGTTTGACACACAACTTTCAGTTACAGTTAACATAATTACATAACTAACACAATTATACACACACCTCTTTAAAACTTCAATGACTGCATCGATTATGGTACTCACTATTCTATTTCGTTAATCAAAAGAAAGAAATCTACACCAAGGAAAAGACAGGTTTTCTTCAACCTACCAGCGGGAACCAATTCTGAGGCATCAAGTCTGAGGTTAAAAATTGGATTGGTATTATCAGAATTGTCCACATATGTTGAGATGTTCTTTAGATTCAATATCTGACCAAGCCACAAGTGGCAGTAACCATTCAAATTATAAGCATAAGCAACACAAGAACACTTTCTAGAACAAGCACTTTCACACCCTCTTTCCGTATCAATCTTTATCTTGCTGTCTCCCTTCAAAGTTGATGGTAATTGCGTTTTGTTGAGTGGCATGAATACATCATTGGAATGAACACCGTTACGGCAGGATAACTCTTTTTTCCTGACACAGCCAGCGGATTTGATCCCTTTACTCCAGGAATTAGCATCAAAGGGCTTGAAACCATGGAGACAGTCACAAGGGTCAAGAGCTTGAGGGTTACAAATGGAAAAAGCTCCACACAAATTGTTGGTTCCACACTTTGATGACTGAATAGAAATCCAACCTTTTTCTTCCTCTGACCAATATTTCTGGTTCAGCTCCCCAGACACTTCTAGCACCAGCATAGAGTTATAATCAACTGGCCAAGTGAAATATCTCCTGTATCTTTCTTTATGCACACCACTTCGGCTAATAACATTGTCAATAGTATCATTGGAACGGTCATCAATCCAGAACACGTTAGAACCGTTGTTGATGATTAGAGTGGCCCTGCCAAAATCATACTTGAGGGAAAAAGCTCCCGGGGCAGGGTCGTCTGCACTTTTCCATGAGCTCAATGACCAAGTGTAACCTGAGTCAGTATCATACCCTAGGTTCATTCCGGGTAAAAGGGTATCCGTAGGATAATCAAAACTCTGCCACAAAATCTCTTGGGTGAAGTTGTTCAGCAGTAACAAGTTTCCGGAATCCAAGAGCTTGGCATAGGTAATAGAATTGTTTGAAATCTGGCTCACGTGGTACGTCATTTGTCTATCTATGATTATAATATTTCCTTCAGTTTCTTGAATAGTAAGAGCTGCTGAAGATGCTTGAACTGCATAGTCTCTATTTGCAACCCACATAATCTTGTTTTTGTCACTTCCACCCTTTTTATTCCATATGCCTATATAGTAGTTGGTGGAGTTCTCTCTGACTGCCGGGAAAAACCCGAGTTCGAAGTTCCCACTGCGAGAAAGAATGGTGTCTGAGGTTCCCAGTGATTGATCCATCCACAGATATTCTTTGTAGGTAGTTGCATTCACGCAAAACATACATAGGAAAAGCAATGTTGTTAAGGATGTGAGCCTAAAAGTCAATGTCATATTGGTTCACAAGATTGATTTGCATAATCTAACACAATATTACATGGTGTTTGCAAATGGTTCGCCAAACACCATTGGTGCCCAATTTTGTTGATATGTATTTGACTTGACTTCAGAATCAGAAAAGTCTATCTCCAAGTGTAGTATAATAGTCCAATCAGACCACAGAAAATTAAACAGGCCATTTCCTAAGTGGACGTATTTGACTTGACTTCAAAATCAGAAAAGTCTATCTCCCAGTGTAGTATAATAGTCCAATCAGACCACAGAAAATTAGAGAGGCCATTTGCTAAGTGGACAATGGACTAATTCAATACCGTGTGCTGCATTGTATTATTGTAAAGTCATGAGGTGATTGCCTGTTTATTATATATATATATATATATATATATATTTTTTTTTTTTTTTATTGAGAAATGTTAACAAAGCACATGCACACTACCTGACATACTTTTTCTTATTTGGTGGAACTCACCATAGATCTCACTAAATATGTAGGTTGCATTCTCCATTTGTAATTTCCTCTCTCAAAAACTCGAGGGATTCATACGAATTTAAACAAATACGAGAAACCGTGTTGGAAAGGTAGTATGTTGTTAGTTGTTTGCATTTCTATTTTAGGATAAAATATGTTTTGATCATAAATAAATATTTAAATTTTATGTTTTTTTCCTAATGAATTTTTTCTTTTGATTAAATTCCTAATTAAACAAAATTTTATTTTTGATCCTTGAAAATTTCTGAAATTAAACAAGAGTTTAATGTTATCTAATGTCAGTTCAAAAAAATTGTACTGTTATTTTCATTATAAATCACTATTTGAATTACATAAAGATAATTATTTTAAAAGTTAATAAACTTATTATACATGATGAATTATGATTAGATGATTTTGTAAAATTTTTTACCCTGTGAATGTATAACCCTTTTCTCATTAAACAAATAAACAACTTGAAGAATTATTTATATTTTTAGTTGCTCTGAATAAAATTTATAAATATAATATTTTAAAATTATTTTATCATCGATCCTTTTCACAGTATAAAAACTATTTTTGAATTCTTCAAAGTATATTTTCTTTTATTTTCATATCTTCATTCCATACAAAAAGTTCATATAATTTTTGTTTGGTTGAAGCCTTTTTAGGAGAGTGTGAGACCCTAATTTCGTTCGAGAACTATCATTCACTGATGTTTTGATTCTCACTAGCCGAATTGCAGTGTTCGACACCAGTTACCGGATGCAGTAGAGGATCGCTCAATGTTTTGATCAAGAATACAAAAGGATACCAACGAAGGGGGCAAAATGCTCTTTTTATTTTTATTTTTCTGGATCCCAGCTCGCCCAGGCTAGCATCTGGCTCTTCTGGGCCACCAAATAACTTCATGGTTAAGGAACGAGCTCGCCTAGGCGAGCTCAATGCTGCAAGGTTAAGTTTCAGCTCGCTTGGGCGAGCCACAACTGCCCCAAAATGATCCTTTGCCTATAAATAGGCGTCCTAGGGGTGTTTTAAGGGGTTCCAAGGTTTAGAAATTGAGGGAATTGAGAGAAAAGAGAAAGAAAAAGAAAGAAGAGGAAACGAGATCGAGGTGCAACCGAATCATGACCGTGATCATTCCCTACGTTGTTTTCTTATTTTATGTTCTTCGTGCGACCATTGATTAGTTTTATTTTAGGGATTGGAATGTGATCTATCTACCCTTAGGGGTTCCCCTTGTTATTATATGCACATTCATCTTCTCCATCTATCATCGACGATCTCATTTTTCTTTGTAAATTTCAATCTTAACCGATCACTAGTGTTGTAAAGTTGTCTTTAAAAAGATTGAAAGTTAATAAACAAAACCAAGATAAAATCACCACAACCAAACTTCTTATTTTTATCAAATATCACTTGAGATCATTTCAAGGTCAAACGCCTTAATGATTCTTTCCGCTTTTAAGAACTTAAAACATCATTTCAAGGTCCAACACCTTAAACGACTTTTTGTTCGCGATCAAAATAAATCTTTCAAAAACATAAAATCAATATAACAGACAAAACATTCAGACTTAAAGAACTATGTAGGTCTGAATTCCTCATCGCTCTTGAGGATATGTAGGAGCAAGGGCAACACTCTTGTCGACCCCAAAAAAATAAAAAAAAAACATAAAAAGGGAAAAGTAAATAATTTTGAAGTCACGTTGCACACACTCAATTAAAGGTTGTCGTCCATGGTGATGGGGCGTGGGGTGCTAATACCTTCCCCATGCGTAAACAACTCCCGAATCCTTATTTTCAAATTTGTAGACCTCTTTTTGTTTTTTCTAACTTTTTCCTCGGATAAATGTTGGTGGAGACTCCACTAGTTTTCTCCCTAGGAGACGAACGTGCTTTTTCGTCGTCCCGTCGTGAGGTAGATTACAACGGAGAGGAAAGTAATTAAGAAGAGGAAAAAATAACATAATCTTCTCCATAATTTAACATTAACTAAGTTAATTTTTAAAAATTCCTGTATATAGTTTCTGTAAAAGATGAGAGAACTTAAATAACTTAAACCTACCACCACTATACATGTGATCTTTTACAACACTTTTTTTTAACACTTAATTAGTAAAAATATTGCTAAATGCTTTTGACAATATTTAAAAAATATCGTCAATTATGATAAATGTTACTAATATATTTTCGGGACATTTTATTTAATATTGTGTATTGTCCATGTTGCTCAAGCCTTTCGCAACACAAGCTATACACAATAATTGATAAAATGGTGCAAAAACAAATTAGTAATATTTATTTATATTTAGCAAAAAAAATTAAATATAATTTAGCAACATTTTTACTAAATGTTAAGGGGAAGAATGTTGATAAAACTCACATACACTATTAGAGAGAAGCTACAAAAGTAAAAATACAAGAGAAAAAAACATCAAATTTGCCATAATGAGAGAAAGATAGTTATCTAATTTCCAATTAGAGACACTTTAATGAGAATGAGACGTATACAATACGAATGTTTAGTTAGATCAAATACCCATAAATACTCCTTCATTAAACCTTTAAAATATTGAAGTGTGTCCTCCACAAAGTACTCAGGTATTGAATCTAGCCAAATAACCAAGTGTCTTCATCACCTTACCACCCAAGATAATCCCTTTATGGAGCACTCAAGTATTCGACCTAGCTAGATACCTGAGTACAAGTGCTTAGGTATTTCACCTAGCCAAATACCTAAGTACCTATATCACCTTGACACTAAAGGTAATTTTCCTAGTAGTACTCAGGTAGTTGGCCTAGTTGGATACCTAAGTACCTTCATCACCTTAACGCTAAGTGTGGTCTTCCTAGTAGTGCTTAGGTAGTCAGCCTAATCAAATACCTGAGTACCCTCATCACCTTAACACTAAAGGTAATCTTCCTAGTAGTATTCTAGTAGTCGGCCAAGTCAGATACTTTATTACCCTCATAACCTTGACACTATAGGTGATCTTCCTAGTAGTATTTAGGTAGCCGACCTAGCCAAATATCTTATTACCCTCATTATTGTGACACAAATGGTAGTCCTTCTAGTAGTGTTTAGGTATTCATCCTAGCCCAATACCAGAATACTCTTATTATTTTTGTCACTAAGGGTATGATCATATAAGTGTCCGAGTATTTGACCTAGCCGAATATCCAAAGTAATTCTCATTAAACCCCTGATAGATTATCAAGGCTATCCTAATGACAACCATTGGAGGTTGCCTTTAACCCCATAATGATGATTTGGGGCACATTACCTAATGCTGTAACAATTTATAAGGGCCCATGGATCTAAGGCCTACTAAGGTATGTATAAATAGCTACGAGAATATCTAAGTAAGACACGACTCTGTCTCATTTAATACCCTCGGTTCTTTCTCTCAACCAAGACCTTACTTGAGCGGTATAGTCCCTTTTGAAGGTACCACACCCTCCAGATTGTCGAGTACCAAATTACGAAGAAAGAAGACCCATAAGAAGAAGAGATCAAAAAGAAAGTTGCTTGACTACCCTCGTACAGGTACATTTTGGCACCTACCATTAAGCCAAGGTAAAACTCCTCTACACTCTAAAAGGAGCATGGTTGCTACCAAATTGATGGGGAAAGGATAATAAGCCATGCAATAGTCAGAAACTGAACCACCGTGGATCAATTTCATAAAGCAATATATCTAGGATATATATATATATATATATATATATATATATATATATTTAAAAGAACTGATACAATGGCACATAGAATTTAGATTGCAAGCCACGAGAATAGAATACGTTTGTGCCAAACATTTAGTTCGAGTGATAACAATTGGGTGACAATTTGAAAACATTGGTCAACATACAAGTGTAAAACAAAAATCTTATATGCTAATATACATAAAAAAATTTGGTGATAATAATTTGACAATTCAAAAACAAAAAAAAAATCTTGATAACACTACACCGCTTCAATAAAAAATATTATGTCAATATACAGTAAAACATAATCATAAATGTTTATGGTGGTAGATATTACACTCAATTTAGCGTATGAAATCTTTGATTAGAAATGATTTATGAATTGAATATTCATAAAACAACTCAGAATAACCCAAAATTAATCCTCTAGGGATCGCTACACATGTTCATTTTAAATAACTCATCCCTTACCTCGATGTAGTTGCTCAATCGTTCTCTGTTAGCAATGGTGACATCTCTGGTACTCTTTAGATCTCGTCTTCCAGTTGTTCTGTTAGGAGTCTTGAGTGTCATAGATAAAGGAACAAAAAATGTTTTGTAAAGATGCTCTGGGTTAAAAGTTCCTTTATATAGTGATAAATATAATGACCTATTTCTTATTTTTTATTTATTTATTATTTTAAAAAAAAACAACAAAGGAAATGAGTTGTTACATAGATGATATCAAACTGAATCATATGATTTGATACGACGTTAAAAATGTTATTTAATACTTTGTGTCTTGTGCAAAAGGAAGTGGTTTCCTGCTAAAGTGTTCAACATGCTAGCAAAGAAGAGTGGTTTTCATGCATGAAGAAGTCATCACTAGAAAATATGGATTTAATGTTGGCTAGTTAACATCGGTTCTAATGAAAACCGATGTTAAAAAAAACACAATGGCATTTTTGTAAATAAAGTGTCTTTGTTAACATCGGTTATAAAATAACCGATGTTGTGAGGTTTCCTTAACATTGATTATTTTAAAATTGATGGTATAATTGCTAAGTTAGCATCGATTATTTTAAAATCGATGGTATAATTGCTAAGTTAGCATCGATTTTATAAAGCCGATGTTGTTATTTTACGCTTAACATCGATTTTATTAAAAACCGATGTGTTGATTGAATTAATTTTGGAATCATGTGCAATCTATCAAAAGCAATTCCCTTTGTTTTGTAATGTTTCTTCTCTCTTGCGTGCCCTATTTCTTGAAAGAAGCTATTGAAGGATCCACAACTACATCCACATTCCAGATGTTTCTAGTAAAGCAAACCACCCCTTTTGCGGCTACAGGCTCCTTCTTCTTGACACCCCCGAAAACATATCTTTCCTTTTCAAGTCCCTTACCAATACTTACTTCGACGTCTTCACCATGCTCCCTCCCATCATTCCCCTTTATCCTCCTCGGCTTCGATGCAGGTACCGCCTCCGGTCTCCTCCTCCACCACCACCCCTCTGTCCTCCTTCATTGTTGGGAGATCAACCCCACCATCATCCAGGTTGCACACGAGTACTTCAACCTCACCCTCCTTGAGAGGGACAACTAGGACCGCCTCTTCATCTACATTGATGATCACGATAAGCCCACTTTGTTGAACCAATAATGCTCTCCATTTCAACACAATTTAGGATGCTAAGATGTTTTAATCGCGAAAACCCTTCATCATTCAATTCATAAAGTACTTCATGGACACCCTTCAATTCACCCAAATAAATATTTTAAGCTTTTGCCATCAACATCTTTATCCCATAATCCATTACAATGCCTAGATCCGCACCCAAATTCAGCTTAAGAAGTCTTGAAGTTACATAATTCCCAGACTCCACCCCAGACCATTTCCATCCATCCCCAATCAAAATCTTGTAGCTTTCTAGTCTCCCATAGCCAAGATAGTCTCTCAGAAAATCTGAAGTATCTTCTATCTGCATGTTCAAAGTTGTTAGTTGATTCAAATGCCTTAACTCACTTAAACATGAACCCATGCTTTGGCTTTTGCTTCTCTTGACCTTCTCTTGAACATTATTGTTTCCCATGTAGAGCTCTTCCAAGCTTGTCAAGCTCGATATCAAGTTGTGAGGAATCACTCCTAGTGTTGAGCAATAAGTTAAATCTAGCAACCGTAGATTACTCAATCCTCCAATTTCTACAAGGAGCTCTCTAAGCTCAGATTTTTCAAGGTTGAGAATATCTAGACTTGTGATTTCCCCAATAATGGCTATGTCTTCCAAAATGCATTTACACAGATACAATGCTTGGAGTTTTTTTCAAGAGACTGAGAGATGCAACAAGGGAAGGAGTACAATTTACACCTCCTAAATTCAGCACCTTCAGTTCTTGCATCTGGACAAAGAAATTATCAGGTATTTTCAAATAGTTACCTTGACTATTAAGTTGGAGTATCTTTAACTTGGGACATTCTAAAATCTCAGGAATTTCACGGATAAAACACTAGTCCAAGAAAATATGATGACAAGTTCTAAGTAGATCTATTCTCGGCCATTCTTTCAATTCCTTGTTTCTCTACACAGTAAAGAAAGGTTTATCCCTGGATGAAATGGAGGCAGCTACTTGTCGAACCACATCAAGCGCCACAACCAAATCTCTTTGCCCTTCATCAACTAACAACGAAGTAGCTCTCAGGTTGTCTATCAATATGTAAAGCCTGTTTCTCCCATTTGCCAATGTATCAACATGTTTGTGCAATCCCAGGCACCAACCAGACACCAATGAATCTCTTGTGGTACAATCCTTTCCCATGGATCCCAAAAGGAGGAAGAAAATTTTCAGTTCATGATTTTCCAAATGGTCATAACTCAACTCAATGGCATAACGTACCGAAGAATAAAAATACCCTTCAAGTTCAAAACTTGTTACCTGCTCAAGTGCATCCTTCCAAGCATTTAAATCCTGGTTCTTCATTGCCTCCACCACATTCACTATCAAAAGCGACAAACCATCATAGCTTTTCGCGACTTTTTTGGCCACTGGTTGAACTCTGGGATACTTAACCGAATCCCCTCCCTTCTTTTCAAACAACTCCCAACTATCATCCTCCTACAAAACCTCATGCCTATAAACCTTGCCCACCTCAAAGTTAGTATTCAACACATTAAGATCTCTAGATGTGACCAACAATTGGCATTTTCAGCCTCTCTTGTTCTCACCAAAAGGAACATCAACTTGAGTCAACTTAAGTTTCCCCCACACATCATCCAATATCACAAGAATCCTTTGCTCTTGCCTAATCCTCTGGCGCAGCCTACTGTTGGATCAAGTGGCCTCAGAATAATTAAGAAGGGGGGTTGAATTAAGGATGAACGTGTCTTGACTAATTAAAAAGTGTAGAAGCAAGCTTCATGATGATGAATCAAGTTGATTCAAGAAGTTTTGATAATGACAAAGATGATGACAAAAAGACCAAAGAATGATTTCAAGATTAGGTCAACAAGTTCAAGATAAGAGAAGAAGAATTCAAGTTTCAAGAGAAGAAATCAAGAAGACTTCACAAGGGAAGTATTGAAAAGATTTTTCAAAAAACAAACATAGCACAATTTTGTTTTTTCAAAAGAATTTTTTCTCAAAATTTTCTAAGTTACCACAGTTTTTACTCTCTGGTAATCGATTACCAGTTTCCTGTAATCGATTACCAGTGGCAAAGTTTGATTTCAAAAGCTTTTAACTGAATTTACAGCGTTCCAATTGATTTCAAAATGGTGTAATCGATTACATGATATTGGCAATCGATTAATAGTGTATTTGAATGTTGAAATTCAAATTCAATTGTAAAGAGTCACATCCTTTCACAAAAAGCTTTGTGTAATCGATTACAAGGATTTGGTAATCGATTACCAGTCACAGGTTTTGAACAAAAATCAAAAGATGTAACTCTTCCAATGGTTTTCTTGACCAGACTTGAAGAGTCTATAAAAGCAAGATCTTGATTTGCATTTGAATAACACTTACAACCTTTACAAACAACTTTTCCACATATTCTTTACAACCTTTGAATGTCTTTGAACATCTTCTTGAATTTCTTCTTCTTCCTTCTTTGCAAAAAGCTTTCTAAAGTTTTCTGGTTTTCCAAACCTTGAAAACAAAAGTGTGCTATTCCATCTTTTTCATTCTCTTCTTCCTTTGCCAAAAAGAATTCGCCAAGGACTAACCGCCTGAATTCTTTTTATGTCTCTCTTCTCCCTTTTCCAAAAGAACAAAGGACTAACCGCCAGAATTCTTTTGTGTCTCCCTTCTCCCTTTTCAAAGAATTCAATAAGACACAGTCTGAGAATTCTTTTGATTCTTCCCTTTCCCAAAAACAAAATATTTCAAAGGACTAACCGCCTGAGATATCTTTTATTTCCCCTTCACAAAGTTTCAAGGGACTAACCGCCTGAGAACTTTGTCTTAACACATTGGAGGGTACATCCTTTATGGTACAAGTAGAGGGTACATCTACTTGGGTTGTTGTAACTGAGAACAAGAGAGGGTACATCTCTTGTGGATCAGTTCAAGTGGAGGGTACATCCACTTGGTTGTTTAAAGAGAACAAGGGAGGGTACATCCCTTGTGGATCTTTGCTTGTAAAGGATTTTACAAGGTTGAAAAGAAATCTCAAGGACTGCAGGTCGCTTGGGTACTGGATGTAGGCACGGGTTGTTGCCAAACCAGTATAAATTCTTATGTTTGTCTTCTTCTTCCCCCCTTCTTAATTATTCTGAGGCCACTTGATCCAACAAGTGGTATCAGAGCAGGTATCTTGTAGAAAGTTTAACCTCTTCGAGATTCATGGCCTCTTTAAATTCTTTGTTTTTCAAAAGTAATTTTAGGAATAGGTCATTCCAAGATCATGATGAAGACCAAGTAAACTTGTGTCTCATGTCAAAATCTCATGAGAACAACAATGAAGAATCTGTAAGGAAGAAGTGGTACATCGACAGTGGATGTTCCAAGCATATGACAGGAGATGTATCAAAATTTATAACCATTTCCCCTAAGAAAAGTGGACACGTTACGTATGGCAACAACAACAAAGGCAAAATTATTGGAGTCGGTAAAATAGGTACGAATTCCTCTGCTCCTATTGAAAATGTGTTACTTGTAGAAGGTTTAAAGCATAGCCTATTAAGTGTTGCTCAATTATGTGATAGAGGATATAAAGTATCTTTTGATTATGAAAAATGTGTTATCAAGCATGAGCATGACAAAGATATTGAGCATATATGTTTCAGAGAAAATAATGTTTACATGATTGATTTAAAACAAAAATCTGAAAATGATAGATGTTTTCTAAGCAAAGATTGCGATCCATGGTTATGGCATAAGAGAATTGCTCATATTAACATGGATCATCTAAATAGATTAATTTCAAAAGATCTAGTTATTGGTTTACCAAAATTAAAATTTGAAAAAGATAAGTTATGTGATGCATGCCAAAAAGGTAAACAAACAAAAAGTATCTTTTAAATCTAAAAATGTTGTTTCTACCACTCAACCATTACAATTATTTCACATGGATTTGTTTGGCCCATCTAGAGTCATGAGTTTTGGTGGAAGTTACTATGCATTAGTAATTTTTTATGACTATTCTAGGTATACTTGGACTTTATTTCTTACTCATAAAAATGATGCATTTCATGCATTTAGAAGACTTTCCAAAGTCATCCAAAACAAGAAGAACCACAAAATTATCTCCATCAGAAGTGATCATGGAGGTGAATTTGAAAACAATGATTTTGAAATGTTTTGTGATGAACATGGCATAGATCATAACTTTTCTGCACCTAGGACACTCCAACAAAATGGAGTAGTAGAAAGGAAAAATAGAGCCTTAGAATAAATTGCTAGAACTCTTTTAAATGACACACCACTTCCAAAATATTTTTGGGCAGAAGCAGTCAACACATGTTATAATATGAATAGAGCCTTAATAAGACCCATTCTTAAGAAAACCCCATATGAACTTTTTAACAATAGAGAACTAAACATTTCTCATTTACATGTTTTTGGATGTAAATGTTTTGTCCTAAACAATGGTAAAGAAAGCCTAGGAAAATTTGATGCTAAGGCATATGAGGGCATATTTCTTGGGTATTCCTTACATAGCAAAGCCTTTAGGATATACAACAAGAGAACCATGACAATTGAGGAATCAATACATGTTACTTTTGATGAGACTAATATTACCTCTCCGAGAAAGGAGTTTCTTGATGATATTGCAGATTCTTTGGAAGACACACAAAATGAAGAAAGAAATCTAAAAAGAAAGAGAGATGACGGAAACAAGGATGATCAAGTTGACACAACCCAAGAAAATGATAATCTTCCCAAAGAATGGAAAACGTCAAGAAATCATACTCTTGACAACATCATCGGAGATATCTCAAAAGGGGTAACAACTAGACACTCTCTCAAAGATTTATGCAATAATATGACTTTTGTTTCGTTAATAGAACCTAAAAACTTTAAGGAAGCCATTATAGATGATCATTGGATAGTAGCTATGCAAGAAGAATTAAATCAATTTGATAGAAATGATGTATGGGAATTAGTAGAGAAACCTTCAAATTATCCAATCATAGGAACTAAGTGGGTATTTAGAAATAAATTGGATGAAAATGGTATTGTAATTAGAAATAAAGCTAGACTTGTAGCAAAAGGATATAACCAAGAAGAAGGTATAGACTATGAAGAAACCTTTGCACCCGTAACCAGATTAGAAGCCATTAGGATGCTATTAGCCTATGCCTCTATTATGAATTTTAAACTACATCAAATGGATGTCAAGAGTGCTTTCTTAAATGGTCTAATTCAAGAGGAGGTATATGTAGAACAACCTCCTGCGTTTGAAGACTCACAAAAATTATACCATGTCTATAGATTAAAGAAAGCACTCTATGGTTTAAAACAAGCACCTAAGGCTTGGTATGAAAGATTAAGTAAATTCCAATTAGAAAAGAATTTCACTCGAGGGAAGGTAGATACTACCTTATTCATAAAAAAGATGGATAATGATATCTTATTGGTAAAAATTTATGTTGATGATATAATTTTTGGATCTACTAATGAATCTTTGTGCAAGGAGTTTTCTATGGATATGCAAAGTGAGTTTGAGATGTCCATGATGGGTGAGTTAAATTACTTTCTTGGACTACAAATCAAACAAACAAATGATGGGATCTTTGTTAACCAAGCAAATTATTGCAAGGAACTCATTAAGAGATTTGGAATGGAAAACTCAAAACACTTGGCTACTCCTATGAACACCAGTTGTTATCTTGACAAAGATGAATCCGGTCAACCCGATGATGCAAAGCAATACAGAGGTATGATTGGATATCTACTTTACTTATTTGCAAGTAGGCCAGATATTATTTTTAGTGTATGCATGTGTGTAAGATTTCAATCAAATCCGAAGTTTTCACATTTAATGGCAGTAAAAAGAATCATAAGATATCTATTAGGAACAGTTAACATAGGATTATGGTACCCTAAGAATTTTTTATGCAATTTAGTAGGATACTCAGATTCGGATTTTGCTGGATCAAAAATAGATAGGAAAAGCACTAGTGGCACATGTCAATTCATAGGATCTGCTCTTGTTTCTTGGAATAGCAAGAAGCAAAATAGTGTAGCATTATCCACAGCAGAAGCAGAATATATTTCTGCTGGTAGTTGTTGTGCACTGATTTTGTGGATGAAACAACAACTATCTGATTATGGAATTGTATTAGATCACATTCCCATAAAATGTGATAACACAAGTGCCATAAACATATCTAAAAATTCAGTCCTTCACTCTAGAACCAAGCATATAGAAATTAGGCATCATTTTATTAGAGATCATGTTCTAAAAGGTGATGTTTTTTTAGAATTTGTAGATACTAAAAATCAACTTGCAGGCATCTTCACAAAACCACTAAATAAAGATTCCTTCTACAACATTAGAAGAGAATTAGGACTGTTAGATGCTAGTGACTTATCCAAATAATCTATATTATTATGAAATTTGAACATTTAGTATTTCTTTTATTTGCATAGTATGACTGAACAATTATGAATTATGTTATATGACTATGTGGTTTTTATATTTGATCTATTCATGTTTCTTGCTTCATGATTGGTTTAGATTTTTCAATGAATGTCTTGTGAGTGATTAGTCATTTGTGTATGTTTTATATTTGTTATGCACTTTGGCTTTTTGTTGATGCCAAAGGAGGAGAGAAAGTAAGGATTAAATCAAGAAACTCACATAATAAAAAAACTTAATTTCAAGTGAAGCTTAAACTCGAAAAAAAAAGGGGAGAATATGGAGAATTAAGTGAGTGATCGACTAGGAAAAAGTATGTGTATGTGTTTCTTGATTTCAGGGTTGTCATCACCAAAAAGGGAGAGATTGTAGAAGCAAGCTTCATGATGATGAATAAAGTTGATTCAAGAAGTTTTGATAATGACAAAAAGCCCAAAGAATGATTTCAAGATTAAGTCAACAAGTTCAAGATAAGAGAAGAAGAATTCAAGTTTCAAGAGAAGAAATCAAGAAGACTTCATAGGGGAAGTATTGAAAAGATTTTTTCAAAAAACAAACATAGCACAGTTTTGTTTTTTAAAATAGTTTTTTCTCAAAATTTTCTAAGTTACCAGAGCTTTTACTCTTTGGTAATCGATTACCCATTTCCTGTAATCGATTACCAGTGGCAAAGTTTGATTTCAAAAGCTTTTAACTGAATTTACAATGTTCCAATTGATTTCAAAATGGTGGAATCAATTACAAGATATTGGTAATCGATTACTAGTGTATTTGAACGTTGAAATTCAAATTCAATTGTGAAGAGTCACATCCTTTCACAAAAAGCTTTGTGTAATCGATTACAAGGATTTGGTAATCGATTACTAGTGAGAAGTTTTGAACAAAAATCAAAAGATGTAACTCTTCCAATGGTTTTCAGGTTTTTCTAAAGGTTATTACTCTTTCAATGGTTTTCTTGACCAGACTTAAAGAGTCTATAAAAGCAAGATCTTTATTTTCATTTGAATAACACTTACAACCTTCACAAACAACTTTTCCACATATTCTTTTACAACCTTCGAATCTCTTTGAACATCTTCTTGAATTTCTTATTCTTCCTTCTTTGCAAAAAGCTTTCTAAAGTTTTCTGGTTTTCCAAACCTTGAAAACAAAAGTGTGTTATTCATCTTTTTCATTCTCTTCTTCCTTTGCCAAAAAGAATTCGCCAAGGACTAACCGTCTGAATTCTTTTTGTGTCAATCTTCTCCCTTTTCCAAAAGAACAAAGGACTAACCGCCTGAATTCTTTTGTGTCTCCCTTCTCCCTTTTCAAAGAATTCAATAAGACACAGTCTGAGAATTCTTTTAGTTCTTCCCTTTCCCAAAAACAAAAGATTTCAAAGAACTAACCGCCTGACATATCTTTTGTTTCCCCTTCACAAGGTTTCGAGGGACTAACCACCTAAGAATTTTGTCTTAACGCATTGGAGGGTACATCCTTTGTGGTACAAGTAGAGGGTACATCTACTTGGGTTGTTGTAACTGAGAACAAGAGAGGGTACATCTCTTGTGGATCAGTTCAAGTGGAGGGTACATCCACTTGGTTGTTCAATGAGAATAAGGGAGGGTACATCCCCTGTGGATCTTTGCTTGTAAAGGATTTTACAAGGTTGAAAATAAATCTCAAGGACCGCAGGCCACTTGGGGACTGGATGTAGGCATGGGTTGTTGCCGAACCATTATAAATTCTTGTGTTTGTCTTCTTCTTCCCTACACTCTTTAATTTCCGCTGTGCACTTTAATTATCAATTTTACTTTTGGTTAAGTTTCTATTTCTGTTCTTCACTTTCTTAACATTATAGTAGAAGCCTAAGAAGGATAGATTTTTAATTAGTAAGGGTTCATTAATAATTAATTCAGCCCCCCCTTCTTAATTATTCCGAGGCGACTTGATCCGACAAAAAAATATCCTTCTTAATATTACTAGATTCAATTAGGCTTTACTACTAAGTTATGAGAAAGTAAAGAACATAAACAATAAGTTAGACAAAAGTAAAGCGAAAATGAAAAGTACACAGCGGAAATTAAAGAGTGTAGGGAAGAAGAAGACAAACACGAGATTTATACTGGTTCGGCCACAACCCGTGCCTACATCCAGTCCCCAAGAAACCATCGGTTCTTGAGATTTCCAATAACCTTGTAAAATCCTTTACAAGCAAAGTTCTACAAGGGTTGTACCCTCCCTTGTTCTCTTTGAACAACCAAGTGGATGTACGCTCCACTTGAAATGATCCACAAGAGATGTACCCTCTCTTGTTCTCAATATCACAACCCAAGTAGATGTACGCTCTACTTGTACCACAAAGGATGTATGCTCCAATGTGTTAAGACAAAGAATTCTAAGGTGGTTAGTCCCTTGAAAAGGGGAAACAAAAGATATCTCAGGCGGTTAGTCCTATGAAATCTTTTGTAAGAAACAAAAGATATCTCATGCGGTTAGTCCTTTGAAATATTTTGTCAAGAAGGAGAAGGGAAGAAACAAAAGAATTCTCAGGTGGTTAGTCCTTTGAATCTTTTGACAAGAGAGAAGGAATGAAGAAAAAGCATAGCACAAGTTTTTGGTCAATGAACTTTTCGTGAAAGAGAAAGTATTGAACAAAAACTTTTAGAATGATGAAGAGAATTGAATGAAAGAAATCTGTTATGCATAAAAGGAAATCAGTCTCTTGAAATTCGTGCCATGGTCACATATTTATAATCATTTGATGACTCAAATTAAAGTTTGTGACTCTTGGCAATTTCTTTAAAACTAGTCACTTTAAGAGATTTGACTTTTGTGAAAACTAGTCAATTAAAAAGTTATGACTTTTGAAAAAGTCTTCAGAAACTAGTCACTTTAAGAATTGCGACTTTTGGTAATTTATTTTTCGAAACCAGTCACTAGTAATCGCTTACTATCATAGTGTAATCGATTACACATCAACAGATGTGACTCTTCATGTTTAAATATGAAAATCAAAACGTTTAGAAACACTTGTAGTCGATTACAAGTATTGTGTAATTGATTACACAAGTTTAAAATGATTTAAAATTTTTTTATCACAAGTTGTGACTCATGAAATTTGAAATATAACATTTTAAAACATTGGTAATCGATTACATGATTATGGTAATTGATTACAACTTTGTAAATCAATTTTGAAAAGAATGCTGGCTATTAGTAATCGATTATTGCCTTCTGGTAATCGATTACCGGAGAGTAAAACTCTTTGGTAAAAGATTTTTCTTTTTGAAAAAATCTTGTGCTATTCAATGTTTTGCAAAACTCTTTTAATACTTATCTTGATTAAGTATTCTCTTGATTCTTGAATCTTGAGTCTTGATTCTTTACTTGAATCTTGATCTTGATTATTCTTGAATCTTGAATCTTGATCTTCATTCTTGAAACTTGTTTGACTCTTGATTCTTTGGCATCATCAAAATAATCTTGGCAGACATTGCTTCCACACCTACTCGCCCGTCCAAGCTTTGTCAACTGATCGAACTAAAATCCCAACCTATCACCATGGCATCAAACAAACATCCTTCTCAGCCTACCACACCAATTCCTTCACCAACGTCGTCCTCCCTAGGCCAACCATCCCATAAAGTTGAACAATGTCCATCCTGCCATCCTCCAGTACTTGCATAATTTCATTCAACATCAATGTTTTAGACTCCAATGCCACGTACTCCCTAATAGCAGGACTAACATTGCATCTCAATGCACATCGGTACGAAATCCGGTTGAAAGTTTCCTTTCTTATCTCCCTCATAAGGTCCACCAAATTCTTAGCTCTCTGGCTCTTCATGTACCTCGAGTACACGTCTAGGCATCCGAGTCTCTTGTGGTCCTCGCCATGAAGAAATGCTTTCCCCTCCTCCACTATTGGCTGCACTCTCCCAAACTAGTCAAGCACAATGTCCTCAATCTCCTCACCACCTCTCTTTCCAGCCTCAACTATGTGCCTCACTTCCTTCTCCTCATGCTGCAGCCTTTGAATCTCTATTTATAGCTGATCTAGGTAAGTGTTGTACATCATTAGATATGTAAGATGCTTCAGTAGAGGTGCAACCATGTTTGATGCCATGCTTGCCAAAGCATCCATGGTTGATTGTGTTTATCTGCCAAAGCATGGAACAAAACTAAGACTAGGACTTCTCACTCATACTTGATCTGATTGAGAAGCCAAAGTGATGCAATCCTACCCCGCAAGGGCATTGGATAGAAGACTCCAAGTAGATTGGGCCAGAGATCCAAGGGAAGGCCCTAGGGTTCTCATGAGCCTTAGGGTATATTTTGAGCCCATGGGCTAAGTATGAGCCCGCTTATCTTTGTAAATATTAGAATAGGTTTTTTCCTTCATTTAGGCCTTGTATTTTGGCCATTCTAGTAGTATAGGGTTTTACCCTTGTATTTCGAGGCATTTTGAGTAGTCTTTGTAGTAGGGACTTTTTTTTGTATTTTCATGTATTTTGTCATGGGGGTGAGCTTAGCTATTATAGTGGGTGTGTAGCTAAGTTCTAGCTTCTCATCTCAAGGAGGTGAGCTTAGGTATTAGAGAGGTGTGTGTAACTAAGCTCTAGCTTCTTTAGGAATCTTTTCAAGGAAGCTTCTCAAGGAGGTGAGCTTAGTTATTAGAGGGGTGTGTGTAGCTAAGCTCTAGCTTCTCAAGGAAGTTTTCTCAAAGAAGCTTCTCAAGGAAGTTTTCTCAAGAAAACTTCTCAAGGAAGCTACCTAGTCTATAAATAGAAACATGTGTAACACTTGTTGTAACTTTGATGAATGAGAGTCTTGTGAGACATACTTCAAAGTTTCACTTCTCTCCTTCTTTTATTCCTTCAATTTCGTGCTCCCCCCTCTCTCTTTCTCTCCTTCTTTCTTTTCCTCCATTGAAGCATCCTTCCGAGCTTCTTATCCAAGGTTCATCTTGGTGGTGAAGCTCCTTCTTCCGTGGCTTATTCCCTAGTGGATGGCGCCTCCTCTCACCTCTTCTCCTTTGTCTTCCGCTGCATCTCCATGGTGAAAAATCACCATTAAAGGACCTCATTGAAGCTCAAAGATCCAGCCTCCATAGAAGCCCCACAAGCAAGCTTCCATCACAAAGAGTGTAAGAAAATCTGAATTTGGGTTAGGATCTTACCTATTTCAGTTTATGCTTGATAACAATGGCTTATTGATGTTCTGTTCTCAATACAAAATGCTTTTACTAAAATTGAGACTCAACCGAAGCAAGCAAGTAATCTGCCAGATAAGAGATTTTGTTATCTATCTATGGATTTGTTTTAGACTTTCAAGAAATAATTAGTTATTAATATATATATATATATATATATTCTATTATTGGTTAATTTGGTAAAGTGATAATTTTTTTTGGGTAGTTGGGATGGCCTAAAGATCAGTACAATGATATGAACTTTTTAGGTCGATAAAGTTTGAATTTTGCTACAGGAAAAATTTTCTTTATTTTTTGTAAGACTTAGTTTTCGTTACTATTTTGCTTAAGAATTAGTCATTAGTTTTAATTAAATAAATCATCTATTAATGTATCAATTAAGGATATCAAATTCGAGAGTTTATATGGACTCGAAAGAGTTCTATAGACTTGACTAGTGGACTTAAATAAATTGTGGTTGATGGTGTGTTTGTTAGAGAATCTCAACTTAGTTCTGATGAAGAAGAAAAACAGGGACAAAACAATGAAGTGGATTCAACTATGGCTAGTTAGTCTCCCTTGTTTGTTGTTTATTTGTCTTTTCATTGTGTTTTGTATTTTTTCCTAAGTGTAGGTTGGGTTTAATGTTTATGTAACTAACTCTACTAATTAAGTTAACATATGAACTTACCTATAAATGAAACGACGAGTTACTTAGTACAACTTTCTGAGTTTGCTGAGTTACACTAAAAGTAAGATGTAAGTTTAAATAAATTGCAAAATAAATTAAGTTAACGTAAGTTTCTTAATAGGGTTCGGATACGACCTCAAGTAAGGTTCGGATGTGACCTTTGGAGAGTTTCCAGCAAAAAGCTTAAATAAGGTTCGAATACGACCTTTTGGAGAGTTGCTTCAAAAACCTTAAGTAAGGTTCAGATGCTATCTTCGTTGCTTGAAAGAGTTTAAGCTTCAGATTCAACCTTTGGAAATCTGCTTGAAAAGCTTAATTAAGGTTCGGATATGACCTTTGGGAAGTTGCTTGAAAAAGCTTAATGTTTGGATACGACCTGTGGTAATTTAATATGACGAAGTATATGGTAGAACATCAATTAAAGAAAACTTATAGAAAATGCAATATAATGTAATCATAACTCTCAGATGTGATCTAGATTATAAAAGGATTTCATCAATAGTTTTGAACATAGCCAACATGTACATGCAAGATCATCCTTTTACATTGTTACGTATGTGTGCCTCGTTGAAACCTCTTCAGCTAAAATCCTTTTTTATTTTTACAGTTGAGAAAAAAGACTTAAGTAAGAAATAAAGTATACTACCTGGTTTTTAACTGTAATAGAGCATAAAGTGACATGCATTCTAGGTCCTAGGGATGACCTTTCCTACTAAATCTTCAAATTTGTATACCCCATTTTGCAAGGATTCAACTACTCAAAATGACCCTTCCTAATTTGGTGTGAGTTTTCCTTTTGAGTAGTATTTTCTAGTTTCACCTCTTATTCTCAAAACTAGCCATGAAATTTCTTCTCTTCAACTTTGAGTTGTATTTTCTAGTAACTATTCTTTTACTTGCTTCCACTTGAATTCTTGCTTCCTTTCTAATTTCTTCCACCAAGTCTAATTCCACAAATAAAGCTTTGAAATTTTGTTGTGCATCAAACATCATTTTTCTATATGAGGGTTCACAGACCTCAAGCAGAATCTTGGTGTCAAGGCAATTGGTCAACCTAAAAGGCATTTCCTTAGTGGTTGATTGTGGAGTACAGTGATAACCCCGAAATATGCTTGGAAGCTCTTCAATCCATAGACCTTTATGCATTCTTTTAGTATCATTTCCTCATCTCGGTCAAAATGACTTTGTTGGCTGCTTCAACTTGGTCCATTTGTTTGAGGATGCTTAATTGACGAGACGAGGTATTTGATGATGAGTTATTTGAGGAAATATTCATACCCTTTTTCATTGAATTGTTTTCCATTATTTGTCACAATTACCTAAGGTAGACCATGTCTATAGAGTGAAAAAATAATTTATACATCTTTCTTATACAATAGACATAAAATTTAAAAGTGTAGTAACTAAAATGATAGTAGAGAATAACAAAATATATTTAAAAATACAATTGCAACACAAATATGACAAAACTAATGATAATCTAAAATATGTTGTGCAGAAGACATGTCTTCTTCTATTTCGGTTACTGGTTTGCTAAAAATAGCTAAAATTTCTATTGGGTAGAATTGTTTCCAATAGTTGGATTGTACTAACACCTTTAGCACATCTTCATCATTTTTCAATTCTATTATTTCATATTCTATTAAATTTTATGAATACTTAGCATTACTTGGTTATTGAAAGAATAATTGTCTGACCAATTGTGATTCGTGAATTCCATAAGTGGGAACCCCCATAGGTGCAACTTACTAGATTAAATCCTTGAGTTTGTCCATACTATATCCCGAAGGAATATCAAATCTTTTTGGATTTGTGATGTAGCTCCATGTGGAGCTTGTAGGCCTCAGATCTTCTTCATTAATGGAGTCCTTTGCTTCTTGAAAATCAATGGTAGCGGAATGGATAAGGAAGAAAGATGATTGAAGATGCCACTTCAAGGAGAAGATGAGTCAAGAACAAGCTCATAACCATAGGAAGCCATGGATAAGAGCTTAAAGGTAGGAGAAGATGAGTGGAGGGAGAAGGAGAGAAGGAGTACAAAATTTTGTGCCTCAAATGAGGTATGAACTTTGAAATGTAATTATCAAATGATCAAAGTTGAAAAAATACACACACATAGCCTCTATTTATAGCCTAAGTGTCACCGAAAATTAGAGGAAAATTGGAATTTCTATTCCAATTTCACTTGAATTTGAAATTGAATTTATGGAGCCAAAATTTCAGTAATTATGATTAATGAATTTTAGTTATGGTTCAGCCCACTAATCCAAGATCAAGTCCAAGATTATCCACTAAGTGTGTTTAGGTGTCATGAGGCATGTAAAACATGAAGGACATGCACAAAGTGTGACTATATGATGTGGCAATGGGGTATAGCAAGCAAATGATCACCTCCCCCTTAAGATGATGCAAAATTTAATTGGATCGAGCTTCTCCCAATTCAATTAAATTTATCTCCCAACCCACACATCAAATAGTGCACTTAATGCATGTGAAATTACAAAATTACCCCTAATACAAAAACTAGTTTAGGTTCCCTAAAATACAAGGGCTGAAAAATCCTAACTAAGGTACCCTCCCTACACCATGGAGCCCTAAATACAAAGCCCAAGAATAATGAATCCTTAATATAATATGTACAAAGATAAGTGGGCTCATACTTATCCCATGGGCCTAAAATCTATCCTAAGGCTCATGAGAACCCTAAGGCCTTCTCTTGCATCTCTGGTCCAATCTTCTTTGAGTCTTTTATCCAATTCCCTTGCAAGGTAGGATTGTATCAATTTGTTCCAGTGAAGGAGTAACCCAAAAACCCACCTTGGCGAGGTATGTTCCACTTCCTGTTGTAATACATAATTGCATCATAAGTAGGAGTGATAGTGGATTGAAGCAGGTTGAGTATACCATTAAGTGTTCTATTGATGGTACATAATAATTCTATAGGGCCAACACACAAGTATTGTTCATTGCAGATTAACAATGTGTAAACATCATCATCATTTTTCAATTGTGGAGATTGAAAAGAAATATTGCCAACCCGCATCTATGAATGATTGTCGGTAGTAGATTTCATCCACTAATTGATCATTGGTTAGCTAAAGGATGTTATGCATTCTACTCTTGAGTGTATCAAAAGAATAATTATTAGGAACTCTCATTGGTGCTGGAGTGGGAATGAAAATAAACACCAGTTTGGTTGAGTGATTGATCCATTTGGAAAAATGAAGGCTAATCTCAAGTTAGCAATGGTTTGGCTGCTTGTTTCTCCCAAAAATGACATAGTAATAAGATTGAATTTGGTTTGTGTAGGTATGTTGTGTGAAATTGTGCGTTTTTATTGAGGGTGTTTTGTGTTATTTTTAGTTCTATGAGCATGTTTTCCTATTGGTGTGTATTGGAATCTCATAAGGTTAGAATCATGTTCCTGCTAAGGCTTCTCTGAAATCCAATGTTTCTTTTTCCCTGGTAACTGATGCAGCAGACGTCCATTATAATTTTCTGAGTGAAAAAAGAGATTTTGAGTTATCCATTTCATGTTAGTTTTGCTGGTGAGACATTTAATTTTTTAGAGACTTGTGCAAATTGTAGAGTCTTGTCAATTTGGACTGTGATTTTTCCCTTGTAACTAATGCAGCAGACATCCATTATAATTTTCAGAGTGAAAAAAGAGATTATGAGTTGTCCATTTTATGTTAGTTTTGTTGGTGAGACATTTAATTTTTTGAAACAGTCTAGTGTAAATTGCAAAGTGTTGTGAATTTCGACAGTTATGTTACCATGCCACCTACTGCAGTAGAAGCGGTGTCATACCCTAATTTCGTCCAGGGACCATTATTGGGTGGCATGCAACCTTTGCTTGACCGCCTCGAGGTACTTGACACCCATCGTTAGGCAATCCGTGAAATTCTGCAACATGCCACAAGTCAAAAGGAAGCATCGTTACGTAATCCGTAAAGTTCCGCAATATTCCGGAAGTCAAAAAGGGCATTGTTGCATAATCTGTAAAGTTTCACAACATTCCGAAAAGAAAATAGGTGTCGTTACGTAATCCGTAAAGTTTCGTAATGTTTCGAAAAGGAATCAGCAAAAAAAGAAGCAAAAGGGGATCTATTTAGTAAAAAGGGGGGTGCAAATAACAACCAGGCCCACTTGGGCCTTCCAGGGGGTTCCAACAGAAGGTAGTGCCTTCTGGTGGAAGCAACCCAGCTCGCCTGGGCGAGCTGGGCAGTAACCACCTCCCTCTTTTCCCTTATAAATAGGGGAAAGAGGGCAGAGTAAAAATGTTCAGCCCTTCTGGTATTTAGGATTCTCTCGAAATTAGTGAGGAAAATTGTTTCCGTGGAAAAAATCCAAGCTGAGACGCTTCTGAGATGTTTCCATGAGCGATTTCGTGAAGATTCTCCACCATTCGTCATCATTCTTCGGTCTTCAACCGGTAAGTTCTCGAAATCCGATCTTTCAATTCATTCTATGTAGCCATAGTGGTCCCCACTTATTTCGCGTGCTTTTATTTTTATTTCGTTTGTTTTCCGTATCCCCTTTTGACGTGCTTTAAACCATTTATTTAAGCCGTTTTCTTGCCTAATAAATAATAAAATGAATTTCCACCGATCATTTGAGTTGTAATATCGTTTAATCTCTATTAAAATAAAATCCAACCGATCATTCACGCCGTAACCACGTTTAAAACCAAAAAAGGAAAAATAATAATAAAATAATCAAAATATCTTTGAATAAAATAAAAAAAAAAATCAAGCCGACGTTTTTCTTTGGAAGTTTCCTTGAATGAATTGACTAATAACCAAAGTGAAACTAAAGCTAAAATCAACTCACAAATCAAGCTTTGTCCGCAAAAATCACCAAAAACCGTTTTAAGGTCCAACGCCTTAAACGGTCCTCTTTGCTTTTATCGGTTAACATGGACCGTTCAAAAGCATAAAATCAACATGTAACTTTACCGCTTTTGCAAGAACTACATATGTCTGATTTCCTCATCACAATTGAGGATACGAAGGAGCAAAAGCCCCGCTTTTGTCGACCACCCCAAGAGATCGTTAATGGTCCAACGCCTTAACGTTTCTCTCCTTTCAAAACCAAGAGATTGTTAATGGTCCAACACATTAACGTTTCTCTCCTTTCAAAAACAAAGAGATCGTTTAATCGTCCAACACCTTAAATGACCTTTGTTCAATTAAAATATATCTTGCTAAAAAAGATAAAAACAACTTAACCAACGTTTAATTCTCAAAGAACTAAGTAGGTCTGATTTCCTCATCGCAATCGAGGATACGTAGGAGCGAGGGAAACACCCTTGTCAACCACAAAAAGATAAAAAATATAAAAAGCATAAAAACACATAAAAACGTAAAAAAGGGAAAATAAAACAAATCGAAGACATGATATTGCACACTTGATTAAAGGTTGCCGTCCTTTGTGACGGACGCGTGGAGTGCTAATACCTTCCCCGTGCGTAAATACAACTCTCGAACCTTTCACACTTAAAGTTCGTAGACCACACCTTTTCCGATTTTTCCGACGTTTTCTTCGAATAAACATTGGTGGCGACTCCGCGTATTTTCCTCCCTTGGAAGACGCACCCGTGAGCCCCGCGTCGCCCTCCCGCCGAAGGGTAGGTTGCGACAGTTGGCGACTCCACTGGGGATTGTTTTTAGAGAGTTAGGCCTTCTAATCTCTTGCAATATCATGACTTCCTCTTTTGTCATTTTCCTTTTATTTCTCTTACGTTCTTGTATATAACTCTTTGATGCTTTTAGTGCGTTTTTGAAATATATGCATGAGATAGATATTTATTCATTTGATGAACACAAACACCAACACTATTTGTACACACGGTGAGTTGAAAAGGGGCCCTATACCTGGGTCCATGGGAACATAAGGAGTGGAGGTGAATCTGTGGTCATGCTGGGTCTCTGACTTGCTTGATGATAGTGAACCCTCATCTAGAGTTTTTCTCTTTGATAACATATTGTTGCTGGTAGTCCCTACAGCCACAATATGTTTTTTCGAATGGGATGATACCTCTAGAAACCATCAAGAGAGATATGAACACCTTGGGAATTATCACTAAAAGCCTTTTTAGTTCCTCCCGTTTAGGTCCCTAAAATAGGGGCAAGAAGTGAACACGTTGTGTGCCTTTTAGACACTGCCATGCATATAACCTAAATGTCATGTACGCCTTTGTTGTATGATTATTTGAGGATATTGCCATGTTGTGTACCTCCCCTTGTTGCGCTTTTGCGCATCTGATCTTGTCATCACGCATGCATTGTATGTTGATCTCGTCTTTTGACACGGGAAGCCGAAAGGTCCATATCACCTTCTTAACTGCACACATGGGGCACTGCGCCCTCGAATAGCAAGTAAGAAGAGATGATTTTCCAGGCTCTCGTAACTGTAAATGCATTCATATCATGCACCGCATAAGCATCTCTTCATGGCATCGTAATGGACATATCGTTCCTGCATTTTGTCACTTACCATATTCATGCATTGCATTTTGCATAAGTCATTTCATCATCATGCATCTGCATCTAACATGTTTTTTTGCATACCAGTTATTTTCATGTTTACTCATGCATAATACTTGCATTTTCCTCTGCAAAACAAAAACAAAAAAAGGAAGCATGAAAATTCATGATGCATTCTTAGTTGCATATGTTCGGTACCATGAGCCAACCATGTTGGGGTCATAAGCCCGTTTCACTTAAAAACAAAATGATTGAACATGGTACCTAATGCATGGTTAACTAAGAAAAGATGTTTCTTCGGGCATCTCAATCTCATAATTACATTTGCCATGCATTGCTTAAGTATTCCCTAGTCATTCATCTCTATGAAATGTTGTCGAAGTATTGGCGATCAAAATTGCCATTCCTTGGGTTATGGGAGTTGAACCAAGCTCATGCTTTTACGAAAAAGGTTCATTGAGTCAAGGTCAAGTATGGAAGTAACCAACTTGCAAATTGGGGCAAAAGATGGATTGGGTTACATCGCTGCTTCGTCTACTGCCAAACACATTTAGAACTGTTGATGTCCTTGTTACTTCCAGTTTCACCTTGACAAAGATGTCATGGACCATGTTGAAAATCTAAATTGAATCATCATTCGCATACATCTATGCTTTTCATTGGTTGCATTGCTCATTGCATTCTTTCCTTGAAAAGAAACGAACTTAATCATTGTTATCAAAAGGAAAGAACACGCTTTAGGGTGCCCTTACCGAACCTGTGCTAGAGCTAGAGTAATAGGTGAAGTAGAGGAGGTGCAAGAGCAGATGAAGGCTGACACAGAGGCCTTGAAAGAGCAAATGGCCACAATGATGGAGGCCATGATAAGCATAAAAGAGATAATAGAGGTCAATGTGGCTGCAATAGTCGCTATCAGCACCATTGTGGAGGTGGACCTGACCTCCCATATGGCTTCAACCAAATAAATCATCCAACCTCAGATATGGTAGGTCTGGAAGGCAAAGAGTTGGGAGGTACGGGCAGCCCTCATTCAGTGCGAAAAACAAGCATGCCTTCCCACCATATGGCTTGCCTCCTAACTATACACCACCCAATGTGGCATACACTCCCAAAAAGAATGTCAATAACTCCACTCCTATACTCATTGAGAGCCAACAACCTCAATCTGATCATGCACATGTCTCTTGACCCATGGGGGAGACACATGAAATGCCCTACCACAATCTAGCCGACTTCGAGCCTTGCCTCGGATATGCCACTGAAGGGCAAGCAGTTGGTGATATACCTCTGCAAAACACTTTGGAGGGCCCTCAGTATCACCCACAACCACACCTCTTGCATTCCACAACGGGTAAAAAACCTCATGCTATGGTAGAAATGGGAAAGTTGGATCATCTAGAGGAAAGGCTCAGGGCCATTGAAGGAGGCAAAGATTATGCCTTTGCTAACCTAGAAGAGTTGTTCCTAGTACCCAATATCATCACCCTTCCCAAGTTCAAGGTGCTGGACTTTGACAAGTACAAGGGGACTACTTGCCCCAAGAACCATCTAAAGATGTATTGTCGAAAGATGGGGGCATACGCAAAAGATGAGGAACTACTGATACATTTTTTCCAAGAAAGTCTTACTGGGGTAGCTGTTACCTAGTACACTAACTTGGAACCTTCCTGAATCCATTTAGGGAAGGACCTAATGGTTGCCTTTGTTAGGCAGTGTTAGTACAATTCTGATATGGCTCTAGATAGGATGCAACTATAGAACATGTGCAAAAAGGAGTATGAATCCTTCAAAGAATACACCCAAAGGTGGAGGGATCTGGCAGCCCAGGTGGCACCCCCAATGACGAAAAGGGAGATGATAAAAATGATAGTAAACACATTAACAGTGTTCTACTATGAAAAATGGTGGGTTACACACCTTCAAGTTTTACGGATTTGGTCTTCACCAGCGAAAGGATCAAAGTGGGTCTGAAAACAGGCAAATTTAATCATCATGCTTAGACAAATGAGAAAACTAGGCAAATGAAGAGGGTGAGAATGAAGGAGAAACCCATGCTACGACTGTCGTCTCTACATGGAAAATCCCCCACTAGCTCAACAACATCATTACTCAGCCAATATCAGCCCTTCTCATTACCCACCACCCAGTCATCCACAAAGGCCATCCCTAAATCAACCATAAAGCCTGTCTACCGCACTTCCAATGATAAACACCACCTTTAGCACAAACCCAAAACACCAACCAAGAAAGGAATTTTGCAGCGAAAAAGCCTATAGAATTCACCCTAATTCTGGTGTCCTATGATGACTTGCTCCCATATCCACTTGATAATTCAAAGGTAGCCATAACCCCAACCAAGGTTCCTCAACCTCCATTTCTTTGAGGATACGACTCGAACACAATGTGTGCTTGTCATGGAGAAGCCCCGGGGCATTCCATTAAGCACTGTATGACCTCGAAGCGTAAGGTGCAAAGTCTAATTGATGCAGGCTGGCTGAAATTTGAGGAGAATCGCTTGTGAATCCTAACATTGACAAGCGACACCACACATGGGGCAATTTTGAAAGCTGTTGTTAGATGTCTCTAATGACTCATCAGGATTTTCAAGTTTATGTCATTATTGTAAACCACAATTACAATGCTAAATAGAATGGATAAATTTGACATCTTTGTCCCTCATCCTCTCGTAATTACATCTTTGCTTCCACTGGAATATGGGTGCGAGCCGTTGGTTTGTTTACTCAAGCGAACTGCGCTCCTGAGTTTGGACTTCAAAAACCGTTCAATCAGAAATTACTCGTGCTGCACATTTGGTGAGGATGTCGTAAACAACGAGTAAAGCAGAAAAGTTCAAAAAGAAAAGGAAAAAAAGCATTTGATTGATTGTGTTTTCAAGTAAAATATAGGCGTTCATGTGACCTCATTTTGTCATTCAGGAAAGTTTGTCTTTTTTAGAGAGAAGTGAGTTATCAAGAATAGGATTCATTTGACTTAACCCGTCAACTGAAAAAATCCTTCAAATATTTCTCGTCCTTGAAAAATTCTTTTTGCGAGAATCAACCGCTTCTTTCATTCTTCCTTGCTACAAGGTTATGAAAACAAGACAACGATTGGTACCTCAAAGCCTTACACTGGGGCAATGAAAGGCACCATGCATAAACCTTAAGTGAACCTAGGGGTAGATTAGAAGTTCTCACCCAATAGGTTCCCTGCTACAAGGTCATGACGAAAAACAACGATTGGTACCTCAAAGCCTTACACTGGGGCAACGAGGGTCATCGTGCATGAGCCTCAAGTGAACATAAGGGCATATTAGAAGTTCTCACCCAATAGGTTCCTTACTACAAGGTCATGACGAAAGACAATGATTGGTACCTCAAAGCCTTACACTGGGGCAATGAGGGGCATCGTGCATGAGCCTCAAGTGAATATAGGGGCAGATCAAAAGTTCTCACCCGTCGATGTTTTTAAACAAAAAAGGGGAACAAATCCTGGAATTTCAATGGATTGATTAAACATCAAATGACTCTATTGTCGTCACTCCAAAATGGTCAGGTGACTAAATCAAACAGAACATACACTCTGAGGGAGTTCCCGGAGAGATTTGCAAAAGATAGGATAAGGTTGCATGAATTATCACCTATTTCAAAAGGACAGTCAATATGTGTTTTCCAAAAAAATTAAATCAAAATCAAAATCATAAAATAGGGAAAGAATGTCATGAACATTGTACAACTTTCCATTACATTGCATTGTTTCATATGAAGTCCGCATTTACCAAATTTCACGACAAAGGTTGCATGCATCTGCATCCCTAAAGATCATGTTAACTGCATAGATTTCCTACATCTAATGTCCAATCTTTTGAATTTGGGATGACCGGCTCTCTCAATGATTCAATCTCATGCTTTCTCATAGGGGTGGACCCTCAGGTACTAGAACCTATTGCCTTTAGAGGACTACACGTCCTCACCTTCAGAGGGCTACACGCCCTCACCATCAGAGGACTACACGTCCTCTCCTTCAGAGGGCTACACACCCTCGCCTTCAGAGGACTACATGTCCTCGCCTTCAGAGAACTTCATGTCCTCACCTTCAGAGGGCTATGCGCCCTCGCCTTCGTAGGGCTACACGCCCTCACCTTCAGAGCACTACACGTCCTCGCCTTCAGAGGGCTACATGCCCTCACCTTAAGAGGACAACACGTCCTCGCCTTCAGAGGACAACATGTCCTCGGCTTCAGAGGGCTGCACGCCCTCACCTTCAGAGGACTACACGTCCTCGCCATCAGAGGGCTGCATGCCCTCGCCATCGGAGGACTACACATCCTCACCATCAGAGGACTACACGTCCTTGCCTTCAGAGGGCTGCATGCCCTCGCCTTCAGAGGACTACACGTCCTCGCCTTCTGAGGACTTCACGTCCTCACCTTCAGAGGGCTACACGCCCTCGCCTTCATAGGGTTACACACCCTCACCTTCAGAGGACTACACATCCTCGCCTTCAGAGGGCTACATGCCCTCACCTTTAGAGGACTATACGTCCTCGCCTTCAGAGGACAACATGTCCCGGCCTTCAGAAGGCTGCACGCCTTCACCATTAGAGGACTACACGTCCTCGCCTTCTGAGGACTTCACGTCCTCACCTTCAGAGGGCTATACGCCCTCGCCTTGGTAGGGTTACACGCCCTCACCTTCAGAGGACTACACGTCCTCGCCTTTAGAGGGCTACATGCCCTCACCTTTAGAGGACTGTACATCCTCGCCTTCAGAGGACAACATGTCCCCGCCTTCAGAAGGCTGCATGCCTTCACCTTCAGAGGACTACACGTCCTGGCCATTAGAGGGCTGCACGCACTCGCCATCGGAGGACTACACGTCCTCGCCATCAGAGGAGTACACGTCCTCGCCATTAGAGGGTTGCACGCCCCTGCCATCAGAGAACTACACGTCCTTGCCATCAGAGGGCTGCACGCCCTCACCTTCAGAGGACTACACGTCCTCGCCTTTAGAGGACTACACGTCCTTGCCAATAGAGGACTACACGTCCTCGCCTTTAGAGGGCTACACACCCTCGCCTTCAGAGGGCTACATGCCCTCACCTTCAGAGGACTACGCGCCCTAACCTTCAGAGGGCTACACGTCCTCGCCAACAGAGGACTACATGTCCTCACCTTCAGAGGACTACACGTCCTTGCCATTAGAGGACTACACGTCCTCACCACCCGAGGACTTCACGTCCTCAAAGGACTTCACGTTGTTCGATCAAGTGGGGGGTTGAATAAATTATTACTAGACCTTTACTAATTAAAAATTACCCTTCTTAGGCTTTTACTATGTTGTTAAGAAAATAAAGAATAGAGAAGAAACTTAACCAAAAGTAAAAGCAAGAATTAAAGTGCACAGCGGAAATTAAAAGAGTAGGGAAGAAGGAGACAAACACACAAGAGTTTTATACTGGTTCGGCAGCAACCCGTGCCTACATCAAGTCCCCAAGCGACCTGCGATCCTTGAGATTTCTTTTCAACCTTGTAAAAATCCTTTTACAAGCAAAGATCCACAAGGGATGTACCCTCCCTTGTTCTCTTTGAACAACCTAGTAGATGTACCCTCCACTAGAACTGATCCACAAGAGATGTACCCTCTCTTGTTCTCAGTCAAACCCAAGTAGATGTACCCTCTACTTGTACCACAAAGGATGTACCCTCCAATGTGTTAAGACAAAGTTCTCAGGCGGTTAAACCTTTGAAACTTTGTGAATGGGGATACAAAAGAATTCTCAGGCAATTAGTCCTTTGAAATCTTTTGTATATGGGAAAGGGAAGAATCAAAAGAATTCTCTGACTGTGTCGTTTTGAATTCTTTGATAAGGGAGAAGAGAGACACAAAATAATTCAGGCGGTTAGTCCTTGGCGAATTCTTTTTGGCAAAGGGAGAAGAGAATGAAAAGGATGAATAGCACAAGTTTTGTTTTCATGGTTTGGAAAACCAGAAAATTTTAGAAAGCTTTTGACAAAGGAAGAAGAAAAAGAAGAAGAAGTTGAAAGAGACTCAGAAATCAATGTGGAAAAATTGCTTGTAAAGGTTGTAAGTGTTCTTCAAATGCAAATCAATGTCTTGCTTTTATAGACTCTTCATGTCTGGTCTAGAGTTACATCTTTTGATTTTGTTCAAAAACTATCACTTGTAATCGATTACCAAATCAGTGTAATCGATTACACAAAGCTTTTTTATGAAAGGATGTGACTCTTCACATTTGAATTTGAATTTCAACATTCAAACACACTGGTAATCGATTACCAAATCATTGTAATCGATTACAACATTTTGAAATCAATTGGAACGTTGTAAATTTAGTTGAAAGCTTTTTGAAAAACTATTTTGCTACTGGTAATCGATTACAATAATTTGGTAATCGATTACCAGAGAGTAAAAACTCTTTGGTAAAAGGTTTTTGAGAAAAATTCATGTGCTACTCAGTTTTTGAAAAAACCTTTTTAATACTTATCTTGATTGAGTCTTCTCTTGATTCTTGACTCTTTAGTATTGAATCTTGATCTTGATTCTTGGAACTTGATTCTTGATTCTTGAAATCAAATTTCCTCTTGAACCTTGAAGTGTTCTTGATTCAATCTTGAACTCATTCTTTGATTCTTGAGATCATCATCTTTGTTATCATGAAGTGTTCTTAACTTTTGAGCTTTTTGTCATCACCTTTATTATCATCAAAACTTCTTTGAATCAATCTTGATTCATCATGAAGCTTGCTTCTACAATCTCCCCCTTTTTGATGATGACAACTTCTGAAATCAAGAAACACACACACACACACTTTTTCCTAGTCGATCACTCACATAAATTTCCATTCTCCCCCTTTGTTTTTGAATTTATGCTTCTCTTAAAATTAAGTTGATTACTCATGTGAGTTCTTGATTTAATCCCTATTTCTCTCCCCCTTTGGCATCGACAAAAAACCAAAGTGCGTAACAAGTTTGAAGCATTCAAATACAACTAAGCATCCACACAACATTCATGGAAAAATATAAACCAAATCATGAAGCAAGAACCATGAATAGATCAAATATATAAAAACCACATAGTCAAATAACATAATTAATATTTGTTCAAACATACCATGCAAATAAAGAAATAGTAAATTGTTCAAATAGCATAATAATATAGCCAAATACACAACTGGAAAACAAAGTACTAGTAATATTAAATAATAGAAAACTAAGATGATGGTGGCGGCGGTGGTGGTAGATCAAAGCTTGAACGAATATAAGAAACATCTTCTTCAACCTTGGTGATTCTTGACTCCATCTCATTAAAGCGCATGTCCACTTGTAATTCCAAAGTGTCAAACCTTTCACCAACAAAGGTTTAAAGACCATCAAACCTGTCCAAAATCTTTGAAAGAAGAGATGAATCTTCTCCATCATGTCCTTCTTAACCAACAAGTCTAGCACCCTTTTTCACCCAAGAGCCATCATGCTCTTTTTGATAACCAAAGGATGCAATGACTAAAGTTCCTATTAGGAAGGATCTCTTGATTGGAACGTAAGGTTCAGAATCAAGAGGGATGTTAAAGTGTTGAAGGAAAAGAGTGACTAGATGTGGATATGGCAATGGAGCATTCAATCGCAATGGCTTATGCATGCGATATCTAACAAGATGTGCCCAATCAATTTGTAGACCTTTATGAAAGGCCCACATAACAATGAGATCTTCTTCAGAAACCTGTGCAAAGTTTGAAGATCTCGGAAGCAAGATGCGAACAATTAGATATTGAAGGATGCGGCTTTCAAAAGCCAATGAACCGGCAAGAAGCCTTCCGATCATATCCGCTTGATTGGTGCAAACCAACCGGTAGGCATCATGCACAAAAAAATCAAACTTCCAATTGTCAATCAGTGTACCTTCAAATGGTACACCTTCACTTGGAAATTGGGTTAAATCATAGAATAAGGATTGGTCAATGACCATCTTAATGCCATAAACTTCAGACATTAGGGTGCCTTCTTGGATTTCTAAGTTTGAATAGAAGGCTTTGACTAGATCATAATAAACAGGGAATTTTAAAGACATGAAAGGAATAAGATTGGAATTTTCAAATGCTTGAATGCATTCAAATCTCTCATTTGAAAAGAAATCCATATCAATGAATTTTGGATCAATAATGGAATGAGACGAAAAGAGATTTGTGTACCGTATCCGCTGTTCCTCAGATGAAAACAATGATCCAGAGGGAATAGAGGAAAGAATTGGCGTTTCCTGTGACCCGGAATGTCGTTGACTCCGACTCGAAGTACCCTTTTGCTTCTTTGATGGATCCGCCATTTGAAGTGATTACCAGAGAGCAACATAGCCAAAAATAACTGCTTGTAATTGATTACACTATTATGATAATCGATTACTAGAGGCTATTTTAGCTAGAAAACAAAAGCTGATAGACTTTTTAGAAGAGAAGAAATTTTGAATAATTATCAAAATACATTTTAAAGAAGAAATATATTAAAAATACTTGATGAATGATTGTTAATCATGGAATTCACATATCATATCATACACAAACATTAAACATGTAGATATTCAATTATATCAAAGCAATCAAACACAAGTATTGAAGAATAACGATTATAGATATTATTAAAATATTTGAATAAAAATTTCATGCAAATAAGATAAAATCAATCAAGAACACATACTCATAATTTCAAACAATCAAAACAAACAAATAAAAATGTTAGTCATCATAATCAAATTGATTGAAGAAAAATTTTAACTTAAGAAAATTTTTAATAAGAGAATGGTTTTGATATTACCTTTTTCATGATTAGGGTGTCTAGATCTTCAAAGATGAGGATCTTACTTTTTCTCTTTGTTTATCATTCTTGAGAAATGTTCTCATCACTTTCATAATCCTTGGTTACAAGATTAATCTCCTTTTCTGAACCATCGGATGAATCATTGTCATCCCATGCAATGTAGGCTTTCTTGGTCCTTCTTTCATCATACCTTTTCTTTTCACTTTTCTCAGGCCATTATTCATTTGAAGGATAATTGGCCTTGATGTGACCAATTTGGTTACATTTGTAACACCTAAGGACTTGAGAATCTTCTTGTGATGTTCTTCCATTGTTGAAGTTCTGACGCCTGTCAATTCTTCTTTTCTTGATAAATTTCTGAAATTTCTTCACAAAGAATGAAAAATCTTCTTCATCATCTGAATCTTCTTCTTCGTTTTCTTCTTGCATTGATGATAAGGCTTTAAGGGCTATACTTCTCTTCTTTTTGTCATTTTCTTTATTTTGATTAAGACGTTGGAGTTCCATCTCATGTTCCTACAATTTTCCAAATAGAGTAGCAAGAGACATGGAAGAGAGATCTTTGCTTTTAGAAATAGCAATTACCTTGGGCTGCCATTCCTTACTTAAACATCTTAAAACTTTTTTAATTAAATGTTCATTAGGAAAGATTTTTCCTAAAGAGGCAAGGTGGTTTACTATATGTGTAAATCTTTTTTGCATGCTATGGATATTTTCATTAGGGTTCATCCTAAATAATTCATATTCATGGGTAAGGGTATTGACTCTAGATCTTTTTACATCAGTGGTTCCTTCATGTGTTAGTTGGAGAGTATCCCACATCACCTTGGCATTTGTAAAATTTGACACTCTAAAATACTCATCTATTCCTAGGGCTAAAGTAATAATGTTTTTGGCTTTGAGATCATACTAGATTCTTCTTCTATCTTCTTCTGTCCACTTATCTCTAGGTTTTTGTGTTGTAGTGGTTGTACTTACATCTACTACAGTGGGTATGTATGGTCCTATTTCTATTGCTTCCCAAATGTTTAGATCTATGGCTTCAATAAAAATCTGCATACGGGTTTCCCAATAATGGTAACCCTCTCCATTTAAAATGGGTGGTCTATGAATGGAATTTTCTTCAGGAAACAAAGGATTTGAAGAGGCCATTAATCTTGAAGTGGTTAAACATTCTACAAATACCTGCTCTGATACCACTTGTTGGATCAAGTAGCCTCCGAATAATTAAGAAGGGGGGGGGGGGTTGAATTAATTATTACTAAACCTTTACTAATTAAAAATTACCCTTCTTAGGCTTTAACTATGTTGTTAAGAAAATAAAGAATAGAAATGAAACTTAACCAAAAGTAAAAGCAAGAATTGAAGTTCACAGCGGAAATTAAAAGAGTAGGGATGAAGGAGACAAACACACAAGAGTTTTATACTGGTTCGGCAACAACCCGTGCCTACATCAAGTCCCCAAGCGACCTGCAATCCTTGAGATTTCTTTTCAACCTTGTAAAAATCCTTTTACAAGATCCACAAGGGATGTACCCTCCCTTGTTCTCTTTGAACAACCTAGTGGATGTACCCTCCACTAGAACTGATCCACAAGAGATGTACCCTCTCTTGTTTTCAGTCAAACCCAAGTAGATGTACCCTCTGCTTGTACCACAAAGGATGTACCCTCCAATGTGTTAAGACAAAGTTCTCAGGCGGTTAAACCTTTGAAACTTTGTGAATGGGGATACAAAAGAATTCTCAGGCGATTAGTCCTTTGAAATCTTTTGTATATGGGAAAGGGAAGAATCAAAAGAATTCTCAGACTGTGTCGTTTTGAAATCTTTGACGAGGGATAAGGGAGACACAAAATAATTTAGGCGGTTAGTCCTTTGTTCTTTTGGAAAAGGGGGAAGAGAGACACAAAAAGAATTTAGGCGATTAGTCCTTGGCGAATTCTTTTTGGCAAAGGGAGAAGAGAATGAAAAGGATGAATAGCACAAGTTTTGTTTTCAAGGTTTGGAAAACCAGAAAACTTTAGAAAGCTTTTGACAAAGGAAGAAGAAGAAGAAGTTCCAAGAGACTCAGAAATCAATGTGGAAAAATTGCTTGTAAAGGTTGTAAGTGTTCTTCAAATGCAAATCAAGGTCTTGCTTTTATAGACTCTTCATGTCTGGTCAAGAGAACCATTAGAAGAGTTATAACCTTTAGACAAACTTGAAAACCTTTGGAAGAGTTACAACTTTTGATTTTGTTCAAAAACTACCACTGGTAATCGATTACCAAATCAGTGTAATCGATTACACATAGCTTTTTTGTGAAAGGGTGTGACTCTTCACATTTGAATTTGAATTTCAACGTTCAAACACACTGGTAATCGATTACCAAATCATTGTAATCGATTACAATATTTTGAAATCAATTGGAACGTTGTAAATTCAGTTGAAAGCTTTTTGAAAACTATTTTGCTACTGGTAATCGATTACCTTGTAATCGATTACCAGAGAGTAAAAACTCTTTGGTAAAAGGTTTTTGAGAAAAATTATGTGCTACTCATTTTTGAAAAAACTTTTTAATACTTATGTTGATTGAGTCTTCTCTTGATTCTTGACACTTTAGTCTTGAATCTTGATCTTGATTCTTGGAACTTGAATCTTGAAACTTGATTCTTGATTCTTGAAATCAAATTTCCTCTTGAACCTTGAAGTGTTCTTGATTAAATCTTGAACTCATTCTTTGATTCTTGAGATCGTCATCTTTGTTATCATGAAGTGTTCTTGACTTTTGAGCTTTTTGTCATCACCTTCGTTATCATCAAAACTTCTTTGAATCAATCTTGATTCATCATGAAGCTTACTTCTACACACGGTCTCACCTTCACAGGGCTACACGCCTTCGTCTTGAGAGGGCAGCACGTCCTCACCTTTAGAGGACTACACGTCCTCGCGTTTAGAAGACTACACGTCCTCACCTTCAAAGGGCTGCACGCCCTCACCTTTAGAGGACTACATGTCCTCTCCTTCATTGGGCTGCACGTGCTCGCCTTCATAGGGCTACATGCCCTCACCTTCAGAGGACTACACGTCCTCTCCTTCTGAGGGCTACACGCCCTCGCCTTTAGAGGGCTACACGTCCTCACCTTTAGAGGGCTGCACGCCCTCGACTTCAAAGGGCGACATATCTTTGACTTCAGAGGGATGCACACCCTCGCCTTTAGAGGGTTACGCATCCTCACTTTTAGTGGGCTCTACATTCGCACCTTAAGAGAATTTAAGGTACTCTGCCTTAATGCTTAACCGAGACTTGCGCTCCCGGTTAAGGGGCCAGTAGTTTCCTTTTATTAGTTCCTGGGCCACCCCCTGATATTGGAGGGTGACCAACTATGCGAGCACCAACATGAACACTCTTACACAAATATGGATGACATTGCTACTTAGCAATATTATGCCCAATGACCAATTTGTCGATCTCCCCCTGCAGAATTATCAGTTGGTCTGTGCCGTCATGACATAGGTAAGTATGCACATGGCTCAATTGATTTCTGATGCCATCCACTATTTGCCGGGATCGTGCCCACAAGACACCCAGTGGACCCGAAGAATTCCAACAGGGTCCTGGGGTTTCCAGCTCTGATTATAGGCCTTTGTCAGTTCTACGGAGTGCCCGTCGCCCCCAGTAAGGTCATCAGGCCTCCTGCTAACCAAGCTTTCATCAAGAAGTATTGCGCCCCCAGGCAGGCGCATGGCGAGACACAACAGCAGCCAGGGAATGGCCAACAGCGGGCAACAGATGCACCGTCGCCACCTCCAGAGCCCCTCAGCCCATCTACAAAGGCTGGAGCATTGCCTACGACCCGTGGCCGACTAGCAGGCGACCAAGTCCAAAGCCAAAGGTAAGAAAAAGTACTAAGCTTGTGATCAACAAGTAACCATGCGTTCGGCTCCAGACGTTAAAGAAGCGCTACTAGGAGGCAACCAAGAATTTTCTACGAAGAAGCTCCCTGCGAAGTGGTCTAGGAAGGGCACCATTAAAGAGGATTCTAGTGTGTCCCCACAAGCTGACACAGGCTTTGACAAACACCAATTCTGGAGCGTGGAACATCAATAGCATTTCGAGGCCATCAAAGGATACTCATTCCTCAGACAGAGACAGGGGCAGCTGAGAGATGATAATTTTCGCACTTCCTTGGAGGAGGCGGAGCTAGACAACAGGGATCGCCAAACTTGTGATTTATCCTTCATTAATGTTTTCAGTTCTTCTATTATTTTGTTATTTCTCTTGTGATCTGACATTATCTTCTTTCAATTAGTATGTCCATTGTGATTAAACTGAACATGTAGTTATCTGTCGCATTGCGAGTAATTTATCGCTTTGGGCATATGGTCGTACTTACTTTACGATGATTTGTCTGAAACACAAAAAAAAAATGTGTGTGTAGGTCTTGTGCACTTTCGTTCGCATGCCTTTTTCAAAAAGATGTGATCTCGGGCATCAGCCATGCCCAGGTTACAAGCTTTTTTTAATCTTTTGAAGAAAAAAAACAACAAAAACAAACAAAAAAGATATCTTTCGGCTGAAAAGCCAACACACTTTTGAAAAGAAATAACTTCCAACTTTTCTTTGAAAAAGATTCACCGATCAAAACAAAGGCTTTGTTGGAAAAAAATGTGTACGCACCTGAAGGGTGAATGCTGTGAAAATTTTCCCAAAATCCCCAAAATGGACTCGGATGAATGCATGAATTGATAAAAGAACATGTTTTGGAAACACTGAGTTGACTTAAATAGGGAAAATGAATCTTGAGCCCTAGTGTCACATGACCATAAAAACTTGATGCTTGAGTGTCCACATGGGTGCATGCATGACCAGTTTTGCATAAAATTTCCTAATCATCATTGTTGCATGTGTGTCATGGAAATAATGTGGGACATCCCCTTTATCCCTAAACCACTGGCCAAACCAACACTCTAACATATATCATGTCTAGTCGTTCTACAAGCCTTGAGCCAAAATGCCAACTCACCATAAACCTTGACCCAGGGTGAGAATGCCCATCCTTGCCCTCAAAAGAAAACAAAAAGAAAAAAAGAGAGTTCCCGATCAAGGATCGGAAGAAAGCAAAAGAAGAAAATTCCCAATCAAATATTGGGAGAAAGCAAAAAAGAAAGAAAATTCCTGATCAAAGATCGGAAGAAAATAGAAGAAATACGCAGAAAGATCTTTGGACCAGACAATATCTGAACAATACAGAATTGTCACCACCAAATAAGGAAAGAAAGGAAACCACGACCTGAAGTGGTCCTCTCCCTTTGATTGCCAACCAAAATCCTGTGCGTCGGTGATTTTTTCGCCTCGCACTAAACAAAAAAGGAAAAGGCCAAAACACTCAGAGTCAAATTCCCCTCCAAAAACACTATTCCCCAAGAAAAAGTCGTATTGATCGATGATCACGCATGTAATCTTTCATTTGATAGGAAATGATTTGCAAAATCAAGTCATGACATATCTATGGTTCGGAATTAGGATGAAACACTTACCTGTGTGAGATTGATACACTTTGAGTGATTTTCTTCTATTTTTTTGGATCCAGTGTTTCCTCTAAATGATCATTTGGAAACGAAATGCTAACATCCAAAATCTCATTTATGGTTATGAGAAAATTTCATCAGCATACTCTCCTTCCCCAATAGACACATTGTTTTTCACCAAAAATCATGTGTTGCTCTGATCAGTTGGAAGATTTGTTTCTTTACTAAAGCATGTTCGCATTTTAGTGAAGGAACACCGAGACTATTTTAGTCTCACTTTTGAAACAACTACGTAGGTCTGAGTTCCTCATCACAAATTGAGGATACGTAGGAGTAAAAGCCCCGCTTTTGTCGACCACCCCACCTTTTGCTATCATGACCCAAGAGTCTGGTAGCATGCAGAAACACCTTCCGGTTATCTGTACCTCGTCATTCGGAGACCCCAAGTTTGATTGACAAGCAGAGGCCAATGTGGTCATCTACACCCTTTCCGGAGATGTCAGCGTCTCCCGGTAGAGACTATTTTAGTCTCGCACATCACAAGAGCAAGAACTACGTAGGTCTAAGTTCCTCATCACAAATGGAGGATACATAGGAGCAAAAGCCCCGCTTTTGTCGACCACCCCACCTTTTGTTATCGTGACCCGTGAAGTCAGGTGACGTACGGAGATACCCAAGCGGTTATCCGTACAAACGGTTTCTGTCATCCTGACCCATGAAGTTAGGTGACATGCGGAGATACACAAGTGATTATCTGCATAAACGATTTCTGTTAATCCTAACCCGTGAAGTTAGGTGGCAGGTGGAGATACCCAAGTGGTTATCCATATAAACACTCTTTCGTTATTCATCAGACTCAGAGTCTGGTAGCATGTAGAGACTAACGTCGTTTTCTGCACCCTTTGTCAATCAGGGCCAACGAGCCCGTTGACACACGGAGATTTACATCATCTTCCATGCTTTCTGTCATCCTAACCCGTGAAGTCAGGTGACATACGGAGATACCCAAAGCGGTTATCCGTACAAACGATTTCTGTCATCCTGACCCGTGAAGTCAGGGGATGTACGGAGATACCCAAGCGGTTATCTGTACAAACGGTTTCCATCATCCTGAATCGTGAAGTTAGATGACGTGCAGAGATAAACAAGTGATTGTTCGTATAAATGATTTCTGTTAATCCTAACTCGTGAAGTTAGGTGGCAGGCAGAGATACCCAAGTGGTTATCCGTATAAACACTCTTTCGCTATCCGTCAGACTCAAAGTCCGGTAGCATGCAGAGACTAGCATCGTCTTCTGCACCCTTTGTCAATCGGGGCCAACGAGCCCATTGACACACGGAGATTTACGTCTTCTTCCGCGCTTTTTGTCATCCTGACTCGTGAAGTCAGGTGATGTGGATATACCCCAAGCAGTTATCCGTGCAAATGGTTTTTGTCATCCTGACCCGTGAAGTCAGGTGACGTACGGAGATACCCCAAGCGGTTATCCGTACAAACGGTTTCTGTCATCCTGACCCGTGAAGTCAGGTGACGTACGGAGATACCCAAAGCGTTTATCCATACAAACGGTTTCTGTCATCCTGACCCGTGAAGTCAGGTGACGTACGAAGATACCCCAAGCGGTTATCCATACAAACGGTTTCTGTCATCCTGACCCGTGAAGTCAGGTGAAGTGCGGAGATACCCAAGCAGTTATCTGTACAAATGGTTTCTATCGTCTTGACCCATGAAGTCAGGTGACATGCAGGGAATACCTTATGGTTATCCACACCTTTCGTCAACCAGGGGCAAACGAGCCCGTTGACGCGTAAAGACCCACGTCGTCTTCTACGCCTTTTGTCATCCAGAGACAACAAGTCTGGTGACATGCGGGGAATACCTTATGGTTATCCGCACCTTTCGTCAATCAGGGGCAAACGAGCCTATTCACACGCAGAGACTAACATCGTCTTCTGCACCTTTTGTCATCCTGACCCACGGAGTCAGGTGGCAGGCGGAGATACCATATGGTCATCCGCACCTTTCGTCAACCGAGGCGAATGAGTTTGACGGTATCAGGATGATGTTGGTCGTCCGATTCCGATTATTCTCAAAATTTTTGCAGGTTTTTACTCTCGTCGTCCAGAGACATTCAAGCTTGATCACGCACAAGATTCTTCTCTGCTGGGCGGCGGGCGATCAAGTTCGATGGCATGGGGAAGTGTCGTGGTTGTCGAACTTTATCGCTTTCAAGACACTGAAGTTTTGTTGACGCTTCTAATGCCTTTTCTTTTATTTTTGAATGATAGGTTCCGCTGGTGGGGATATTGATCGGCCGAACAATGTTTCGCTCGAACGAAATTAGTGTCTTATCTTTACTTCGCTTTTATCTCCGATAAAAGATAAGTAAAGAGGGGAAACCGTCATACCCTAATTTTGTTTGGGGACCATTGTTTGGTGGCATGCAACCTTCGCTTGACCGCCTCGAGGTACTTGACACCCATCGTTAGGCAATTCGTGAAGTTCCGCAACATGCCGGAAGTCGAAAGGAAGCATCGTTATGTAATCTGTAAAGTTCCGCAACATTCTGGAAGTCAAAAAGGGCATTGTTGCATAATCCATAAAGTTTCGCGACACTACGAAAAGAAAATAGGTGTCGTTACGTAATCTGTAAAGTTCAGTAACGTTTCGGAAAAGGAATCAGCAAAAAAAAAGCAAAAGGGGGTGCAAATAGCGACCAGGCCCACTTGGGCCTTCCAGGGGGTTCCAACAGAAGGCGGTGACTTCTGGTGGAAATAACCCAGCTCGCCTGGGCCAGCTGGGTGGCAACCACCTCCCTCTTTTCCCTTATAAATAGGGGAAAGAGGGCAGAATAAAAATGTTCAGCCCTTCTGGTATTTAGGATTCTCTCAAAATTAGTGACGAAAAATGTTTCCATGGAAAATATTCAAGCCGAGGCGCTTCCATAACGCTTCCGAGACGTTTCTGTGAGCGATTTCGTGAAGATTCTTCACCGTTCTTCGTTTATTCTTCGGTCTTCAACCAGTAAGTTCTTGAAAACTGATCTTTCAATTCATTCTATGTACCCTTAGTGGTCCCCACTTGTTTCGCGTGCTTTTATTTTTATTTCGTTTGTTTTCCGTATCCCCTTTTGACGTGCTTTAAACCATTTATTTAAGTCATTTTCTCTCCTAATAAATAATAAAATGAATTTCTACCGATTATTTGAGTTGTAATATCGTTTAATCTCTATTAAAATAAAATCCAACTGATCATTCACGCCGTAACCACGTTTAAAACCAAAAAAGGCAAAATAATAATAAAATAATCGAAATATCTTTGAATAAAATAATCAAAAAAAATCAATCGGACGTTTTTCTTTGGAAGTTTCCTTGAATGAATTGACTAATAACCAAAGTGAAACTAAGGCTAAAATCAACTCACAAATCAAGCTTTGTCCACAAAAATCACCAAAAACCATTTTAAGGTCCAACGCCTTAAACGGTCTTGTTTGCTTTTATCGGTTAACATGGACCGTTCAAAAGCATAAAATCAACATGTAACTTTACTGCTTTTGCAAGAACTACGTAGGTCTGTTTTGCTCATCGCAATTGAGGATACGTAGGAGAAAAAGCCTCGCTTTTGTTGACCACCCCAAGAGATCGTTAATGGTCCAACGTCTTAACATTTCTCTCCTTTCAAAACCAAGAGATCGTTAATGGTCCAACGCCTTAATGTTTCTCTCCTTTCAAAAACAAAGAGATCGTTTAATCGTCCAACACCTTAAATGACCTTTGTTCAATTAAAATATATCTTGCTAAAAAAGATAAAAACAACTTAACCAACATTTAGTTCTCAAATAACTACGTAGGTCTCATTTCCTCATCGCAATCGAGGATACGTAGGAACGAGGGAAACACCCTTGTCGAACACAAAAAGATAAAAAATATAAAAAGCATAAAAACACATAGAAACGTAAACAAGGGAAAATGAAACAAATCAAAGACATGATATTGCACACTTGATTAAAGGCTGCCGTCCTTTGTGACGGACGCATGGGGTGCTAATACCTTCCCCGTGCGTATATACAACTCATGAACCTTTCACACTTAAAGTTCATAGACCACACCTTTTCCGGTTTTTCCGATGTTTTCCTCGAATAAACGTTGGTGGCGACTCTGCATATATTCCTCCCTTGGAAGATGCACCCGTGAGCCCTGCGTCTCCCTCCCGCCGAAGGGTAGGTTGCGACAAGCGGGTAAACTGAAAAAGTAGAAGCAAACTTCATGATGATGAATCAAGTTGATTCAAGTAGTTTTGATGATAACAAAAATGATGACAAAAAGCCCAAGAGAATGATTTCAAGATTGAGTCAACAGGATTCAAGAATCAAGAGAAGTTTGATTTCAAGATTCAAGAGAAGAAATCAAGAAGACTTCACAAGGGAAGTATTGAAAAGATTTTTCAAAAAAAAATAAACATAGCACAATTTTGGTTTTTCAAAAGAGTTTTTCTCAAAATTTTCTTAGTTACCAGAGTTTTTTCTCTCTGGTAATCGATTACCAATTACCTGTTCTCATTAGAAGAACAACGCATACGGTACACAAATCTTTTCTCCTCTCATTCCATTATAGATCCTAAGTTCATAGACATGGACTTCTTCTCCAATGATAATTTTGAATGCATTTAGGCATTTCAAAATTCAAATCTCATTCCTTTTATGTCTTTGAAATTGCCGGTCTATTCTGAATTAGTTAAAGCCTTCTATTCTAACCTCGAAATTCAAGAAAGCACTTTCATTTCTGAGGATTATGGATAAAAATTGTCATTGACCAATCCCTATTCTATGACTTGACCCAATTATCTAGTGAGGGTGTATCATTTGAAGGTACACTAAATGATGATTGAAAATTTGATTTCTCTATACACTAAATGATGCAATCCTACCCCGCAAGGGCATTGGATAGAAGACTCCAAGTAGAATGGGCCAAAGATGCAAGAGAAGGCCCTAGGGTTCTTATGAGCCTTAGGGTAGATTTCGGGCCCATGGGCTAAGTACGAGCCCACTTATCTTTTTACATATTAGAATAAAGTTTCATTAATTTTGGGTCTTGTATTTTGGGCTCCATAATGTAGGTAGGGTACCCTAGAAATAAAGGATTTTTCAGCCCTTGTATTTTAGGGCACCTAGACTAGTTTTTGTATTAGGGGTAGTTTTGTAATTTCACATGCACTAAGTGGATATTTGATGTGTGTGATTGGAAATAAATTTAATTGAATTGGTAGAAGCCCAATCCAATTAAATTTTAGAGGGGGAGGTGAGCATTTGCTTACTACACCCCATTGCCACATCATATAGTCACACTTTGTGCATGTCCTTCATGCTTTTTATGCCTCATGACACCTAAGCACACTTAGTGGAGAATCTTAGAATTGATCTAGGATTAGTGGGCTGAACCATAACTAAAATTCACTAATCATAATTAGTGAAATTTTGGCTCCAAAGTTTGGCTCCACAAATTCAATTTCAAATTCAAGTGAAATTTGAATTTCCCTCCAATTTTGTGTGACACTTAGGCTATAAATAGAGGTCATGTGTGTGCATTTTTTTCAACTTTGATCATTTGAATATTAAACTTCAGATTTCAAAGTTCATTTGGAGCACAAAATTTCGTGCTCTTCTCTCCCTCTCCCTTCATTCATCTCCTTCTTCCTCCAAGCTCTTATCCATGGCCTCCTATGGTGGTGAGCTTCTTCTAGACTCATCTTCTCCTTGAAGTGGCATCTCCTCTCTCTCTTCCTTTCTTCATTCTGCTGCCATTCATCTTCCAAGAAGCAAAGGAATCCATTGATGAAGAAGATCCTAGGCCTACAAGCTCCAATGGAGCTTACATCATGTGGTATCAAGAGCATCTTCATCTAGGTGATGTTCTTTTGCTTCCTCTATCTTTTTGTTCGGTGAATTCTCTTTAGTTCCTTGTTCTTCATCTTATTCTCCTTGTATATCCTCCATTGTCTTGTGGTTTGGTGCTGTTTAGAGTAGATTCAAAAAAATAAACCGATTAAATCTTAGATTTACACTTGTTCTTGCATTTCTATGGTTCAAATTTTGTAGATCTACATTCATGTTTTTTGTGTTGATTTTAGGTTCTATCATTTTTCATTCATAATATTCTTGTGCTAAACCTTTAGATCTAAATTTTCTTCCAAAATATTGATTAGAAAAAAAAACACAAAAATCTAAGTGTAAATAACTTAATCCATGTTGTCTTAGAGTCATGTTTAGTCATAGTAATTGTCACATTATGTTCTAAGTTTGTGTTGAATTTTTATTTTGTTGATTGAATTCTAGATACATTTGTTCATGTATTCTTGTCATTCTTAGCCTATCTTTTGAATTTTGAGTCTAATTCATGCATGTTATTTAGTTCATAACATGTTCTAAATCAATTCCTAGAAGTAGTCTTGTTCTTGAACTTTTTTTTTTGTTTTCTAAGTTTCCTACATGATGCCTATGATGAAGTTGAGTTGTGGTGCTGAGTTGTGGCTGGATTTGTGAATCAAATAAGTCTTAAGCTCTCTTGAATTGTGTTATTCAAGATAATTTAACATAAGCAAACAAAAATTGTAACTATCCAAGCCTTAAGCAACATAAACACTACTCTTGATTTCTAGGTTGAAATCGCTGGTGCTGGCAGCTTGAACATACAAAATTGTATAAATTACTGGGAATTGGTCACTACGAGTTTTGAGCTGAAAGTTTTACTGAATTTTCTAGACATCTGGAAAACAAATATAAAAAAAGAATCAAGCGATTTGGATTAAAGGAAAAAATAAGAAAAATCGCACAAGTCGGCAGAAAAATCAGTGTCCAGGAAAAAAAAAGTGAAAGGAAAGTGTGCTTGTTGTTTTGGCTCATAAATTTGTTCTATAATCGGTGCCTATTTTATACCAATCCTAGTTCTGAAATTTAAATTGAAAATTATTGTGAAAACAAGTGCCAAAACTAGATGTTTCTTGAGTCTTTTTTTTTTAGTTTTTCTACTCTACTCTAGAGCCATTCTAGGTTTCTCTGAGTCCTAGCTTGCTTTTTTGTGCTTTTCATTGCTTTAATTGTTGAATAATCCTTGAAAATTTGTCTTGTTAAAACTCTATTGGTTTAGCTTTCATTTCATTTTTTTTTGGTCTTTGGTTATTGCTTGTCTCTCTTTGTTTCCTTGTTTGTGAGTTACCATATAGGGAATTGGAAAGGAGGATTGGTGCCATATCTTGAAGAATTTGAGTCAAGAAGAAAGGGGCCAACCACCTTAAGAGCTATTGGACTAAGAAGCACTCCAAATTGAGTGAAACACTAAAGAGAGAATAGCCACCACAATTGAGGACTTTTTTTTGTTTGTAATTTTGTATTTGGCAATTTGTTTTGCTTTCAAATTTTGTAACAAAAAGGCCTTTCATTGGAAGTAAGTTGGGAGCCTTCAATAGGTCACCCTACTTCCATTTGTGTGTAATAATTTTAGGCAATTTTCCCTTAGGATAGTGAGTGTTTTGTTGGGAAACTTAAATGAGGTCATCCAAACACTCTTAGGATCCGCCTAGTTTGCATTTCTTGCACTTTAATTTCTTGCTTACTTTCATAGCTTATTTCCTTTACCCTTCATTGTCAAACCGCCTAGATAGCTTGCCTTTTACCAATTAGTTTTTACCTTATCTTTCACACCTCTTTTAGTGTTTATTTTGGCTAGTTTCAACCATAGTTTCTTTTACCTTTTTTTCAAACCCCCAACAAGAAAGAACCATAACTTAGGAACCAACATGAGTCTTCATTCTTCATCTAGTGTTAATGGTGAGGGTTCTACTCCTAAGGACCCCTTGTATAAGATATTAGATGAGTTGAGATCCCTTAAGTTGTGGAAAGAAAAACAAGAGAGAAAAGAAAAAGGTAAAAAAACAGTGGAAGAAATAAGTAAAGATGAAAGAGAGAAAATAAGAGAGGAAGAAAGAAGAAAAATAATGAAAGAAATGAAAAGAGAAAAACATGTCTCCTATAGTAGTCATAACTCTTGCAAGAGCCTAAGTGAAAAACTTCGTGACTATTATGAAGGAAGGCATAGGTCACATCTTAGACCTCACTCCCATAGGAGAGAAAATGAAGGAAAGCCTCAAGAGGTTAACATTAAACTCCCATACTTCCATGGGAAGGACAATGAAGAGGCTTACTTAGATTGGGAAATAAGGGTAGAGCAAAAACTTAAAAGAAAGTCTACTTTAAAATCTTATGGCTATGATTCTTATCCAAAGAAATACCAAGGTCTAGGCATCTTAGGGGCAACACCTTCTAAGCCCAATGATGATAAGGGGAAGACAATAGAAAAGCAACCCCCTAAGGCTAGTATGCAAGAAAAGACTAGCTCCATAAAGTGCTTTAAATGTCTTGGAAGAGGACACATTACTTCTCAATGCTCCACCAAGAAAACCATGATTATGAGGAGCCAAGACATTTATAGTAGCCAAGATGAGGCTACTACTTCACCTTCCTCTAGTGAAAGTGAAGAAGCAAAAGGGGAAGAATCTAGTGAAGAAATCTACCCCCAAGAAGAAGGAAAACCTTTAATGGTTAAGGAGGAGTGTAAGGAGGTAAGTGTCTCCTCCAAGAGGTTAGCTAAGAAGGAAAGACATTTTGAAATAAAGAAAAATATTAAATAAATTTCCCCTCTTAAAAAACCTCCACATTTTCTCCTTTGTAAAAAGACACTTGTTCGCATTGCCACACCTCTTAGGCTTGAGTTTATTCCTCAAGTAAAGGAGTTGTTGGATGAGGGTTTGGTTCGCAAGAGCTTAAATCCTTGTGCTTTGTTGGTGCCCAAAATAGGTATTATTAGGCACCAAATCCCTAAAATAGGTGGTATGATGAAAGCTTTGGGTGGTGCAACACTCATTTGTAAAATCACTCGTGCACCCAACATCTTCATGATTTGTGTACATAGGGACTCATTAGGTAGGTTTGTTCTTATTTTTAGTTTCAATACAAACTTAGGTACTCATATGGGACACCTTAGGTTTGTCATACTTTTTGGTAGGAATAATCAACATGAAAATACAGAAAAAGGTATGTTCTATTGCTTTGCTTTTCTTAATTTTTTAAATTGTGATCAAGGGGTTCCCATGAACCCTAAGAGAATAAAAGTCATTCCTGAGTGGCCCGCTCCACCAAGTGTAAGAAAAATTTGGGACTTCCATGACTTAACAAACTTTTACCAAAGGTTTGTCCCATATTTTTCTATACTTTTAGCACCACTCATTGAGTTGGTGAGGAACTATGTTCCTTCATGGGAAGATGCCCAGGAAAAGAGTTTTCAGACCTTACCTTACTTCAACATACTAAACACCACTAATACATATGTTTTTGTTCTTTTTACAGGTGTTGAGGAAAAAGGCCCAGAGTTTCAAGAACCTCGGGATTTGAGGTCAAATCCTTTTCAAGGGGGAGGGAATGATGCAATCCTACCCCGCAAGGGCATTGGATAGAAGACTCCAAGTAGAATGGGCCAAAGATGCAAGAGAAGGCCCTAGGGTTCTTATGAGCCTTAGGGTAGATTTCGGGCCCATGGGCTAAGTACGAGCCCACTTATCTTTGTACATATTAGAATAAGGTTTCATTAATTTTGGGTCTTTTATTTTGGGCTCCATAATGTAGGTAGGGTACCCTAGAAATAAAGGATTTTTCAGCCCTTGTATTTTAGGGCACCTAGACTAGTTTTTGTATTAGGGGTAGTTTTGTAATTTCACATGCACTAAGTGGATATTTGATGTGTGTGGTTGGAAATAAATTTAATTGAATTGGTAGAAGCCCAATCCAATTAAATTTTAGAGGGGGAGGTGAGCATTTGCTTACTACACCCCATTGCCACATCATATAGTCACACTTTGTGCATGTCCTTCATGCTTTTCATGCCTCATGACACCTAAGCACACTTAGTGGAGAATCTTAGAATTGATCTTGGATTAGTGGGCTGAACCATAACTAAAATTCACTAATCATAATTAGTGAAATTTTGGCTCCAAAGTTTGGCTCCACAAATTCAATTTCAAATTCAAGTGAAATTTGAATTTCCCTCCAATTTTGTGTGACACTTAGGCTATAAATAGAGGTCATGTGTGTGCATTTTTTTCAACTTTGATCATTTGAATATTAAACTTCAGATTTCAAAGCTCATTTGGAGCACAAAATTTCGTGCTCTTCTCTCCCTCTCCCTTCATTCATCTCCTTCTTCCTCCAAGCTCTTATCCATGACCTCCTATGGTGGTGAGCTTCTTCTAGACTCATCTTCTCCTTGAAGTGGTGTCTCCTCTCTCTCTTCCTTTCTTCATTCCGCTGCCATTCATCTTCCAAGAAGCAAAGGAATCCATTGATGAAGAAGATCCTAGGCCTACAAGCTCCAATGGAGCTTACATCAGAGGGTGTATCATTTGAAGGTACACTAAATGATGATTGGAAATTTGATTTCTCTATACATGATTCCCGCAGTTTGGTTTGCACCAACCAAGTGGATATGACCAGAAGGCTACTTGTCGGTTTATTGGCTTTTGAAAGCCGCATCCTTCATTATCTCATTGTGCGTATTTTGCTTCCAAGATCTTCAAACCTTGCACAGGTTTCTGAGGAAGATTTTATTGTTATGTGGGCTTTTCATATCGGCCGACAAATTGATTGGGCACACTTAGTCCGATATCGCGTGCATAAGGCATTGCGATTAAATGCTCCATTGCCAAATCCACACCTAGTCACTCTCTTCCTTCAACACTTTAACATCCCTCTTGATTCTAAACCTTATGTTCCAATCAAGAGATCCTTCTTAATCAGTGCCGCTGTGATTGCATCTTTTGGTTACCGTAAAGAGCATGATGGCTCTTACGTAAAAAAGGGTGCTCAACCCATTGACGAAGAAGGAAACTTACCAGTTGGAGAGGATTCCTCTCTTCTTCAAAGAATTTTGGATAGGTTCGATGGTCTTCAAACCTTTGTTGGTGAAAGATTTGATGCTTTGGAGTTACAAGTGGACATGAGATTTGATGAGATGGATTCAAGGATGACCAAGGTTGAAGGAGATGTCTCTTACATCCGCACATGCTTTGATCTACTACCACCACTGCCACCATCATCTTAGATTTTAATTATTTTTAAAATTATTAGTACTTTTATTTCTAGTGTGTATTTGGCTATGGCTATATTATTATGACATTTGAACATTTAGTATTTCTTTTAATATTTTCTTGGTATGACTGAACATTTATGAATTATGTTATATGACTATGTGGTTTATATTTTAATTTGGGTTATTCAAGGTTCATGATGCTGAATCAAGTTGATTTAAGTAGTTTTGATGATAACAAAGATGATGTTGGATCAAGTGGCCTCAGAATAATTAAGAAGGGGGGGTTGAATTAATTATTCCTAAACCTTTACTAATTAAAAATTTACTCTTCTTAAGCTTTTACTATGTTGTTAAGGAAAAAAAGAACAGAAATGAAACTTAACCAAAAGTAAAAGCGGGAATTAAAGTGCACAGCGAAAATTAAAAGAGTTGGGAAGAAGGAGACAAACACACAAGAGTTTTTATACTGGTTCGGCAACAACCCGTGCCTACATCCAGTCCCCGAGCGACCTACGGTCCTTGAGATTTCTTTTCAACCTTGTAAAAATCCTTTTACAAGCAAAGATCCACAAGGGATGTACCCTCCCTTGTTCTCTTTGAACAACCTAGTGGATGTACCCTCCACTAGAACTGATCCACAAGAGATGTACCCTCTCTTGTTCTCAGTCAACAACCTAAGTAGATGTACCCTTTACTTGTACCACAAAGGATGTACCCTCCAATGTGTTAAGACAAAGTTCTCAGGCGGTTAAACCTTTGAATCTTTGTGAATGGGGATACAAAAGAATTCCAGGCGGTTAGTCCTTTGAAATCTTTTGTATATGGGAAAGGGAAGAATCAAAAGAATTCTCAGACTGTGTCTTATTGAATTCTTTGACAAGGGAGAATGGAGACACAAAAGAATTCAGGCGGTTAGTCCTTTGTTCTTTTGGAAAAGGGAGAAGAGAGACACAAAAAGAATTCAGGCAGTTAGTCCTTGGCGAATTCTTTTTGGCAGAGGGAGAAGGGAATAAAAAAGATGAATAGCACAGTTTTCAAGGTTTGGAAAACTAGAAAACTTTAGAAAGCTTTTGGTAAGGAAGAAGAAGAAGCTCAAAGAGATTCAGAAATCAATTGGCAAAAGTTTGTTTTGAAAATAATTGTTAAGAAAGATACTTGATATGCAAATCAAAGTCTTGCTTTTATAGACTCTTCATGTCTAGTCAAGAAAAATATTAGAAGAGTTGTAACCTTTAGAAAAACTTAAAAACCATTTGGAAAAGTTATAACTTTTAGAAAAACTTGAAAACTATTGGAAGAGTTACATCTTTTGATTTTGTTCAAAAACTATCAATGGTAATCGATTACCAAATCATTATAATCGATTACACAAAGCTTTTTTGTGAAAGGATGTGACTCTTCACAATTAAATTTGAATTTCAACGTTCAAACTCACTGGTAATCAATTACCAAATACTTGTAATCGATTACAACATTTTGAAATTAATTGGAACGTTGTAAATTCAGTTTGAAAGCTTTTTGAAAACCATTTTGCTACTGGTAATCGATTACAATAATCTGGTAATCGATTACCAGAGAGTAAAAACTCTTTGGTAAAAGGTTTTGAGAAAAAATCATGTGCTACTCAGTTTTTGAAAAATCTTTTTAATACTTATCATGATTGAGTCTTCTCTTGAGTCTTGAATCTTGATCTTGATTCTTGGAACTTGATTCTTGATTCTTGAATTCAACTTTCCTCTTGACCCTTAAGGTGTACTTGATTCAATCTTGAACTCATTCTTTGATTCTTGAGATCATCATCTTTGTTATCATGAAGTGTTCTTGACTTTTGAGCTTTTTGTCATCATCTTTGTTATCATCAAAACTCTTTGAATCAATCTTGATTCATCATGAAGCTTGCTTCTACAGATGATGACAAAAAGCCCAAGAGAATGATTTCAAGATTGAGTCAACAAGATTCAAGAATCAAGAGAAGTTTGATTTCAAGATTGAAGAGAAGATGAATTCAAGATTCAAGAGAAGAAATCAAGAAGACTTCACAAGGGAAGTATTGAAAAGATTTTTCAAAAAAAACAAACATAGCACAATTTTGTTTTTCAATAGAGTTTTTCTCAAAATTTTCTAAGTTACCAGAGTTTTTACTCTCTGGTAATCGATTACCAGTGGCAAAGCTTGATTTCAAAAGCTTTTAACTGAATCTGCAACGTTCCAATTGATTTTTAAATGGTGTAATCGATTACCAGTGTAACTTAACGTTGAAATTCAAATTCAATTATGAAGAGTCACATCTTTTCATAAAATGCTTTGTGTTATCGATTACATGGTTTTGGTAATTGATTACCAGTGACAAGTTTTGAATAAAAAGTCCAGAGATGTAACTCTTCTAATGGTTTTAAGGTTTTTCTCAAGGTTATAACTCTTCCTATGGTTTTCTTGACCAGACATGAAGAGTCTATAAAAGCAAGACCTTGACTTGCATTTCAATAACTTTTTTACACACAACTTTTGAACATCTTTCTGAAATTCTTATCCTTCTTCCTTTGTCAAAAGCTTCCTAAGTTTTCTGGTTTCCAAAACCTTGTTCTTTCACGGAAAACAAAAGTGTGCTATATCTTTTCATTCTCTTCTTCCTTAGCCAAAAAGAATTCAACAAGGACTAACCGCCTGAATTCTATTTGTGTTCTCTTCTCCCTTTTCCAAAAGAACAAAGGACTAACCGTCTAAATTCTTTTGTGTCTCCCTTCTCCCTTTTCAAAGAATTCAATAAGACACAGTCTGAGAATTCTTTTGATTCTTTCCTTTCCCTAAAAAAAAAGATTTCAAAGGACCAACCGCCTGAGAATTGTTTTGTTTCCCCTTTACAAAGTTTCAAAGGACTAACCGCCTGAGAACTTTGTCTTAACACATTGGAGGGTACATCCTTTGTGGTACAAGTAGAGGGTACATCTACTTGGGTTGTTGTAACTGAGAATAAGAGAGGGTTTATCTCTTTTGGATCAGTTCAAGTGAAGGGTATATCCACTTGGTTGTTCAAAGAGAACAAGGGAGGGTACATCCCTTGTGGATCTTTTCTTGTATAGGTTTTTACACGGTTGAAAAGAAATCTCAAGGACCACAGGTCACTTGGGGACTGGATGTAGGCACGGGTTGTTGCTGAACCAGTATAAAACTTGTAGAAGCAAGCTTCATAATGATGAACCAAGATTGATTCACGTTGTTTTGATGATGATAACATAGATGATGACAAAAAGCCCAAGAGAATGAGTTCAAGATTGAGTCAAGAACACTTTAAGAATCAGGAGAAATTTGATTTCAAGATTCAAGAATCAAGTTTCAAGAATCAAGAATCAAGAATAATCAAGTTGAAGATTCAAGAATCAAGAAAAGACTCAATCAAGATAAGTACTAAAAGGTTTTCAAAACATTGAGTAGCACATGAATTTTTCACAAATTTTTTTACCAAAGAGGTTTTACTCTCTGGTAATCGATTACCAGTTTATTGTAATCGATTACCAGTAGCAAAGATTGTTTTCAAAAAGCTTTCAACTGAATTTTCAACGTTCCAATTGATTTCAAAATGGTGTAATCGATTTCAAGATATTTGTAATCGATTAACAGTGTGTTTGAACGTTGAAATTCAAATTCAATTGTGAAGAGTCGCATCCTTTCATAAAAAGCCTTGTGTAATCAATTACAAGGATTTGGTAATCAATTACCAGTGACAAGTTTTGAATAAAAACCAAAAGATGTAACTCTTCCAATGGTTTTCAGGTTTTTCTAAAGGTTATAACTCTTCTAATGGTTTTCTTGACCAGACATGAAGAGTCTATAAAAGCAAGACCTTAGCTTGCATTTTAAGAACATTCAGAACAATCATTATCCTTTACAACTTTTTGAATCTCTTTGAACTTCTTCTTCTTCTTCCTTTGCCAAAAGCTTTCTAAAGTTTTCTGGTTTTCCAAACCTTGAAAACAAAAGTGTACTATTCATCTTTTTCATTCCCTTCTCCCTTTTCCAAAAAGAATTCGACAAGGACTAACCGCCTGAATTCTTTTTGTGTCTCTCTTCTCCCTTTTCCAAAAGAACAAAGGACTAACCGTCTGAATTCTTTTGTGTCTCCATTCTCCCTTGCCAAAGAATTCAAAATGACACAGTCTGAGAATTCTTTTGATTCTTCCCTTTCCCATAAACAAAAGATTTCAAAGGACTAACCGCCTAAGAATTCTTTTGTTTCGCCATTCACAAAGTTTTAAAGGACTAACCGCATGAGAACTTTGTCTTAACACATTGGAGGGTACATCCTTTGTGGTAGAAGTAAAGGGTACATCTACTTGGGTTGTTGTAACTGAGAACAAGAGAGGGTACATCTCTTGTGGATCAGTTCTAGTGGAGGGTACATCCACTAGGTGGTTCAAAGAGAACAAGAGAGGGTACATCCCATGTGGATCTTTGCTTGTAAAGACTTTTACAAGGTTGAAAAGAAATCTCAAGGACCGCAGGTCGCTTGGGGACTGGATGTAGGCACGGGTTGTTGCCGAACCAGTATAAAACTCTTGTGTGTTTTTCTTCTTCTTCCCTACACTTTTAATTTTCGTTGTGCACTTTAATTACCGCTTTTACTTTTGGTTAAGTTTTTATTTTTGTTCTTTACTTTCTTAACATTATAGTAAAAGCCTAAGAAGGGTAGATTTTTTAATTAGTAAAGGTTCAGTAATAATTAATTCAACCCCCCCTTCTTAATTATTCTGAGGCCACTTGATCCAACAAGTGGTATCAGAGCATGTATCTTGTAGAAAGTCTAACCACTTCAAGATTCATGGCCTCTTCAAATCCTTTGTTTCCTGAAGGAAATTCCATTCATAGACCACCCATTTTCAATGGTGAGGGTTACCATTATTAGAAAACCCGTATGCAGATTTTCATTGAAGCCATAAATTTAAACATTTGAGAAGCAATAGAAATAGGACCTTACATACCCACAATAGTAGATGCAAATTCTAGCACCACAACACAAAAACCTAGAGACAAGTGGACAGAGGAAGATAAGAGAAGAATCCAGTATGATCTTAAAGCCAAAAACATTATTACTTCAGCCCTAGGAATAGATGAGTGATGTGCCATCATTTTCTTCTATTTTCTAAACCCTTTTTGCACCATTTTAATTACTGATTGGTCTTAATTGTCAATTAATCAGGCAGTTTTATTATTTGGGCTCATTTAGCTAATTTGATGTTTTTAATCTAATTTCAGGAATTAATGAAACATTGGGCTTAATCCGGATTTTGGTTATGGACTTGAAGAGGGCAAATTAAGCAGCGCTTACCTTAGTTAATTAGGAAATTTCGCAATTTTATTTTATGTTGTTCAGTGTTTATTTTGTTTTGGGCCAGAGTATTGTAATAGGGCCCAGTGACTTTAAGTGACTCTTTTTAAATAGCAGCCTTGGGATTCGTGCAAGGCATTCTGTTATGTTATTCATTATTCAAAGCTTTTGTTTTAGGGTTTTCGTTTTTCTGCTTAATGCTACTGTTCACGTAATGCAATTTTACGTTTTCTGTTTCTAATTACAATTTCGTTCTTGCTTCTTCTTCTACTCTCATTTACGTTTCTGTTTCATCTACGTTTCTGTTCATTTACGTTTCTGCTTCATGTTTCATTTGCGTTTTCTGTTTGAATCCATGGAAGGCTAGATTTTCTGGTGTTGTTTCCTTTTGAGGACGAAGCCCAACTCTCTTCGAGGTTTCGCTTGTAATGTGGTTCCCTGGCAGTTTTCCCTTCACCAGTTATCCCAAATTCGTGAATATTAATCAGTGCACGCTTCGTGTTCGATTAATTGCCTCTGAGCCTAACTTGCGTTCATGCTTAATGGACGAAGGGCTAACTGGTGTATGTGGTGCCTAATCACGTATTGAAAACCCTAAGTTGATTTTTGCTTAGTCAATTGAAATAGGGTTGGATTAAGTGGTTGACTGTTAGGGACAAATCCTCCATAACCCAGGATAAGAGAATGGCTTCTGAATCAGAGGAAACAACCCGTTTTTAATATTAGTAGTTTCGTATTTCAGTTTACTTGTTCTGCTCTTTAATCACAAAACAACCCCCCCCAATCGTTACTGTTACTGCAAGTATATTATGAACATTTGGTTTGTCACTGCTCGTTGGGAAACGACCTAGGATCACTTCCTAGTTACTGCATTTTCATGTTTATTTGATTCGGGTACGACCTCGATCAAATTTGGCGCCGTTGCCGGGGAGCAGTGTCCAAAGGTTCATAATAGCTAACTAGTGTTGTGTGTTTAATCCTTTCGTGTTTTATGTTTAAATTGTTAGTATTGTGTTAGTATATGTGTTAGTGTTGTTTAGTGTCCTGGTATTTTGTTTAATGTGTGTTCTGTTTCAGTTTTCCCATTAAGCGTTTCCCCTGTTTCAGTCTTGGGTGTTTTGCTGTGAAGATTGTGCTTGCGGCAAAACAGAGTAGTAGTAGAAATCAATTAGAGACAGATTTTAGCGACCACCCATGCTGAATTATTTGAGATTTTTTGTTTTAGTAGCTAGGGTTGTTATTTTTGGCTGAATTTTTTTGTGGTAACTTCTTTTAATCTATATTTTGTGGGAAAAATAGTTAGAGCTTTTAGTTTGGTCAGATTTGAAAGTTCCAAAAAAGTAGCAAATTTTGTGTTTGTCGAAACTTCGAACGGCCATAACTTTTGCTCCGGCTGAGGTCTCCATCGTCCAAAAAAAGCGATTCTGTCAAAAGTTTTTTATTTTTCAAGTTTTATTCACTTATTTTTCTTAACTTACCATTTTTAGCTTTCATAGTTAGACTTTGAATTTTTGTCTGAAATTTTTTGTGCTATCTTCTCATCATTTTATAAGGTTGCTCACAAAATTTGAAGTCATTTGGATATCATTTGAGTGTAGCTGTAGTTCAAACCTACACCTTTATTTACATGATAAGGCAACTAGTTGTGTGCATGCTGAATGTAGTGTATGACTAAAGGCAATCCATCTGACTTACAACCCTTTGATCCTGAGATAGATAGGACATTTCATAGATTAGTTAGGCATCATTTTATACCTTTTGATCATTCTGAGCATTCCATTACTGGTGAATCTGTGCATTCTGTTATTGGTGATTTTGAACATCCTGATCTTGAGCATTATAATTTTGAGCATTCTGATTCTGAGCATTCTGATTTTGCACATTCTGAGAACATGGCACAACCTCCACCCCGTGAGAGGACTCTAAGGGAAATGGCTGCACCTGATTTCACCTACGAAAGCTTGTGCATCCAATACCCTGATGAGGATGTCTCATATGTTCTTAAAACTGGACTGATTCATTTGCTTCCAAAGTTTCATGGTGTTAGTGCTTAGCTTTACTGAGTTTTAAAAGATTGGCTAAAATTTTGTTAAAACATAAGCACTTAGACAATGAAGGAAAGCTGGAGTTGCTGCACATGATGTCTAACATTATGTCAAGGAATCAGATCGGGCTGCACAATGCACAAGGCAAGATAAAATGTCAAATGAAGAATTGAAGCTGCAGGATCCACGATGTCGGATACAATGTCCAGGACATCCTGCCCGAAAATACTGGACACATAAATCTGTTATACCTTTAACAGATTAATGTGCAGTCAGCAACAGATTAGGCGATCTATCTTTAGGAACGAATTAAAAGATAATTAAAGTTCGAATTACAAACTTGAATAGTTCGTTCAGGGATTAAAGATTAAAGATAAAAACTAAAAGATCAAACTTTATCTTTTAGATCTTTAAGTGCAGATTTTTCAGGAGAATGATAGATCTTATCCAGCGCAAGTTGTTGCAGCCCAGATACGTACACTGCTATATAAACATGAAGGCTGCACGGGTTTTGCACCAAGTCCGAGATTGAAGAGTTATTTTGTGAGTTTTGGGACTTGAGTGTTTTGTGAGCCACCTTGATGTTACCCTAACATCAAGTGTTGGACCTGAGTGTGTAGAGTTGATCTCTATTGTTCAGAGAGCAATCTCTGGTGTGTCTTTGATTTGTTTGTAAACACGGGTGAGTGATTGAGAGGGAGTGAGAGGGGTTCTCATATCTAAGAGTGGCTCTTAGGTAGAAGTTGCATGGGTAGTGATTAGGTGAGAAGGTTGTATACAGTGGCTGTTAGATCTTCGAACTAATACTATTCTAGTGGATTTCCTCCCTGGCTTGGTAGCCCCCAGATGTAGGTGACGTTGCACCGAACTGGGTTAACAATTCTCTTGTGTTATTTACTTGTTTAATCTGTTCATACTGTCATATATAATCTGCATGTTCTGAAGCGGGATGTCGTGACATCCTGTACGACATCTGTCCTCAGTATCAGAATTTCAATTGGTATCAGAGCGGGCACTCTAAATCACTGAGTGAGATCTAGGGAGATAAATTCTGATGAACATGGAGAAAGAAGGAGGACCAGTGAACAGACCACCAATTCTGGATGGAACCAACTATGAATACTGGAAAGCAAGGATGGTGGCCTTCCTCAAATCACTGGATAGCAGAACCTGGAAAGCTGTCATCAAAGGCTGGGAACATCCCAAGATGCTGGACACAGAAGGAAAGCCCACTGATGAATTGAAGCCAGAAGAAGACTGGACAAAAGAAGAAGACGAATTGGCACTTGGAAACTCCAAAGCCTTGAATGCCCTATTCAATGGAGTTGACAAGAATATCTTCAGATTGATCAACACATGCACAGTTGCCAAGGATGCATGGGAGATTCTGAAAATCACTCATGAAGGAACCTCCAAAGTGAAGATGTCCAGATTGCAACTATTGGCTACAAAATTCGAAAATCTGAAGATGAAGGAGGAAGAATGCATTCATGACTTCCACATGAACATTCTTGAAATTGCCAATGCTTGCACTGCCTTGGGAGAAAGGATGACAGATGAAAAGCTGGTGAGAAAGATCCTCAGATCTTTGCCTAAGAGATTTGACATGAAAGTCACTGCAATAGAGGAGGCCCAAGACATTTGCAACATGAGAGTAGATGAACTCATTGGTTCCCTTCAAACCTTTGAGCTGGGACTCTCAGATAGGACTGAAAAGAAGAGCAAGAGCCTGGCGTTCGTGTCCAATGATGAAGGAGAAGAAGATGAGTATGACCTGGATACTGATGAAGGTCTGACTAACGCAGTTGTGCTCCTTGGAAAACAGTTCAACAAAGTGCTGAAAAGAATGGACAGGAGGCAGAAACCACATGTCCGGAACATCCCTTTCGACATCAGGAAAGGTAGTGAACACCAGAAGATGTCAGATGAAAAGCCCAGCAAAGGAATTCAATGCCATGGGTGTGAAGGCTACGGACACATCAAAGCTGAATGTCCCACCCATCTCAAGAAGCAGAGGAAAGGACTTTCTGTATGTTGGTCTGATGATACAGAGAGTGAACAAGAAAGTGATTCTGACAGAGATGTGAATGCACTCACTGAGATATTTGAATCTGATGAAGATTCAAGTGATATTGATGTTGAAATCACTTTTGATGAGCTTGCTATATCCTATAGAGAACTATGCATCAAAAGTGAGAAGATTCTTCAGCAAGAAGCACAACTGAAGAAGATCATTGCAAATCTGGAGGCTGAGAAGGAGGCACATGAAGAGGAAATCTCTGAGCTTAAAGGAGAAATTGGTTTTCTGAACTCTAAACTGGAAAACATGACAAAATCAATAAAGATGCTGAATAAAGGCTCAGATATGCTTGATGAGGTGCTACAGCTTGGAAAGAATGTTGGAAACCAGAGAGGACTTGGATTTAATCATAAATCTGCTGGCAGATCAACCATGACAGAATTTGTTCCTGCCAAAAACAGCACTGGAGCCTCGATGTCACAACATCGGTCTCGACATCATGGAACGCAGCAGAAAAAGAGCAACAGAAAGAAGTGGAGGTGTCACTACTGTGGCAAGTATGGTCACATAAAGCCTTTTTGTTATCATCTACATGGCCATCCACGTCATGGAACTCAAAATAGCAGCAGCGGAAGAAAGATGGTGTGGGTTCCAAAACACAAGATTGTTAGTCTTGTTGTTCATACTTCACTTAGAGCATCAGCTAAGGAAGATTGGTACCTAGATAGCGGCTGTTCCAGACACATGACAGGAGTTAAAGAATTCCTGGTGAACATTGAACCTTGCTCCACTAGCTATGTGACATTTGGAGATGGCTCTAAAGGAAAGATCACTGGAATGGGAAAGCTAGTCCATGATGGACTTCCTAGTCTGAACAAAGTACTGCTGGTGAAGGGACTGACTGCAAACTTGATCAGCATCAGTCAGTTGTGTGATGAAGGATTCAATGTAAACTTCACAAAGTCAGAATGCTTGGTGACAAATGAGAAGAATGAAGTTCTAATGAAGGGCAGCAGATCAAAGGACAACTGCTACCTATGGACACCTCAAGAAACCAGTTACTCCTCCACATGTCCATCCTCCAAAGAAGATGAAGTCAAAATATGGCATCAAAGATTTGGACATCTGCACTTAAGAGGCATGAAGAATATCATTGACAAAGGTGCTGTTAGAGGCATTCCCAATCTGAAAATAGAAGAAGGCAGAATCTATGGTGAATGTCAGATTGGAAAGCAAGTCAAGATGTCCCACCAGAAGCTTCAACATCAGACCACTTCCAGGGTGCTGGAACTACTTCACATGGACTTGATGGGGCCTATGCAAGTTGAAAGCCTTGGAGGAAAGAGGTATGCCTATGTTGTTGTGGATGATTTCTCCAGATTTACCTGGGTCAACTTTATCAGAGAGAAATCAGACACCTTTGAAGTATTCAAAGAGTTGAGTCTAAGACTTCAAAGAGAAAAAGACTGTGTCATCAAGAGAATTAGGAGTGACCATGGCAGAGAGTTTGAAAACAGCAAGTTTACTGAATTCTGCACATCTGAAGGCATCACTCATGAGTTCTCTGCAGCCATCACACCACAACAAAATGGCATAGTTGAAAGGAAAAACAGGACTTTGCAAGAAGCTGCTAGGGTCATGCTTCATGCCAAAGAACTTCCCTATAATTTCTGGGCTGAAGCCATGAACACAGCATGCTATATCCACAACAGAGTCACACTTAGAAGAGGGACTCCAACCACACTGTATGAAATCTGGAAAGGGAGGAAGCCAACTGTCAAGCACTTCCACATCTTTGGAAGTCCATGTTACATTTTGGCAGATAGAGAGCAAAGGAGAAAGATGGATCCCAAGAGTGATGCAGGAATATTCTTGGGATACTCTACAAACAGCAGAGCATATAGAGTATTCAATTCCAGAACCAGAACTGTGATGGAATCCATCAATGTGGTTGTTGATGATCTAACTCCAGCAAGAAAGAAGGATGTCGAAGACGATGTCAGAACATCGGGAGACAATGTAGCAGATACAGCTAAAAGTGCAGAAAATGCAGAAAATGCAGAAAACTCTGATTCTGCTACAGATGAACCAAACATCAATCAACCTGACAAGAGTCCTTCCATTAGAATCCAGAAGATGCACCCCAAGGAGCTGATTATAGGAGATCCAAACAGAGGAGTCACTACAAGATCAAGGGAGTCTGAGATTGTCTCCAATTCATGTTTTGTCTCCAAAACTGAGCCAAAGAATGTGAAAGAGGCACTGACTGATGAGTTCTGGATCAATGCTATGCAAGAAGAATTGGAGCAATTCAAAAGGAATGAAGTCTGGGAGCTAGTTCCTAGACCCAAGGGAACTAATGTGATTGGCACCAAGTGGATCTTCAAGAACAAAACCAATGAAGAAGGTGTTATAACCAGAAACAAGGCCAGACTTGTTGCTCAAGGCTACACTCAGATTGAAGGTGTAGACTTTGATGAAACTTTCGCCCCTGTTGCTAGACTTGAGTCCATCAGACTATTACTTGGTGTAGCTTGCATCCTCAAATTCAAGCTGTATCAGATGGATGTGAAGAGCGCGTTTCTGAATGGATACCTGAATGAAGAAGTCTATGTGGAGCAGCCAAAGGGATTTGCAGATCCAACTCATCCAGATCATGTATACAAGCTCAAGAAGGCTCTCTATGGATTGAAGCAAGCTCCAAGAGCTTGGTATGAAAGGCTAACAAAGTTCCTTACTCAGCAAGGGTATAGGAAGGGAGGAATTGACAAGACTCTCTTTGTTAAACAAGATGCTGAAAACTTGATGATAGCACAGATATATGTTGATGACATTGTGTTTGGAGGGATGTCAAATGAGATGCTTCGACATTTTGTCCAACAGATGCAATCTGAATTTGAGATGAGTCTTGTTGGAGAGCTGACTTATTTTCTGGGACTCCAAGTGAAGCAGATGGAAGACTCCATATTCCTCTCACAAAGCAAGTATGCAAAGAACATTGTCAAGAAGTTTTGGATGGAAAATGCCAGCCATAAAAGAACACCTGCACCTACTCACTTGAAGTTGTCAAAGGATGAAGCTGGCACCAGTGTTGATCAAAGTTTGTACAGAAGCATGATTGGGAGCTTACTATATTTAACAGCAAGCAGACCTGACATCACCTTTGCAGTAGGTGTTTGTGCAAGATATCAAGCCAATCCCAAGATAAGTCACTTGAATCAAGTAAAGAGAATTTTGAAATATGTAAATGGCACCAGTGACTATGGGATTATGTACTGTCATTGTTCAGATTCAATGTTGGTTGGATATTGTGATGCTGATTGGGCTGGTAGTGCAGATGACAGAAAAAGCACTTCTGGTGGAGGTTTCTATTTGGGAAACAATCTTATTGCATGGTTCAGCAAGAAGCAGAACTGTGTGTCCCTATCTACTGCAGAAGCAGAGTATATTGCAGCAGGAAGCAGCTGTTCACAACTAGTTTGGATGAAGCAGATGCTGAAGGAGTACAATGTCGAACAAGATGTCATGACATTGTACTGTGACAACATGAGTGCTATTAATATCTCTAAAAATCCTGTTCAACACAGCAGAACCAAGCACATTGACATTAGACATCACTATATTAGAGATCTTGTTGATGATAAAGTTATCACACTAGAGCATGTTGCCATAGAGGAACAAGTAGCAGATATTTTCACAAAGGCATTGGATGCAAATCAGTTTGAAAAACTGAGGGGCAAGCTGGGCATTTGTCTGCTAGAGGAATTATAGCAGCTACTTCTATCTGAACATGCTCAAACGTCTCACTCAACATTAATAGCACGTTCACTACTGAGCCAAAACAAATTCAAACTCCGTCCCCCTACCTTCCTCATTCAAACTTATATTTTCGTGGCAATCTCGTTTTCATTCCCCAACACTTCTCAGATATTCACGAAACCACTCCAAAAGCTCTGATTCTCCATGGCTACCTCACCAAAAGAAACCTCATCCCCTGTTTCACCCTCTGTACCATCATCTCCATCATCCTCCAAAACTCCATCAAACCAGGAACAACCCGAATTCAATATCCAACCCATACAAATGATTCCTGGTCCAGGCCCTGTTCCTGAGAAACTGATCCCTAAAAGAAAACAGGGAGTGAAGATTTCTGAAAACCCTAGCTTTGCAACAAGCCCTAGGGAAGTAGACACTGAGATGGATAAGAAGATCCGCAGTCTTGTGAATAGCATTTTGAAAAATGCTTCTGTCCCTGATGCTGATAAAGATGTCCCAACATCTTCCACCCCAAATGCTGAAGTCCTCTCTTCATCCAGTAAAGAGAAATCAACAGAGGAAGAGGATCAAGCCACAGAGGAGACCCCTGCACCAAGGGCACCAGAACCTGCTCCAGGTGACCTCATTGATCTAGAAGAGGTAGAATCTGATGAGGAACCCATTGTCAAAAAGTTGGCACTTGGCATTGCAGAAAGATTACAAAGCAGAAAGGGAAAAACCCCCATTACTAGGTCTGGACGAATCAAAACTATTGCACAGAAGAAGAGCACACCAATCACTCCTACCACATCCAGATGGAGCAAAGTTGCAATCCCTTCCAAGAAGAGGAAAGAAATTTCCTTATCTGATTCTGATGATGATGTCGAACTAGATGTTCCCGACATCAAGAGAGCCAAGAAATCAGGGAAAAAGGTGCCTGGAAATGTCCCTGATGCCCCATTGGACAACATTTCATTCCACTCCATTGGCAATGTTGAAAGGTGGAAATTTGTATATCAACGCAGACTTGCTGTAGAAAGAGAACTGGGAAGAGATGCCTTGGATTGCAAGGAGATCATGGACCTCATCAAGGCTGCTGGACTGCTGAAAACAGTCACCAAGTTGGGAGATTGTTATGAAAGCCTAGTCAGGGAATTCATTGTCAACATTCCCTCTGACATAACAAACAGAAAGAGTGATGAGTATCAGAAAGTGTTTGTCAGAGGAAAATGTATTAGATTCTCCCCTGCTGTAATCAACAAATACCTGGGCAGACCAACTGAAGGAGTGGTGGATATTGCTGTTTCTGAGCATCAAATTGCCAAGGAAATCACTGCCAAGCAAGTCCAGCATTGGCCAAAGAAAGGGAAGCTAAGTGTGAAGTATGCAATCCTGCATAGGATTGGCACTGCCAACTGGGTACCCACCAATCATACTTCCACTGTTGCCACAGGTTTGGGTAAATTTCTGTATGCTGTTGGAACCGAGTCCAAATTTAATTTTGGAAACTATATTTTTTATCAAACTATTAAGCATTCAGAATCTTTTGCTGTCAAATTACCCATTGCCTTCCCAACTGTATTGTGTGGCATTATGTTGAGTCAACATCCCAATATCTTAAACAACATTGACTCTGTGAAGAAGAGAGAATCTCCTCTATCCCTGCATTACAAACTGTTTGAGGGGACACATGTCCCAGAAATTGTCTCGACATCAGGGAAAGCTGCTGCTTCAGGTGCTGTGTCCAAGGATGATTTGATTGCTGAACTCAAGGACACATGCAAGGTGCTGGAGGCAACCATCAAAGCCAACACAGAGAAGAAAATGGAGCTGGAACGCCTGATCAAAAGACTCTCAGACAATGGCATTGATGATGGAGAAGCAGCTGAGGAAGAAGAAGATGCAGCAGAGGATACAGAATCAGATGATGATGATTCTGATGCCACCCCATGACCATCAGACCTTTATTTTTTTACTGTTACTAGCTATTGGGGCATGTCCCTTTGAACAATGGATTGCTATTGGTCTGTAATATTTGCACCTTAATTTCATGCATTCTACTTTTGCCAAATTCTGTCTAAAAAGGGGGAGTAGTAGGATAGGATATTATGCATGTAGGATTATGCAGTAGATTATGCATGTAGGATATTATGCATGATTTATGATTTTGAGGGGGAGTAGTATTTATACTGCTGCTGCTGATGATGATTGATGTAAGCTACTGAAACTAGTAGCTGATAGAAGATGTTGTAGTAAGAGCATGGAGACAGGGGGAGCAGAAAGCTGATGTCACGTGAGATGTCTTGACATCCTGGAAAAGACTTGTAGATTTGCAACTTGCAGAATTTTGTTGTCACCACTACAGAGACTGATGTGCTTGATTACTCTGATAATGAAAGTTGCTGATCCCACTTGCATGACTGCTCGTACCTGCTCAGGAAGTGTCTAAGTATGTTTTAGACAAAATTTGCCAAAGGGGGAGATTGTTAGTGCTTAGCTTTACTGAGTTTTAAAAGATTGGCTAAAATTTTGTTAAAACATAAGCACTTAGACAATGAAGGAAAGCTGGAGTTGCTGCACATGATGTCTAACATTATGTCAAGGAATCAGATCGGGCTGCACAATGCACAAGGCAAGATAAAATGTCAAATGAAGAATTGAAGCTGCAGGATCCACGATGTCGGATACAATGTCCAGGACATCCTGCCCGAAAATACTGGACACATAAATCTGTTATACCTTTAACAGATTAATGTGCAGTCAGCAACAGATTAGGCGATCTATCTTTAGGAACGAATTAAAAGATAATTAAAGTTCGAATTACAAACTTGAATAGTTCGTTCAGGGATTAAAGATTAAAGATAAAAACTAAAAGATCAAACTTTATCTTTTAGATCTTTAAGTGCAGATTTTTCAGGAGAATGATAGATCTTATCCAGCGCAAGTTGTTGCAGCCCAGATACGTACACTGCTATATAAACATGAAGGCTGCACGGGTTTTGCACCAAGTCCGAGATTGAAGAGTTATTTTGTGAGTTTTGGGACTTGAGTGTTTTGTGAGCCACCTTGATGTTACCCTAACATCAAGTGTTGGACCTGAGTGTGTAGAGTTGATCTCTATTGTTCAGAGAGCAATCTCTGGTGTGTCTTTGATTTGTTTGTAAACACGGGTGAGTGATTGAGAGGGAGTGAGAGGGGTTCTCATATCTAAGAGTGGCTCTTAGGTAGAAGTTGCATGGGTAGTGATTAGGTGAGAAGGTTGTATACAGTGGCTGTTAGATCTTCGAACTAATACTATTCTAGTGGATTTCCTCCCTGGCTTGGTAGCCCCCAGATGTAGGTGACGTTGCACCGAACTGGGTTAACAATTCTCTTGTGTTATTTACTTGTTTAATCTGTTCATACTGTCATATATAATCTGCATGTTCTGAAGCGGGATGTCGTGACATCCTGTACGACATCTGTCCTCAGTATCAGAATTTCACATGGCCTTGCAGGTGAAGACCCACACAAACATTTGAAGGAATTTCATATTGTCTGCTCCACCATGAAACCCCCAGATGTCCAAGAGGATCACATATTTCTGAAGGCTTTTCCTCATTCATTAGAGGGAGTGGCAAAGGACTGGTTGTATTACCTTGCTCCAAGGTCCATCCCAAGCTGGGATGACCTTAAGAGAGTATTCTTAGAAAAAATTTTCCCTGCTTCCAGGACCACAGCCATCAGGAAAGATATCTCAGGTATTAGACAACTCAGTGGAGAGAGCCTGTATGAGTACTAGGAGCGATTTAAGAAACTATGTGCCAGTTGCCCTCACCATCAGATTTCGGAGCAGCTTCTTCTCCAATATTTTTATGAAGGACTCAGCAATATGGAGAGAAGTATGATAGATGCTGCCAGTGGTGGAGCCCTTGGAGACATGACTCCTGCTGAAGCCAGAAATTTAATTGAGAAGATGGCTTCCAACTCTCAGCAGTTTAGCGCCAGAAATGATGCCATAGTCATTAGAGGAGTGCATGAGGTAGCTACAAACTCAGCTGCATCATCTGAGACTAAGAAGTTTGAAGGCAAACTGGATGCATTGGTTAACTTGGTAACCCAGCTGGCCTTGAATAAGAAATCTGTACCTGTTGCAAGGGTTTGTGGTTTGTGCTCCTCTGCTGACCACCATATAGACCTTTGCCCTTCCATGCAGCAACCTGGAGCAATCGAGCAGCCTAAAGCTTATGCTGCAAATATTTACAATAGACCTCCCCAACCTCAGCAGCAAAATCAACCACAACAGAACAATTATGACCTCTCCAGCAACAGATACAACCCTAGATGGAAGAATCACCCTAACCTCAGATGGTCCAGCCCTCAGCAACAACAACAGCCTGCTCCTTCCTTCTGAAATGCTGCTGGCCCAAGCAGACCATACATTCCTCCACCAATCCAACAACAGCAACAACCCCAGAAACAGCCAACAGTTGAGGCCCCTCCACAACCTTCCCTCGAAGAACTTGTGAGGCAAATGACTATGCAGAACATGCAGTTTCAGCAAGAGACCAGAGCCTCCATTCAGAGCTTAACCAATCAGATGGGACAATTGGCTACCCAATTGAATCAACAACAGTCCCAGAATTCTGACAAGCTGCCTTCTCAAGCTGTCCAAAATCCCAAAAATGTCAGTGCCATTTCATTGAGGTCGGGAAAGCAGTGTCAAGGACCTCAACCCGTAGCACCTTCCTCATCTGCAAATGAACCTGCCAAACTTCACTCTACTCCAGAAAAAGGTGATGATAAAAATTTATCTAACAATTTCTGTGCAGGTGAATCTTCTTCCACAGGTAATTCTGATTTGCAGAAGCAGCACATTCCCCCTCTTCCATTCCCTCCAAGAGCAGTTTCCAACAAAAAAATGGAAGAGGCAGAGAAAGAGATCTTGGAAACGTTTAGAAAAGTAGAGGTAAACATACCTCTGTTGGATGCAATAAAGCAAATTCCAAGATATGCCAAATTCTTGAAGGAGCTGTGCACTAATAAGTGGAAGCTTAAAGGAAGTGACTGGATTAGCATGGGCAGAAATGTCTCCGCATTGATTGGTAAATCTGTTCCTCAAATTCCTGAAAAATGCAAAGATCCAGGTACATTCAGCATACCTTGTATTATAGGGAATAGTAAATTTGACAATGCCATGCTAGACTTAGGAGCTTCTGTTAGTGTTATGCCTCTGTCTATTTTTAATTCTCTATCTCTAGGTCCCTTACAGTCAACTGATGTGGTAATTCATTTAGCTAATAGAAGTGTTGCCTACCCTGTTGGTTTCATAGAAGATGTCTTAGTTAGAGTTGGTGAACTGATTTTCCCTGTTGATTTTTATATTTTGAATATGGAAGATGGATTTTCTCAAGGATCAGTTCCCATCATTCTAGGCAGACCCTTTATGAAAACTGCTAGAACTAAGATAGATGTTTATGTAGGCACACTATCCATGGAGTTTGGTGATATAACTGTTCATTTTAATATTCTGGATGCTATGAAATACCCATCTGAAGATCTTTCTGTATTTCGTGCTGAAATAATTGACCATGTTGTTGATGAATACTTGACTGATCTTTATTCCAATCTGCATGCCTCTCACTCTTCATGCATTGAGTCTGAAATTGTACTTGATCATATGTCTAAATTTGATGCTGAGAGTGAATATGAGAGTGATATTGATTGCATGTCTGGTGGTGGTGTTTTACCTCTCGAGATTGATTTTATATAGTCAGATAGGACTAACCATGTTTCAGGAAGTACACATACCTCTGACTTTCTTTATGAGGTAAAGGCTGAGAAACCATCTCCTTCTACCACTGTCCAGCCAACCACACCAGAATTGAAGCCTCTGCCATCAAATTTAAAATACGCTTACTTGGATGATAGCAAGAGTTTTCCAGTGATTATATCTGCCTCCCTTGCTGATGAGCAAGAGGAGAAGTTGTTGTTAGTTCTCAAGAAGCATAAGAAGGCTATAGGCTGGACCCTGGTGGACATTCCTGGTATTAGCCCATCCACATGTATGCATCGAATAAATTTAGAGGATGGAGCTAAACCAGTAAGACAGCCACAGAGAAGACTCAACCCGGTGATTCTTGTTGTAGTGAAGAAGGAGATAACCAAGCTTTTGCAAGCTGGAATCATTTATCCTATCTCCGATAGCCAATGGGTGAGTCCTGTCCAGGTAGTCCCGAAGAAGACCGGCCTCACAGTGATCAAAAATGAGAAGGAAGAGTTGATTCCTACTCGGGTGCAAAACAGTTGGAGAGTCTGCATTGACTACAGGAGGCTGAACCAGGTTACCAAAAAGGACCATTTTCCCCTGCCATTCATTGATCAGATGCTTGAACGCCTGGCAGGTAAATCTCACTATTGTTTCCTTGATGGTTTTTCTGGTTATATGCAAATTACTATTGCTCCTAAGGATCAGGAAAAGACCACATTCACCTACCCCTTCGGCACTTTTGCTTATAGGAGGATGCCTTTCGGCCTGTGCAATGCCCCTGGTACCTTCCAACGGTGCATGATTAGTATTTTCAATGATTTTTTAGAAAATTGCATAGAGGTGTTTATGGATGATTGCACTGTATATGGATCCTCTTTTGATGGTTGTTTGGATAGTTTAGAAAAAGTTTTAAATAGATGCATTGAAACTAACCTTGTTCTAAATTTTGAAAAATGTCATTTTATGGTTGAGCAAGGTATAGTTTTAGGGCACATTATTTCCAATAAAGGTATTGAAGTAGATCCTGCAAAAATTTCTGTTATTTCACAATTGTTTTACCCCTCTTGTGTGCGAGAGGTGCGATCTTTTCTTGGTCATACAGGGTTCTACAGGCGCTTTATAAGGGATTTTAGCAAAGTGGCCCTTCCACTGTCCAACTTGTTGCAAAAGGAGGTGGAGTTTGACTTTAATGACAGATGCAAAGAGGCTTTTCATTGCCTCAAAAGAGCGCTGACTACCACCCCATCATCCAGGCACCCGATTGGACAACCCCTTTTGAGCTTATGTGTGATGCATCACATTATGCATTAGGGGCTGTCCTTGCTTAGAAAATTGATAAATTGCCCAGGGTGATATATTATGCTTCTAGGACTTTAGATGCTTCCCAAGCGAATTATACTACTACTGAGAAAGATCTTCTAGCCATAGTTTTTGCTCTTGATAAATTTCGATCTTATTTGCTTGGTACCCGCATTATTGTTTACACTGACCATGCAGCTCTAAAGTACTTGTTGAAGAAGGCTGATTCTAAGCCTAGGTTGATCCGATGGATGCTCTGGCTCCAAGAGTTTGACTTGGAGATCCGTGATAGGAGTGGAGCACAAAATCTAGTTACTGATCATTTGAGTTGGATCGAACGTGTATCTGATGCAGATTCACCTATTCGGGATGATTTCCCGGATGATCATTTGTATATACTGTATAGTATTTCTGACTCTCTTTCTACTACCTGGTTTGCTAACATTATCAATTATTTAGTTGCTTCTATTTTTCCTCCCTTAGCATCTAAGGCCCAAAAAGATAAAATTAAAAGTAATGCTAAGCATTTTATTTGGGATGACCCCTACTTGTGGAAATTGTGCAGTGATCAGGTCATTAGACGGTGCATTCCAGATCATGAGACTGACTCAGTCCTGTTGTTCTGTCATTCTTCCGCACCGGGAGGTCATCTGGGTGTTCAAAGGACAGCTCGCAAAGTGCTTGATTGTGGTTTTTATTGGCCCACCATCTTTAAAGATGCGTGGAAGATCTGCAGCACTTGTGAGCAGTGTCAGAAAGCAGGAAATACACTTACATGGCGACAACAAATGCCTCAGCAACCTATGCTATTCTGTGAGGTGTTTGATGTCTGGGGTATAGATTTCATGGGTCCTTTTCCTGTCTCTTTTGGTTATGTTTACATTCTCCTTGCAGTTGACTATGTTTCAAAATGGGTGGAAGCCAAGCCCACTAGAACTAATGATGCCAAAGTTGTCGCAGACTTTGTCAGGTCTAATCTATTTTGCAGGTTTGGAGTACCTAAAGCAATTGTTAGTGATCAAAGAACCCATTTTTGCAACAGGACAATGCATGCCCTGCTTAAAAAGTACGGGGTGGTACACAGGGTATCCACACCATACCACCCCCAGACCAATGGACAGGCAGAAATTTCTAACCGAGAAATCAAGCGAATTTTAGAGAAGATTGTGTAGCCAAGCAGGAAAGATTGGAGTACCAGGCTTGATGATGCTCTCTGGGCACATCGGACTGCCTACAAAGCACCCATAGGAATGTCTCCTTATCGGGTTGTCTTTGGAAAGGCATGTCATCTTCCAGTGGAAATTGAGCACAAAGCTTACTGGGCAGTGAAGACTTGCAACTTCTCTATGGATCAAGCTGGTGAGGAAAGAAAGTTGCAACTGAGTGAGTTAGATGAAATCCGCCTAGAAGCCTACGAGAATGCTAAGTTCTACAAAGAAAAGACCAAGAAGTTCCATGATAGTATGATAGTTAAAAAAGACTTCGAGGTTGGGCAAAAAGTGTTATTGTATAATTCTAGGCTTGGACTCATGAGTGGTAAGTTGAGGTCTAAGTGGATTGGTCCTTTTGTTGTTACTAATGTTTCTCCTTATGGTACAGTTGAGATCAAAAGCGACTCCACAAACAAGAGCTTCAAGGTCAATGGACATCGACTTAAGCCATTCCTCACGAACCCTTCTTTAGTGGACGTAGTGGTGGAAGAGACTTCCTTACTCCACCCTACTCTTCCTCCACCATGACTTAGGGAGTTTTTCTTTTCCTATCTCCTTCTTTGGTTTTATTACACTTGTCCGATTCTCTTTGATGATTTAATTGTTTTTAATCTTTTAATTGTGCTACATTGAGGACAATGTGTTGTTTAAGTATGGGGGGGGAGTGTTCTTTGGTTTTGCTAGTTTTGTTGGTTTTGTTAATTTATTAGTTGTGTTAATTTGTTAATGTTGTTAGTTTCGTCGGATTTTTAGTTTAATATTTTGGGTCAATTTTGTGTGCACGTACGACTTTGCATGTTTTTCTTTGAATTATAGGATATGTTCAAGAAATGGGTAATTGTTTTGAAAATAAAAGTTCTTGACATTTTGTGACTTGAAATCCTTGATTCTTCTCTACATGTCATGATAGTTTTGAAAGCTCAATTTGAAAGTGATGAGTTTACCTTTGTGAGAATTTGAGCCATCCATCATCATAATCATTTGGTGTGTTTTGCCCCATTGATTGCTTGCACAATAGCCTTGGCTAGATTCTTGTTGATGCGTCCTAATTCACATGCATATTTGGAAATGATTGAGGCAATTTTGTTCTTATAAGCTTCTAGCCAAATGGACTTACCTTGAATTAATTCCTTTGATAGCCCTTTTGAGCCTTGTTTCCCTTTCCTTGTTTTGAAGCTCACTACAAGCCTTAAGTGAAAAACCATGATATCACCATATCCTTAAGGAATTTTGGAGCTTTGGAATTGTTTTGGGAATAAGTGTGGGGGGGTTTTTGTTTCATTGGATAACTTGTTTTGTTGGCTATACTTCATGATGTATTTTGGGCCATACTTGATGTACATTGTATATTGGTTAAATGTTGGACATGCTGAATGAAATGCTGTTTCTCAAAGGATATAGAGTAAAAAAAAAAATCGAAAAAGAAAAAGAAAAGCAATAAAGTTGAGTGAATAAGATCTTAAATGGCAAAAGAATGATGAAACTCTTGGTTCTACTCTTCATGTTTAAATTTTATCTTTACTTCTTTTTATTTTTTATTTTTTTTTATTATGCACTTATTCCCCATTGCTCCTCTATTCCTTTGGGATTTAGCCACTTATTCCATATTTTTCCATACCTTGTCCTTGGCCCTATTACAACCTTAAAAGACCTTTTGATCCTCATGTGCTTGTGTTTATGGGTTGATTGTCAATTTTAGAATCTTGCCAAGTTTATGTAGTGTTTGTTTTCATGGGTGCTTTGAGGGTAAATAGTAGCCTAGACACTTGAGAGATAGAGTGTATATCTTGTGAGGCTTTATCACTTTTCATTCTTGAGCTGATTAACTATTTTGCCATGATTGGGTTGCTTGGATGAGTTTCATGAATGTCTTCACTTTTCAGATCTCCTTATGTTAGATGTTACCCATTACTTTCATTCCTTGATGTTCATTGAGAAATATGTGAATGTTTTCGTTTGTCTCTCTTTGATACCCTTGGATTTTGTTCTTTGTTTCATTTTGCCCAGGAGTGCAAAAGGCTAAGTATGGGGGGTTTTGATGTGCCATCATTTTCTTCTATTTTCTAAACCCTTTTTGCACCATTTTAATTACTGATTGGTCTTAATTGTCAATTAATCAGACAGTTTTATTATTTGGGCTCATTTAGCTAATTTGATGTTTTTAATCTAATTTCAGGATTTAATGAAACATTGGGCTTAATCTGGATTTTGGTTATGGACTTGAAGAGGGAAAATTAAGCAGCACTTACCTTAGTTAATTAGGAAATTTCGTAATTTTATTTTATGTTGTTCAGTGTTTATTTCGTTTTGGGCCAGAGTATTGTAATAGGGCCCAGTGACTTTAAGTGTCTCTTTTTAAATAGTAGCCTTGGGATTCGTGCAAGGCATTTTGTTATGCTATTCATTATTCAGAGCTTTTGTTTTAGGGTTTTCGTTTTTCTGCTTAATGCTACTGTTCACGTAATGCAATTTTACGTTTTCTGTTTCTAATTACAATTTCGTTCTTGCTTCTTCTTCTACTCTCATTTACGTTTCTGTTTCATCTACGCTTCTGTTCATTTACGTTTCTGCTTCATGTTTCATTTGCGTTTTCTGTTTGAATCCATGGAAGGCTAGATTTTCTGGTGTTGTTTCCTTTTGAGGACGAAGCCCAACTCTCTTCGAGGTTTCGCTTGTAATGTGGTTCCCTGGCAGTTTTCCCTTCACCAGTTATCCCAAATTCGTGAATATTAATCAGTGCACGCTTCGTGTTCGATTAATTGCCTCTGAGCCTAACTTGCGTTCATGCTTAATGGACGAAGGGCTAACTGGTGTATGTGGTGCCTAATCACGTATTGAAAACCCTAAGTTGATTTTCGCTTAGTAAATTGAAATAGGGTTGGATTAAGTGGTTGACTGTTAGGAACAAATCCTCCATAACCCAGGATAAGAGAATGGCTTCTGAATCAGAGGAAACAACCCGTTTTTAATATTAGTAGTTTCGTATTTCAGTTTACTTGTTCTGCTCTTTAATCACAAAACAAACAACCCCCCCCAATCGTTACTGTTACTGCAAGTATATTATGAACATTTGGTTTGTCACTGCTCGTTGGGAAACGACCTAGGATCACTTCCTAGTTACTGCATTTTCATGTTTATTTGATTCGGGTACGGCCTCGATCAATGAGTATTTTAGAGTGTCAAACTGCACAAATGCCAAGGAGATGTGGGACACTCTCCAACTAACACATGAAGGAACCACTGATGTAAAAAGATCTAGAGTCAATACCCTTACACATGAATATGAATTGTTTAGGATGAACCCTAATGAAAACATCCATAGCATGCAGAAAAGATTTACACATGTAAACCACCTTGCCTTTTTAGGAAAAATCTTTCCTAATGAAGATTTAAACAATAAAGTTTTAAGATGTTTAAGTAGGGAATGGCAGCCCAAGGTAACTGCTATTTCTGAAAGTAAAGATCTTTCTTCTATGTATCTTGCTACTTTATTTGGAAAATTGCAGGAACATGAGATGGAACTCCAACGTCTTAATCAAAATGAAGAAACCGACAAAAAAAAGAGAAGTATAGCCCTTAAAGCCTCATCATCAATGCAAGAAGAAAATGAAGAAGAAGATTCGGGTGATGAAGAAGACTTTCAAGTTCTTAGATGTTACAAATGCAACCAAATTGGTCACATCAAAACTAATTGTCCTTCAAATGAAGAATGGCCTGAGAAAAGTGATAAGAAAAGGTATGATGAAAGAAGGACCAAGAAGGCCTACATTGCATGGGATGACAATGATTCATCCGATGGTTAAGAAAAGGAAATCAACCTTCTAACCAAGGATTATGAGAGTGATGAGAACATTTATCAAGAAGGTTAAACAAAAATCAAAAGTATGACTTTCATCTTTGAAGATCTAGACACCTTTAATCATGAAAAAGGTAACATCAAAACCATTCTCTTGTTAAAATTTATTTTTTGGTTGAAATTTTCCTTTCAATTAATTTGATTATGATGACTAACAAATTTTTATTTTGTTTGTCCTGATTGATTGAAATGGTGAGTATGTGTTTAAATGTTTTTTATTGAGTTTATTTTTAAACATGAAGTCTCCTTTAAAATTTTGATAATATTTATGATCTTTGTTCTTCATTACTTGAGTTAACTTGATTATTGTGATATAATTGAATATATAGATATACATATTTCCTTTAAATGATTATGGATGATTTTGAATATGATATGTGAATTACTTGATTAAGATTCATTCATAAAGTATTTTTAATATATTTTTTCTTCAAGAAAGTATTTTGATATTCATTCAAATCCTTTTTCCCTTAAAAGCCAGTCAGCTTTTAATTTTGGCTAAAATGCTCTCTAGTAATCGATTACCATATTAGTGTAATCGATTACAGGCAGTTAAAGTATGGTGTAATCGATTACAATGCGTCCCTACACCTATATATTCAAATGTCAAAATCAGAAATCTGCATCTTCTCTCTTTTTCGAAAACCCTCATTCCCAATTCTCCCTTCTGCCATATGTCACTCATTTCTTGCCCAAATCACTCCCCGCAAAGCCCAAACTTCATATTTTTTCATTCTCTTTCATTTGAACCGATTGAAATTTCAAATAATCTCTTCAAATGGAGGAACCATCAAAGAAGCGAAATGGTACTTCGAGTCAGAGTCAACGGCATTCCGAGACTCAGGAAACGCTGATTCCTTCCTCTATTCCCTCTTCCTCATTGTTTTCATCCAAAAAATAGCGGATACGGTACACAAATCTCTTCTCTTCTCGTTCCATTATTGATCCAAAATTCATTGATATGGATTTGTTTTCAAATGAGAGTTTTGAATGCATTAAGGCATTTGAAAACTCCAATCTTATTCCTTTCATGTCTTTAAAATTGCCTGTTTACTCTGATTTAGTCAATGCCTTCTATTCCAACCTAGAAATCCAAGAAGGCACTTTAATTTCTGAAGTTTATGGGATAAAAGTGGTCATTGACCAATCCCTATTCTATGATTTAACCCAATTATCCAGTGAAGGTGTACCATTTGCAGGTACACTGATTGATGATTGGAAATTTGACTTCTCTGTGCATGATGTTCGCCGGTTGGTTTGCACCAATCAAGCGGATATGACCGGAAGGCTTCTTACCGGTTCATTGGCTTTTGAGAGCCGCATCCTTCATTATCTCATTGTTCGCATCTTGCTTCCAAGATCTTCAAACCTTGCACAGGTTTCTGAAGAAGATCTTATTGTTATGTGGGCTTTTCATAAAGGCCTACAAATTGATTGGGCACACTTATTTCGATATCGCATGCATAAGACATTGCGATTAAATGCTCCATTGCCATATCCATACCTAGTCACCCTCTTCCTTCAACACTTTAACATCCCTCTTGATTCTGAACCTTGTGTTCCAATCAAGAGATCCTTTCTAATAGGCGTTGCTGTCATTGCATCCTTTGGTTATCAAAAAGAGCATGATGGCTCTTGGGTGAAAAAGGGTGCTTGACCCGTTGATGAAGAAGGACATTTACATGGTGGAGAAGATTCCTCTCTTCTTCAAAAGATTTTGGATGGGTTCGATAGTCTTCAAACCTTTGTTGGTGAAAGGTTTGATACTTTGGAGTTACAAGTAGACATGCGTTTCAATGAGATGGAGTCAAGAATCACCAAGGTCGAAGAAGATGTTTCTTACATTCGTACAAGCTTTGATCTACCACCACCACCGCCACCATCATCTTAGTTTTTCTATTAATTTTTAATATTACTAGCATTTTGTTTTCTAGCCGTGTATTTGGCTATACTATTATGACATTTGAACAATTTAGTATTTCCTTTATTTGCATGGTATGATTAAACAATTATGAATTATGTTATATGACTATGTGATTTTTATATATTTGATCTACTCATGTTTCTTGCTTCATGATTGGTTTATATTCTTCAATGAATGTCTTGTGAATGATTAATAGTGTATGTATGTTTTATACTTGTTACACACTTTGGCCTTTTGTTGATGCCAAAGGGGGAGAGAAATAGGGATTAAATCAAGAACTCATATAAGTAATTAATTTAATTTCAAGTAAAGCATAAACTCAAAAACAAAGGGGAGAAAATGGAAAATTAAGTGAGTGATCGACTAGGAAAAAGTGTGTGTATGTCTTTCTTGATTTCAGAGTTGTCATCATCAAAAAGGGGGAGATTGTAGAAGCAAGCTTCATGATGATGAATCAAGATTGATTCAAGTTGTTTTGATGATGAAAACAAAGATGATGACAAAAAGCCCAAGAGAATGAGTTCAAGATTGAGTCAAGAACACTTCAAGAATCAAGAGAAATTTGATTTCAAGTTTGAAGAATCAAGAATCAAGAATAATCAAGTTGAAGATTCAAGAATCAAGAAAAGACTCAATAAAGATAACTACTAAAAAGTTTTTCAAAACATTGAGTAGCACATGATTTTTTCACAAAATCTTTTACCAAAGACTTTTTACTCTCTGGTAATCGATTACCAGTTTATTGTAATCGATTACCAGTAGCAAAGATTGTTTTCAAAAAGCTTTCAACTGAATTTTCAACGTTCCAATTGATTTCAAAATGGTGTAATCGATTACAAGATATTTGTAATTGATTAACAGTGTGTTTGAACGTTGAAATTCAAATTCAATTGTGAAGAGTCACATCCTTTCATAAAAAGCCTTGTGTAATCAATTACAAGGATTTGGTAATCAATTACCAGTGACAAGTTTTGAATAAAAATCAAAAGATGTAACTCTTCCAATGGTTTTCAGGTTTTTCTAAAGGTTATAACTCTTCTAATGGTTTTCTAGACCAGACATGAAGAGTCTATAAAAGCAAGACCTTAACTTGCATTTTAAGAACATTCAGAACAATCATTACAATCCTTTACAACTTTTTGAATCTCTTTGAAATTCTTCTTCTTCTTCCTTTGCCAAAAGCTTTCTAAAGTTTTCTGGTTTTCCAAACCTTTAAAACAAAAGTGTGCTATTTATCTTTTTCATTCCCTTCTCCCTTTGCCAAAAAGAATTCGCCAAGGACTAACCGCCTGAATTCTTTTTGTGTCTCTCTTCTCCCTTTTCCAAAAGAACGAAGGACTAACCACCTGAATTCTTTTGTGTCTCCCTTCTCCTTTGTCAAAGAATTCAAAACGACACAGTTTGAGAATTTTTTTAATTCTTCCCTTTCGCATAAACAAAAGATTTCAAAGGACTAACCGCCTGAGAATTCTTTTGTTTCCCCATTCACAAAGTTTCAAAGGACTAACCGCCTGAGAAGTTTGTCTTAACACATTGGAGGGTACATCCTTTGTGTTACAAGTAGAGGGTACATCTCTTGTGGATCAGTTTTAGTGGAGTGTACATCCACTAGGTTATTCAAAGAGAACAAGGGAGGGTACATCCCTTGTGAATCTTTGCTTGTAAAGGCTTTTACAAGGTTGAAAAGAAATCTCAAGGACTGCAGGTCGCTTGGGGACTAGATGTAGGCACGGGTTGTTGTCGAACTAATATAAAACTCTTGTGTGTTTGTCTTGTTGTTCCCTACACTTTTAATTTCTGCTGTGCACTTTAATTACCGCTTTTACTTTTGGTTAAGTTTTTATTTCTGTTCTTTACTTTCTTAACATCATAGTAAAAGCCTAAGAAGGGTAGATTTTTTAATTAGTAAAGGTTTAATAATAATTAATTCAACCCCCCTTTCTTAATTATTCCGAGGCCACTTGATCCAACAAAACTCTTGTGTTTTTCTTCTTCTTCCCTACACTTTTAATTTCCGCTGTGCACTTTTAATTATCACTTTTAATTTTGGTTAAGTTTCAATTACTGTTCTTTACTTTCTTAACTTGGTAGTAAAAGCCTAATTTAAATCTAGTAACATTAAGAAGGATAAGTTTTAATTTGTCAAGGTACAATAATAATTAATTCAACCCCCCCTTCTTAATTAATTCCTAACTTAAATTTAAACAAAAATTTTATTTCATTATGTAAAGTGACCACTGAACACAGACATAAGACACTACATGAAAACGCCAAAGCATAAACAACTAAGACATGAGTCATCCCTAGGTTACCAATCCCGTTGGAATATTGTTTCCAGGGATGGAGACATGTTCCTTCCTTTGGGCTCAGAAGAGGAGTCAATATCACTACCATGATTTTTGACCCAACAAGTCTTGTATTCATTTGATAAGTCCTCAAGATTGAAGGTTGAGCCCTATTGGTTTCTAGGTGGATTATTATTGTCACAGATTATGGCAAATAACTCCAGAAATGATAGTGATGGTTTGTTTTCATCAATGTTGAGCATTTGTCGAAAATTAGCATCATCTCGCATAATAAAAGATGTGTACATATAACATTTTCCTGACTCAAATATAGGGCACTAGAATTGGAGATGTTGGATATGTTGTTGTGGTTCAATGTCTAGTTCTTGGTGAACAAGTTCAAGCAATTGTGTAAAGGTTATGGCCTTCTTGACCATTAAAGTTTTTGTGTTGTTACTAACGAAGGTGGTGCCCTCATTAGTGTTGTAGATTTTGTTGTTGTAGTAAATACAACATATGCAGCTGGGTGACACATTGTGGTAGGGATGGAGATGAAAATCTAAAAGTGCTATGAATGTCTTTAGCTGTAGTGGTATTTATAGAATTTGCTTATAGTTGGGCGAGTCACTGTTGGATCGAGTGGCGTCAGAATAATTAAGAAGGGGGGGGTTGAATTAATTATTCCTAAACCTTTACCAATTAAAAAATTACTCTTTTAAGGCTTTTACTAAATTGTTAAGAGAATGAGGAGTAGAAGAGAAACTTAACAGAAAGTAAAAGCGGAAATTAAATGCACAGCGGAAAGTAAAAAAGTAGGGAAGAAGGAAACAAACACACTAGAGTTTTATACTGGTTCGGAAACAACTCGTGCCTACATCCAGTCCGCAAGCGACCTGCGGTCCTTGAGATTTCTTTCAACCTTGTAAAAATCCTTTTACACGCAAAGATCCACAAGGGATGTACCCTCCCTTGTTCTCTTTGAACCTAATGGATGTACCCTCCACTAGAACTGATCCACAAGAGATGTACCCTCTCCTGTTCTCAGTCAAACCCAAGTAGATGTACCCTCTACTTGTACCACAAAGGATGTACCCTCCAATGTGTTGAGACAAAGATCTCAGGTTGTTAAACCTTTGATACTTTGTGAATGGGGATACAAAAGAATTCTCAGGCGGTTAGTCCTTTGAACACTTTTGTATTAGGGAATGGGAAGAATCAAAAGAATTCTCAGACTGTGTCGTTTTGAATTCTTTGACAAGGTCGAAGGGAGACACAAAAGAATTCAGGCGGTTAGTCCTTTGTTCTTTTGGAAAAGGGAGAAGAGAGACACAAAAAGAATTCAGGCGGTTAGTCCTTGGCGAATTCTTTTTGGCAAAGGGAGAAGAGAATGAAAAGATGAATAGCACAAGTTTTCAAGGTTTGGAAAATCAGAAAACTTCAGAAAGCTTTTGGTACAAAGAAGAAGAAGAAGTTCAAAGAGATTCAAGGCTTGTAAAGGATTTTATGAAATAAGTGTTTAAGATTATTGAAATGAAAAACTAAGCCTTGCTTTTATAGACTCTTCATGTTTGGTCAAGAAGACCATTTAGAAGAGTTATAACTTTTAGAAAAACTTTAAAACCAATTTGAAAAAGTCAAAAACCTTTTTGAAGAGTTACACCTTTTGATTTATCAGAAACAGTCACTGGTAATCGATTACCAAATAAGTGTAATCGATTACACAAAGCTTTTGAGTGAAAGGATGTGACTCTTCACATTTAAATTTGAATTTCAACGTTCAAGGGCATGGTAATCGATTACCAAAACAGTGTAATCGATTACAGCCTTTTGAAAATAATTGGAACGTTGTAAATTCAGTTTGAAAACTTTTTCAAACTCATTTTTCTACTGGTAATCGATTACAACAATATGGTAATCGATTACCAGAGAGTAAAAACTCTTTGGTAAAGGTTTTGTCAAAAACTCATGTGCTATTCAAAGTTTTGAAAAAACTTTTTAATACTTATCTTGATTGAGTCTTTTCTTCATTCTTGAATCTTGAGTCTTGATCTTGATTCTTGAGATCTGGAGATCTTGAATCTTGATTCTTGATTCTAGGCTTTCTTCTTGAGTCTAGAATTCTTCTTGATTCTTGAACTCTTGACTTGTTCTTGATTCACTTGAGTTGTTCTTTGATCTTTGAGCTGTTTGTTCATCACCTTTGTCATCATCTTTTGTTGTCATTATTGTTATTATCAAAACACCTTTGAATCACATTCACCATGAAGCCTTGCTTCTACAGTCACTAGTTAAGTGTGCATTTAGATGAACGGGTTAATGAGCACTTAAGCATATTTGCAAGGGTCCACAATGTGCAAATTACAGAGTGTTGCTAGTAAGACACTTAATTTTTTAGAGTCGTGTGCAAATTATAGAGTGTTGTCAATTTTGACTGTGATTTATCCCTCGTAATTGATGCAAATAGCCATCCATTATAATTGAGTCAAAAAAAATTTTGAGTTGTTCATCTCATGTCAATTTTCCTCGTGAGGCATTTAATTTTTTAGAGACGTGTGCATATTACAAAGTTTTGCCAACTTGGACTGTGATTTTTCCCTGGTAACTGATGCAACAGACGTCCATTATAATTTTCAAAGTGTCTAAATCATAGTTTTTTCGATTTTGTGCTCCTATTTTGAGGTGTTTGTCCATGGAACTAGTGCACGGTATTTTCTTTTTGGATTCTATGATGTTCAAACTATAGGAAAAGTGTGTCACAAATATCATTAACGTGTTAGACATAATTTTAAAAAAATGCAGAACATGGGCACTTAAGCATAGTTGCATGGGTCCAAATCATAGTTTTTTCAATTTTGTGCTCTTATTTTGAGGTGGTTTATTGACTCGTTGGCAAGTGTACCGAATTGTCACAAGTAGTAAAGTACTCAGAAGTCTGAATGTCGAATCCACAGAGACTTTGTTTGTACTTAGATTAATGCAAACCCAATTTAAAAGCAATAGATAAATAATTTAAAATAAAGATAAGAAAATATAGGAGATAATATAAAGATTTAAAAGAAAAGATAAAAGATTTAAAGATCAAAATAGAAGACAAAATATTTAAATTAAGATATGATAAAGATAAGAGAAAATAGAAGATAAAAGATAAGATAAGAAAAGTAAAAGATAAAAATAGAAGATAAAAGAAATAAAATCAGAATTTGATAAGGTTGGGACCTGGCCTGCCTTGTTTGCATAGGATGTATGAGTTTATGATTTTTCTTTATCAATTTAGGTGACTCTGTTCTACCCACATCTGTTCAATTACTTGCCCCTGATTCCTCATGATCACAAGCCTATTTTATTTATCTATCTTCCAAATTCCTTTGCAAAGACTCAACAAATAAAATGCATGAAGTATGAATTCTAGATGTTTGCATGAATGCATGGGCATAAATAATCATTCTATTCCTAGCAATGACTTTCTTATGAAATCCTTTCTTTTTGTTCTATTAGAAGTTACCTTCTTTCGAGTGTCTAACCCCTTAAACCAATGCATGCATACCTTCTTTAAATCTTATTTAGAAGTTACCCTCTCCCGAGTGTCTAACCCCTAATAGAATATAAAGATGAATAATGCAAGATAAAAGCAGAAAAGATAATAAAATAGAAAACACCTTTGCATTGATAGATAGTGAGTACATCATACATCGCTTGGCTTTTAGGCCTGCCATGCCCTAACTAGGGGTGTAACCACTCATGGCTATTGAGGGCTTTACAATGGATGAGGTATAAGAACTGATGGGATAAGAGGGGTGAAAGAAAGAAAGGGAGTAAATGAAACCCCTAGGAGAGGGGGTTCTGTCTATTGTCTTTTTCTGCTTGACTTCACTCTCTTTTTATAGTTGTTGTAGTGGACTTGGGCTTGATGCTAAAAATCTTCCTTTTTGATATTTTTGATATCTTTTGGATTTGTTTTGCTTGTAATCATATCTTCTTGGGATTTCTTGATATTTTGAATATTTTATGGATCTTTTTGTCCTTTAATCTCTCATTTCATATCTACAAGCCATAAATAAGAAAAATATCAAATCTTAATATTTAAGCCAAAGATAACTGCTAAATAAATATTTTTAAAGATATTTTCAATATATTTTTACTATCAAAATAACTCATATTTAGCAGTTATCATGGTTGTTCATAGAAATGGTGCATGATATATTTGTTTTTGGATTGTTTGATGTTCAAACTATGGAAAAATTGTGTCACAAATATCATTAATGTGTTAGATATAATTTTAAAAAGTGCAGAACATGGACACTTAAACATAGTTGCAAGAGTTTAAATTATAGTTTTTCAATTTTGTGCTCTTATTTTGAGGTGGTTGTCCATGGAACTGCTGCACGACATATTTTTTTTTTGAATTCTTTGACATTTAAAATATGGAAAAAGTGTGTCACAAATATCATTAACGTGTTGGACATAATTTTAAAAAAATGCAGAACATGAACACTTAAGCATAGTTCCAAGAGTTCAAATCATTGTTTTTTTGATTTTGTGCTCCTATTTTGAGGTGGTTGTCCATGGAACTGGTGCACAATACATTTTTTTTGAATTCTTTGACATTAAAAGATTTCATAAGATGACCACTTAAACATTGTTTTAAGGGTGACAAACATACTTTTTTTAACTCTTAATTTGAGGTCTTGCTTAATGAAACCGTTACAGGGGTACTTAAACATATTTGATCCCATTATCACAACATTTTATACTACAATGACTAGTCTCACAGGGCGGTGGATGTCGATTATGTCGCAGATTTCTTCTTTCCTGTATGATTAGTTCTCCCATGTCATGATGATGTAGTTGTTCTATGTCAGTATATTCAGTGTGGGTTGTTGCAGCTGAAAAACTTTGTCCTTGTTCTCCTAACAAATGTGGTGGATCGAACTGTTGTAAAGAAGCTAAATATGATGCCACAAAATTTGGTGTATTCCAATCAACACCAAATAAGTTGGTCATCCATTCATGGCTGGTTGTGCTGACTGACTTGCCAGTCTGGCCAAAAGTTAGATGAACAGGTGAAGGAGTACAATACATTGATTGAGGATGTGGAATTTCAAAATGTGTTTGCTCAACACTTATCCCTGCAACATTATGGGTAATTGTTGTGCGTGGATCATTTAGCTGTTGTGCAACAAACAAGAACATAATAGTGTTTTTCGTATACCATTCCATGTACGCTAGTGTATGTGTCACTATTCCTTTAACCCATTGCCTAGTTAAAACATCATTGCATTTGTTTTTCTAGATATTAATCCACTATGCATGATATTCCATCAAATCAAAGTAATAATTGCCTCGCATGTCAATTTCGTGAAGTTGATCAAGATTCATGGGATCAACTGTGATATCTTGTTGTAGTCTAAATTATAGCTTGACCTAGTTTGTTTGATGCCATTCCATAATCGGAAAACAAATAATTGTAGTACACGCAAACCAAATCTCCACGTCTCTGTATACATGTCTCGGTAGGTGTTTTTCAAATCCTCTATATGGGACCTAAGAAAATTGAAATATATGCTAACAATGCAACATTAGTAAATATTAATATGTACATATTGATGGTGTAGTTGATGATAGTATTATACCTCATGGCTCTCCATATGATCTATACGAGATCTATATCCAACCAAGTCACCATGAGGTGTGGCCTTATATTCTAATCTACCACCACTCCAGATGGAAGCTTGCTTGTGGAGCTTCTATGGAGGCTAGATCTTTGAGCTTCAATGAGGTCCTTCAATGGTGATTTTCCACCATGGAGATGCAGCGGAAGACAAAGGAGAAGAGGTGAGAGGAGGCGCCATCCACTAAGGAATAAGCCATGGAAGAAGGAGCTTCGCCACCAAGAATGTCCCTTGGATAAGAAGCTTGGAGAGGATGCTTTAATGGAAGAAAAGAAAGAGAGAAAGGGGGAGCACGAAATTGAAGGAAAAAAAGAGGGAGAGTGGAACTTTGAAGTGTGTCTCATAAGACTTTCATTCATCAAAGTTACAACAAGTGTTACACATGCTTCTATTTATAGACTAGGTAGCTTCCTTGAGAAGCTTTCTTGAGAAAACTTCCTTGAGAAGTTTCTATGAGAAAACTTCCATGAGAAGTTTCTTTGACAAAACTTCCTTGAGAAGCTAGAGCTTAGCTACATACAATCTGTCATACCCTAATTTCGTCCGGGGACCTTTGCTTGATGACATGCGACCTTTGTTTGGTCCTTGTAAGGTGCTTGGCACCCATCATTAGGCAATTTGTGAAATTCCGGGACATGCCGGAAAACAAAAGAAAATATTGATGCACAATCCGTAAGGTTCCGTGACACACCGGAAATCAAATGGAAGCATCGTTGCACAATTAGTGAGGTTCCGTAACATTCCGTAAGTCAAAAAGGGGATGATTATGTAATCCACAAGGTTCCGTAACATTACGGAAAGAAAACAAGTATCGTTACGAAATTCGTAAGTTTCCGTAACTTTACGAAAAAAGAATCACAAAAAAAAAGGTAGGGGGTGTACTTAGTAAAAATGGGGGTGCAAATAGCAACCAGGCCCACTTGGGCCCTCCAGAAGGTTCCTCCAGAAGGCTGTTGCTTCTAGAGGAAGCAACCCTGCTCGCCTGGGCGAGCTGGGCGGCAAGTATCTCCCCTATTTTGCTATAAATAGGGGAGGAAGTGAAGTGAAAAAGGGTTTAGCCCCTTAGGCACTTCTCTCTCTTTCGAATTTGCTTGGAAAAATTGTTTCCGTGAAGAAAATCTAAGCCGAGGCGCTTCCGAAACGTTTCCGTAACGTTTCCGTGAGGAATTTCGCGAAGGTTTTCGACCGTTCTTCGACATTCTTCATTCTTTCTTCATCGTTCTTCGATCTTCAATGGGTAAGTACCTCGAACCAAGCTTTTCGATTCATTCTATGTACCCATGGTGGTCCACATTGTGTTTCGTGTATTTTTATTCTCGTTTCATTTACTTTTTATACCCCATTTTGACGTGCTTAAGCCATTTTATTTAAGTCATTTCTCGCTTAAACTAAAAATAAAATAAATTTCCACCGATCGTTTGAATTGTATTATCCGTTAACTTCGGTTAAAATGAATTCCGACCGTTTGGTCGTGCCGTAACCACGTTGGAAGTAAAAAAAAAAAAGAGAGGTAAAATAATAATATAATAATAAAAAAATGTCTTTTAGTAAAATAAAGTGGAAAATCAATCAGACGTTTTCTCTTTGGGATTTCTCATTCTTAATTGAATTGACTAATAACTAAAGTGGAACTAAGGCTAAAATCAACTCGCCTAGTCAAGCTCGTCCATAAAAATAGGTTTTGAAGTTTATCATTTAAATTTCTCACTAAGTAAAAATGGATCATTTTCAAGGTCCAACGCCTTAAAATGATCACCTTTTAAGTAAAAAAGAATCACTTGATAAAAAAGAACTACGTAGGTCTGATTTCCTCATCGCAATTGAGGAATACGTAGGAGCAAAAGGAAACACCCTTGTCGACCACAAAAAGAGAAAAATATAAAAAGGGTATAAAGGATATAAAGACATAAAAAGGGAACATAAAAATCAAAGTCACGTTTGCACATTCGATTAAAGGCTGCCGTCCCTTGGGACGGACGTGTGGGGTGCTAATACCTTCCCCGTGCGTAAATACAACTCCCGAACCTTTCACTTAAAAGTTCGTAGATCGCGTCTTTTCCGGTTTTTCCGACGTTTTCCTCAAATAAACGTTGGTGGCGACTCCGCGCGTATTCCTTTCGTGGAACACGCATCCCGCGAGTCACGCGTCGCCCTCCCGCCGAAGGGTAGGTTGCGACAGTTGGCGGCTCCACTGGGGACAATGTTTTTAGAGAGTTAGGCCATTTAATCTTGTGCAATGTTTTACCGTGACTTATCCCTTTGTTGGTTTCCCTTCATTATGTTCTTGTATATAAACTCTTTATTGCTTTTAGTGCGTTTTAAAATGTATGCATGAGGTAAATATTTATTCATTTGATGCACACAAACACTAACACTATTTGCACACGCTGTGAGTTGAAAAAGGGCCCTATACCCAGGTTCATAGGAACATAAAGAGTGGAGGTGAATCTGTGATCATGCTAGGTCTCCGACTTGCTTGATTACAGTGAACCCTCATCTAGAGTTTTCCTCTTTGGAAACATATTGTTGCTAGTAGTCCCTACTGCTACTGTATGTTCTTCGAAGGGGATAATACCTCTAGAAACCATCAAGAGAGATATGACTACCTTGGGGGGTTATCACTAAATGCCTAGTTAGTTCTCTCCCTTATAGGTCCCTTAAATAGGGGGCACGGAGCAAATACGCTGCGTGCCATTTTTCACAACTGCCATGCATAAGTATCATATACCCTTTTGCTTATGCTCAGTGAATATTGTCATACTATGTACATTCCCGCATTGCGTCTTTTGCATATGCATCGCATATGGGTTCTGTCTTGATCCCCTCTGTAAACAAACCAACAGAGGGTCCGTGTCGCCTTCTTAAAAACATGCGTTGGGGCACTTTGCTACCCCTAGACATTGTATCTAAGAAGGAGACAATTCCTCGGGGCCCCGCATTCCTAGATTGCATCTGTGTCATATGCATTCCTTCATGCATTCATCCATCCCACCCATGAGATATCGGAGTTTTGATTTGCACCAGTTTTTTTGTCTCACCTTAGTAAGCATGGGAATAAATCAAACCGGCAAGAGGTTTTACCAAGTCAAGGTTAAAAGCCTCGATACCACTAGCATCAAGGAATTAGGGTGGTTGATGGAACCTCTCCAAATGCAAGCCTTTCGCAAGACTTACGGAAAGATCTTAGAGTTGACCATAGCAGAGGTATCCATAGAAGCCATTGCGTCACTCACCCAATACTACAACCAGCCTTTGAGATGCTTCACGTTTGGAGACTTCCAATTGGTACCAACCATTGAAGAATTTGAGGAAATTCTAGGATGTCCTCTCAGGGGAAGAAAACCATACCTTTCCTCCGGGTGTCTCCCCTCTTTGAGCAGAATTGCAACTGTGGTCAAAGATTCAGCAAGAGGGTTGGACCGCATAAAACAGACTCGAAACGGCATAGCGAGCCTACCACGGAAGTACCTAGAAGATAAGGCGAAGGATATGGCAAGTCAAGGAGATTGGGTCCCGTTTGGTGGACCTAGCAGCAATCGACGCTTTCCTTGCATACCACCATAGCAAGGAAAGTCCGGTGGTAGCTGTCTTGGCAGATTTATTTGACACATTTGACCGAAGGTGCGAAAAGAGTAGCGCACGGATCATCTGTTGCTTGCCCGCTCTCTGTGTTTGGTTGGTTTCACACCTGTTCCAGTAAGACACGAGGCATCCATGTCCGCTCCAGAGCCATCGCTCGTGTACTGAAAAGAGAAGAATAGATTGGGACCAGCTTTTGGCTGGGATAGGAGGTAGAACAATCAATTGGTTTCCCCGATGGAAAGAAGGAAAGGAGGGAGTCCTTTTCTCATGTGGAGGGTACCCAAACATTCCGATGATAGGAACGAGGGGTTGTATTAACTACAATCCCGCGCTCTCTATAAGACAACTAGGGTACCCCATGAGGGGAGCACCGACGGAAGAAAGCATGTCTCTTTTCCTTGTGAGGGATTTCGGCGCACAAAATTTCAAGGCTATACAAGCAATCCATAAGGCATGGGAAACCCCATTAAGGAAAGATCAAGAACTTAGGGGCATTCGTAATGGCATCATTGGTGGGTACCATGAATGGCTGAAAGTTCATATACGAGGTTTAGATTGGCTCGCCAAGTTAAAAGTCATCGGCGAAGAGAGTTTTGAAGCACCGGAAGAGGACGAAGAAGTCCAAGCTCTCAAAAGCGAGTTAGGAAAGGCGAAGCTTGTCAAAGAGAAGTTCAAGTTGGCCGCTACACACATCCGGAAGGAGTGTGCCGGATTACGGGAAGAGAATGCAACTACCGCGAGAGCCCTTGACCAAGAGACCAAGAGGGCTCGCAAGGAAGAGTATGGCCGTAACAAATTTCGCGGAGCTCTGTGGGGTAGCAACAGTGAACTTAAGTTGCGAAGGGAAGAGAGGGACCAGTCGCGAGCACATAGCATGGTTTTGAAAAAGGAGTTAGTTGCCTGTTCAAGGTCCAAAAGAAGCTTGTCTCAGCGTTTATGCGAGACGGAGACCAACATGCTAGCTATCATCGCCAAGTACCAAGTAGAGTTAGGTCTAGCCACGGCCCACGAGCATAGGATCGCGGACGAGTATGCCCAAGTATACACGGAAAAAGAGGCTAGAGGAAGGGTGATCGACTCTTTACACCAAGAGGCAACCATGTGGATGGATCGGTTTGCCCTTACCTTGAACGGGAGTCAAGAACTTCCCCGATTGTTAGCCAAGGCCAAGGCGATGGCGGACACCTACTCCGCCCCCGAAGAAATTCATGGGCTTCTCGACTATTGTCAGCATATGATAGACCTAATGGCCCACATAATTAGAAATCGCTAGGAAACTTGTATGGTCTCTCAGACCTTGACTAGATACAACTTTTTGAAATAAAATGAGTTGGTCCCATGTTTCTACTCCAAAAAGCTTGTGCGAATCAAATCACTCCTGCATTTTATCTCTAGCATGCATTCTTTCTTTCTTTACCCACTCCTCACGTTTGGTTTTTTAGGAAAAAACACCATAACTAAACGCGCCACAAGGCATCCCTATCGCACCAGATCCAAATCTAGAACGATGGGTGATCAAGAGGAGACACAGGAACAAATGAAAGCCGACATGTCGGCTCTGAAAGAACAGATGGCCTCCATGATGGAGGCCATGTTAGGAATGAGCCAGCTCATGGAGAAAAATGTGGCCACCGCTGTCGCTGTCAGTTCGGCTGCCGAAGCAGACCCAACTCTCTTGGCAACTGCGCACCATCCTCCCTCAAACATAGTAGGACGGGGAAGGGACACACTGGGGCACGATGGCAACCCTCATCTGGGATACAACCGAGCGGCTTACCCTTATGGATTGCCGCCCAACTACTCACCACCCGTCCTTCAAGACGATGCGGGCCATCTTGCTTCTCCCGTACTTGAAAGAGAACCGCCTCAACAGCCCGACGAGGTCCACAAAGACCCTCAAGACTATGCTCGAAGGGATGTCGAGTTCTATCCCCCGATCCCCGAAGGACCGGCACCCAGCACGTTTCCTCAACCCAACATCACGACACAACCAATCGTTTTGTCCACGGAAGGACCGCCCCCGGCAACTGAAGAAAGGAGGAAGCTCGATCTCCTCGAGGAAAGATTGAGAGCTGTGGAAGGATTTGGGGACTATCCGTTCGCAGAAATGACGGATCTTTGCTTAGTACCCGATGTTGTTATCCCCCCGAAGTTCAAAGTGCCGAACTTCGACAAGTATAAAGGGACGACTTGTCCCAAAAACCATCTCAAGATGTACTGTCGCAAGATGGGCGCACACTCTAAGGATGAGAAGCTATTAATACACTTCTTTCAAGATAGCTTGGCCGGAGCCGTGGTAGTTTGGTACACTAATTTGGAAGCTTCCCGTATCCGTACTTGGAAGGATCTGATTACCGCCTTCCTAAGGCAATATCAATACAATTCCGATATGGCTCCCGATCGCACTCAACTGCAGAATATGTTCAAGAAAGAGGGCGAAACCTTTAAAGAATACGCACAACGGTGGAGAGACCTGGCGGCACAAGTGGCTCCTCCCATGGTTGAGAGAGAGATAATCACCATGATGGTAAACACTCTGCCAGTGTTCTACTATGAGAAGCTAGTAGGTTACATGCCATCCAGCTTCGCGGACCTAGTATTCGCCGGGGAAAGAATCAAGGTAGGATTGAAAAGAGGAAAGTTCGATTACGTTTCCTCCACGAGTGCGAATGCCAAAAGAATCGGGGCAACAGGGGCAAAAAGGAAGGAAGGAGATGCCCATGCCGTCTCTTCAACACCCGCGTGGGTCAAACCCCCGCAGACACCTCATGGTACCCATCAGTACGCGCAACATCACCCGAGCTTCTCGGCTCATACCGGGAACGCCTCTAGTTCAGCACCCGTGCAACCTAAGGCACCCACCCAGAGGGAAGCTCCCCAAGTTCCAACTCCGAACATGACTCGCCCGGCCGGTAATTCCAACGCGACAAGGAACTTCCCTCCGAGGCCATTTCAAGAATTCACCCCACTCCCAATGACATACGAAGACCTCTTGCCGTCCCTCATCGCCAACCATTTGGCCGTGGTAACGCCCGGAAAGGTCCTCCAACCCCCTTTCCCAAAGTGGTATGACCCTAATGCAACTTGCAAGTACCATGGGGGTGTCCCGGGGCATTCCGTTGAAAAATGCTTGGCCCTTAAATACAAGGTCCAACATTTGATGGATGCTGGATGGCTGACCTTCCAAGAGGATCGGCCCAATGTGAGAACCAACCCGCTCGCCAATCATGGAGAGGGAGCAGTTAACGCCGTTGAGTCCGATAGGCCGCGCAAGTCTAAACCTTTAAGGGATGTGGCAACCCCTAGGAGGTTTATCTTTGAGGCCCTACAAAAGGGAGGTGTGATTCCCCATAGCGGGTGTAAGGAGGATTCCTGTTTGCTGCATTCCGGCGAGCTGCATGACATGGAAACGTGTTTGGGAGTAGAGGAATTGTTACAATGGATGATAGATCAAGGTCGACTGGAAGTTGGCAGTGAAGGAAGAGAAGAGCAGCACATATGCATGCAGTCCACGGATGGGAGCAGTGTTGCGAAGCCCAAACCCTTGGTGATATACTTCACTAAGGGAACAGCTTCGCAAAAGCCCGGACACCCCTTGGCAGCTAAACCTGTTCCTTTCCCGTACCAAAATAGCCACACAGTCGCATGGAGATATACACCTCCGAGGGGGAAGGAAGAAGAAGCCACCGACGTCAGCTCGTTGTCGGCTAAGGTAACAAATATCACGGGACTGAGTGGTGTGACCCGTAGCGGTCGTGTGTTTGCGCCTCCGGACCTACAAGTCCAACCCGCGAACGTCAAGGGGAAAGGAAAAGTGGTGGAGGAACAAGATGGCGAAGCACCCCACGCTTCGAATAAAGATATTCCGGCAAAAGGTCTTCCGGAGAAAAAGGATGGTAAAAAGGAGGTGTCGCTAGAGGAAGCCAGCGAGTTCCTCCGTATAATTCAGCAGAGTGAATTCAAGGTTATCGAACAGCTCAACAAAACTCCGGCCAGGGTCTCGCTGTTGGAGTTACTCATGAGCTCCGAGCCTCATCGGGCTCTGCTAGTAAAAGTTCTGAATGAGGCCCATGTGGCCCAAGACATCTCGGTAGAAGGTTTCGGAGGGCTGGTCAATAATATCACTGCCAACAACTATCTTGCCTTCGCCGAAGAAGAAATCCCCGCCGAGGGGAGAGGGCATAATAAAGCTTTGCACGTATCAGTCAAGTGTATGGACCATGTCGTAGCCAAAGTGCTCGTCGATAATGGTTCCAGTTTAAATGTGATGCCTAAGAGCACTTTGGAGAAATTACCATTCAATGCTTCCCACTTAAAGCCGAGTTCAATGGTGGTTCGTGCCTTCGACGGCACCCGCCGAGAGGTTAGGGGAGAGATCGATCTCCCAGTACAGATGGGCCCTCACACCTGTCAAGTCACCTTCCAAATAATGGATATTAACCCCCCCTACAGCTGTCTGTTGGGGCGCCCGTGGATCCACTCAATGGGAGTTGTTCCCTCTACACTCCACCAAAAGTTGAAATTCGTAGTGGAGGGGCATTTGGTCATCGTGTCGGGCGAGGAAGACATCTTGGTGAGCTGCCCGTCCTCTATGCCTTATGTGGAGGCCGCAGAGGAGTCATTAGAAACTGCTTTCCAGTCTTTCGAGGTGGTAAGCATTTCCTCCGTGGATTCCTTTTCTGGGCAGCCTTGCCTGTCCGATGCAACAGTAATGATGGCTCGAGTTATGTTGGGGAACGGTTACGAACCCGGAATGGGTTTAGGCAAAGACAACGGCGGCATAACTAGCCTGATAAATGCCAAAGGAAATCGTGGGAAGTATGGTTTAGGCTATAAGCTCACTCAGGCGGATATGAAGAGAAGCATCGCGGGAAGAAAGAGTAGTGGTCAAAGCTCACAGTTGAGACAAGAAAGTGAAGGAAGCTCGCCCTGCCACATAAGCAGAAGCTTTATAAGCGCAGGTTTGGGAGACGAAGGTCAAGTGGTCGTGATATACGAAGATGATGTCCCGAGTACATTGGATTTGGTACGACCATGCCCTCCTGATTTCCAGCTGGGAAATTGGCGAGTGGAGGAACGCCCCGGCATTTACGCAACGAGCATAATGTAAACCTTTACGGTTTTAAAAGCTCTATAGTTGGGCCTAGGCTTTAGAGTTTTTCCTTTGTTAAGGCTTTGTGTCTTTTGTTTTTGAATTTATAATACAAGGATCTTTCTTCATCTGTTCCTACGTCTCTACCCATTCTCATTCATTTGCATGTTTACTTCTGAAACGGCAGATCCGATGATGAGTCCCCCGAAGGTACTAATACCTGGGACCCGCTTATCAACTTCGAGCAAGAAACGAATCAAACAGAAGATGAAGGGAACGAGGATGTGGGACTTCCCCCAGAATTAGAAAGGATGGTCGCCCATGAGGGCCAAGAAATGGGGCCTCATCAAGAAGAAACAGAACTAGTAGACTTGGGAATTGGCAGTGGAAAAAGGGAAGTAAAGATAGGCACAGGTATTACCGCACCTATCCGTGAAGAATTAATAATCCTGCTAAGAGACTACCAAGACATCTTTGCTTGGTCATACCAAGATATGCCCGGTTTGAGTTCTGACATTGTACAGCACCGATTACCTCTAAATCCCGAGTGTCCCCCGGTAAAGCAGAAACTGAGAAGGATGAAGCCCGAAACATCCTTGAAGATAAAAGAAGAAGTGAAGAAGCAATTTGACACTGGTTTTCTGGCCGTCGCTCGGTATCCAGAATGGGTTGCCAACATCGTACCGGTCCCTAAGAAAGATGGGAAAGTACGAATGTGTGTGGATTATCGGGACCTGAATCGGGCCAGTCCCAGGGACAATTTTCCTTTACCACACATTGATATCCTCGTAGATAACACAACCAATTTCGCTTTATTTTCCTTCATGGATGGTTTCTCCGGTTACAATCAGATAAAGATGGCGCCAGAGGATATGGAAAAGACTACTTTCGTCACCCTGTGGGGGACGTTCTGTTACAAGGTGATGTCCTTTGGACTCAAGAATGTCGGGGCAACTTATCAACGGGCCATGGTAGCTTTGTTCCATGATATGATGCATCAAGAGATCGAGGTCTACGTGGAAGACATAATTGCTAAATCTAAATCCGAGGAAGAACACCTTGTCAACCTGCGGAAGTTGTTCGAAAGGCTTAAGAAATATCAATTAAGGTTGAACCCCGCCAAGTGTACCTTTGGGGTCAAATCAGGGAAATTGCTTGGTTTCATTGTAAGCCAGAAAGGGATAGAGGTAGACCCCGAAAAGGTGAAGGCCATCCTTGAGATGCCTGAACCCCGTACTGAGAGGCAAGTCCAAGGCTTCCTGGGACGCTTGAATTATATTGCCAGATTCATATCGCAGCTCACCGCCATTTGTGAGCCGTTGTTCAAGCTCTTACGCAAAAACCAAATTGATCGCTAGAATGAGAATTGCCAAGAGGCTTTTGGAAGGATCAAGAAGTGCCTTATGAATCCTCCAGTGCTTATGCCACCAGTACCTGGAAGGCCTCTCATCTTGTACATGACAATCTTAGACGAGTCAATGGGATGTATGCTGGGGCAACATGACGAATCCGAAAAGAAAGAGCGCGCTGTTTACTACCTAAGTAAGAAGTTCACGACCTGTGAAATGAATTACTCCTTGCTCGAAAGAACGTGTTGTGCTTTAGTATGGGCATCCCATCGCCTAAGGCAGTACATGCTGAGCCATACTACCTGGTTGATATCCAAGATGGACCCGGTTAAGTACATCTTTGAAAAGCCAGCTCTCACGGGACGAATCGCCCTGTGGCAAGTCCTGCTATCCGAGTTTGATATAGTTTACGTCACCCAAAAGGCGATAAAAGGAAGCGCCTTAGCAGATTATTTGGCTCAACAGCCTCTTAACGACTATCAGCCCATGCATCCTGAATTCCCGGATGAGGACATCATAGCCTTGTTTGAGGAAAAATTGGACAAAGATCAGGACAAATGGACCGTATGGTTTGACGGAGCGTCAAACATTCTAGGCCATGGCGTTGGGGCAGTATTGGTCTCTCCGGACAATCAATGTGTACCTTTCACAGCCAGGCTAGGATTCGACTGCACCAACAACATGGCCGAATATGAAGCATGTGCCCTAGCCGTCCAGGCAGCAATTGACTCCAATGTCAAACTACTCAAGGTGTACGGCGACTCAGCGTTGGTAATCCATCAGATGAGAGGGGAATGGGAAACTAGAGATCCCAAGCTGATACCCTACAAAGCCTATATCAAGGAATTGGCTAAGACCTTTGATGAGATCTCCTTCCATCATGTTCCCCGCGAGGAAAATCAAATGGCGGATGTGCTTGCTACTTTGGCGTCTATGTTCCAGCTAACGCCGCACGAGGATCTACCCTACATTGAATTTTGCTGTCGTCGCAAGCCCGCGCATTGTTGCTAAGTAGAAGTGGAACGGGACGGAAAGCCTTGGTATTTCGACATCAAGCGATATGTCGTAAGCAAAAATACCCGCCAGAGATTGCCGACAATGATAAGAGGACATTGAGAAGGTTGGCAGCTGGCTTCTTCATGAGTGGAAGTATACTGTATAAGAGAAATCACGACATGACACTCCTGCGGTGTGTGGATGCCAGGGAGGCAAATCACATGATCGAGGAAGTCCATGAGGGCTCGTTTGGAACGCACGCCAACGGGCATGCTATGGCCAGGAAAATCCTAAGAGCAGGTTATTACTGGCTTACCAGGGAAAGTGATTGTTGTGTCCATGTAAGGAAATGCCACAAATGTCAAGCATTCGCAGATAATGTCAATGCTCCACCGCATCCTCTGAATGTCATGTCCGCCCCTTGGCCTTTCTCCATGTGGGGAATAGATGTCATCGGGGCCATTGAGCCCAAGGCCTCGAATGGTCATCGCTTCATCCTCGTAGTGATAGATTATTTCACCAAGTGGGTCAAGGCGGCTTCCTACACCAATGTCATGAGGGGTGTAGTGGTCAGGTTCATTAAGAAAGAGATCATCTGCCGATATGGTTTGCCAAGGAAGATTATCACGGACAACGACACCAACCTGAATAATAAGATGATGGGGGAAATGTGCGAGGAGTTTAAAATCCAGCATCACAATTCCACACCCTACCGGCCAAAGATGAATGGAGCCGTGGAAGCTGCCAATAAGAATATCAAAAAGATTATCCAAAAGATGACCGTGTCATACAGAGATTGGCATGAAATGCTCCCATTCGCATTACACGGTTACCGAACTTCAGTGCGAACGTCAACTGGGGCAACGCCGTTCTCATTGGTATATGGGATGGAGGTTGTGTTACCGTTTGAGGTAGAAGTCCCGTCATTAAGGATCTTGGAAGAATCCGGATTAAAGGAATCAGAGTGGGCTCAAACGCGCTATGACCAGCTCAACCTCATTGAGGGTAAGCGCTTAACGGCCATAAGTCATGGGCGCTTGTACCAGCAAAGAATGAAGAATGCATTCGACAAAAAAGTACGCTTGCGCAAGTTCCATGAGGGAGACCTTGTGCTGAAGAAAATGTCCCATGCTGTCAAGGACAATCGAGGGAAATGGGCCCCGAACTACGAAGGGCCTTTTGTTGTGAAGAGGGCTTTTTCCGGAGGAGCCCTGGTGCTTACCAACATGGATGGTGAAGAGCTACCTTCACCCGTGAATTCTGATGTCGCTGCATGTTCTTTATCTTTATGTGTTTTCTGGATTTCCCCAAGGGATTTCCCGTCTGCTGTATCTCTCGTTACAATCTTTCAAAGAAATGAACGTGGATTCGAGGCTTTAGTCCTCACTTTGGTTTCAAACCTTGCGTTGATTTGTGATCACCTGAGCCCTTCCGCTCAGTTCATCGGATGCCCCAAGCGCTTAATTAAAATTGAACCTAAACCAACTTTCGCTAATATTTGCTGCGTTTGAAAACATTCATGCATACGCATACGCATGCATATTGTTGTGGTAAAATAGGGGTAGGATCGTCTTGAGCTACCTTCTGGGGTGGGGACAAAACATGGACAGCAGAAACCAACAAGGTAAGACAACGACGCGGTCAAGATTGGCCAAACCTGGTTGTTTATTACTTGCAAGTACTTAGGAACGGATGCAAGTGGGGATGGAGTCACGACCGACTGATCGTTGCCCTTTCTCTGCACTAAACAAGCAGAGAATGTCGCTGCAAGGCAGCCCCGTATCCTTTGTATTCGCAGTTTTCTTTTTTTATTTGTTTGTCTTAAAAATAAGTAATCAACACCTAATTCTAACTTAAGTAAGTTCAAGTTAGGCAAAACGCTAACCCATAAGGAATGAGGGGGCATGGTTAATGTTCCTCTCAAAAAAAAAAAAAAAAAAGAAGTGCAGGTTAGCTCGCCTGGGCGAGCCACCCCTGCACCAAAATATAAAAGTGACGAAAGGGGGGACGTTTTTGCATTCAAAAACTTCTTTTCCCCCCTTTCAAAAGTCATACCCACGGGATTTATGAGTTTGCAGCCCTAGGATCTCTATTTTTCGCATTCTTCGATTCCGTTTTGCGCTTTTATTCATCACCAACAAGTAAGTATTCCATCCTTAAGCTTTCTAGCTTTTCATTGGTGTGTTTTGATCTCCTTTTGGTGCTCTAAATTGTGGGAATGTGCTCAAATATGTGGGGCAATATTGGTTTGTTTTCTTGCTTGATTGGGTTGAATTGGGGGTTTGTATGAGATGGCCCTAGGCCTATAATGCATTTTGAAGTAATGGGGCATGCCACATTGTCCCCGTTTTCTTGCTATTGATGCCTAAACGCGCGCCCACCAAGTGTTCGGTGAAATGCCTCAATGGCATTAGCGTGTGATTTTCATAGGGAAAGAACCCATGGGGCGTTTTGGTTTGCACATATTTTCTATTTTTTTGGGACATGCATTCAGTTTCGAAAGGGCTAGAATAATTGCTCCACATATATCCTAGGCCTAGGAACCAAAGTTTTTATGCAAAAGAACACAAGAGGAGGTGCATATTGGGTGAAGTTACCCCTTTTGGCCAGCAATCAGCTATGAGCCACGCTACAATAATTTCCCTATGCCTAGGTGTTTAGGAATTTTGCTCATCATAAATGTGTAGGTTTAGAATAGGTAGCAGCAAAAACACTTGAATAAAGCATGAAATGTAGCACCTTATTGTGTAGATAGTCAAGATTCATCACAAAGTCTGTATATAGGTATTAGAAATACCAAAATGTGCACGTGTGCGATTTTTGGTAGCCAAAATGCTTTGGGTATGCGTGCGTGTAAATTTAGCCAAGGAAGTACATGTGATGTAGGTAACAAATACACCTTGGAAGTACATATAAATAATCTAGGTAACAAAGGTGCCTTGATTGTGCATGGGTGCATTTTTCTTAGTTAGGAGAATATCTTGTGCAAGTGAACGTTCGTAAGGAAATATGTGCATGAGTTTGCTCTAAATTTACATTGATGTTTGTGTTTATTGGAGGAGGTTGTATGCCATTTTTGTTTTAAGAGTAGCATTTCTTGGTAAAACTAACTTTCCAAATGTTTGCCTTCGCAGGAAATGGCCCCGAGGAAGCTTGCCTCAAAGAGGTCCAGGAAGGATAAGGCGGCCGAAGGAACTAGTTCCGCTCCTGAGTATGATAGTCACCGCTTTAGGAGCGCCGTACACCAGCAGCTCTTCGAGGCCATCAAGGGATGGTCATTTCTCCGGGAGTGACGCGTCCAGCTCAAGACGTTAAAGAAGCGCTACTAGGAGGCAACCTAGTAACTTTTAAATTTCTGCCTGCTATTTGATCACCTTTTGTTTCTCAAGTCATATTGGACGCACCTAGTTGCTCATGATCCTGGGAATTTAAATAAAACAAGCGCAAGCTCGGAAGGTAGTCATACCTCACAAAATATATATATGTATGTTTAGGTAGTGAAAATACCTTAGATATGCATGTATGTAAACAAAAAAACACTTCACAAAATATATATATGTATGTTTAGGTAGAAAGATACCTTAGATATGCATGTATGTAACAAAAACATACTTCACAAAATATATATATATGTATGTTTAGGTAGAAAGATACCTTAGATATGCATGTATGTAAACAAAAACACACTTCACAAAATATATATATATGTATGTTTAGGTAGCAAGATACCTTAGATATGCATGTATGTAGCAAAAAGATACCTCACAAAATATATATATGTATGTTTAGGTAGCAAGATACCTTGGATATGCATGTATATAGCAAAAATACCTCACAAAAATATACACATGTTTAGGTAGCAAAATACCTCATGAAAAAAAAGAAGGAAAAAAAACAAAAACAAACAAGAAAAAGAAATAAACAAATAAAAAAAAAGGAAAAAGAGAGAAAAAAGAAAAATAAGTTGTCTAGCTGAAAAACCAACATGCTTTTCAAAAGAGATGACTTCCAACTTTTCTTTAAAGAAAAATTCGCTGATCACAGCTAGTTTTTGAAAAAAAAAATGTGTGTACACCTGAAGGGTGAATGCTGTGAAATTTTCCCGGACGCCTGAAATGGACTTGGATGAATGCACAAATGGATAAAAGAACATATTTTGGAAACGTTGGGTTGACTAAAATAGAGGAAATGAATCCTGAGCCCTAGCATCACATGACCATAAAAATTTGACACTTGAGTGTCCGCATAGGTGCATGCATGACCAGTTTTGCATAAAATTTCCAAATCATCATTTTTGCATTTGTGTCATGGAAATAATGTGGGGCATCCCTTTTATCCTTGAACCAAACCAAACCCTAACATGTATCATGTCTAGCCATTCTACAAGTCTTGAGCCAAAATCCTGACTCACCATAAACCTTGACCCAGGGTGAGAATGTCAATCCTTACCCTCGGAAGCAAAAAAAAAAGGAAAGAAGGAAAATTTCCAATCAAAGAGAAAGAAAAGAAGAGGAAAGGAAATTCCCAATCAAAGAGTGGGAGAAAGAAAAAAGAAAAGAAAGAAAATTCCCAACCAAAGAATGGGAGAAAGTAAAAAAGGAAGGAAAGAAAGTTTCTGATCAAAGAAACTAGAAGAAATGTGCAGAAAGGTCTTTTTGACCAGACAATATCTGAACAATACAGAATTGTCACCAAATGAACAAAAGGAAGGAAAGGAAACCATGACCTAAAAGTGGTCTTCTCCCTTTGATTACCAACCAAAAACCTGTGCGTCGGTGACTTGCTCGCCTCGCGCAAAACAAAAACAGAAAAGGAAAAAGCCAAAAACACACAAAAACCGAAAAACCCACCAAAAGAACCCATTTCCAAGGGAAGTCCTATTGATCCATGATCACGCATGTAATTTTTGATTTGATAGGAAATAATTTGCAAAGTCAAGTCACGACATATCTATGGTTCGGAATTAGGATAAAACACTTACCTGTGCGAGATTGATACACTTTGAGTGGATTTCTTCTATTTTTGTCGAACCCAGTGTTTCCTCTAAATGGTCATTTAGAAACGAAATGCTAAACATCCAGAATCTCATTTGTGGTTATGAGAAAATTTCATCAGCAGATTCTCCTTCCCCGATAGACACATTGTTTTTTTGTCTGAGAAGCATATGCTGATCTGATTAGTTGGAAGTTTTATCTCTTTACTAAAGCACGTTTGCATTTTAGTGAAGAAAACACCGAGACTTTTTCAAGTCTCACAAGTTATCCAGAACTACGTAGGTCTGAGTTCCTCATTGGAGGATACGTAGGAGCAAGAGCCTCGCTTTTGTCGATCGCACCGCTTTTTGTTACCATGACCCAAGAGCTGGTAGCCCGCGGAGACACCTTACGGTTATCCGCACCTCGTCATTCAGTGACCCCAAGTGTGATTGATGAGCAGAGGCCAATGTGGTCATCTGCGCCCTTTCCGGAGATGTCGGCATCTTTCGGTGGAGACTTTTCCAAGTCTCACAAGTTATCTAGAACTACGTAGGTCTGAGTTCCTCATTGGAGGATACGTACGAGCAAGAGCCTTGCTTTTGTCGGCCGCCCCACAATCTCTGCCATACTGACCCTGAGGTCATGTGACATGCGGAGACAAATTATGGTCATTCCGCACCCCTTTGCCATTCAGACACAGTCGTGTCCGATGGCACGCAGAGACAAATTATGGTCATTCTGCACCCTTTTGTCATCCAGAGGCGGCGGGCCCGATGACATGCGGAGACAAATTATGGTCATTCCGCACCCCTTTGCCATTCAGACACAGTCGTGTCTGATGGCACGCAGAGACAAATTATGGTCATTCTGCACAGTTTTGTCATCCAGAGGCGGCGGACCCGATGACATGCGGAGACAAATTATGGTCATTCCGCACCTCTTTGCCATTCAGACACAGTCGTGTCCGATGGCACGCAGAGACAAATTATAGTCATTCTGCATCCTTTTTTCATCCAGAGGCAGCGGGCCCGATGACATGCGGAGACAAATTATGGTCATTCTGCACCCCTTTGCCATTCAGACACAGTCGTGTCCGATGGCACGCAGAGACAAATTATGGTCATTCTGCACCCTTTTGTCATCCAGAGGCGGCGGGCCCGATGACATGCGGAGACAAGTTATGGTCATTCCGCACCCCTTTGCCATTCAGACACAGTCGTGTCCGATGGCACGCAGAGACAAATTATGGTCATTGTGCACCCTTTTGTCATCCAGAGGCGGCGGGCCCGATGACATGCGGAGACAAATTATGGTCATTCCGCACCCCTTTGCCATTCAGACACAGTCGTGTCCGATGGCACGCAGAGACAAATTATGGTCATTTTGCACCCTTTTGTCATCCAGAGGCGGCGGGCCCGATGACATGCAGAGACAAATTATGGTCATTCCGCACCCCTTTGCCATTCAGACACAGTCGTGTCCGATGGCACGCAGAGACAAATTATGGTCATTCTGCACCCTTTTGTCATCCAGAGGCGGCGGGCCTGATGACATGCGGAGACAAATTATGGTCATTCCGCACCCCTTTGCCATTCAGACACAGTCGTGTCCGATGGCACGCAGAGACAAATTATGGTCATTCTGCACCCTTTTGTCATCCAGAGGCGGCGGGCCCGATGACATGCGGAGACAAATTATGGTCATTCCGCGCCCCTTTGCCATTTAGACACATTCGTGTCCGATGGCATGTAGAGACAAATTATGGTCATTCTGCACCCTTTTGTCATCCAGAGGCGGCGGGCCCGATGACATGCGGAGACAAATTATGGTCATTCCACACCCATTTTGCCATTCAGACACAGTCGTGTCCAATGGCACGCAGAGACAAATTATGGTCATTCTGCACCCTTTTGTCATCCAGAGGCGGCGGGCCCGATGACACGCGGAGATTTACATCATCTTCCGCGCTCACAAGATCTGTCATACTGACAATTGAGTCACGCTGACGGGCGGAAATACCCGAGGGGTTATCCGTATAAACATTCTTTTGCTATCTGTAAGACAGAACGCTTGATAGCATGCAGAGACTGACATCGTCTTCTGCACCTTTTGTTCCCCCAGGGAACAACTAGTCATTTGCATGCGGAGATTTTATGGTCACCCACGACTCTCGTCAATCGAGAGGAACGAAATTAGTGTCTTATCTTTACTTCCCTTTTATCTCCAATAAAAGACAAGTAAAGAGGGGCAATTGTCATACCCTAATTACGTCCGGGGACCTTTGCTTGATGACATGCGACCTTTGTTTGGTCCTTGTAAGGTGCTTGGCACCCATCATTAGGCAATTTGTGAAATTCCGGGACATGCCGGAAAACAAAAGAAAATATTGATGCACAATCCGTAAGGTTCCGTGACACACCGGAAATCAAATGGAAGCATCGTTGCACAATTAGTGAGGTTCCGTAACATTCCGTAAGTCAAAAAGGGGATGATTATGTAATCCACAAGGTTCCATAACATTACGGAAAGAAAACAAGTATCGTTACGAAATTCGTAAGTTTCCGTAACTTTATGAAAAAAGAATCACCAAAAAAATGGCAGCGGGTGTACTTAGTAAAAATGGGGGTGCAAATAGCAACCATGCCCACTTGGGCCCTCCAGAAGATTCCTCCAAAAGGCTGTTGCTTCTGGAGGAAGCAACCCTGCTCACCTGGGCGAGCTGGGCGGCAAGCATCTCCCCTATTTTGCTATAAATAGGGGAGGAAGTGAAGTGGAAAAGGGTTCAGCCCCTTAGGCACTTCTCTCTCTTTCGAATTTGCTTGGAAAAATTGTTTCTGTGAAGAAAATCTAAGCCGAGGCGCTTCCGAAACGTTTCCGTAACGTTTCCGTGAAGCTTTTCGACCGTTCTTCGACGTTCTTCATTCATTCTTCATCGTTCTTCGATCTTCAACGGGTAAGTACCTCGAACCAAGCTTTTCGATTCATTCTATGTACCCGTGGTGGTCCACATTGTGTTTCGTGTATTTTTATTCTCGTTTCATTTACTTTTTATACCCCCTTTTGACGTGCTTAAGCCATTTTATTTAAGTCATTTCTCGCTTAAACTAAAAATAAAATAAATTTCCACCGATCGTTTGAATTGTATTATCCGTTAACTTCGGTTAAAATGAATTCCAACCGTTCGGTCGTGCCGTAACCACGTTGGAAGTAAAAAAAAAAAAGAGAGGTAAAATAATAATATAATAATAAAAAAATGTCTTTTAGTAAAATAAAGCGGAAAATCAATCGGACATTTTCTCTTTGGGATTTCTCATTCTTAATTGAATTGACTAATAACTAAAGTGAAACTAAGGCTAAAATCAACTCGCCTAGTCAAGCTCGTCCATAAAAATATGTTTTCAAGTTTATCATTTAAATTTCTCACTAAGTAAAAATGGATCATTTTCAAGGTCCAACGCCTTAAAATGATCACCTTTTAAGTAAAAAAGAATCACTTGATAAAAAAGAATTACGTAGGTCTGATTTCCTCATCGCAATTGAGGAATACGTAGGAGCAAAGGGAAACACCCTTGTCGACCATAAAAAGAGAAAAATATAAAAAGGGTATAATGGATATAAAGACATAAAAAGGGAACATAAAAATCAAAGTCAGGTTTGCACATTCGATTAAAGGTTGCCGTCCCTTGGGACGGACGTGTGGGGTGCTAATACCTTCCCCGTGCGTAAATACAACTCCCGAACCTTTCACTTAAAAGTTCGTAGATCGCGTCTTTTCCGGTTTTTCCGACGTTTTCCTCAAATAAACGTTGGTGGCGACTCCGCGCGTATTCCTTTCGTGGAACACGCATCCCACGAGTCACGCGTCGCCCTCCCGCCGAAGGGTAGGTTGCGACACAATCCTATAATAACTAAGCTCACCTCCTTGAGAAGATTCCTAAAGAAGCTATAGCTTAGCTACACACACCTCTCTAATAGCTAAGCTCACCTCCTTGAGATGAGAAACTAGAACTTAGCTACACACCCGCTATAATAGCTAAGCTCACCCCCATTCCAAAAATACAAAAAAACGTCCCTACTACAAAGACTACTCAAAATTCCCTGAAATACAAGGCTAAAACCCTATACTATTAGAATGGCAAAAATACAAGGCCCAAAAGAAGGAAAAACCTATTCTAACATTTTCAAAGAGGAGTGAATCCAACCTTGACCCATGGGCTAAAAAATCTACCCTAAGGTTCATGAGAACCCTAGGGCCTTCTTTAGTAGCTCTAGCCTAATCCTCTTGGAGTCTTCTATCCAATACCCTTGGGGGGTAGGATTGCATCATCCCCTCCATCATGGAAAGGATTTGACCTCAAATCCTGAGGTTCTTCATACTCTAGGCTCCTTCCCTCAACACCTATAAAAAGAATAAAAACATATGTATTAGTGGTGTTGGGTATGCTAGAGTAGGGTAAGGTCTAAAAACCCCTTTGATGGAGATCTTCCCATGAGGGAACATGGTTCCTCACCAACTCAACGAGTGGTGCTACAAGTATAGAAAAATATGGGACAAACCTTTTGTAAAAGTTTGTTAAGTCATGGCAGCCCCAGATTTCCCTTATACTTGGTGGAGTGGGCCAATCAGGAATGAACTTTATTCTCTTAGGGTCTGTGGGAACCCCTTGATCACTATTTAAAAAATTAAGGAAATTAATGCAAAAAAGCGTACCTTTTTCTGTATTTTCATGTTGATTATTCCTACAAAAAAATACGACAAACCTAAGGTGTCCCATATGAGCACCTAAGTTTGTATGAAAACCAAAAATAAGAACAAACCTACCTAATGAGTCCCTATGTACATGAATTATGAAAATGTTGGGTGCATGACTAATTTTACAAAAGAGGGTTTCAACACTCAACACATTCATCATATCACTTATTTTATGGATTTGGTGCCTAATAATACCTATTTTGGGCACCAACAAAGCACAAGAATTTAAGCTCTTACGAACCAAACCCTCATCCAACAACTCCTTTACTTGAGGAATAACCTCAAGCCCAAGAGGTGTGACAGTGCTAACAAGTGTCTTTTTACAAAGGAGAAGATGTTGAGATTGTCCAAGAGGGGAAGTTTCTTTAATATTTGTCTTTATTTAAAAATGACTTTTCTTCTTAGCTAACCTCTTGGAGGAAACACTTACCTCCTTAACCATTAAAGGTTGTCCTTCTTCTTGGGGGTAGACTTCTTCACTAGATTCTTCCCCTTTTGTTTCTTCACTTTCACTAGAGGAAGGTGAAGTAGTAGTCTCATCTTGGCTACTATAAATGTCTTGGTTCGTCATAATCATGGTTTTCTTGGTGGGGCATTGAGAAGTAATGTGCCCTCTTCCAAGACATTTAAAGCACTTTATGGAGCTAGTCTTCTCTTGCATACTAGCCTTAAGGGGTTGCTTTTCTATTGTCTTCCCCTTATCATCTTTGGGCATTGAAGGTGTCACCCCTAAGATGCCTTGACCTTGGTCTTTCTTTTGATAAGAGTAAGAGCCATAAGATTTTGAAGTAGACTTCCTTTTAAGTTATTGCTCTACCCTTATTTCCCAATCTAAGTTAGCCTCTACATTGTCCTTCCCATGGAAGTATGGGAGGTTAATGTCAGTCTCTTGAGGCTTTCTTTCCTTTTCTCTCCAATGGGAGTAAGGTCTAAGATGTGCCCTATGCCTTCCTTCATAATTGTCACGAAGTTCTTCACTTAGGCTCTTACAATAGTTATGACTACTATAGGAGGCATGTTTTTCTTTTCTTAACTCTTTTAGTATTTTCCTTCTTTCTTCTTCCCTTATTTTCTATTTTTCATTTTGACTTATTTCTTCCACTCTTTTTTTCCTTTTTCTTTTCTCTCTTGTTTTTCTTTCCACAACTTAAGGGATCTCAACTCATCTATTATGTTATACAAGGGCTCCTTAGGAGTAGAACCCTCACCATTAATACTAGATGAAGAATGAAGACTCATGTTGGTTTCTAAGTTGTGGTTCTTTCTTGTTGGGGGTTTGAAAACAAAAGGTAAAAGAAACTATGGTTGAAACTAGCCAAAATAAACACTAAAAGAGGTGTGAAAGATAAGGTAAAAAATAATTGGTAAAAGGCAAGCTATCTAGGGGGTTTGACAATGGAAGGTAAAGGAAATAAGCTATGAAAGTAAGCAAGAAATGTAAACTACGTGAATCCTAAGAGTGTTTGGATGACCACATTTAAGGTTCCCAACAAAACACTCACAATCCTAAGGGAAAATTGCCTAAAATTATTACACACAAATGGAAGTAGGGTGACCTATTGGAGGCTCCCAACTTACTTCCAATGAAAGGCCTTTTTGTTACAAAATTTGAAAGCAATGAAAGTAAGTAAATTGTCAATTAAAAAATTACAAAAAGGTCCTCAAGTTTTGGTGGTTGTTCTCTCTTTGGTGATTCACTCAATTTGGATTGTTTCTTTGTCCAATAGCTCTTAAGGTGGTTGGCCCCTTGTTTCTTTACTCAAATTCTTCAAGGTATGGCACCAATCCTCCTTTCCAATTTCCTATATGGCAACTCACAAATAAGGAAACAAAGAGACAAACAATAACCAAAGACAAAAAAAAATGAAATGAAATATAAACCAATGGAGTTTTAACAAGACAATTTTTTCAAGGATTATTCAACAATTAAAGCAATGAAAAGGACATAGAAGCAAGCTAGGACTTAGAGAAACTTAGAATGGCTCTAGAGTAGAGTAAAAAAACTAAAAAAAAGACTCAACAAACCTCTAGCCTTGGCACTTGTTTCACACTAATTTTCAATTGAAATTTCGGAACTATGATTGGTATAAAATAGGCACCAATTATAGAATAAATTTTGAGCCAAAACAACAAGCACACTTCCCTTTTACCTTTTTTTCTGGATACTGATTTTTCTGCCAACTTGTGTGATTTTTAGTATTTTTTTATTTTATCCAAATCACTTGTTTCTTTTTGTAAAACTTTTTTACAGATGTCTAGAAAATGAAGTAAAAATTTCAGCTCAAAATTCGAAGTAACCAATTCTCAGTAATTTTTACAAGTTTGTATGTCCAAGCTGCCAGCACCAGCGATTTTTTTTAAAGCATGATATATTGATTGCCTTGGGCTTACTTTCAACCTTCCTATGTATGCTGAACTCACTAGGATTGTTTACCAAAGTTTTAGGAGTTCAATATTCACTTAGGATCAACATTTCATCCAGCAATTCAATCACAAAAACTCAAATTCACAATAGACACAATCATAAGGAAACCTAAAAGTTCAAGAAAAGGTTCACAATCAAAGACTCTCTAAGAATTTTGCATGAACATGTTAAGGACTAATTAACATGAAAGATTTGACTCAAATCAAATAATAGGCTAAAATAATTTCATACACTCAAGAACAAATGAGTTAGACAAAGAAACAAGAAAATAAAATTCAGCATAACATAAGAAATCTTATGTGACAAGTTTCATGACTAGACATGACTTCTATGACAAAACTACAATAGGTGAACAAGTCACTCAAGATTTTTGAGGTTTTCTTTTACTTTAATATTTTTGTAAGAATTTTATGGTTTAGGTTTCAGCCACAAAAAATAACAAGACAAAACTCAAAGGAACCTAAACTCAACACAATTCATGGTTCAAGAACAAGAACAAGAAATTTGAACCATAGAAAATCAAATCTAGCTTCTATAGCAAGTTTAATTGGTGGAAACTCTAAAGAATCATGTTAACAACATTTAGCACCCGACATGTGAGGAGATACATGGATAAAAATGAAGAAACAACAATGGAAGAGAAGGTAAAGAAAAAAAATTAATGGAGGTTTAAGGAGCACCTACTTGAAGCTCTTGTGCTCTGATTACCACTTGATGGAAGCTTGCTTGTGGAGCTTCTATGGAGGCTCGATCTTTGAGCTTCAATGAGGTCCTTCAATGGTGATTTTCCATCATGGAGATGCAGCGGAAGACAAAGGAGAAGAGGTGAGAGGAGGCGCCATCCATAGGGAATAAGCAATGGAAGAAGGAGCTTCGCCACCAAGAATGTGCCTTGGATAAGAAGCTTGGAGAGGATGCTTTAATGGAGGAAAAGAAAGAGAGAAGGGAGCACGAAATTGATGGAATAAAAGAGGGAGAGAAGTGGAACTTTGAAGTGTGTCTCATAATACTTTCATTCATCAAAGTTACAACAAGTGTTACACATGCTTCTATTTATAGAGTACGTAGCTTCCTTAAGAAGCTTTCTTGAGAAAACTTCCTTGAGAAGCTTCTTTGAGAAAACTTCCTTAAGAAGCTAGAGCTTAGCTACATACAATCCTCTAATAAATAAGCTCACCTCCTTGAGAAGATTCCCAAAGAAGTTATAGCTTAGCTACACACCCCCTATAATAGCTAAGCTCAACCCCATTCCAAAAATACATGAAAATACAAAAAAAAGTCCCTACTACAAAGACTACTCAAAATGCCCTGAAATACAAGGCTAAAATCCTATACTACTAGAATGGCCAAAATACAAGGCCCAAAAGAAGGAAAAACCTATTCTAACATTTACGAAGAAGAGTGAATCCAACCTTGACCCATGGGCTAAAAAATCTACCCTAAGGTTCATGAGAACCCTAGAGCCTTCTTTAGTAGCTCTAGCCCAATACTCTTGGAGTCTTCTATCCAATATCCTTGGGGGGTAGGATTGCATCAACTCCATCTGAAATGTAAAACATACAAAACCAATATTCATTGTAATGTTATAATACATGTCATTGAAATTAGAAACTTAGATTTCACTATATGTAAATAACCTTTTGGCTAGTGGATAAGTTGTTTCGGGTTTTGGGACTCTTGGTGCAATAAAAGGCATGTGGTACCAAGCCCATGACTGCAATAGTATGCTACAACCACCCATAACTTTACCAACCTCTGATGATGCTCGACATAGTTCTCTGTATAGATTTGCTAAACAAGCCGAACCCCAACTATATTTTTTTATGTTGTTCAAATCACATAATAGGTTCAAATACATTGGATGAACTCTATTTTCAGATTTATCAAGAATTAAAGCACCTCCAATCATGTACATTATGTAAGCTCTACACCTACATTGTAGTTGGTGTATTGTTGGTTCTTTAGGGAATGGTGTGTGCAAGATGCATAGCAACCATGTCAACTTCAGTTTAGCTCCTTTACGTGCATTTTTGGGAGGGTCTTCCCCTAGTAACTTGTCGCATAACTCATGCTAATGTAAGAAGCTAGGTTCAGCCACAACACGACCATCGACTCTAATGCCTAGATGCAGTGCAACATCTTTGAGTGTGATGGTGCACTCACCCTATGGCAGGTGAAAGGTGTGTGTTTCAGGCCTCCATCATTCAACCAATGCAGTGATCAATGTAGGATCAATTCCACACTATTTGATTACGGCAATATGTTGGAACCTGGTAGACAATAATAATGGTATAATTTGTGGTTCTGGTTCAGGTATTGTATAGTAATAGGAAGTGATTAAGTCGTTAATCATAGCACGTGAACATGTTGATGATGCAATAGAGGTTTATGAGCCATGACAACAATGTTAAATGGTAAACTGAGTACACATGATATAAAATTTGAAGTTGGGTAATGCAAATGTGGTATTGACATGCACCTCCCATCTATTTATCATATAAATTGTGTTGAGATTTCAAAGCACAAATACACTTTATCTCATTGTAAGGCCTCGAGATTTCAAATCACATTTATAATTTGTCTCATTGTAAGGGATTGAGATTTGAAAGCACGTTAACACGAATGTGCTTGTGTCACGCATTGAGATTGCAATTCACATGAACCATGGACCAATGATTGAGTGTACATATAAACGTACCATATCACCAAAGATTTTGCATAGTTGCATCAAATCAAATTGTGAGAGTAAATAGAGAGAGCAAGCAATGAGGTCAGAGCCAATTTGTTTGTATGTTTATATCAATGGTGACAAGACAAAATCATTACTGTTGAATCAATGAAGCAGAAGCTGCATAATTCCCTGACATTAGAATGAATAATTTAACATATTTTGTTGTTGTTTTACATTTAAGTTTTTCTTAGTCTTTACTATGTATTTGTAATTGTTCCATGCTTTGAAGTTGTTTTTTTCAAATTTACATCAATAATAATAGCCTACGCATGCATGATTTCAGAGATGCGGAACAATGTTGTACCTAACCCTGACATGCACCGAGAACCCCATTAATGTGTGGTGTTGCACACTCATCACTCACATACGTATGTTTACTGTTGGAACAAGTGGCCTTGGAATAATTAAGAAGGGGGGGGGGGTTGAATTAATTATGAATGTGTCTTGACTAATTAAAAATTTATCCTTCTTAATGTTACTAGATTCAATTAGGCTTTACTACTAAGTTATGAGATAGTAAAAAACAGAAACAATAACTTAGACAAAAGTAAAGCAAAAATAAAAAGTCCACAGCGGAAAAGTAAAGAGCGTAGGGAAGAAGAAAACAAACACAAGTTTTATACTGGTTCGGCAACGACCCATCCCTACATCTAGTCGTCAAGCAACCCACGTAACCCAATAACCATGTAAATAACCATGTAAAAAACCTTTACAAGCAAAGATCCACAAAGGATGTACCCTCCCTTTTCTAGTCGTTCACTCACTTTATTCTCCCCCTTTCTTTTTTAGCTTAAGCTTCATTTTAAGTTAAGTTAATAATTGTATGAATTCTTGTTTTAAATAACCCCAAATTTTTCTCCCCCTTTGGCATCAACAAAAAGGTGAAAGTGCATTGTAACATAAAATCATACACAAATGGATAAACATACAAGAAATGTATTCATACAAGAAAAAAGGAGAAACTTATAAAAATCAAACAAGATAATAAATTATTCACATATCATAATAAATGCATATGTATCAAATAAGTCGTAAGACATCATAACATAAAACAAATCATTTGTCTAAGTCACTAGCATCTAGAAGTCATAATTCTCTTCTAATGGTGTAGAAAGAATCTTTGGGTAGTGGTTTTGTGAAGATGGTGGGAGTTGGTTTTTTGGTATCTACAAATTCTAGAACACATTCACCTTTTAGGACATGATCTCTAAGAAAATGATTCCTAATTTCTATGTGCTTGGTTCCAAAGTGGAGGATTGGGTTCTTAGATAGATTTATGGTGCTTGTGTTGTCACATTTTATGGGAATATGGTCTAATACAATCCCATAATCAGATAGTTGTTGTTTCATCCACAAGATCTGTGCACAACAACTACCAACAGAGATGTACTGTGCTTCGGCTGTGGATAATGCTACACTATTTTGCTTCTTGTTGTGCCACGAGACAAGAGCAGACCCTATGAACTGACATGTGCCACTAGTGCTCTTCCTATCTATTTTAGATCTGCCAAAATCTGAATATGAGTATCCTATTAAATTGCATAAAGAATTGTTAGGGTACCATAATCCTAAGTTAATTGTTCCTAAGAGATATCTTATGATTCTTTTTACTGCAGTTAGATGTGAAAACTTTGGATTTGATTGGAATCTTGCACACATGCACACACTAAACAAAATATCTGGCCTTCTTGCAGATAAGTAAAGTAGAGATCCAATCATACCTCTATATTGCTTTTCATCAACGGGTTGACCAGACTCATCTTTGTCAAGGTAGGAACCAGTGCTCATAGGAGTAGCCATGTGTTTTGAGTTTTCCATTCCGAATCTCTTGATGAGTTCCTTGCAATATTTTGCTTGGTTGACAAAGATCCCATCATTTGTTTGTTTGATTTGTAGTCCAAGAAAGTAATTTAACTCATCCATCATGGACATCTCAAACTCACTTTGCATGTCAATAGAAAACTCCTTGCACATAGATTCATTAGTAGATCCAAAGATTATATCATCAACATAAATTTGTACCAATAAGATATCATTATCCTTTTTCTTTATTAATAAGGTGGTATCTACCTTCCCTCGAGTGAAATTTAGTACTGATAGGAATATACTTAATCTTTCATATCAAGTCCTAGGTGCTTGTTTTAACCCGTAAAGTGTTTTCTTTAATCTATAGACATGGTCTAATTTTTGTGAGTCTTCAAACCCGGGAGGTTGTTCTACATATACCTCCTCTTGGATTAGACCATTTAAGAAGGCACTCTTGATATCCATTTTATATAGTTTAAAGTTCATAATAGATGCATAAGCTAAAAGCATCCTAATGGCTTCTAATCCAGCTATGGGTGCAAAGGATTCTTCATAGTCTATACCATCTTCTTAGTTGTACCCTTTTGCAACTAGTCTAGCTTTATTTCTAATTACTATACCATTTTCATCTAATTTATTTCTAAATACCCACTTAGTTCCTATGATTGGATAGTTTGAAGGTTTCTCTACTAATTCCCATACATCATTTCTTTCGAATTGGTTTAGTTCCTCTTGCATGGCTACTATCCAATGATCGTCTATAATGGCTTCCTTAAGGTTTTTTGGTTCTATTATAGAAAAAAAAGCCATATTATTGCATAATTCTTTAAGAGAAAGTCTAGTGGTTACCCCTTTTGAGATATCTTCGATGATATTATCAAGAGGATGATTTCTTGAGGTTTTCCATTCTTTGGGAACATCATCATTTTCTTGGGCTATGTCATATTGAACATCCTTGTTTTCTTTATTTCTCTTCCTTTTTAGATTCCTTTCTGATTGTGCATATCTTCCAAAGAATCTGCAATATCATCAAGAAACTCCTTTCTCAGAGAGGTAATATTAGTTTCATCAAAAGAAACATGTATTGATTCCTCAATTGTCATGGTCCTTTTGTTGTATATCCTAAAGGCTTTGCTATGTAGGGAAAAACCAAGGAAGATGCCCTTATCCTCCTTAGCATCAAATTTACCTAGTCTTTCTTTACCATTGTTTAGGACAAAACATTTACATCCAAAAACATGTAAATGAACAATATTTGGTTTTCTATTGTTAAACAAATATGGGGTTTTCTTAAGAATGGGTCTTATTAAGGCTCTATTCATAATATAACATGCAGTGTTGACAGCTTCAGCCCAAAAATATTTTGGGAGTAGAGTGTCATTGAAGAGAGTTCTAGCTATTTCTTCTAAAGATCGATTTTTCCTTTCTACTACACCGTTTTGTTGGGGTGTCCTAGGTGCAAAAAATTTGTGTTCTATGCCATGTTCATCGCAAAACATTTCAAAATCCTTGTTTTCAAATTCACCTCCATGATCACTTCTAATAGAGATGATTTTGAGACTTTTCTTGTTTTGGATGACTTTGGCAAGTCTCCTAAATGCATGAAATGCATCATTTTTGTGAGTAAGAAATAAAGTCCAAGTATACCTAGAATAGTCATCATCAATTACTAATGCATAGTAACTACCACCAAAACTCATGACCCTAGAGGGTCCAAACAAATCCATGTGCAGTAATTGTAATGGTTGAGTGGTAGAGACAATATTTTTAGATTTAAAAGATGCTCTTGTTTGTTTACCTTTTTGGCATGCATCACATAATTTATCCTTTTCAAACTTTAATTTTGGTAAACCAACAACTAGGTCTTTTGAGATTAATCTATTTAGATGATCCATGTTAATGTGAGCAATTCTCTTATGCCATAACCAAGGATCACTATCTTTACTTAGAAAGCATTTATCATTTTCAGATTTTTGTTTCAAATCAATCATGTAAACATTATTTTCTCTAAAACCTATATGCTCAATATCTTTGTCATGCTCATGCTTGATAACACATTTTTCAGAATCAAAAGATACTTTATATCCTCTATCACATAATTGACTAACACTTAATAGGCTATGCATTAAACCTTCTACAAGTAACACATTTTCAATGGAAGTAGAGGAACTCGTACCTATTTTGCCGACTCCAATGATTTTGCCTTTGTTGTTGTCGCCATATGTAACATGTCCACTTTTCTTGGGGGAAATGGTTGTAAATTTGGATACATCTCCTGTCATATGCTTGGTACATCCACTGTCGATGTACCTCTTCTTCCTTACAGATTGTTCCTCGTTGTAATTTTGTCATGAGACATAAGTTGGCTTGGTCTTCATCATGATCTTGAAATGATTTCAGATTTGATCCATACCTGAAATTACTTTCAGAAAACAGAGAATTTAAAGAGGTCATTTATCTTGAAGTTGTGAAACTTTTCTCAAGAAACCTGCTCTGATACCACTTGTTGGAATAAGTGGACTCAGACTAATTAAGAAGGGGGGTTGAATTAATTATGAATGTGTCTTGACTAATTAAAAATTTACCCTTCTTAATGTTACTAGATTCAATTAGGCTTTACTACTAAGTTATGAGAAAGTAAAGAACAAAAACAATAACTTAGACAAAAGTAAAGCGGAAATAAAAAGTACACAATGGAAAAGTAAAGAGCATAGGGAAGAAGAAAGCAAACACAAGTTTTATACTAGTTGGGCAACGACCCGTGCCTACATCCAGTCCTTAAGCAACCCACGGTTCTTGAGATTTCCAATAACCTTGTAAAAAACCTTTACAAGCAAAGAGCCATAAAGGATGTACCCTCCCTTGTTCTCTTTAAGCAACCAAGTAGATGTACCCTTTACTTGAAGCGAACCACAAAGGATGTACCCTCCCTTGTGTTCACTATTACAACCAAGAAGCTACCCGCTTCATACACAGAATTCTCAGACTGCTAGTTCTTTGAATTCAGTGTTTGGGCCAAGAATTCTCAGACGGTTACTTCTTTGAATTCTTTGTTTGGGGAATCAAAAGAATTCTTAAATGGTTAGTTCTTTCAATTCTTTTGACAAGAGGGAGAAGGAAAGAAAAAGACAAAAATAGAAGGATAGCACAATTTTTTTTTTTTGCAGAAATTTCCATTCTTCAAGGAAAGAATGAAAAAAAACTTAGAATGAATTTGGCAAAGGTTTTGCAAGAGAAAATCAGTCGAAAGTTTTGTGTAATCAGATGTGTTTTTCTTTGTTATTTGTATATAAAATGCGTGCCAAGGTCTTATATTTATAGAACCTTGATACCTTTTGAGAAAACCATGTTAAGAGTTATAACTCTTAACATTTTCTTCAAAAATATTCACTGGTAATTGATTACCATAATGGTGTAATCGATTACACAATGTATTTTATGAAAAGTTATGACTCATCACTATTGGATTTGAATTCCAACTTTCAGATTCACTTGTAATTGATTACTAATATAGTGTAATCAATTACACTATTTGAAAATCATTTTGGAACGTTGCAATGCATTGAAACCAGTTTGAAAACCATCTTGGTCACTGGTAATTAATTACTAGAGAGTAAAAACTCTGGTAACTTAGAAGATTTCAGAAAATCCTTTTTCAAACAAAAAGTGTGCTATTTGATGTTTTTTGAAAAATATTTTTACTACCTACTTTGACTTGGCTTGATACTTCTTGATTTCTTCATTTGATTCTTGAATCTTTGAGTGGAATCTTGATAGCTTGATTTTTTAATCTTGAAACAACTCTTTGAGCTTTGGCATCATCAAAAACATCTTGGTGAATCATCATGGTAATTTTGCTTCCAAATTTACCACATTAACGTGGTTCTCAACAATCAACATGGGCTTGACATTACACTTTATCTCATTGTAAGGCGTCGAGATTCCAAAGCACATTTTTAATTTCTCTCATTCTAATCCCTCGAATGTTAACTTGAATGTACTAGTGTCACGCATCGAGATTCTAATTCATGTGAATCATGGACCCCTCATTGATTGTATATATAAATGCAACATATCACCAAAGATGTTGAGTCTAAGGTCAAGGCTAAGGGTGTTATACTTGACGTTGAGGCTAAGGGTGCTATGCCCGAGGTTGAGCCTAAGGGTGCTATACCTGAGGTCAAGGCTGAGGTTGTTGGGCTTGGGCTTGAGATTTTCGGGATATCATTTGATAAGGAGATTTAGGGTGTCTCTGAGGACGTAGCTTTGAAGGTTGAGTCAAAAGACTCAAAGATAGAGGAGGATCCAGAGGAGGATTTGGATTGGATGGATGAGTACCTCAAGGAGGCTCTTAGCGATGACCTTCCCAAAGGTTTTGTTTCGATAATGTGTTTGTTCTTTGCTAGTTTAGCTTGTAGATCTAGTTGTGGGGATGTACAAATGCATTGATTGAGGTTAAGATTATTGTAAGACTGGATTTTCCCCTTTTGATGTATTTGCTTTAGGTAGATCTGGACTCAGTATATTTTGTTTCTATTCGATGTTGCCTACTATATTTTGATACTCAATTGAGCTTTTGATGAGCTATGATTATGTTGACTCTCTTTCCAATATCTGATACACTCACTTACATTTATAACCCAGACTTATTTATATATCTATTTCATAGCCATGGTGGCTTGCCTATTTTCGTATTTATTTCACAACATGTACCTTTACGATGTTTACCAATACGTGGGATGTTATTTCATAAAAGTTTCTTGAGAATTTTAAGTATACAATTTTTTAAATTATCCTTGTTTTTTTTGTAATTGTGGTTTTATATTTAAGAGTATTTTCCTATATTTAAAGTTTTTAACGATAAAATTGTGTACACGTTATGAGTTTTGAGTTAAAGTGTGTATACCGATTTAGGGTGTCACAATTAGTGGTATCAGAGTCTGGTTCATCTTACTAAGACCTAATGTATGGACTTACCGTGTTGTTGTTACATGATGACAACTATGAATAACAGTTGTATGATTTGTGGGAATTGATTGATTGCTTGAATCCTACTTGAACTTTTAGACAAGGGCATGAGATAGAACTATTTGTCTCTGCTAACACCATGAAAGGTGATTTATGATGCTTGTTATGGGATTTCAAAAAAAAATATACTCCTAGAACTCGATAACAAAATGGAGTTGTAGAGAGGAAAAATTGACATTTGGAACAATTAGACGGAATTATGTTAAATGAAACTAACTTACCAAAGTATTTTTGGGTGGATGTCGTAAGTACAACTTGTTATGTTCTCAAGGTTTTGATAATTCCTATTTCAAAATCCACATCGTATGAGCTTTACAAAGGAAGGAAGCCTAACATATCACAATTAAAGGGTCTTTTGGAAGCAACTCCTTGTTTTGAATAATGGAAAAGATAACTCAAGCAGGTTTGAATCAAAATCCACTGAAGCAATCTTTTTAGGATATTCTTTATCTAACAAAGCATATAGAGTGATGAAATCCTACCCCGCAAGGGCATTGGATACAAGACTCCAAGTAGATTGGGCCAGAGAAGCAAGAGAAGGCTCTAGGGTTCTCATGAGCCTTAAGGCAAATTTCGGGCCCATGGGCTAAGTATGAGCCCACTTATCTCTGTACATATTAGATTAAGGTTTCATTATTTTTGGGCCTTGTATTTAGGGCTCCATAATGTAGGTAAGGTACCCTAGAAATGTAGGATTTTTCAACCCTTGTATTTTAGGGCACCTAGACTAGTTTTTGTATTAGGGGTAGTTTTGTAATTTCACATGCATTAAGTGAATATTTGATGTGTGTGTTGGAAAATAAATTTAATTGAATTGGGAGAAGCCCGATCCAATTAAATTTTAGAGGGGGAGGTGAGCATTTGCTTGCTACACCCCATTGCCACATCATATAGTCACACTTTGTGCATGTCCTTCATGCTTTACATGCCTCATGCCACCTAAGCATACTTAGTGGACAATCTTAGACTGGATCTTGAATTAGTGGGCTAAACCATAGCTAAAATTCACTAATCATAATTAGTGAAATTTTGGCTCAAAAATTTGGCTCCACAAATCCAAAAATTTGGCCAAACTCTTGTAATGTAATTCTTACTTACTATCTATTTAATGAAATTCCAGTTTTTATTGTTCTTTTCTCTACTTTATTGTTATTGATTATGGTCTGATCACCAATGCTCATATATTGTTTAGGAAGTAATGCATTGGAAAATGGTTATTTTCTAGAGAACTAGGAAAGGGCATCTAAATGAAATCATGTCTATGAATAGAGTGATGTTTGCTTAGCCTATTTCATGCATCTTTAATCTTAATGTGATTTACTATTTTATCTTTGCAAAGGAATTTGGGAGAGAAAATAGATAAATTAGGCTTTTCATGCGAGGAACCAAAGATAGAGTATCATAGCAGACGTAGGTAAAAATTGGGATAACATTAGATGGACAAAAATTATTAACATTGCATCATAAGTAGTTTTGGCATGCTAGGCCCCAATACATTTGCATTTTGAATTCATCTTTCACATTCAAATTATTGTTTATTTTTCATATCTTCTTGCCTTTTACGTTTCCCTTTAATTTTTCACTTATAACTCCTTATCTTTTCTACTCTATTAATTGCTTAAAATTGGGTTTGCACTAATCTTAAGTACAAACAAAGTCCATGTGGGTTCGACACTCAGACTTTCATTTACTTTACTACTTGTGACATTTTGGTGCACTTGCCAATAAGTTAACAACCTTATATTTGGTGCTACTAATAATGCATTATGCAAAGATTTTTCTAAGACCATGAGGGGGAGTTTGAAATGTCCATGATGGGGGAGTTATCCTACTTCCTAGAACTCCAACTAAAATAGTTAGAAAGCAGTATTTATATCAACCAATCCAAGTAACAAATTAATTTACTTAAGAAGTTTGGTATGGAGAAGTCCAAAGAGTCATCCACCTATGACCACCTTATGCTATCTTGATCCAGGTGAAAAAGGAAAACATGTAGATGAATCAAGATATAGATGTATATGCTATAGTGTTTTTGTATGTGCTATATTTCAAGATAATCCTAAGGAATCTCATTTAGTGGTTGTTAATGTTGGACAAGTGGCCTCAATAACTGAAGAAGGGGCGAATTAATTTCCCACTAACAAACTTTTAACCCCCTTCTAAAAGAGATAGTCTCAGAATGCATAAGAAGCAACAATCAACTTAATAATGTTCTTTAAACATGCAAGACAAAATTGATTGCAACAAAATAAATAAGATAAGGGAAGAGAGAATGCAAACACAGTTTTATACTGGTTCAGCAAAGTCCGTGCCTACGTCCAGTACTCATGCAACCAACTTGAGATTTTCCACTCCCTTTGTAAAAATCCGTTTACAAAGTCTAAACCACACAGGGACAAAAACATTATTATTTCTGTCCTAGGAATAGATGAATATTTTAAGAGTGTCAAACTGTTCAAATGCAAAAGAGATGTGGGATACTCTCCAACTTACACATGAAGGCACCACTGATGTGAAAAGATCTAGAGTCAACACCCTTACACATGAATATGAATTACTTAGGATGAACACTAATGAGAACATCCAAAGCATGCAGAAAAGATTCACACACATAGTTAATCACCTTGTCTCCTTAGTAAAAACCTTTCCTAATGAAGATTTAATTAATAAAGTTTTGAGATGCTTAAGTAGGGAATCACAGCCCAAGGTAACTGCCATTTCTAAAAGTAAAGATCTTTCTTCTATGTCTCTTGCCACCCTTTTTGGCAAATTACAAGAACATGAGATGGAACTCCAATGACTAAATCACAGTGAAGAATCCGACAAGAGGAAACAAAGCATAGCACTAAAAGTCTTCTCATCAATGCAAGAGGAACATGAAGATGAAGAACACTTCTCGCTCTTTGTGAAGAAGTCTCACAAATTTGTCAAGGAGAGAAGAATCGAAAGACATCAAAATTTCAACCATGGAAAAAGATTCCAAGAAGACTCTCCAACTCTTAGATGCTACAAGTGCAACCAACTTGGTCACATCAAAGCAAATTGCCCCTCAAACGAGCAATGGCCTGAGAAGAATGAGAAGAAAAGTCATGAAGAAAGAAGATCCAAGAAGGTGTATATTGCATGGGATGACACTGACTCATCCGATGGTTCGGAGAAGGACATCAACCTTCTATCCAAGGACTATGAGAGTGATGAGAACATCTCTCAAGAAGATTAAGCATAAAGCAAAAGTCTGACTTCCATCTTTGAAGATCTAGGCACTTAAATCATGATAAAGGTAACATCAAAACCATTCTCTTTTAAATTAAGTGGGTTGAAATTTTCTTCTAAATTAACTTGATATATGATGACTAACAAAATTTTATTTGTTTGTCTTGATTGTTTGCTATTGTTAAATATTTTCATATATGTTTGGTTGAGTTTTTTTTTTCAAAAGTACGAAGTTTATTTAAAAAAAAAAACAAATATTTGATGATATCTATGATTCTTGCATTATTTTTTGTATGATATGTGAATTACTTGCTTAAAAAGTCATTCATAAAGTTTTTCAAAAATCTATTATGTTATATATATTTATTTTCATATAAGAGTTTTTAGATATAAAGTATTTTGACCCCCTTTCAAATCCTTTCACCCTAAGAATTCATTCATCACTTAGTTCTGCTAAAATGCTCTCTGGTAATCGATTACCACAATGTGTAATCGATTAGAGCGAGGTAGGCTAAGTGTAATCGATTACCAAAAGATGTAATCCATTACAACGCGTCCCTGCTACTTATAAATTCAAATTTTAGAATTCACGAAACTGCAACTTCGTCTCTCTCGCGAAACCCTCATTCCCAAATTTGCGTTTTGCCATAACTTACTCATTTCTTATCCAAATCACGTCCCTCAAAGCCCAAAATTCATATTTTTTCATCCTCTTTCATTTCAACCAATTGAAATTTTGAATAAGTCTCTCAAATGGAGGAACCATCAAAGAAGCGCAAGGGTTCTTCGAGTAGAAGCCAATGACACTCTGAGACTTAGGATACTCTAATTCCTTTATCCATTTTCTCGTACACAAACCTCTTCTCCTCTCATTCTATCATTCACCCTAAGTTCATAGATATAGATTTCTTTTCTGATGAGAGTTTCGAATGCATTCAAGCATTTCATAACTCAAATCTCATTCCCTTTATGTCTTTAAGACTGCCTGTGTATTCTGAATTGGTAAAAGCCTTTCATTCTAACCTTGAAATTCAAGAAAGTACCTTGATTTCTGAGGTCTATGGGATAAAGATGGTCATTGACCAATCCCTCTTCTATGATTTGACCCAATTGTCTAGTGACGGTGTACCATTTGAAGGTGCACTAAATGATGATTGGAAGTTTGATTTTTCTCTGTATGATGCCTGCCGGTTAGTTTGCACCAACCAAGCGGATATGACCAGAAGGCTGCTTGCCAGTTCATTGGCTCTTGAAAGCCGCATCCTCCATTATCTAATTGTCTGTATCTTACTCCACAAATCTTCAAACCTTGCACAGGTTTCTGAAGAAGATCTAATAGTCATGTGGGCCTTTCATACCGGCCGACAAATTGATTGGGCACATCTAGTCTGGTATCGCATGCATAAGGCATTGCGATTAAATGCTCCTTTGCCCTATCCTTACTTAGTTACCTTGTTCCTTCAACATTTTAACATCCCTCTTGATTCTGAACCATATGTTCCAATCAAGAGATCTTTCTTGATCGGTGCTGTTGTGGTTGCCTCCTTTGGTTACTGCAAAGAGCGTGATGACTCTTGGGTATAAAAGGGTGCCCAACCAAATGATGATGAAGGACACTTACCGGCTGGAGATGATTCTTCTCTCCTTCAAAGTGTTTTGGACAGTGTCATACCCTAATTTCGTCCGGGGATTATTACTTGATAATATGCAACCTTTGATCGGCCGCTTTGAGATACTTGGCATCCTTTGTTTCACAATATGTGAAGTCCCGAGACATGCCGGAAATCAAAAGGAAGCAGGCTTACGCGATCCGTGAAATTCCGTAATGCGGCAGAAACCAAAAGGAGGTGTTGTTACGCAATCCGTGAGTTTTCGTAACTTCTTCGAAAGCTAAAAAAGAATAAATACATGATCCGTAAGGATCCGTAACCTTACGGAAAGAAAATAAGTATCGTTATGAAATTCGTAAAGTTTCGTATCGTTACGGAAAAAGAATCACCAAAAAAGGGAAAAGGGGGTGAACTTATCAAGATAGGGGTGTAAATAGCAATTTGAGTCTAGGCCCTTCTGGAACATTTTGGAAGTTGGGTTGCTTAAGGAGGAAGCAATTGGGCGGCAAGCTCCTCCACGTTTTTGAAATATGGTTTCCAGGGCTTCCGCGGCTTCCGTAATACTTCCGTAAAATTTCCGAAAACCTTGGGTAAGCATATTCCCCTTAACATTGGTGAAAGGGAAGAGAAAAAAGATGAAAATCAAATTCGAAAACACTTCCGCAAGGCTTCCGTAACTTTTCCGTAAAATACGAAAAGGGGGGGTGAACTTAGTAATTCGGGTACGCTTAGAAATCTTCTTCATTAAGTCTCTGGGTGGCAAGCACCTCCTTTTTTTTCTATAAATAGGGGAGGGGGGAGCTGTTTCAAAAGGGCCAAGACCCCTTTGGCTATGCATTTCGGCTATTTTGGGCAAAAAACACGTTTTCGTGAAGAAAAATCGAGTCGAAGTGCTTCTGTAACGCTTTCATAAGCGATTCTGTGGAAATTCTTCATCGTTCTTCGTTGTTCTTCACCGTTCTTCATCCGTTTTTCATTCGTTCTTCATTCTTCAACGAGTAAGTTTTCGAATCCGAGACTTTCAATTCATTTCTTGTTTTGTGTACTTTCACTTTAATTTCGTTTACTTTCAGTTTTCTTTTCTTCCGTTTTTAACGTGCTTTATCGTTTATTTAAGCTGTTTTCTCGCCTAATAAATGATAAAATGAATTTCAACCGATCATTTGTGTTGTAATCTCGTTTAATCATTGTTAAAACAAAATCTAACCGATCGTTCACGTTGTAACCACGGTTAAACCAAAAAGAGGTAAAATAATAATATAATAATCAAAAAATATCTTTTAGTAAAATAAACCAAAAAAAATCAATCGGACGTTTTCTCTTTGGGATTTTTCATTCTTAATCGAATTGACTAATAACTAAAGTGAAATTAAGGCTAAAATCAACTCTCCTAGTCAAGCTCGTCCACAAAAATTCACTAAAAAGGGTTTGAAAGTTTATCATGTCAGTTTTTTCCTTATCAAGTAAATGGATTATTTTTAAGGTCCAAAGCCTTAAAATGATCACCCTTCAAGTAAAAAGAATCACTTGATTCACGTATAAGAAAGAACTACGTAGGTCTGATTTCCTCTTTGATAGAGGGTACGTAGGAGCAAGAGGCCCGCTTTTGTCGACCTCAAAATAAAAAGAAATAAAAGTTAAGGTAATGCAATTTCCACAATTCTAAAAAATAGGTTGTTGTCCTTCGAGACAAACGTAAGAGGTGCTAATACCTTCCTCAAGCGTAAATATAACTCCCGAACTTAGAATTTTTATTTTGACCGGTTTCCTTCGATTTTCCCGACATTTTCCACAAATAAACATTGGTGGCGACTCCGCGCATCTTTCCTCCTTTGGAAAGCGCACCCGTGAGCCTCGCCTTTGCTCGCCCGCAAAAGGGCACGTTGCGACAGACAGGTTTGATGGACTTCAAACCTATGTTGGTGAGAGGTTTGACTCCTTGGAACGTCAAGTGGACACAAGATTCGAGGAGATGAACTCAAGGATTGCAAAGGTTGAAGAAGATGTCACCATTATTTGCGACTTCTTTGATTTACCTCCACCACCACCATCAATTTAGACATTACTATTGTTATTAGTATTTTGATTTCTAGCCGTGTATTTGGCTAGGTTTTGAAACACTTATTAGTATGTTACTTTCTAATTTAGTTGTTTTAATTTGGTTATCTTGGATGAATCTAAATTATCTGTCATTATATTATAGTTTATGAATGAATTGTTATCATACTTGTTTAGTTTATGTATGCATTATTGTCTTTCTTGTTTGGATGATTATGAGTGAATGTATGATTTTATGTCTCTATACGCACTTTGGCTTTTTGTTGATGCCAAAGGGGGAGAGAATGTTGGGATTAAATCAAGAACTCATATAATTAAATAACTTAATTTCAAGTGAAGCTTAAACTCAAAAACAAAGGGGGGGGGGGGGGGAATTAAGTGAGTAATCAATTAGAAGATAGAGCTTGTATGCGTTTCTTGATTTCAGGTTTGTCATCATCAAAAAGGGGGAAATTGTAGAAGCAAGCTTCATGATGATGAACCAAGAAATTTTGATGATGCCAAAAGTCCAAGTGATTGATTCAAGATTTCAAGAATCAAGATCAAGATTCAAGAATAATCAAGATCAAGATTCAAGATTCAAATAAAGAATCAAGACTCAAGATTCAAGAATCAAGAGAAAACTCAATCAATATAAGTATTAAAAGATTTTTTCAAAAACTATTGAATAGCACAATTTTGTTCAAGAGAATTTTTCAAAGAGAAAAATCTTTTACCAAAGAGTTTTACTCTCTGGTAATCGATTACCAAAAGGCAGTAATTGATTACAAGTAGCCCACATTGTTTTCAAACAGATTTACAAAGTTGTAATCGATTACCATAGTCATGTAATCGATTACCAATATTTTAAAATGTTAGATTTCAAATTTCAAGAGTCAAACTTGTGATAAAACATTTTCAAATCATTTCAAACTTGTGTAATTGATTACACAATACTTGTAATCGATTACCAGTGTTTCTAAACGTTTTGATTTTTAAATTTAAACATGAAGAGTCACATCCATTGATGTGTAATCGATTACACTATGATGGTAATCGATTACCAGTGACTTATTTTGAAAAATAAATTACCAAAAGTCACAATTCTTAAAGTGACTTGTTTCTGAAGATTTTTTCAAAAGTCACAACCTTTAGGTGACTAGTTTTCAAAAGAGTCACAACTTTTAAAGTGACTAGTTTTCAAAAGAGTCACAACTTTTTAAAAGTGACTAGTTTTGAAGAAATTGCCAAAAGTCACAAATTTTAACTTGTTTTTTCAAGAGCCATCAAATGGCTATAAATATGTGACCATGGCACGAATTTTAGAGTGATAACTTTCAGATTTATTTCATTCATTCAAAGCATTTCACTAATAGTTTTTGTTCAATACTTTCTTTATTCAAGAAAAGTTCATTGGCCAAAAACTTGTTCTATTCTTCTTCTTCTTTCCTTCTTCCTCTTGCATAAAGATTCAAAGGACTAACCGCCTGAGAATTCTTTTAATTCTTCCTCTTCCCTTTAAACAAAAGATTTCAAAGGACTAACCGCCTGAGGTATCTTTTGTTTCCCCTTACAAAGATTCTAGGGACTAACCACCTAAGAATTCTTTGTCTTAACACATTGGAGGGTACATCCTTTGTGGTACAAGTAGAGGGTACATCTACTTGGGTTAATACTGAGAACAAGAGAGGGTACATCTCTTGTGGATTAGTTCAAGTGGAGGGTACATCCACTTGGTTGTTCAAAGAGAACAAGGGTGGGTACATCCCTTGTGGATCTTTGCATGTAAAGGATTTTACAAGGTTATTGGAAATCTCAAGAACCAGTGGTTGGTTGGGGACTAGACATAGGCACGGGTTGTGGCCGAACCAGTATAAATCTTGTGTTTGTCTTCTTCTTCCCTATACTCTTTAATTTCCGCTGCATACTTTTAATTGTCGCGTTACTTTTGGTTAAGTTATTGTTCTTTACTTTATTAACTTAGTAGTAAAAGCCTAATTGAATCTAGTAACATTAAGAAGGATAAATTTTAATTAGTCAAGGAACATTAATAATTAATTCAACCCCCCCTTCTTAATTATTCTGAGACCACTTGATCCAACATTCAGGAATCCTTACAACTTAAGAGACTCTCAGTCCCGTAATCAATCTCTTTGAATGAGAAGAAAGAAAGAATAATTCTCTCTTGAAGAGAAGGATATTACAATTGAAGTCCATTGAGAAACTCTAAATGGATTTGCAAGTGTTTGCCCAAGAGTTTCTTTTGAGAGAGCATTTGGCAATAAAGTTCTCTTGGAATCTCTCTCATATCCTTTTGAGAGGATAAGAAATTTTGAACAAGCAAAACTCTCTCATTTAAAATTTGTGCCCAAGTCACCTATTTATAGGCCTTTGATGGCCATTCATAAATCCAATCAAAAGATGTGACTGTTGGCAGATTTTCTGAAAACTCTCCACTGGTAATCGATTACAATGTTTGTGTAATCGATTACACAGTTATAATTTGAAGGGTCATGACTTTTGAATTTGAATTTCAGGAGTTTCTTTGCTGGTAATCGATTACAAACATATGGTAATTGATTACATGTTCAAAATTCAAATTCAAAACCCTTTTCAACAGCTCTTTTTCATTCTCCCTTTCTGGTAATCAATTACACTTCCTGGTAATCGATTACCAGAGCCTTGCATGACTTTGAAACCCTTTGTTTTGAGGCAAGGCTTAATCTTTAGTGAATCTTGAAATAAGGCTTTGTTTGTTGAAGCAATCTTGAAGCAAATGCTTATCCTTTGAAATGGCCTTGTTTGATTCTTCTTTGGCATCATCAAAATTCATGTATTCATACATTCACATTCTCCCCCTTTTGGATGATGACAATTAAGTGATTTATTTTCGACATCATCAAGATATGCATGATTCACATTCTCCCCCTTTGTCAAGCAAATTCTTTTTGACATCATCAAAACCTGCATGATTTAAAGTTATGGGGATTCTTAAGTACATTTAGGGTACATTAAAAGTAGGATTTTGGTATCCTATGGGTGCATGATGTAAGGTAGATAGAAAGAGTACTAGTGGAACATGTCATTTGCTTGGGAGTGCATTGGTTTCTTGGAACTCTAAGAAACAAACTTGTATGGCTTTATCTACAACTGAGGCTGAATATGTTGCGGTCTTTAGTTAATGTGTTCGGATCCTTTGGATGAAGCATAACTATAAGAATTTAATATTTACCCTGATCACATTCCTTTGAGATGTGACAGTACAAGTGAAATCAACATGACCAAAAATCTTGTTATGCATTCTATAACTAAGTACATATAAATAAGACACCGTTTCATTAGGGATCACGTGCTTAAAGGTGATTGTGTTATAGAGTTTGTGGACATAACCAACCAACTAGCTAACTTATTTATAAAATCCATGCCTAGGGATATATTCTATACCATTAGTAATGAACTAGGCATAAGTGCCCTTTGTTTCCACTTGGCAGATTATGCTAGCCAATAATTGACTATTTTATGCTTTCTCAAAGTTGAAAACTTCATTCAAAACAAATAGTTGACTTTTCAAGTAAACAATCGACTATTTCAAATATAAAATTTCCAATTTCATAGATAGTTGACTATTTAATCAATTAATTAACTAAATCTCCAAAACTAATCATTTTCAAAATGTCTACTTCTAACCCTAACAAGAGGCTAGAGAGATTTGCAACAGAGGATACAAAGAAAAAAAAAGGAAAGGAAAAGATCAGCCCTAAGGAAAACTTTGATGAATGGTTATCTAATGGGAAAAATAAAGATATCTTCAAGCATTTTTAGAAGGAAAGGAAGATTGTTGCTCACAAATTTTGATCCATTGATTAGTTTGAGAATCAACACTTTGAATTTCAGAAGATTCTTGTGCGGCAAGGTGTTCAAACATTTGTGGATATGGAAGGTATTCAATATCCATATTTAGTATAAGTTTTTTATGTTAATGCTAGGCTTAGAGATGGTGAGATGCACTCTAGGCTAAAGGGTGTTGATATTATGTTGAATGAGGTAGTATGGGTAGGGATTGTTGGTTTTCTTACATATGGTATGAAAGTGATTGAAGGATTAAATGGATTTGACAAGGTTGAGATTTACAAGGAATGTTTAACGGTACCTTGTAATGAGACAAATTTTGAGTTGTTCAAAGTTAGATGAATGAAGATGGATGAAAAACTCCTTGCTTACACCATATCTTGGATTCTTGTAGCAAGAAAAGAAATCATGCTACACTTAATACTAAAGATCACACTCTGATTGATGCAATGACGCTTGGAATGAAGATATGTTCGACTTCTTGTGTAGTAGATAATATGAAGACTAGAAGGCTATTGAACAATCAAATTCCTTATGCAGTCTTTTTCACAAAGGTCATGGAGCATTATAGAATGGACTTCACAAATGAGAAGTTCAAGATTCTTATAAGCACTAATAAGGTCAGCAACGCATTGATGTTTCATATGGCTCTTATTGAGAGAAACAGTCATTGGTTCTATAAGGATGAGGCATTGGTACCAAAATTATTGCTCAAGCACCTAAAGCTAAGGAGAAACCTTTTTCCCCATTTGAGACCACTTTGTCGAGGAAGATTGATCACATCTACAATTAGCAACTCCAGCAAAATGAGGCCCAAAATGAGCATTTGAGCAACATTGATGCTAGGCTATGTTATGAGGAGCTCGAGAGACCACCTATCTTAGCCCTTTTGTTTATGTTTCTTGTTGTATTTTCTGTTATTATGTTCTATATATTTTTTGCTTCAATTATTTGTTTGATGTTTTAATTGTGGTTATGTTTTTGTTTAATGATCTAATGGAGGCCAAGTTATGCTTATCATTCTTATCCATTATGTTATCATTTCTATTGTCTTCTTTTACACTTTTCCATTACTATGCTTGGTTTAGTTTTTACATGCCCAAAAAGGGAGAAAAATGTATCTTTTTTGAAACAAGAAAATATCATTTGATCTGGACTTGAATTTAAGAAATGCATGCATTTGAAGATTAGACGCAATAACATCACATGGAGCTTGGCCATCATAAAAAAAGGGAGAATATAAACATGAAGATGTCATTATGTATTGTCATTATGTATTTTCTTTATGTTTTTTATGATGAGTTGTAATTGAAATAGTAGTCTTGATTAGAATGATTGTTATTGCTTCAATTGTTGATTGTGTGTAAAGTTATGCATACATGCATCCTAGACTAGGATATGTAATTCAAAATGCTCTAATTGTTTTAATTTTGCATCAATATAATCGACTATATGCTAATATAGTAGACTAAATCGTGAGCCTTGTATCTCTAAATTGAGATAGGTGTGCAAATAGTGAACTATCTTTAGTGTCTAATTGACTATTTGGGTCTGAAGAGTTTTTTTTTCTTTCACAAATAATTGACTATATGGCAATATAATCAACTATCTATTCTTCAGGAAACTCAAGTGATGCAAAGAACAATATAATCAATTATCTTTATGACCTAATTGACTATTTCTATTTTGAGGCTATAAAAATGAGTTTTTTTTAAGGAACTCGTGTGTGACACAATTCTATCATATTTTACACTATGACTTTCATTAAGAGAGTTTTAAAACCTCTGAGTGTCATCACCACTTTGATCCTTTGATTATAAACTTATTTTTTACATAGAATGAACGGAGTTGTGCATTAAATCATAAAGAGAAGTTTATAATACATAGGAAGTGCTTTCCAACTTTCACATATTTCACTTGTCAGGTGAAATCTTTCCTTAATATGTGTTTTTGTTGTTATTCAATGGTGTTCATGTAGTGGGTTTTCAATATATAGGTTTTAATTCTTGATAGGTTTTCAAGGATTAGTGCATTTTTTTGAGTTTGGTTGTAGCTCAAAGATTATAGTGGAAAGATCTTAGGGGCTTACTATGGATCAATTGGATATAGATTTCTTAGAAATTGAACTAGTATAATTTGTGTTTGCATCGTTTATGTAACCCTTTAACTCTTATATGGCTTCTTGCTTAAGTTTCTTAACTCTTCTGTGTTACTATTTTGATTTGTATCATTGTGTAATTGTGATTAAGAAATCAAAAGATATTTGCAACACATCTGGATCTCTTATTTTAATTGAATTAAAGGAAGCTATTTATGAAAAGTTTTAATTTGATTTTAAAATCCATTTGAAACCAATTCACCCACCTCTTGGTTTATGTTTCCATGCACCATTATTCCTAACAAATCAAAGTGAAGGTAGAGAAGTCTAAAAAGAATAGGAAAAGTTTAAAATACGAGTCTCCTACATTATTCAGTGGTAAGAAGCTAAAGGAAAAGTCTAACAAGTATTGGGTGAAGAAGAAAGTTGTCAATGAGAGTGTTCTTTGTTGCTATAGTTGTGGATAGCAACAATTTTACCTTGAAGGGGACTGAAATTGTGATATTAGAACAACTCCTAGTAGATATTTTAGGAGTTCCTAATGAGAAAAAAAGGCCATTGAGTCTGGCTGCGTCGAAGTCGCATTGGATTGTACCAAACAATTACATCCCTAAGGTTTTGATGTCAACAAAGTATAAATTTTATGTAGTAACCTTTCATGCTTAAGTTACAGATTATTTTATCTCTATGAGATACAAGAAAAAAAGTATGAATAGAAAGGTTTTGAATGGTAGGAAAAGTATTAGTCATTGAACGATATTGCTTCTTCATCCATCCCTTAGATGAAACTCTTCATCCATTGATATCTATTTTTTAGAGAGAAAAAAATAGTTTTTGAAAGACTAAGTTGTATCCATCACACTATTCAACCCCCCTTCTAGTGTGTTTCAGGTACTTCAAAGGCTCTATGATAATTAGTTTAAGACCATGGGTTTAAAAAAACAAGATTATAAAGAAGTTCTTGGAGAATAAGGATGAAGACATTAAATCCAAGTCTTGGACATCCTTTAGAAGGATTATCCACTGGATCAATATACATTATATGTTATCCAGGGTTGGTTCCTATCATGAGGTAAATAACCATGATCTTCTCATCATTTACTATCTTTGGAGTGCCTTTGGAAAATAAAGTCAAGGATGAAGAGGTGCTAACTTGGGGGAGAAGAATGTTTTAGCCTTGAAGCCCAAGATGATGCAGACTTGCACCTTTTTTGATGAGAAGGATGCTCAGAACAAGGAAAAAATAAAAAGAAAAAGAAGGAGAAGAAAGAGAAAAACAATGTGCGCCAAGAGGTCACCAACCTTTCTCACTGATCTTATCTGAAGTTTGAAGAGGTTGAAGGTTAAGGTTGGCAGAAGCCTTCAGTCTAAGTCTAGTGAGGAAAAGGAAACCTTAGAAAGGGAGGGGGAAAAGAAGGGTGTTTCCTTTCCCATTGGTGAAGCCTTTGTTTCATAGAATGAGATATCTGAACAGATTAAGAAGCCTATTGTTGAATGGAAAGTGAGTTTTGAGGAGGCTCATAAAATTGAGTAGAAGAAGCCTTCTGAAGAAGATTTTGAGGAAGCTTAAAATGAGGAAAACATTGAAGTGTCCCCTCAAAATGAGGAGGCAAATTTAGAAGAGGACCCTTTTGAGCCACTAGATTATGGTTTTTTTCATGAGACCTCAGAACAAATTTCTAAGGAAAATAAAAAGGATGAGGAAGATCATTCTGAGCCTCAGAATAAGGTGTTAGCAGCTGACAAAGGTGGTCAACTTGCTCAGAATGAAGAAGCTGAAATTCAAAAGGTATAAGGTCAGAAAGATGGAGCTTATAATTAAGACATCCATGCTTCTGAGGGTGTAAAGGCTGTTGAAGCTTAGAACATTGTGGGCTTTGAACCTATACAAGAGGATCTCAATGTGGAGATCATTGTTGATGCATTAGCTAAGCTAAGGACCATTGGTTCCAACTTGGAGAAGGAAAACAATGAGAAAGGAGAAAACAAAAAGAATAGTCTTTCAAGAAGGCAAAAAAGGTTGCAGCTGCTACTGCAAAAACTTCTCAGATTGCACCAAAAGTTACAGTTAGTAAGAGAACTCATGTTAGGTCTGTGAAGGATTCCTTGTTCTACATTGAGAACATGCATAATCTTTTCATCTCTTCTATCTTTGACACTTATCTCAAAATTGCTTGTGGCCTTGGTCCCTTACACGGGGAACCCTTAACGTTTACCATTCCTTTCCCTCAATCCCCTTTTGAGTTAGCTATTGCAGATCCTTCTAAGGTTCAGGAGGAGGTCCCAACCTTTCCCATTTCCTCTTCTCCACTTACTATTGAACTTCCTTCAAGGTTAGTAGAGGGTAGGCTAAACTCTGGGGAGAAGTAGACCAGGAAGATTTGTTATAACCAAATGTTATTGTTCTCCAACATTGATAGACTTCAGAGGACTATGAATGAGTTGTTCTAGACATTCCTTCATCTTGAAGAGTGGATCTTTGACAGGTTAGACCTGCCTTAATCCTTAAAGTTTCCCATTTGCAGCACAAGCCTCCACCACCACCAAGAGCTACCACCATGCCTTCACCTTCATCATCCTTAGAAAAGTATTCTCCTAATGAGCATGATTGATTTGCACCCCTTATTCCTTACTACTATTTTTTGCTTGATGAAAATGGGAGAGAAGATTTAGAGAGATTGGTGTAGCAAGTAGATAAGTTATTGTAGGATCATAACCATATAGTCCTTTATTTTCTTGGTTAATATCTTTTGTATCATTTCATTTAATTAGTGTAATTGATCTTGATTAATGGTTATTCCTTTATGTGTGGTTTGTTTCTATCACTACATTATGTTGTACTTTTATTTAAATTGATAATGCATGAATTGAGGGGAAGCTTTCCTCTAATTAATAACAAACAGAATTGATGCACACTCCTTGGGGGAATAAAAACCTGAAAAGCTCATAAAGGTATTGTCACCCTTTAAATTTTCTCCTAAGGGTTTTTCATCATTGTCGCAACCTACCTTACGATGGGATGACAAAGGCAAAATGGATAAGCCAAAGTGTCCATCTCCAAGGGAGAAAATAAGCGGAGTCGCCACCAACGTTTATTCAAGGAAAATGTTAGAAAAACCAAAAAGAGGTCTACGAATATTGAAAAGAAGGGTTCGGGAGTTGTTTATGCATAAGGAAGGTATTAGAACCCCACGCGCCCGCCAAAAGGGATGACATCCTTTAATCGAGTGTGCGCAATGTGACTTCAAAATTGTTTATTTTTCCCTTTTTATTTTTATTTTTTATTTTTTTTTGGGTCGACAAGGGTGTTGCCCTTGCTCGTACGTATCCTCAGGTACGATGAGAAATTCAGACCTACGTAGTTCTTTAAGTCTGAATGTTGATGTGTTAAATTAATTTTATGTTTATTGAAAGATTGATTTTAATTGTGAACAAAAAGTCATCTGAGGCGTTGGACCTTGAAACGATGTTTTAAGTTTTGAAAAATGGAGAGAATCGTTAAGGCGTTGGACCTTGAAACGATCTCAAGTGATATTTGATGAAATGAATTTTAGTTATGAGTTGGTTTTATCTTGGTTTCGATTATTAACTTTCAATCTATTTAAAGACAACTTTACAACACTAGTGATCGATTAAGATTGAACTTTACAAAGAAAAATGAGATTGTTGATGATAGATGGAGAAGATGAATGTGCACATAACAACAGGAAGGGCCCCTAAGGGTACATAGATCACGTTCAATCCTTTAAAACAAAACTAACCGACGATCACATGAAGAACACAAAATAAGAAAACAACGTAGGGAATGATCGCGGTGGCGATTCGGTAGTGCCTCGATTTTGTTTCCTCTTCTTTCTCTCATCTCTCAATTCTCTCCACTTATGAACCTTGCAAACCCTTAAAACACCCCTAGGATGCCTATTTATAGGCAAAGGGTCACTTTGGGGAAGTTGCAGCTCACCCAGGCGAGCTAGTTTCTTCACCATGAAGCTATTTGGTGGCCCAGGCGAGCTAGAGGCTAGCCTTGGCGAGCTAGGGTCCAGGAAAACCAAGGAAAAGACCCTTTTGTCCCTTTTTTTTTGGTATTTCTCGCATTCTTGATCAAAACACTCAATGATCATCTGTTTTACACTGTAACTAGCGTTCAGCACCGTAAGTCAACTAGCAAGGATCAAAAGATCAACGAACGATAGCCCTCGAATGAAATTAGGGTATGACAATCATCAAAAGAGATTGTTGAATAAATATCACTGGCTTTAATTATGAAAAATTATTAGCAATACAAATTGTAAGGATGATGAGTTTAAGTTATGATTAACACTATGCTCAAGTGTTTAGTGTTATATGTTAAACAAGTGGCCTCAATAACTTAAGAGGGGGGGTGAATTAAGTTTCAAAATTTTCCCTTAAAAACTTTAATTCTCTCTTTAAATGATATATAACATATTTAATATGCAGAAGAAGAAGTAATAAACAATTTAATCGATGCTCCTTAAATGCGTACGACAAAATTAAATTACAATAATGTAAATCAGATAAGGGAAGAGAGAATTGCAAACTCAGTTTATACTGGTTCGGCCACTTCCTGTGTCTATGTCTAGTCCTCAAGCAATCCACTTGAGATTTCCACTATTCTTGTAAAATTATTTTACAACTTTTGAACCACCTAGGGATCCCTTTCCCTTGTGTTCAAAAAAACTCACAAATCAAGAGACTCACAGCCTCTTCATCTCAACAACAGTTTTCTTTTTTATGTACACAATTTTTTCTCTCTTTTAGAGAAGAATAATACAAATTGAAGAACTTATAAGAATCCTTAATTGATTTGCAAGTGTTTGGCCAAATTTTTGTTTTTGAGAGAATAAGACAATGAGGTTCTGAAAAACTCTGAAGATTTTTTAAAGACAAGTCACATATTTATAGGCCCTTGGTGGCTTTTCAAAAAACTCATGAAGAAATGTGACTTTTCAGAGTTATTGTTGAAATTTCCTCATTGGTAATCAATTACAGATCTTTGGTAATCGATTACACATTTATTTAATGAGAAGTCATGTCTTTTCAATTTGAATTTCAAAAATTCCGTTACTAGTAATCGATTACATAAAGATGGTAATCGATTACATCTTTTTAAAATTCACATTCAAACTTCCTAAAAAGCTTTATAAAACCAATTGTGGTTCTGGTAATCGATTACAGATTACCAGAGGAAAAGTGCTTTTACAGCAATGTTAAAACATTTTAAAACTTTCCATAATTATTTAAAAAAAATTAAGGATAAACCTTTTTCAATTATTTAAGAAATTCTTTTAACATAAATAGACTAAGGCGTATCTCTTTCTCTTGATCTTTTGTTTACTTGATCTTGATTTGGCTTGAAGTAAACTTGTATGATTGTTGTCTTTGGCATCATCAAAACCTTTATACATATGCAATCACATTATATTTATTTAGAAGTAGACATGTTCACTAATTTTAAGGTGCTCAGAAAGGTTGTCTCATATCTATCATGAATGAAGAGCTCAAAAGATTTCTTGGAGCCCAACTGCATGATGAAGCATGCTCCCCTCTAAGCACTTGTTATTGGAAAACTACTGAACAACAAGGTCTTACATAGAAGACTTATCAAAGGCTACAAATAGAGAAATCCAACACCAAAATGAAGTTGTATCAACGTTTACTTCAAAATGATGAAGAACTTGATTTTGAAGATTGAACTTTATAATGAATCAGAATGAACCTCAGAAGATAACATCCCACTTTCCATATCATGCCATGTTCACAAAGGGTACATAAGAAAGTGAATGCCAATCACATTTGAAGATGCAGAAGTTGAAAGCTAAAGTTGCCCATGGAAATAACTGATGTGTAACATTAGTGTCGCAACCTACCCCTCGGCAGGAGGGCGACGCGGGGCTCGCAGGGGCGTCTTCCAAGGGAGGAAAATGCGTGGAGTCGCAACCAATGTTTATTCGAGGAAAACGTCGGAAAAATCGGAAAAGACGTGGTCTACGAACTTTAAGTGTGAAAGGTTCGGGAGTTGTATTTACGCACGGGGAAGGAATTAGCACCCCACACGTCCGTCACAAGGGATGGCAGCCTTTAATCAAGTGTGCAAATATGACTTCAATTTATTTTATCTTTCCCCTTTTACGCTTTTTATGTCTTCTTATATTTTTTTTTATCTTTTTGTGGTCGACAAGGGTGTTTCCCTTGCTCCTACGTATTCCTCAATTGTGATAAGGAAATCAGACCTACGTACTTCTTTGAGAACTAAACGTTGGTTAAGTTGTTTTTATCTTTTTTGCAAGATATATTTTGACTGAACAAATGTCGTTTAAGGCATTGGACCATTAAACGATCTTTTGATTTTGAAAGGAGATAAACGTTAAGGCGTTGGACCATTAACGATTTATTGGGGTGGTCGACAAAAGCCGGACTTTTGCTCCTACGTATCCTCAATTGCGATGAGGAAATCAGACCTACGTAGTTCTTGCAAAAGCGGTAAAGTTACATGTTGATTTTATGCTTTTGAACGGTCCATGTTAACCGATAAAAGCAAAAAGGATCGTTTAAGGCGTTGGACCTTAAAACAGTTTTTAGTGATTTTTGCGGACAAAGCTGGATTTGTGAGTTGATTTTAGCCTTAGTTTCACTTTGGTTATTAGTCAATTGATCCAAGGAAACTTCCAAAGAAAAATGTTTGATTGATTTTTTTTATTATTTTTTTCAAAGATATTTTGATTATGTTATTATTATTTTTCAAGATATTTTGATTATTTTATTATTATTTTGCTTTTTTGGTTTAACCGATGTTACAGCGTGAATGATCGGTTAGATTTTGTTTTAACAGTGATTAAACGAGATTACATTTCAAATGATCGGTGGAAATTTATTTTATTTTTGATTAGGCGAGAAAATGAGTTAAATAAATGACTAAAGCACGTCAAAAGGGGGTACGGAAAGTAAATGAAATAAAAATAAAGCACGCGAAACAAGTGGGGACCACTAAGGGCACATGGAATGAATTGAAAAGTTCAATTTCGGGAACTTATCGGTAGAAGACCGAAGAACAACGAAGAACGACGAAGAACGGTGGAAAATCTTCGCGAAATCACCCACGGAAACGTCTCGGAAGCGTTACGGAAGCGCCTCGGCTTAGATTTTCTTCACGGAAACAATTTTTCTCACTAATTATAAGTGATTCTTAGATACCAGGAGGGTTGAACATTTTTGTTCTACCCTCCTTTCCCTATTTATACGGGAAAAGAGGGTGGTGGTTGTCGCCCTGCTCGCCTAGGCAAGCTCAGCTCGCCCAGGCGAGCTAGGTTGCTTCCACCAGAAGACACCGCCTTCTGTTGGAAGATCCTGGAAGGCCCAAGTGGGTCTGATTGCTATTTGTACACCCCTGTTTACTAAATACACCCCCCTCTGCCCTTTTTTTGCTGATTCTTTTTTTCGTAACGTTACAGAACTTTGCGAATTACGTAACGATACTTGTTTTCTTTTCGTAATGTCACAAAACCCTACGGATTACGCAATCATCCCTTCTTTGGCTTCTAGAATGTTACGGAACTTTACGGATTGCACATTAACACTTCCTTTCAACTCTCGACATGTCGCGGAACTTCACGGATTGCTTAACGATGGGTGTCAAGTACCTCGAAGTGGTCAAGCGAGGGTCGCATCCCAACAAACAGATGGTCCCCGGACGAAATTAGGGTATGACAGTTGCCCCTCTTTACTTGTCTTTTATTGGAGATAAAAGGGAAGTAAAGATAAGACACTAATTTCGTTCGAGCAGAACACCATTCGGCCGGTCAATATCCCCGCCAGCGGCACCTACAAAAATTTAGAAAATGATCAGCACTGAATGACCAACATCATCCTAATACTGCTTAATTTGTTCCTCTTGGTCGACAAAAGGCTCGGATGACCATAATTTGTCTCCGCATGTCATCGGGCTTGCCGCCTCTGGATGACAAAAGACGCAGAATGACCATAATTTGTCTCTGCATGCCATCGGACATGATCGTGTCTAGATGGAGAAAAAGGTGTGCGGAATGACCATAATTTGTCTCTGCCCACCACTCGACTCACTGCCCCTAGATGAAAAAGGGCGCAGAATGACCATAATTTGTCTCTGCGCGTTGATCACTCGACTCACTGCCCCTGGATGACAAAGGGCGCAGAATGACCATAATTTGTCTCAGCGCGTTTATCACCCGACTCGCTGCCCCTGGTTGACAAAGGGCGCAGAATGACCATAATTTGTCTCTACGCGTTTATCAGGCATCGAGTCTTATAGATAGCAAAAGTGTGCGGATGACCATAATTTGTCTCTGCATGTCATCGGGCTCACCGCCTCTGGATGACAAAGGGCGTAGAATGACCATAATTTGTCTTTCCGCGTTTATCACCCGACTCGCTGCCCGTGGATGACAAAGGGCGCAGAATGACCATAATTTGTCTCTGCGCGTTTATCACTTGACTCACTGCCCCTGGATGACAAAGGGCGCAGAATGACCATAATTTGTCTCTACGCGTTTATCAGGCATCGAGTCTTATAGATAGCAAAAGCGTGCGGATGACCATAATTTGTCCCTGCATGTCATCGGGCTCACCGCCTCTGGATGACAAAGGGCGCAAAATGACCATAATTTGTCTCTGCGCGTTTATCACCCGACTCGCTGCCCTTGGATGACAAAGGGCGCAGAATGACCATAATTTGTCTCTGCGCGTTTATCACCCGACTCGCTGCCCCTGGATGACAAAGGGCACAGAATAACCATAATTTGTCTCTACGCGTTTATCACCCAACTCGCTGCCCCTAGATGTCAAAGGCCACAGAATGACCATACTTTGTCTTTGCGCATTTACCACCCGACTCGCTGCCCCTGGATGACAAAGGGTGCAGAATGACCATAATTTGTCTCTGCGCGTTTATCACCAGACTCGCTACCCCTGGATGACAATAATTTGTCTCTACGTGCCATTGGACACGATCGCCTCTGGTTGGCGACAAGGTGTGCGGAATGACCATAATTTGTCTTTGCATGTCAGCGGGCTCGCCGCCTCTGGATGACGAAAGGGCACAGAATGACAATAATTTGTCTCTGCGTGCCATCAGACACGATCGGGCTTGGATGGAAAGGCGTAGAATGACCAATTTGTCTCTGCTTGCCATCGAACACGATCCCCTCTAGATGGCAAAAAGATGTGCGGAATGACCATAATTTGTCTTCGCATGTCATCGGGCTCGCCGCCTCTGGATGACAAAGGGGCATAGAATGACCATAATTTGTTTCTGCGTGCCATCGTACACGATTGGGCCTGGATGGAAAGGCGCAGAATGACCATAATTTGTCTCTATGTGCCATCGGACAAGATCGCCTCTGGATGGCGAAATGGTGCGGAATGACCATAATTTGTCTTCACATGTCATCGAGCTCGCCGCCTCTAGATGACAAAAGGGCGCAGAATGACGATAATTTGTCTTTGCGTGCCATCAGACACGATCGGGCCTGGATGGAAAGGCGCAGAATGACCATAATTTGTCTCTGCGTGCCATCGAACACGAGCGAGCCTGGATGGAAAGCGCAAAATGACCATAATTTGTCTCTGCGTGCCATCGGACACGATCGCCTCTGGATGGCGAAAAAGTGCGGAATGACCATAATTTGTCTCCACATGTCATCGGGCTCGCCGCCTCTGGATGACAAAAGGGTGCAGAATGACCATAATTTGTCTATGCGTGCCATCGGACACGATCGGGCCTGGATGGAAAGGCGTAGAATGACCAATTTGTCTCTGCGTGCCATCGAACACGATCCCCTCTAGATGGCGAAAAGATGTGCGGAATGACCATAATTTGTCTTCGCATGTTATCGGGCTCGCCGCCTCTGGATGAAAAAGGGGCGCAGAATGACCATAATTTGTTTCTGCGTGCCATCGGACACGATCAGGCCTGGATGGAAAGGCGCAGAATGACCATAATTTGTCTCTGCGTGTCGTCGGACACGATCGCCTCTGGATGGCGAAAAGGTGCGGAATGACTATAAGTTGTCTCCGCATGTCATCGAGCTCGCCGCCTCTAGATGACAAAAGGGCGCAGAATGACGATAAATTGTTTCTGCGTGCCATCGGACATGATCGGGCCTGGATGGAAAGGCGCAGAATGACCATAATTTGTCTCTGCGTGCCATCGAACACGAGCGAGCCTGGATGGAAAGCGTAAAATGACCATAATTTGTCTCTGCGTGCCATCGGACACGATCGCCTTTGGATGGCGAAAAGGTGCGGAATGACCATAATTTGTCTCCACATGTCGATGACAAAGGGCGCAAAATGACCATAATTTGTCTCTGCGCGTTTATCACCCGACTCGCTGCCCTTGGATGACAAAGGGCGCAGAATGACCATAATTTGTCTCTGCGCGTTTATCACCCGACTCGCTGCCCCTGGATGACAAAGGGCACAGAATAACCATAATTTGTCTCTACGCGTTTATCACCCAACTCGCTGCCCCTAGATGTCAAAGGCCACAGAATGACCATACTTTGTCTTTGCGCATTTACCACCCGACTCGCTGCCCCTGGATGACAAAGGGTGCAGAATGACCATAATTTGTCTCTGCGCGTTTATCACCAGACTCGCTACCCCTGGATGACAATAATTTGTCTCTACGTGCCATTGGACACGATCGCCTCTGGTTGGCGACAAGGTGTGCGGAATGACCATAATTTGTCTTTGCATGTCAGCGGGCTCGCCGCCTCTGGATGACGAAAGGGCACAGAATGACAATAATTTGTCTCTGCGTGCCATCAGACACGATCGGGCTTGGATGGAAAGGCGTAGAATGACCAATTTGTCTCTGCTTGCCATCGAACACGATCCCCTCTAGATGGCAAAAAGATGTGCGGAATGACCATAATTTGTCTTCGCATGTCATCGGGCTCGCCGCCTCTGGATGACAAAGGGGCATAGAATGACCATAATTTGTTTCTGCGTGCCATCAGACACGATCGGGCCTGGATGGAAAGGCGCAGAATGACCATAATTTGTCTCTGCGTGCCATCGAACACGAGCGAGCCTGGATGGAAAGCGCAAAATGACCATAATTTGTCTCTGCGTGCCATCGGACACGATCGCCTCTGGATGGCGAAAAAGTGCGGAATGACCATAATTTGTCTCCACATGTCATCGGGCTCGCCGCCTCTGGATGACAAAAGGGTGCAGAATGACCATAATTTGTCTATGCGTGCCATCGGACACGATCGGGCCTGGATGGAAAGGCGTAGAATGACCAATTTGTCTCTGCGTGCCATCGAACACGATCCCCTCTAGATGGCGAAAAGATGTGCGGAATGACCATAATTTGTCTTCGCATGTTATCGGGCTCGCCGCCTCTGGATGAAAAAGGGGCGCAGAATGACCATAATTTGTTTCTGCGTGCCATCGGACACGATCAGGCCTGGATGGAAAGGCGCAGAATGACCATAATTTGTCTCTGCGTGTCGTCGGACACGATCGCCTCTGGATGGCGAAAAGGTGCGGAATGACTATAAGTTGTCTCCGCATGTCATCGAGCTCGCCGCCTCTAGATGACAAAAGGGCGCAGAATGACGATAAATTGTTTCTGCGTGCCATCGGACATGATCGGGCCTGGATGGAAAGGCGCAGAATGACCATAATTTGTCTCTGCGTGCCATCGAACACGAGCGAGCCTGGATGGAAAGCGTAAAATGACCATAATTTGTCTCTGCGTGCCATCGGACACGATCGCCTTTGGATGGCGAAAAGGTGCGGAATGACCATAATTTGTCTCCACATGTCATCAGGCTCGCCGTCTCTGGATGACAAAAGGGCGCAGAATGACCATAATTTGTCTCTGTGTGCCATCGGACACGATCGCCTCTGGATGGCGAAAAGGTGTGCGGAATGACCATAATTTGTCTCCGCATGTCATCGGGCTCACCGCTCTGGATGACAAAAGGGTGCAGAATGACCATAATTTGTCTCTGTGTGGCATCGGACACGAACGAGCCTGGATGGAAAGGCGTAAAATGACCATAATTTGTCGCTGCGTGCCATCGGACATGATCGCCTCTGGATGGCGAAAAGGTGTGGAATGACCATAATTTGTCTCTGCATGTCATCGGGCTCGCCGCCTCTGGATGACAAAAGGGCACAGAATGACCATATTTTGTCTCTACGTGCCATCAGACACAATCGTCCCTAGATGGAAAGGCACAGAATGACCATAATATGTCTCTTCGTGCAATCAGACATGATCACCTCTGGATGGCGAAAATGTGTGCGGAATGACCATAATTTGTCTTCGCATGTCATATGACCTCAGGATCAGTATGACAGAGATTTGTAGGGCGGCCGACAAAAGCGAGGAGGCTCTTGCTCCTAGATATCCTCAATTTGTTATTAGGAACTCAGACCTACGTAGTTTTGGATAACTTGTGAAACTAAAATAGCCTTGGTGTTTTCTTCACTAAAATGCGAACATGCTTTAGTAAAGAGACAAAACTTCCAACTGATCAGAGTAACATACACTTTTTTTTTTGGATGAAAAATGATGTGTCTATCGGGGAAGGAAAGTATGCTGATGAAATTTTCTCATAACCATAAATGAGATTTTGGATGTTAGCATTTCGTTTCTAAATGACCATTTAGAGGAAACACTGGGTCCAACAAAAATAGAAGAAAATCACTCAAAGTGTATCAATCTCACACAGGTAAGTGTTTTATCCTAATTCCGAACCATAGATATGTCACGACTTGATTTTGCAAATCATTTCCTATCAAATCAAAGATTACATGCGTCATCATGGATCAATAGGACTTTTTCTTGGGAACGGTTTGTTTCTTGTGGGGAATGTGGCTTTGAGTGTTCTTGGCCTTTTCCTTTTCTGTTTTTGTTTAGTGTGAGGTGAACAAGCCATCGACGCACAAGATTTTGGGTTGGCAATCAAAGGGAGAGGACCACTTTAGGTCGTGGTTTCCTTTCTTTTTTCTTGTTTACCTGGTGACAATTATGTATTGTTCAGATATTGTCTGGTCCAAAGACCTTTCTGCATATTTCTTCTGTTTTCTTCCGATCCTTGATCGGGAATTTTCTTTCCTTTTTTGCTTTCTCTCACTCTTCGATTGGGAATTTTCTTTTTTTTCCTTTTTTCTTTTGCTTTCTCTCACTCTTTGATTGGGAATTTTCCTTCTTTGTTTTCTTCTGAGGGCAAGGATTGACATTCTCACCCTGGGTCAAGGATTATGGTAAGTTGGGATTTTGGCTCAAGGCTTGTAGAATGGCTGGACATAGTATATGTCAGGGTTTGGCCAGCGGTTCGGGAATAAAGGGGATGCCCCACATTATTTCCATGATACACATGCAACAATGATGATTAGGAAATTTTATGCAAAACTGGTCATGCATGCACCCATGTGGACACTCAAGCATCAAGTTTTTATGGTTATGTGACACTAGGGCTCAGGATTCATTTTCCCTATTTAAGTCAACCCAGTGTTTCCACAATATGTTCTTTTATCAATTCATCCATTCATCCAAGTCTATTTTTGGGCGTTCGGGAAAATTTTTACAGCATTCACCCTTCAGGTGTATACACATTTTTTGAACAAAAACCCTTTGTTTTGATCGGTGAATCTTTTTCAAAGAAAAGCTGCAAGTTATTTTCTTTTCAAAAGCATGTTGGCTTTTTAGCCGAAAGATATATTTTTGTTCTTGTTTGTTTTTGTTTTTGTTGCTTTCTTTTTCATGAGGTATTTTGCTACCTAAACATATGTATATTTTTGTGAGGTATTTTTGCTATATACATGCATATCCAAGGTATCTTGCAACCTAAACATACATATATATGTTCTGTGAAGTATTTTTGCTATATACATGCATATCCAAGGTATCTTGCTACCTAAACATACATACATATATTTTGTGAGGTATCTTTTTGCTACATACATGCATATCCAAGGTATCTTGCTACCTAAACATACATATATATATTTTGTGAGGTAGTTGTTTGCTACCTAAATTACATACATGCATATCTAAGGTATTTTCACTACCTAAACACACATACATATATTTTGTGAGGTATGACTACCTTCCGAGCTTGTGCTTGTTTTATTTAAATTCCTAGGATCATGAGCAACTAGGTGTGTCCTACTATGACTCGAGAAACAAAAGGTGATCAAATAACAAGCAGCAATTTAAAAGTTATTGGGTTGCCTCCTAGTAGCGCTTCTTTAACGTCTTGAGCTGGGTGCGTGATGACTTCTCAGTCACGGACCTAGTACTTTTGCTTATCTTTGGCTTTGGACTTGGTCGCCTGCTGGTCGACCACGGGTTGTAGGCAACACTCTAACCTTTTTGTGGATGAGCTGAGGTGAACTCTAGAGGTGGTGGCGGTGCGTTTATTGCCCGCTGCCAGCCATCCCTAGGCTGTTGTGGTGTCTCGCCCTGCGCCTGCCTGGGGGGCGCAATACTTCTTGATGAAAGCCCGGTTAATAGGGGGCTTGATGACCTTGCTGGGGGTGACAAACACTCCGTAAAACTGACAGAGGCTCGTAATCAGAGTTGGAAACCCCAGGACCCTGTTGGACTTCTCTGGGTCCACTGGTTGTCTTGCGGGCGCGACCCCTACAAATAATAGATGGCATCAAAAATCAGTTGGACATAATGCATACCTATTTATGTCGGGACGGCACAGACCAACTGATACTTCTGCAGGGGGAGATCGATATTGCGGTTGTTGGGCAGAATGTTGCTAAGTAGCAATGTCATCCATATCCGTGTAAGAGTGGTCATGTTGATGCGCATGATCCGCACTCATCTCTTTGCAGCGGCACAAGTGAAATCCTGCCCCTGTATGCATAGTAGCTGTGTGATAGCCTCCCTCTCTGGTTCGGCTTGCACAGTTGGTCGCCCTCCAATATCAGGGGGTGGCCCAGAAACTGATAAAAGGAAACCACTGGCCCGTTAATCGGGAGCGCAAGTCTCGGTTAAGGATTCAAGGGCAAAGGACCTTAAATTATCTTAAGGTGTGGATATGGAGCCCACTGAAAGTGAGAACGCGTAGCCCTCTAATGGCGAGGGCGTGCAGCCCTTTGAAGTTTAGGACATGTCACCTTTTGAAGGCGAGGGAGTGTAGTTCTCTGACGGTGAGGATGTGTAGTCGTACGAAGGTGAAGGTGTGTAGCTTTCTGAAGGGGAGGACATGGATTCCTCTGAAGGCGAGGACGTGTAGTCCTCTAATGGCGAGGACGTGTAGTCCACTGAAGGTGAGGACGTATAGTGCTTTGAAGGTGAGGATGCGTAGTCCTCTAAAGGTGAGGATGTATAGTCCTCTAAAGGTGAGGACAAATAGTCCCCTGAAGGTGAGGACGTATAGTCCTTTGACGGCGAGGGCGTGTAGCCCTCTGAAAGCGAGGGCGTGCAGCCCTCTTAAGGCGAGGATGTGTAGTCCTCTGAAGGCGAGGACGGGTAGTCCTCTAAAGGCGAGGACGGGTAGTCCTCTTAAGGCGAGGACGTGAAGTCCTCTGAAGGTGAAGGCGTGTAGCCCTACGAATGGGAGGACGTGCAGTCCTCTGATGACGAGGGCGTGTAGCCCTCTGAAGGTGAGGACGTGTAGTCCTCTGAAGGCGAGAGTATGTAGCCCTATGATGGTGAAGACGAGTAGTCCTCTGAAGGCGAGGACGTGTAGTCCTCTGAAGGTGAGGACGTATGGTCCTCTGATGGCGAGGATGTATAGTCCTCTGAAGGCGAAGGCGTGAAGCCCTCTGAACGGGAGGATGTGTAGTCCTCTGAAGGCGAGGACGGGTAGTCCTCTTAAGGCGAGGACATGTAGTCCTCTGAAGGTGAGTGCGTGTAGCCCTACGAAGGGGAGGACGTGCAGTCCTCTGATGGCGAGGACATGTAGTCCTCTGAAGGTGAGGTCGTGTAGTCCTCTGAAGGTGAGGTCGTGTAGCCCTACGAAGGGGAGGACGTGCAGTCCTCTGATGGCGAGGGCATGTAGCCCTCTGAAGGTAAGGACGTGTAGTCCTCTAAAGGCGAGAGTATGTAGCCTTATGATTGTGAGGACATGTAGTCCTCTGATGGCGAGGACGTGTAGTCCTCTGAAGGTGAGGACGTATGGTCCTCTGACGGCGAGGGAGTGTAGCCCTTTGAAGGCGAGGGCGTGAAGCCCTCTAAAGGTAAGGACGTGTCATCCTCTGAAGGCGAGGACGTGTAGTCCTTTGAAGGTGAGGATGTGTAGTCCTCTGAAGGTGAGGATGTATAGTCCTCTGAAGGTGAGGACGTATAGTCCTCTGAAGGTGAGGACGTATAGTCCTCTGAAGGCGAGGGTGTGAAGCCCTCTGAATGTGAGGACATGTAGTCCTCTGAAGGCGAGGACGTGTAGTCCTCTGGAGGTGAGGACATATAGTCCTCTGACGGCGAGGGCGTGCAGCCCTCTTAAGGCAAGGACGTGTAGACCTCTGAAGGCGAGGACCTGTAGTCCTCTAAAGGGGAGGACGTGTAGTTTTTTGAAGGCGAGGACGGCAAGTCCTCTGAAGGCGAGGACGTGTAGTCCTCTAAAGGGTGAGGGCGTGTAGCCCTACGAAGGGGAGGACGTGCAGTCCTCTGATGGCGAGGGTGTGTAGCCCTCTGAAGGTGAGGACGTGTAGTCCTCTGAAGGCTAGGGTATGTAGCCCTATGATGGTGAGGACGTGTAGTCCTCTGAAGGCGAAGACGTGTAGTCCTGTAAATGCGAGGACATATAGTCCTCTGACGGCGTGGGCATGTAACCCTCTGAAGGCGAGGGCGTGAAGCCCTCTGAAGGTGAGGACGTGTAGTCCTCTGAAGGCGAGGACGTGTAGTCCTCTGGAGGTGAGTACGTATAGTCCTCTGATGGTGAGGGCGTGTAGCCATCTGAAGGAGAGGGCGTGCAGCCCTTTTAAGGCGAGGACGTGTAGTCCTCTGAAGGTGAGGGCATGTAGCCCTCTGAGGGTGACGATATGCAGTCCTCTGAAGGTTAGGATGTATAGTCCTCTGACGGTAAAGGCGTGCAGCCCTCTGAAGGCGAGGGCATGCAGCCCACTCAAGGCGTGGACGTGTAGTCCTCTGAAGGTGAGAGTATGATGAGAATCATGAAACTGGCCAAATACAGGCTAAAGGCCCAAGTGGAGAAGGATGAAGGCCCAAGTGGAGAAGGACAAAGCCCCCGAGTGGAGAAGGATGAAGGCCCAAGTGGAGAAGGATGAAGGCCCAGAGGCAGAGACACTATCAAGACTATTAATTGTTGTTGAAGGCCCAAACTAATTTGAAGGCTCAAGTTAAATAAGTTTTTAGTTATAATTTATTTTTATTGTAATTTTGGCCCAAACTGTTTAGAAGGCCCATGTCTATTTTTATCTTTTAGTTCAGCTACACTATAAGTATTGGTTTTTGTTTTGAATAAAAAAAAACTTTTGGCATTTTGATAAAATTTGGTGAGAGTTTCTCTCTGGGTTCCTTGTTGAACCAATTATCAGACTTATCAAGGTAATCCTTGTGGCGTCTATCCTGACTTATCTTCCTTCACCGGAAGTGGCGTCTACTCTTGATACAGGTTCTATCCTATCCTATCCTATTATTTTTCTTTGTAATTTGTCCAGGTTCGTGTTTTGTCCTTGTTCTGTTATTTGTTTTCTTGTTTGCGTCTTGTTGTGTTCTTGTTGGTGTCTTTGTTTTGTTCTTGTTCTTGTCACGTTTGTGTTCTTGTTGTTATTCTTGTTTCTAGTGTCTTTCAGACTTTGTGTCATAAAAAAAAATTGTTTGGGTTCTGTTTCAAGTAAAAAAAAAAAGTTTCAGAAATTTTGAAAAAAAAAAAAGAGAAGAAAAGAAGAAAGAGAAAAAAGAGAAAGTGGGTGTTTGATCTTTGAACACGAAATTGAGGCAGTTAGAGGCTTTTTTTTGGCAGAAAATCGTGTACCAAATCCCCTTATCTAGATTCTCCTCTGAATTCTGAGCGTTTTGATATATAGTGGGCCTCAAACGGACAACCGTAACAAAAGTTATGAGCATTTGAAGTTTAATTGTCATATCTGTTATCTTATCTATTATCCTATCTGTTATCTTATTTGTTATCATATCTGTTATCCAAATTAAATCTAATTTGTTATCCAAATCTGATCTATTATCCAAATCAAATCAAATCAAATTTTTTATCCAAATCAGATTTGTTATCCAAATCTAATCTGTTATCCAAATCAAATCCAATCTGCTATCCAAATCAAGTCCAAGTTATTATCCCAAATCAAATCTGTTACTCTGATAATTATATTGTCTTTCCTTTTATTTTATATTACCTTGTGTGTCTAATTCGATCCATCCAGGAACTTAAGAGGGAGTGAGTGGTAAAAGGCAAGAGTGAAAACATCACACAAAAGCCTATATTGAGAGCATCAAACACGAGTGAACTACCATTAAAGAGAGAAACACGTGAGTAGAGTGTGGTGAGGTCCTGAATTTTTTTTAATTTACTGCAAAATTCTTTGTTCCTTAATCATGGCAAGAGCTGGTGACAATGGTGGTGTATATCATCAACTAGACGAATCTCAACGCTTATTTCTGGATGCGTGGACTACACAAATGCAACGTTTGTTGAACCGTAACAAAGAAGAGCCCTACAGACGAATAGCCAAATCTTCCTCGTTTACTCTTAAACCTCTATCCCCTAGAGAAGTGTGTGATGACCAAATCAGAATGAGAGAAAAGAGAGAACAAGAGAAAGAAAATAGTGAGGCACCACAAAGGAATATGAAAAAGAAGAGTGATACACCCGAGGAAAAGAGTGATACACATAAGAGAGAGAGTGATACACATGAGAGAAAATTTAATTATTTTGCAGAGGCGAGTGAAGTGAGGAAAGTGTTACCTGCTCATGAACCACTCAATCTACAGTATTTCAAAGATAGTAAAATTTCTACTGATAATTCTAATGAGTTTACTATTTCTATTTCTCATAGTGTTCAACCCTTATTGCAGAAATTTAAAAATGTCTTTCCTATGGAGATTCCTCATGGACTGCCACCTTCAAGAGGCATAGAACATCAAGTTGATCTCCTTCCAGAAGCTTCATTGCCTAATAGGCCAACTTCCAACAGCAAGCCCCAAGAGACTCAGCATAAGGATGCACAGACCAAAGTTACGCATGTAAAAAAATTGTATGACCAAGTGAAGGTGCAAATTGCAAAGAAGAATGAAAGTTATACTAAGCAAGCCAACAAGAAAAGGAAGGAAGTGGTACTTGAACCTGGTGATGATCCTGGACATTTGAGGGCAAATGTTTTCCAAGAAGGAGGGAATGATGAGAATCATGAAACTGGCCAAATACAGGCTAAAGGCCCAAGTGGAGAAGGACGAAGGCCCAAGTGGAGAAGGACAAAGCCCCCGAGTGGAGAAGGATGAAGGCCCAAGTGGAGAAGGATGAAGGCCCAGAGGCAGAGACACTATCAAGACTATTAATTGTTGCTGAAGGCCCAAACTAATTTGAAGGCTCAAGTTAAATAAGTTTTTAGTTATAATTTATTTTTATTGTAATTTTGGCCCAAACTGTTTAGAAGGCCCATGTCTATTTTTATCTTTTAGTTCAGCTACACTATAAGTATTGGTTTTTGTTTTGAATAAAAAAAAACTTTTGGCATTTTGATAAAATTTGGTGAGAGTTTCTCTCTGGGTTCCTTGTTGAACCAATTATCAGACTTATCAAGGTAATCCTTGTGGCGTCTACCCAGACTTATCTTCCTTCATTGGAAGTGGCGTCTACCCAGACTTATCTTCCTTAACCGGAAGTGGCGTCTACCCGGACTTATCTTCCTTCACTGGAAGTGGCGTCTACCCAGACTTATCTTCCTTCATTGGAAGTGGCGTCTACCCGGACTTATCTTCCTTAACCGGAAGTGGCGTCTACCCAGACTTATCTTCCTTCACTGGAAGTGGCGTCATCCAAACCTTCGTAGCCTGTATCAAACGATCCGCCCCGTAAGATTCACATCAGAGTATGTAGCCCTCTTAAAGTGAGGACGTGCAGTCCTCTGAAGGCGAGGACGTGCAGTCCTCTGACGGCAAAGACGGGCAGCCCTTTGAAGGCGAGGGCATGCAGCGCTCTCAAGGTGAGGACGTATAGTCCTCTGAAGGCAAGGACGTGTAGCCTTCTGATGGGGAGGGCGTGTAGCCCTACAAAGGCGAGGGCGTGCAGTCCTCTGAAGGCGAGGACGTGTAGTCCTCTGAAGGAGAGGATGTGTAGTCCTCTGAAGGCGAGGACGCGTAGTCCTCTGGAGGCAAGGACATGTAGTCCTCTGATGGTGAGGGCGTGTAGCCCTACGAAGGGGAGGACGTGCAGTCCTCTGATGGCGAGGGCGTGTAGCCCTCTAAAGGTGAGGACGTGTAGCCCTCTGAGGGCGAGGACATGCAGTCCTCTGAAGGTGAGGACGTATAGTCCTCTAACAGCGAGGACGTGCAGCCCTCTGAAGGCGAGGGCGTGCAGCCCTCTTAAGGCGAGGACGTATAGTCCTCTGAATGTATGGGCATGTAGCCCTCTGAGGGTGAGGACATGCAGTCCTCTAAAGGTGAGGACGTATTGTCCTCTAACGGCGAGGGCGTGCAGCTCTCTGAAGGCGAGGGCGTGCAACCCTCTTAAGGCGAGGACGTGTTGTCCTTTGATGGTGAAGGCATGTAGCCCAATGAAGGTGAGGACGTGCAGTCCTCTGAAGGTGAGGACGTGTAGTCCTCTGAAGGTGAGGGCGTGCAGCCCTCTGAAGGCGAGGACATCTAGTCCTCTGATGGTGAGGACGTGAAGTCCTTTGAAGGTGAGGATGTGTAGTCCTCTGAAGAAGATAGGTACTAGTACCCAAGGGTCCGCCCTTATGAGAAAGCAAGAGATCGACTCATCGAGAGGGCCGGTCATCCCAAATTCAAAAGATTGGACATTAGATGTAGGAAATCTATGCAGTTAACATGATTTTTAGGGATGCAGATGCATGAAACCTTTGTTGTGAAATTTGGTAAATGCGGACTTCATATGAAACAATGCAATGTAAAGGAAAGTTGTACAATGTTCATGACATTATTTCCTTATTTTATGATTTTGATTTAATTTTTTTGGAAAACACATATTGATTGTCCCTTTGAAAGAGGCGATAATTCATGCAACCTTATCCTATCTTTTACAAATCTCTCCGGGAACTCCCTCAAAGTGTGTGTTCTGTTTGATTTAGTCACTAGACCATTTTGGAGTGACGACAATGGAGTCGTTTGATGTTTAATCAATCCATTGAAATTTCAGGGTTTGTCCCCCCCTTTTTTTTGTTTAAAAAAACATAGTTGGGTGAGAACTTTTGATCTGCCCCTAGGTTCGCTTGAAGCTCATGCACGGTGCTCCTCATTGCCCCATTGTAAGAGTTTGAGGTACCAATTGTTGTCTTTCGTCATGACCTTGTAGCAGGGAACCTATTGGGTGAGAACTTTTAATCTGCCCCTAGGATCGCTTGAGGTTTATGCATGGTGCCTTTCATTGCCCCATTGTAGGGCTCTGAGGTAACCATCGTTGTTTTGCTTTTCACAACCTTATAGCAAGGAAGAATGAAAGAAGCGACTGATTCTCAAAAAGGACTTTCAAGGACAACAAACTTTCAGGAATGATAAAATGAGCTCACATGAATGTCTATATTTTTACTTGAAAACACAGTCAATCAAATGTTTTTTTCTTTTTCTTTTTGAACTTTTTTTTTGCTTTACTCGTCGTTTACAACACCCTCACCGAATGTGTAGCACGAGTAATTTTTGATTGAACGGTCTTGGAAGTCCAAACTCAGGAGCGCATGTCGCTTGAGCAAACAAACCAATGGCTTGCACCCACATTCCAGTGGAAGTTGAATAAGCAAAGATGTGTTTGTGAGAGGAAGAGGGACAAGGATGTCCATTTTATCCATATTATTTAGCATTGTAACTGTGGTTTATAATAATGGCATAAACTTGAAAATCCTGATGAGTCATTAGAGACATCTAACAACAACTTTCAAAACTGCCCCATGTGTGGTGTCGTTTGTCAATGTTAGGATTCACAAGCGATTCTCCTCTAATTTCAGCCAGCCCGCATCAATTAGACTTTGCACCTTACGCTTCAGGGCCCTACAATGCTCAATGGAATGCCCTGGGGTTCCTCCATGATATGCACATGTAGCGTTCGAGTCGTATCCTCGGAAAAATGGAGGTTGAGGAAACCTAGCAGGGGTTATGGCTACCATTGAATTACCAAGTAGATATGGAAGCAAGTCAACATAGGACACCGGAATTAGGGTGAATTCTACAGGCCTTTTCGCTGCAAAATTCATTTCTTGGTTGGTGTTTTGATTTGTGCTAAAGGTGGTGTTCGTCATTGGAAGTGTGGTAGACAGGCTTTGTGGTTGATTTAGGGATGGCTTTTATGGATAACTGGGTAGTAGGTAAGGAGAAGGGTTGTTATTGGCTGAGTAATGACATTGTTGGGCTGGTGGGAAACTTGGCTGTATAGGAATGGCAGTCACAGCATGGGTTTCTCCTTCATTCTCACCCTCTTCATTTGCCCCAGTTTTCTCATTCGTCCAAGTAGGATGATCAAATTTTCCTTTTTTCAGACCCACTTCGATCCTTTTCCCGGCGAAGACCAAATCCGCAAAGCTTTGAAGGTGTGTAACCCACCATCTTTCATAATAGAACACTGGTAATGTGTCTACTATCATTGTTATCATTTCTTTCTCCGTCATTGAGGGAACCACTTGGGCTGCCAGATCCCTCCACCTTTGGGCATATTCTTTGAAAGATCTGTGCCCCCTCTTACACATGCTTTGTAGTTGCATCTTATCCAGAGCCATATCAGAATTGTACCGATACTGCCTAACGAAGGCAACCATTAGGTCCTTCCAAGAATGGACTCGAGAAGGTTCCAAGTTAGTGTACCAGGTAACAACTACCCTAGTAAGACTTTCTTGGGAGAAATGTATCTGCAGTTTTCTCATCTTTTGCGTATGCCCCCATCTTTTGACAATACATCTTTAGATGGTTCTTGGGGCAAGTAGTCCCTTTGTACTTGTTAAAGTCCGGCACGTTGAACTTGGGAGGGGTGATGATATTGGGTACTAGGAACAACTCTTCTAGGTTAGCAAGGGCATAATCTTCGCCTCCTTCAATGGCCCTGAGCCTTTCCTCTAGCTGATCCAACTTTTCCCATTCCTTCCATAATAGGAGGGATTTTACCTGCTGTAGAATGCAAGGGTTGTGGTTGGGGGCGAAATCGAGGGTCCTCCAAAGTGTTTTGCAGGAGTATACCACCAACTACTTGCCCTTCTGTGGCATATCCGAGGCAAGGCTCGAAGTCAGCTAGATTGTGGTGGGGTATTTCATATGTGTCCCCCATGTGCATGATGAGGTTGTCGGTTCTCAATGAGTATGGGAGTGGAGTTATTAACATCCTCACCGAGAGTGTACGCCACATTGGGTGGTGCATAGTTGGGAGGCAAGCCATATGGTGGGAAGGCATGCTTGTTTTTTGAACTAAATGAGGGCCGCTCATACCTCCCAACTCTTTGCCTTCCAGACCTACCATATCTGGGGTTGGATGATTTATTTGGTTGAGGCCATATGGGGGGGCAGGTCCACCTTAGCAACAGTGCTGGTAGCGGCAACTGTAACCGCATTGGCTTCCATTATCTTCTTCATGCTCATCATGGCCTCCATCATTGTGGCCATTTGCTCTTTCATGGCCTCTATGTCGGCCTTCATCTGCTCATGCACCTCCTCTACTTCACCCATTACTCTAGCTCTAGCACGGGTTCGGTAAGGGCACCGTAAAGCGTATTCTTTTCTTTTTTATAACAATGATTAAGTTCTTTTTTTTCAAGGAAAGAATGCAACGAGCAATGCAACCAATGAAAAGCACGGATGTATGCGAATGATGCATAGTATTGCGAATTTTTATGCAGGACATGGGGTTGAATCAATTTAGATTTTCAACATGGTCCATGACATCTTTGTCAAGGTGAAACTGGAAGTAACAAGGACATCAACAATCCTAAATGTGTTTGGCAGTAGACGAAGCAGTGATGTAACTCGATCCATCTTTTGCCCCAATTTTTGCAAGATGATTACTTCCATATTTCAACTTGACTTGATGAACCTTTTCGTAAAAGCATGAGCTTGGTTCAACCCTATAATCCAAGGAATGGCAATTCTGATCGCCAATACTTCAACAACATTTCATAGGGATGAATGACTCAGGCATACTTTAAGCTATGCATGGAAAATGTAATTATGAAATTGAGATGCCCGAAGAAACATCATTTCCTAGTTAACCATGCATTAGGTACCATGTTCAATCATTTTGTTTTTAAGTGAAACGGGTTTATGATCCCAACATGGTTGGCTCATGGTACGGAGTATATGCAACTAAGAATGCATCATGAATTTTCATGCTTCCCTTTTTGTTTTTGTTTTGCAGAGGAAAATGCAAGGATCATGCATGAGCGAACATGAAAACAAAAGGTATGCAGTTTGTAGAACAAAAAGTATGTTGAACGTATATGCATGATGATGCAATGACTCATGCAAAATGTGATGCTGGAATATGATAACGGACAAATGCAGGAACGATATGTTCATTATGATGCCATGAAGAGATGCTTATGCGATGCAAGATATGAATGCATTTACGGACTCGAGGGCCCGAAAAATTATCTCTTCTTACTTGCGCATTTGGGGGTGCAGTGCCCCATGCGTGCCATTAAGAAGGTGATATGGACCTTCTGGCTTCTCGTGACAAAAGACAAGACCAACATACAACGCATGCGTGACAACATGATGCAGATGCGCAAAAGCGCAACTGGGGATGCACACAGCATGGCAATATCCTCAAATAATCATACAACAAAGGCGTACATGACATTTAGGTTATATGCATGGCAGTGTTTTAAAAACAAAACATGCAGCGTGTTTGCTTCGTGCCCTTATTTTAGGGACCTAAACGGGAGGAACTAAACGGCTTTTAGTGATAATTCCCAGTCTCTAGAGGTATCATCCCCTTCGAAGAACATATTGCGGCAGTAGGGACTACTAGCAACAATATGTTATCAAAGAGAAAAACTCTAGATGAGGGTTCACTGTTATCAAGCAAGTCGGAGACCTAGCATGATCACAGATTCACTTCCACTCCTTATGTTCCTGTCGCAACCTACCCTTTGGCGGGAGGGCGACGCGTGACTCGCGGGATGCGTGTTCCACGAAAGGAATACGCGCGGAGTCGCCACCAACGTTTATTTGAGGAAAACGTCGGAAAAACCGGAAAAGACGCGATCTATGAACTTTTAAGTGAAAGGTTCGGGAGTTGTATTTATGCACGGGGAAGGTATTAGCACCCCACACGTCCGTCCCAAGGGACGGCAGCCTTTAATCGAATGTGCAAACGTGACTTTGATTTTTATGTTCCCTTTTTATGTCTTTATATCCTTTATACCCTTTTTATATTTTTCTCTTTTTGTGGTCGACAAGGGTGTTTCCCTTTGCTCCTACGTATTCCTCAATTGTGATGAGGAAATCAGACCTACGTAGTTCTTTTTTATCAAGTGATTCTTTTTTACTTAAAAGGTGATCATTTTAAGGCGTTCGACCTTGAAAATGATCCATTTTTACTTAGTAAGAAATTTAAATGATAAACTTCAAAACCTATTTTTATGGACGAGCTTGACTAGGCGAGTTGATTTTAGCCTTAGTTTCACTTTAGTTATTAGTCAATTCAATTAAGAATGAGAAATCCCAAAGCGAAAACGTCCGATTGATTTTTCGCTTTATTTTACTAAAAAAACATTTTTTTATTATTATATTATTATTTTACCTCTTTTTTTTTTTACTTCCAACGTGGTTACGGCACGACCGAACGGTCGGAATTCATTTTAACCGAAGTTAACGGATAATACAATTCAAACGATCGGTGGAAATTTATTTTATTTTTAGTTTAAGCGAGAAATGACTTAAATAAAATGGCTTAAGCACGTCAAAAGGGGGTATAAAAAGTAAATGAAACGAGAATAAAAATACACTAAACACAATGTGGACCACCACGGGTACATAGAATGAATCGAAAAGCTTGGTTCGAGCTACTTACCCGTTGAAGATCGAAGAACGATGAAGAACGAATGAAGAACGTCGAAGAACGGTCGAAAACCTTCGCGAAATTCCTCACGGAAATGTTTCGGAAGCGCCTCGGCTTAGATTTTCTTCACGGAAACAATTTTTCCAAGCAAATTCGAAAGAGCGAGAAGTGCCTAAGGGGCTGAACCCTTTTCCACTTCACTTCCTCCCCTATTTATAGCAAAATAGGGGAGATGCTTGCCGCCCAGCTCGCCCAGGCGAGCAGGGTTGCTTCCTCCAGAAGCAACAGCCTTCTGGAGGAATCTTCTGGAGGGCCCAAGTGGGCCTGGTTGCTATTTGCACCCCCATTTTTACTAAGTACACCCCCCTGCCTTTTTTTTTGTGATTCTTTTTTCGTAAAGTTACGGAAACTTACGAATTTCGTAATGATACTTGTTTTCTTTCCGTAATGTTACGGAACCTTGTGGATTACATAATCATCCCCTTTTTGACTTACGGAATGTTACGGAACCTCACTAATTGTGCAACGATGCTTCCATTTGATTTCCGGTGTGTCACGGAACCTTACGGATTGTGCATCAATATTTTCTTTTGTTTTCCGGCATGTCCCGGAATTTCACAAATTTCCTAATGATGGGTGCCAAGCACCTTACAAGGACCAAACAAAGGTCGCATGTCATCAAGCAAAGGTCCCCGGACGAAATTAGGGTATGACAGTTCCCATGGACCCGGGTAAAGGGCCCCTTTTCAACTCACCGTGTGTGCAAATAGTGTTGGTATTTGTGTGCATCAAATGAATAAACATCTATCTCATGCATACATTTAAAAAGCATACTAAAAGCATAAAAAATTTATATACAAGAATGTAAGAAAAATAAAAGGAAACCGACAAAATAGGAAGTCATGATATTGCACAAGATCAGAAGGCCTGACTCTCTAAAAACAGTCCCCAGCGGAGTCGCCAACTGTCGCAACCTACCTTACGGTGGGAGGGCGACGCGGGGCTCGTGGGTGCGTCTTCCAAGGGAGGAAAATGCGCGGAGTCGCCACCAATGTTTATTCGAGGAAAACGTCGGAAAAACCAGAAAAGACGTGGTCTACGAACTTTAAGTGTGAAAGTTTCGGGAGTTGTATTTACGCACGGGGAAGGTATTAGCACCCCACGCATCCGTCATAAGAGACGGCAGCCTTTAATTAAATGTGCAAACATGACTTCAATTTTTATGTTCCCTTTTACGTCTCTATTTCTTTTTGTACTTTTTATATTTTTTTATCTTTTTGCGGTCGACGAGGGTGTTTCCCTTGCTCCTACGTATTCCTTAATTGCGATAAGGAAATCAGACCTACGTAGTTCTTTGTGAACAAAGTGTTTGGTTTAGTTGTTTTTATCCTTTTTGCAAGATATGTTTTTATTGAATGAAAGGTCATTTAAGGCGTTGGACCATTAAACAAACTTTCGATTCTTTTGAAAAGAGAGAAGACATTAAGGCATTGGACCATTAACGATTATTTATTTTTTGAAAGAGGTAATAAAATTACATTTTGATTTTAGGCTTTTAGAAATCTACACTTAACTAATAAAAGCGGAAAAGACCATTTCAAGGCGTTGGACCTTTGAAAATGGCTTTTTTAGGCGATGGCAAAAGTTTGGTTTATGAATTGATTTTAGCCTTAGTTCCACTTTGGTTATTAGTTGATTCGATTAAGAAAAATCTCAAAGAGAAACGTCCGATTGATTTTTTTTGGTTTATTTTACTAGAAGATATTTTTTATCATTATATTATTATTTTACCTCTTTTTGGTTTCCAACGTGGTTACGACATGACCAAGCGGTCGGATTTCATTTTAAACGAAATTAACGGATATTACAACTCAAACGATCGGTGGAAATTTATTTTATTTTTTGATTAGGCGAGAAAATAACTTAAGCAAATGACTAAAACACGTCAAAAGGGGGTACGGAAAGTAAAGGAAATGAAAATAAAAGCACGTAAAAACAAATGAGGACCACTAAGGGTAGATAGAATGAATTGAAAAGTTCGCTTTCGAGAACTTATGGGTTGAAGACCGAAGAACGATGAAGAACGAGTGAAGAACGACTGAAAATCTTCGCGAAAATCCCCACGGAAACATTACGGAAACATTACGGAAGCGTCTCGGCTTGGATTTTCTTCACGGAACCAATTTTTTTCACTAATCTCAAGTGATTGTCGAATTACCAGGAGGGCTGAACAATTTTCCTCTTCACTTCTCCCCCTATTTATAGGAAAATGGGGGAGATGCTTGCCACCCAGCTCGCCCAAGCGAGCTAGGTTGCTTCCTCTAGAAGCAACCGCCTTTTGGAGGAATTTTCTGGAAGGCCCAAGTGGGTCTGGTTGCTATTTGCACCCCCATTTTTACTAAGTACACCCCTGCCTTTTTTTTGTGATTCTTTTTCCATAACGTTATGAAACTTTACAAATTTTGTAACGATACTTGTTTTCTTTCCGTAACGTTACGAAACCTTACGGATTATGTAATCATCCCCTTTTTGCCTTCTGGAATGTTACGGAATTTTAAGGATTATGCACTACCACTTCCTTTTAATTTCCGGCATGTCACAGAATTTCGCGGATTGTGCTACAATGCTTTCTCTTGACTTCCGGCATGTCACGGAACTTCACGAATCGCCTAACGATGGATGTCAAGTACCTCAAAGTGGTCAAACGAGGGTCGCATCCCAACAACGGATGGTCCCCGGACGAAATTAGGGTATGACACTATGTATTCCTCAATTGTGATAAGGAAATCAGACCTACGTAGTTCTTTGAGAACTAAACGTTGGTTAAGTTGTTTTTATCCTTTTTGCAAGATATATTTTGACTGAACAAATGTCGTTTAAGGCATTGGACCATTAAACAATCTTTTGATTTTGAAAGAAGAGAAACGTTAAGGCGTAGGACCATTAACGATCTATTGGGGTGGTCGACAAAAGCGGGACTTTTGCTCCTACGTATCCTCAATTGCGATGAGGAAATAAGACCTACGTAGTTCTTGAAAAAGCGGTAAAGTTACATGTTGATTTTATGCTTTTGAACGGTCCATGTTAACCGATAAAAGCGAATAGGACCGTTTAAGGCGTTGGACCTTAAAACGGTTTTTAGTGATTTTTGCGGACAAAGCTGGATTTGTGAGTTGATTTTAGCCTTAGTTTCACTTTGGTTATTAGTCAATCGATCCAAGGAAACTTCCAAAGAAAAACGTCCGATTAATTTTTTTTATTATTTTATTCAAAGATATTTTGATTATTTTATTATTATTTTGCTTTTTTTGGTTTAATCGAGGTTACAGCGTGAATGACCGGTTAGATTTTGTTTTAACAGTCATTAAACGAGATTACAATTCAAATGATCGGTGGAAATTTATTTGATTTTTGATTAGGCGAGAAAATGACTTAAATAAATGACTAAAGCACGTCAAAAGGGGGTATGGAAAGTATATGAAAAAAAAATAAAAGCACACGAAACAAGTGGGGACCACTAAGGGCACATAGAATGAATTGAAAAGTTAGATTTCGGGAACTTACCGGTTGAAGACTGAAAAACGACGAAGAACGAATGAAGAACGATGAAGAACGGTGGAAAATCTTCGCGAAATCACCCACGGAAACGTCTCGGAAGCGTTACGGAAGCACCTCAGCTTAGATTTTCTTCACGGAAACAATTTTTCTCACTAATTTTAAGGAATTCTCAGATATCAAGAGGGTTAAACATTTTTGTTCTGCCCTCCTCCCCCTATTTATAGGGGAAAAGAGGGTGGTGGTTGTCACCCAGCTCGCCCAGGCGAGCTGGGTTGCTTCCACCAGAAGGCACCGCCTTCTGTTGGAAGATCCTGGAAGGCCCAAGTGGACCTGATTGCTATTTGTACACCCCTGTTTACTAAATACACTCCCCTCTGCCCTTTTTTTGCTGATTCTTTTTCCGTAACGTTACGGAACTTTACGAATTATGTAACGATACTTGTTTTCTTTCCGTAATGTCACGAAACCCTATGGGTTATGCAATCATCCCTTCTTTGGCTTTTAAAATGTTACGAAACTTTACGGATTGCACATTAACACTTCCTTTCAACTCTCGACATGTCGCGGAACTTCATGGATTGCCTAACGATGGGTGTCAAGTACCTCGAAGTGGTCAAGCGAGGGTCGCATCCCAACAAACACATGGTCCCCGGACGAAATTAGGGTATGACAGTTAGAATGGAAGACTAAAGACATTACACAATCTAAACCTTAGATGGAATACTAACACACTAGCAACTATACATTCTCTTTGTTTTTATGAAGCATTCTTCTTCACAATACTTTGTGATCTGAAGTTCTGTTAAGAATGATGAAGTTTAACTACTTTTGAATGACATATCAGTTGATCTTCATAAAAAAGGATCAACTTTAAGTATTTATTGTAGAAGCAAATGCCTTTGGTGTTTTGATGATGATCATGATGATTTGATGCAAATGATGCAAATGGGATTTTCAAGTTTAAATTCAAGACAAAGATTCAAGAATACAAGCCACAACTTCAAGATGATCACTAGTATTTTAGGAAGGGAATTCCTAATTGATATAGCGAAAGGTTTGACCAAGTAATTTAAGTTAAAAAGTGTTTTTCAAGAGATTTACTCTGTAATCGATTACCAGTGGCTAAAAATGCTTTACAACAGCTACTAAATATTTGAATTCAAATTTTAGACTGTGTAATCGATTACACAATATTGGTAATCGATTACCAGCAGTTAATGAACGTTTTAATTCAAATTTTGAAAGTTGTAATCGATTACACAAATCCTGTAATCGATTACCAGACAAGATTTTCAGAAAAATATTTCTAAGAGTCACAACTTCTCAAAAGGCTTTTACATGACCACCAATGGTCTATATATATGTGACTTAGAACACGAATTTGCTAAGAGTTTTTTCAGAACAACAAGTGTTTATTCTCTCAAAAAGCAAAATCGTTTTATCCTCTTAAGAATTCCTTGGCCAATTCAATTGCAATTCATTAAGGAATCATTTGAGTGCTCAGATTGTAAAATCTATCTCTTTCAAGAGAGATTCATTCTTCTTCTCTTTCTAATTCTCTAAGGGATTAAGAGACCGAGGGTCTCTTGTTGTAAAAGAATTCTAAACACAAAGGAAGGATTGTCCTTGTGCGTTTAGAACTTGTAAAAGGATTTTACAAGATAGTGGAACTCTCAAGCGGGTTGCTTGGGAACTGGACGTAGGCACAAGGGTGTGGCCGAACCAGTATAAATCTGAGTTTGCACTTTCTCTTCCCTTAAACTCCTTTATTTATTATTGTTTTATATTTATTATTCAAATTGTTCTATTTGAATCAATATTTAAGAAGTTCATTATTAAGGGAATTTGTAACTTGAATAGAAAGTGAAATAGAATTTTAATTAGGGAAATAGTTTGTAATAAGATTCAACCCCCCCTTCTTAAGATATCTAAGGCCACTTGTCTAACATTTATCCTTTCTCAGCTAACATCATAATCTCCATTCTGATGTTGCATCAAAATGCGAGTGAATAGGCAATTTAGTCCCTGAGATTGTAACCATTTTGCATATAAGTCCCTAACTTAATTTTAAATTCAAAATAGTCCCTATCTTTACATCCGTTATACAAATAAGTCTTTCCTATTAAAATGTAATTTCCTCCATTAGTCAAATGTCTATTTGGAAAACCTTAGTCCATGTAAGCAACCCAATGTGGCAAGTTTGAGTCCAAGTCAGCAATCCCATGTGACAAGGACTGAATTGCGAAATTAGGAAAATTTAGGTTAAAAAGCAATCAAAAAAGAAGTAAACGCATTTTCCCCCACAACGCAGTTTCACTGTCTTACTGCTTGTAGGGTTTTTTAACTATTTGCAGTTTGTTCTTCCCTCCACTACATTCCCTTTGTCGGTGATTGTGAGTCTTCGCGCTTGGCAGTCAGGTTGGTGGTTTTTTTGCATTCATTTTCATTTTCATTGTTTTGGTGGATTCATTTGGGGTTTTATATGTTCAAGGGTTTTCATTTGCATTGTCTACGCGCTTCGTAGGGAGGTTTATGGTCCTTTATTATTTTCATTGATGATGCTCTATTTTTATAGATGACATTGCATGTTGTTGTGTGATGTGCCTATGTTTGAGTTTGAGTTAGGTTTTTTATTTCCTAATATATGGCAATGTTTGTGGTTTCTGATTGTGAGGAATGGATGACAATATAACTTTAATATTGCACCATGGAGGAAGATTCACTCCTGTGCCAGTGATGGAAAGGTTGAATATATAGGCAGAGAATTTGACATTTTGGAGGATATATCTGCAGATTGGATGAATGAATTTATCTTATATGATCTGGTGAAAGCTTGTAAGAAGTATAGCAATATAGGAGATTGTTTTTGGTTGATTGATAATGACTTAGATTTTAATCATGGGTTAAGGAGTTGTACAACTGATGGAGATATATTACACTTAGTGAGGGATGCTTTTGAAAATGAGAATGAGATAAATGTTTATTTTCATCATGAAGTAGATCCAATTTTAGAAGTCCCACAGATGTTGTACTTGGAATGTCATCCAATTCCAGAAGCTGTTGAGAATAAGGATGATTTAGATGATGTACCTATTGCTGGCCATGAGGAAGGTAAGTTTTAATTCATCTGTACTTGGTCCAACATCGTTACCATAATTAATTAATATGATTTATTTTTACTTGATCACCATTGATGCAGATGTTGGTGGTGGAGAGAGAGAGGTTGGTGACGGTGAGCAGAGAGATGTTGGCGAGCAGAGGGATGCTGATGCTAGTGAGCAGAGAGATGTTGGTGAGCAAATGGATGCTGATGCTGGTGAGTAGAGAGATGATGGTGGTGAAGAGAGAGATGTTGGTGGTGATGAGGAGGAAAAGGAAGTTGACAGTGATGAGTGGTTTACAGATTTCTCTTGTATGAGGAATGAAGTTGAAGTTGAAGTTGAGAGAGATGGTTATCATTCAGAGGAGCTGAAAATCCCCATTAGTAGTGATGATGAAGATGAGGATGTTGAAGTTTATCCTCAATATAGTCAAAGTAGTGGATTTGGTCAATAGAAGATGGAATTAGGGATAGAGTTTGGTACTTTGGATGAATTTAAATCTGCCTCGAGGGAGATAGCATATTCATGGGCAGGGAGTTCAAGTGGAAGAAGAATGATAAATAGAGGGCTAGAGCAAAATGCAAGAAGGCATCTTGTGATTGGGAGATCTACTATGCAAAGAATGAAGTTAGAAACACTTTTCAGATAAAGTCATTTAAGCATAACCATAATTGCTACAGAGAAGTGAACAACAAACAAGCAAATAGAGAGTAGGTGGTTAGCAAACTTGAGGGAAAACTCAGAATCCAGCCAACCCTTAAATGTGGTGAAGCTTTGGATTATTTCGAGCAAGAGTTTGGAGTTCACATTGAAGTTACAAAGATGTGGAGAGCCATGAAAGAAGCAAAGCAACTAGTGGAAGGGAATGAGAGGAAACAATATGTCAAAGTATTTGATTATGCACATGAGTTGTTGAGGAGCAATCCTGGATCAACACAATGCCAAGTCCAGAAGGTCCACCATAATTTCAGAGGCTATATATTTGTCTTGCTAGCGGTAAAAAGGGGTTTGTTGCTGGATGTAAACCATTCATAGGTTTAGATGGATGTTTCCTAAAGAGTGCATTTAGAGGAAACTTGCTCTCCGTTGTTGGGGTTGATGGCAATAACCACATCTTTGTTATTGCTTATGCTATGGTGGACATTGAGAACAAAGAAAATTGGAAATGGTTTTTAACTTTGTTGCATGAAGATCTTAGGGATTACATACAGAATGGATGGGATTTCATGTCAGACATGCAAAAGGTATAACATGGTGTGATTTTCAATTATTATCATAAGTTGGGTATTTAATTGAAGTTAATGACATAAGCTAGGGACTAGTCCAAAAGTATTTACTACACTGCTACATTTTTCAGGGACTTATTCCAGCTTTACAGGACGTCATGCTTGTTGCACCTCATAGATTTTGTGCCTTGCATCTTTGGAAAAATTTTACAAAGCAATGGAAAAGCAAAGAACTTAAAGGAATTGTCTAGCAATGTGAAAAAACCACTACTATTGCTGAGTTTGAAGGCCATATGGCCCATTTGAAGAAAATCAACTGCCAGGCTTGGGAGTACATGAATAAATGGCCCAAGCAAGCATGGACAAAAGCCCATTTCAGTACAATGCCCAAAGTGGACAACATATGCAACAACACATGTGAGGTATTCAATTCCAGGATTCTGCAGTATAGGTGCAAGCCTATTATCACCATGCTTGAAGAAATTAGAAGTTACATCATGAGAACCATGGCTGCCCGCAAGGTTAAACTTTCTGGAAAGCTTGGACCATTATGTCCAGTTCAGTACAAAAGACTAGAAAAAAAGATTCATTTTGCTAATCGATGGACTCCAATTTGGTGTGGTGATAGCATGGGCCTTAGATATGAGGTCCACATGTGGGGGAATAAGGTTGAGGTCAATTTAGCTGAATGAACATGCACTTGAGGACATATGTCATGAGTGGCTGTCAATAGAGGCTTATAATAAGACATACCTGCATTTTTATTGAACCAGACCAAGGACCACAATATTGGGCCCAGACATAGTATGCACAACCTGTTCCACCACATAAAAAGGTCCAAAGAGGAAGGCCTAAGAAAAATAGAAGGAGATCTGTAGATGAAGACAATGTCATAGGACATAGGCTAAAGGGGAAATTGCCTAACTTTACATCTAGAAGGTGTGACCAAACCAATCATAACATCAGAAGCTACAAAAATATTGGAGTTCCTATTAGGCCAAAGAAATATGTTGCACCACCAACTTCAAATGAGGATGACCACCTACTATCTCAAGATAAGCAAGCTTTGAATGAGGCTGAAGAAGTTGCTGCTCATGTTCAACAAGATCTGGTGGAGATTAATGTATCTCAGCCTAATTGGTCACAAGATAGTGACATGGAGTTGATGGTAAATATTTGTCACAACAATGTATTTTTATCTCAACCTAATTTGTTGCAGCACTCTATTTTTATATATTACAAGTTTTATTCATGTTTGGCATTTGCATGTAGGTCTCTGCAACTATTGTTCCACCAATAGCAAGGAATAAGCTAAACATAACAAGAGCCAAACAAAGGAAGGTTGCTGATAAAAATGATGCAGTATAAAGAATGAAGAAATCTAAAGACCCATTTTTTCTTGTATTTTGTTATTAGGATGTGTAGTTGTATATTTTGAAAGCTTCACTGGTACGTGAAATGATGTAAACATTATGGCCTGCTAAACAATTGCTTCTAACTACCATGCTTTGGTATGTCAAATGAAATTATGGCTGAGCCTTTTTAGTCTCTGGATTAGGATGTGTTTGCTGACATTTGAAAAATAACGACATGATTTAATGTCATGTTTCTTCTCTTTCTTTTATAAATTATACACTCTGTTGGATTTGGAGTTGGAGTAGGACCACCTGGTTTAGGGCTACTTCAATAACTTCAAAAAGCTATACAACAACAAATTATATTTAATAAACTGCAAATTTCAGCAACAAATTATATTTAATTGAAATGGGTAACTGACAGTAGCAACAAATTTCTTCCTACTACAATTACAATATCAAAAGATGTTATTACACATTTTACCTAAAATACATTCCCCCTAAAACTAACATTACAGTTAAAAATGAAAAACCTAACAACACAATGTTTGTTAAATTTCTCATTTTCTTCTACAAAGCTTCAATTTGTAGCCTCAAATCAACCACTACTATTGCTTCTCTTGAGATAGAAGAAAAATTAGAAACTTGGTTTTCTTCTTCAAGCCATTGAAAAAATTGACAGTTATCTAGGTCTGTTTGGGGCAATGCACAAGTATAGAATAGCCTTCATTGGTTCCTCCTTGTTATTGCAGTTCGAATAGTTGCATGTCTTCCATGGTGGCATTGCCGAATGAAACTACCAGAAAATGCACAACAACTGCCACTTGCAGACATGGAGAAATCAAGTGAACAAGAAGAAGCAAAGGGTAGTTACAAGCAAGACAAGAAGAAGCAACTGAGCGTCAGAGGAGAAGAAGAAGAAGCAACTCAGCGTGAGAAACCAGCAACTTCATAAACCCTAATTTATTTGGGGAAGAAGAAGAAGCAAACTTGCATGAGAGATGATTTATAAATGCAGACTTTAGTGCCATGTTGGACAGTCTACGTGGCACTAAATTTCCACCAATGCACCTCACTAATGACATCACATGAGAATTTAACGACAAGGACTATTTTGCAAAAACTATGTAAAGATAGGGACTATTTTGAATTTAAAATTAAGTTAGGGACTAATATGCAAAATGGTTACAATCTCAGGGACCAAATTGTCTATTCACTCATCAAAATGCTCATCAAAGAGGTTCCTCAGAATGACCACCTCAAAATGAGAGACTATAGTTTCTTGAGTGGAAACCCTTTGTAAGGTGAAGATTTGTATTTGTGCAATCCAAACATAGTAACCTCTTTTCAATTGAAAGTCCAACAATGGATGGCAAGGTTGAAATCCAATAGTGTTGTTGGTCTAATGGAAGCTGGGTGTGAAGTCCAGTGGGTGTACTAGAAGGTTGTTGAAATCCAGTGGTTACTGGTTCAGTAGTGGTTGGTTATGTTAGTGAAATATCATCTTTAAGAGTGAGGGCAGGATGTAGCCCAAGGTTTGGGTGAGCTAGTATAAATATCATTGTGCGTAACCTTATTTTCTCTTTCTGAACTAATTTTGTTTATTCATCTGTTAACTAGTTCAAGTTAAATCCTTAAGACAAGAAAACCTTTCAGAAATATATCTAAAACCACTACTAATAATAAGGGATTCCACGACGGTTTGTTGGGGCCTCTCATGATGGTGTTTAGCGATACCACAGTCGTAGAAAGTTGTCTATTTTCCACAGTTGTTTTAAAACCATCGTGTAATTTGTTATGTTTTTACAATAAAAGCCTTTACTACGTCTAATTTTACATTGGTTTTCTTAGAAACCGTCATAGAAAATTCAACTTCAACATCATTTTCCCAAAAAACTGTCATAGAAAGTGTCTCTCCTACGATGATTTTGTGAAAAATCGATGTTAATGTTAAATTTTCTATGATAGTTCTTTTGAACCGGTGTAGTTTTAAATTTTTTTTAATATTCATTTCATTTTAATTATCTTAAAAACCATTTATTGATTTTGAAAACTTGAACATGTATCTAAAACTTATAATATTGAAATAAACTATAGAACGAAAAAGACTTCAATCAAGTAAATAGTGTCCAAAATATTCACTCACAAACAAAAGATACAAAATATCAAGGAAAAATAGTCCAGTGTATAACATGGGAACAAGTTAAACAATGGTATAGTCTATAATGTTTGTTCTTAAATTTATGACAATGGTCCTATGAATTTTGGATACCTGTGCATATATCAACTTAAGCCATGTCACTAGATCCATTGCCTACATAGATTGAATAACCATTTATATCCTCACCCAATGCTTTAAATGGTGTCTCATAAAAATCCAATGAGAGTACAAGACTCCTCACTGAGCAAACATATCATAAAGACAAACCTACTCAGAAGACCAAGATTGTAAATAAAGAGTAATGAAAAAACAAATAATTTAGTAAATTTCCAGAGGAAAAAAAATAATAGAAAAAAATTGTCTTTCTGAATAGAAAATGTTACGAAAAAAAACTACAATTTGAAATCATATTACTCATTTTATATTTGTTAATAAAATGGGAAATATCTCATGTGACTTAAAAGACATGTACTTGAGTATTCTTTTGAAAAACAATTCTCACAAAATATCATTTTCATTTCTCTATAATTCTAGGTTTAGAGCAACTTACTAATCCTTCTCAATAGTTTCTACCACAACTTTTTTCAAGGATATCAAAGAGTTATATTCCATGCATTATTAGATATAAAAAATATATTTCTTCACTTATGTTAGAATGAGAAGAATCCACTAATTAAATTTACATGATGCCCATTGGTGCTAACAACAAATTTTGGATGGTCATCTTTCATAAGAAATGTAGTAGATGTGAACTAAAGTAGGTATAAAAATACCAAGGTTATCCTTGAGTGGCTGCATAGGTTAAAAGAATTTGTAAAATCAAGCATTAAAAATAGTGCACCAACTGTAGCTCAATTTATGCAGGTTTCTATGTCTAACTAGAAGAGCACAAAGTCTGCTATAAAGAATCTGGAGGTCCAAGTGTGACAGCTCGCAAAACAGTTGGCGGATAGGTCATCAAGCAGATTTAGTGCTAACACTAAGAAAAATCCAAATGAAGAATGTAAAGCTGTCGTGACAAGGAGCAGAATGGCAACCCATGTGGATGAAAGAAAAGTTGAGAAGAAGATGGAGGAACATAAACAATAGCTAACAGTTGAGCTGGCACTTAACCCGGTTGATGATTTAGTTGAACTTGAAGAAATTGTTGAGGAAGCAGAAGGTGATGAGAAGGAGAGACACCAATAAGAGACTGTCAAGAGAAAATAAAGAAGAAGGAAGAAAAAGAAAAAGAAATAAAAGAAAAAGAAGAAAAGGAAAAAAAGTTGAAAAATGAGAAACAAAAAGAGAAGGTTGTTGAGATTGAAAAGAAGAAGGGCAAGAGTGAGGCTAAGATAGAAAAGAAGAAAGTGGCTACTCCTGTTGAATGCAAGGAGGTACCTTATCCATTGGTACCCTCCCGGAAAGATAAAGAGTGACATTTGGACAGATTTCTTGATATCTTCAAGAAACTGGAAATTACTTTGCCATTTGGAGAAGACTTCAGCAAATGCCACTCTATGCCAAATTTTTGAAGGATATGTTAACCAAGAAGAATCGCTACATCCATAGTGACAAAATTTTTGTGAAAGGTAACTATAGGGCTGTGATTCAACGCATTCTTCCACCCAAGCACAAAGATCCTAGAGTTGTCACGATACCATGTTATATTGGTGAGGTTGATGTAGGCAAAGCTCTCATAGACTTGGGAGCTTGTATCAATTTAATGCCTCTTTCCATGTGCCGGTGACTTGGAGAGATAGAGATAATGCCTACACGCATGACCCTACAGTTAGCTGACCGCTCCATCACAAGGCCATATGGAGTTATTGAAGATGTTTTGGTGAAGGTTAAACACCTTATATTTCCAGTTGATTTTGTTGTCATAGATATAGAAGAGGATGCTGACATTCCTCTCATTCTTGGTCGCCCATTCATGTCTACTGCAAGCTGGGTGGTGGACATGGGGAAGAAGATATTGCATATGGGCATAGAAGATCAGAAGATCAGCTTTGATTTGTTCCATGAGGACAAAGATCCACCTCGCCAAAATGTCTATCTGAAAGTGCATGTGATGGAGGAAAAGAGACCTCAAAAGAAGATCCTTAAAGTAGGAACTCTTCTGGATCCTGGATAACAGGACGATGCATCAAGCTAGTGACGTTAAAGGAGCGCTTACTGGGAGGCAACCCAGCTTTTCTTTCCCTTTGCTATTTTTCATTCTTACCTCTTGCATGTAGTTAGGATATCTTGCTTGTGATTGTGATTAATTTCAGCTTGTTTAGTAATGAACAAGGGGTTGTGAGCTTGTGTGAAGAGATAGACAGGAAAAGACTTGGAATTTTTTTTTGCAATTGTCTATCTGCTAAGTGTAGACCTTGCACTAAGCGCTCAGTCTTCACGCGCTAAGCCGAGCATGCTCGCACTAAGTGCACAGACCCCTGATTGGTTGGTTAAATAGTTCAGTTAAGCGCACATCACTATGCTAAGCCCCATATCTTTGCGGTAATTGAACTTTAACATGTGGGCTTAGTGTGGATGATGAGCTAAGCGCCACTTCTTCTCTATAAACATTTCATTGTAGCAACGCTAAGCGTGCTATCCTACGGTAAGCCCTAGATCCATTTTGTAACTTGAGCTTTTAAGTTGGGCTTAGCTGGCCAGGAGGCGCTAAGCGCCAATCTCTTACGATTTTTGAACTCTTGAAAGTGCGCTTAGCGCTCCTGTTGTGCTATGCCTAAACTACTCTCTGTAAGTTGAAGCTTGATGGTACACTAACTCTCACACCTCAGGCTAAGCGCATATTGCAGAAAAAAATTTGGTGTTGCAGAAAGCGCTAAGCGCAGCTTGTTGTGCTAAGCCCCAAATGCTTATAGGATTTTACAACTTCGAGTTGGGCTTAGCGCAAGGCTAGGCTAAGTGCTTGGGTTTTAAACTCAAATGTCACGTTGACACGCTAAGCACACCTAAGCGCTAAGCATGCCATATGAATTTTAGTTTTTAAAAAACAAAGGCAGAGGTGTAGAAGCAAGCTTCATGATGATGAAACTTCATGATGATGAATCAAGTTGATTCAAGTAGTTTTGATGATAACAAAGACGATGACAAAAATCCCAAAGAATGATTTCAAGATCGAGTCAACAAGTTCAAGATCAAGATTAATTTCAAGTTTCATGAGAAAAAATCAAGAAGATTCAAGAATCAAGAGAAGTTTGATTTCAAGATTCAAGAGAAAATGAATTCAAGATTCAAGAGAAGAAATCAAGAAGACTTCACAAGGGAAGTATTGAAAAGATTTTTCAAAAAACAAACATAGCACAATTTTTGTTTTTCAAAAGAGTTTTTCTCAAAATTTTCTAAGTTACCAGAGTTCTTACTCTCTGGTAATCGATTACCAGTTTCCTGTAATCGATTACGAGTGGCAAAGTTTGATTTCAAAAGTTTTTAACTGAATTTCCAATGTTCCAATTGATTTCAAAATGGTGTAATCGATTACAAGATATTGGTAATCGATTACCAGTGTATCTGAACGTTGAAATTCAAAATCAATTGTGGAGAGTCACATCCTTTCATAAAATGCTTTGAGTAATCGATTACATGGTTTTGGTAATCGATTACCAGTGACAAGTTTTGAATAAAAATCAAGAGATGCAACTCTTCCAATGATTTTCAGGATTTTCTAAAGGTTATATCTCTTCCAATGGTTTTCTTGAACAGACATGAAGAGTCTATAAAAGCAAGACCTTGACTTGCATTTAAAGAACAATTAATAATTACAACTTTTACACACAACTTTTTGATAACCTTTCGATATCTTTCTTCTTCTTCCTTTGCCAAAAGCTTTCTAAAGTTTTCTGGTTTCAAAACCTTGTTCTTTCATAGGAAAAAAAAAGAGTGTGCTATATCTTTTCATTCTCTTCTCCCTTTGCCAAAAAGAATTCGCCAAGGACTAACCACCTGAATTCTTTTTGTGTCTCTCTTCTCCGTTTTCCAAAAGAACAAAGGACTAACTGCCTGAATTCTTTTGTGTCTCCCTTCTCCTTTTTTCAAAGAATTCAAAACGACACAGTATGGGAATTCTTTTGATTCTTCCCTTTCCCTTAAACAAAAGATTTCAAAGGACTAACCGCCTGAGATATCTTTTGTTTCCCCTTCACAAAGTTTCAAAGGACTAACCGCCTGAGAACTTTGTCTTAACACATTGGAGGGTACATCCTTTGTGGTACAAGTAGAGGGTACATCTACTTGGGTTGTTGTAACTGAGAATAAGAGAGGGTACATCTCTTTTGGATCGGTTCAAGTGGAGGGTACATCCACTTGGTCTTTACAAAGATAACAAGGGAGTGTACATCCCTTGTGGATATTTGCTGGTAAAGGATTTTACAAGGTTGAAAAGAAATCTCAAGGACCGCAGGTCGCTTGGGGATTGGATGTAGGCACGGGTTGTTGCCGAACCAGTATAAAACTCTTGTGTTTGTCTTCTTCTTCCCTACACTCTTTAATTTCCGCTATGCACTTTAATTATCGCTTTTACTTTTGGTTAAGTTTCTATTTCTGTTCTTTAAATTCTTAACATTATAGTAAAAGCCTAATTGAATTTAGTAACATTAAGAATGATAGATTTTTAATTAGTAAAGACTCATTAATAATTAATTCAACCCCCCCCCCCTTCTTAATTATTCTGAGGCCACTTGATCCAACAAGTGGTATCTGAGCAGGTATCTTGTAGAAAGTTTAACCACTTCAAGATTAATGGCCTCTTCAAATTCTTTGTTTCCTGGAGGAAATTCCATCCATAGGCCACCTATCTTCAATGGTAAGGGTTACCACTATTGGAAAACCCCTATGCAGATTTTCATTGAAGACATAGATTTAAACATTTGGGAAGCAATAGAAATAGGACCTTACATACCCACCGTAGTAGATGCAAGTACTAGCACCACAACACAAAAACCTAGAGATAAGTGGACAGAAGAAGATAGGAGAAGAATCCAGTATGATCTTAAAGCCAAAAACATTATTACTTCAGCCCTTGGAATAGATGAGTATTTTAGAGTGTCAAATTGCACAAAGGCCAAGGAGATGTGGGATACTCTCCAACTTACACATGAAGGCACCACTGATGTGAAAAGATCTAGAGTCAACACCCTTACACATGAATATGAATTGTTTAGGATGAACCCTAATGAAAACATCCATAGTATGCAAAAAAGATTCACACATATAGTTAACCATCTTGCCTCTTTAGGAAAAATCTTCCCTAATGAAGATCTAATTAATAAAGTTTTAAGATGCTTAAGTAGGGAATGGCAGCCCAAGGTAAGTGTTATTTCTGAAAGTAAAGATCTTTCCTCTATGTCTCTTGCTACTTTGTTTGGAAAATTGCAGGAACATAAAATGGAACTCCAACGTCTAAATCAAAATGAAGAAACCGACAAAAAGAAAAGAAGCATAACACTTAAAGCCTCTTCATCAATGCAAGAAGAAAATGAAGAAGAAGAATCAGAAGATGAAGAAGACTTCTCACTTTTTGTGAAGAAGTTTCAAAAATTTGTTAAGAAGAGAAGAATCGAGAGGCGACAAATCTTCAAAATAGAAAAAGATCTCAAGAAGATTCTCAAATTCTTAGATGCTACAAATGCAATCAACTTGGCCACATCAAAGCAAATTGTCCCTCAAATAAGGAATGGCCTGAGAAATGTGATAAGAAAAGGTATGAAGAAAGAAAGACCAAGAAGGCCTACATTGCATGGGATGACAATGACTCATCCAATGGTTCATAGAAAGAGATCAACCTTCTAACCAAGGACTATGAAAGCGATGAGAACATCTCTCAAGAAAATTATACACAAAAGTAAAAAGAATGACTTCCATCTTTGAAGATTTTGATACTTTAATCATGAAAAAGGTAACATCAAAACCATTCTCTTTTAAAATTTATTTTGGTTGAAATTTTCCTTTCAATTAATTTGATTATGATGACTAACAAAATTTTGTTTGTTTGTCTTGATTGATTGAAATTGTAAGTATGTGTTTATATGTTCTTGATTGAGTTTATTTTTCCTTTCTCAAAGCATGAAGTCTTCTTTTAAATATTTTGATAATGTCTATGATCATTATTTTTTGTGTTGATTATTTTGATATAATTAAATGTATACATATTTTTTTAAAAAAATAATTATGCATGATTTTGAATGTGATATGTGAATTACTTGATTAAAGTTCTTCCATAAAGTGTTTTCAAAATTTAATGTTATATATTCTTTTAAAAAAAATATTTTGATATCCATTCAAATCCCTTTTCCCTTAAAAGTCATTCAACATTTAGTTTTGGCTGAAATGCTCTCTGGTAATCGATTACAACAATAGTGTAATCGATTACAAGTAGTTAAGAAGGATGTAATCGATTACCAAATATTGTAATCGATTACAACGCGTCCCTGCTCCTGTATATTCAGATTTAAAAATCTGAAAACTGCAACCCTTCATTCTCTCGCGAAACCCTCATTCCCAATTCTTCTTTCTGCCATATCTCACTCAATTCTTGTCCAAATCACTCCCCACAAAGCCCAAACTTTATCTTTTTTCTTTCTCTTTCATTTGAACCGATTGAAATTTTAAATAACTTCCTCAAATGGTGTAACCATCAAAGAAGTGCAAAGGATCCTCGAGTCGAAGCCAACGACATTTCGAGACTCAAGAAACGCAAATTCCCTCCTCCATTTCCTCTTCCTCACTGTTCTCAATGGAAAAACAACAGATACGGTACACAAATCTATTCTCTTCTCGTTCCATTATCGATCCAAAATTCATTGACATGGATTTCTTTTCCAATGAGAGTTTTGAATGCATTTAGTCATTTGAAAACTCCAATCTCATTCCTTTCATGTCTTTAAAATTTCTTGTTTACACTGAATTAGTTAAAGCCTTATATTCTAACCTAGAAATTCAAGAAGGCACTTTGATTTCTGAAGTTTATGGGATAAAAATGGTCATTGACCAATCCCTATTCTATGACTTGACCCAATTATCTAGTGAAGGTGTACCATTTGAAGGTTCACTGAATGATGATTGGAAGTTTGATTTCTCTGTGCATGATGCCCACCGGTTTGTTTGCACCAACCAAGCAGATATGACCAGAAGGCTTCTTGCCGGTTCATTGGCTTTTGAAAGCCGCATCCTTCATTATCTCATTGTGCGTATTTTGCTTCCAAGATCTTCAAACCTTGCACAGGTTTCTGAGGAAGATCTTATTGTCATGTGGGCTTTTCATAAAGGCCGACAAATTGATTGGGCATACTTAGTTCGATATCGCATGCATAATGTATTGCGATTAAATGCTCCATTGCCATATCCACACCTAGTCACTCTCTTCCTTCAACACTTGAGCATCCCTCTTGATTCTGAACCTTATGTTCCAATCAAGAGATCCTTCTTAATCGGTGCCGCTGTGATTGCATCCTTTGGTTACCGTAAAGAGCATGATGGCTCTTGGGTAAAAAGGGTGCTCAACCCATTGATGAAGAAGGACACTTACCAGTTGGAGAAGATTTCTCTCTTCTTCAAAGGATTTTGGATAGGTTTGATGGTCTTCAAACCTTTGTTGGTGAAAGGTTTGATGCTTTGGAGTTACAAGTGGACATGCGATTCGATGAGATGGATTCAAGGATCACCAAGGTTAAAGGAGATGTCTCTTACATCCGCACATGCTTTGATCTACCACCACCACCACCATCTTAGTTTTTAATTTTAAAATTATGAGTACTTTGATTTCTAGCCGTGTATTTGGCTATATTATTATGACATTTGAACATTTAGTATTTCTTTTATTTGCTTAGTATGACTAAACATTTATGAATTATGTTATATGACTATGTGGTTTATAATTGGGTTATTCATGTTTTTGCTTCATGATTGGTTTAGATTTCTCAATGAATGTCATGTATGGTTAGTCATTTATGTATGTTTTATATTTGTTATGCACTTTGGCTTTTTATTGATGCCAAAGGGGGAGAGAAAATAGGGATTAAATCAAGAACTCACATAATTAAATAACTTCATTTCAAGAGAAGCTTAAACTCAAAAACAAAGGGGGAGAATGTGGAGAATTAAGTGAGTTATCGACTAGGAAAAAGAATGTGTATGTGTTTCTTGATTTCAGGGTTGTCATCATCAAAAAGGGGGAGATTGTAGAAGCAAGCTTCATGAAGATGAAACTTCATGATGATGAATCAAGTTGATTCAAGTAGTTTTGATGATAACAAAGATGATGACAAAAAGCCCAAAGAATGATTTCAGGATTGAGTCAACAAGTTCAAGATCAAGATTAATTTCAAGTTTCATGAGAAGAAATCAAGAAGATTCAAGAATCAAGAAAAGTTTGATTTCAAGATTCAAGAGAAGAAATCAAGAAGACTTCACAAGGGAAGTATTGAAAAGATTTTTCACAAAACAAACATAGCACAGTTTTGTTTTTCAAAAGAGTTTTTCTCAAAATTTTCTAAGTTACCAGAGTTTTTACTCTCTGGTAATCGATTACCAGTGGCAAAGTTTGATTTCAAAAGCATTTAATTGAATTTTCAACGTTCCAATTGATTTGAAAATGGTGTAATCGATTACAAGATATTGGTAATCGATTACCAGTGTATCTGAACGTTGAAATTCAAAATCAATTTTGAAGAGTCACATCCTTTCATAAAATGCTTTGAGTAATCGATTACATGGTTTTGGTAATCGATTACCAGTGACAAGTTTTGAATAAAAATCAAGAGATGTAACTCTTCCAATGATTTTCAGGTTTTTCTAAAGGTTATAACTCTTCCAATGGTTTTCTTGACCAGACATGAAGAGTCTATAAAAGCAAGACCTTGACTTGCATTTAAAGAACAATTAATAATTACAACTTTTACACACAACTTTTTGATAACCTTTTGATATCTTTCTTCTTCTTCCTTTGCCAAAAGCTTTCTAAAGTTTTCTGGTTTCCAAACCTTGTTCTTTCACAGAAAACAAGAGTGCGCTATATCTTTTCATTCTCTTCTCCCTTTGCCAAAAAGAATTCGCCAAGAACTAACCGCCTGAATTCTTTTTGTGTCTCTCTTATCCCTTTTCCAAAAGAACAAAGGACTAACCGTCTGAATTCTTTTGTGTCTCCCTTCTCCCTTTTTCAAAGAATTCGAAACGACACAGTCTGAGAATTCTTTTGATTCTTCCTTTTCCCTTATAAAAAAGATTTCAAAGGACTAACCGCCTGAGAACTTTGTCTTAACACATTGGAGGGTACATTCTTTGTGGTACAAGTAGAGGGTACATCTATATGGGTTGTTCTAACTGAGAACAAGAGAAGGTACATCTCTTATGGATCAGTTCAAGTGGAGGGTACATCCACTTGGCCGTTACAAAGAGAATAAGGGAGGGTACATTCCTTGTGGATCTTTGCTTGTAAAGGATTTTACAAGGTTGAAAAGAAATCTCAAGGACCGCAGGTCGCTTGGGGATTGGATGTAGGCACGGGTTGTTGCCGAACCAGTATAAAACTCTTGTGTTTGTCTTCTTCCCTACACTCTTAAATTTCCGTTGTGCACTTTAATTATCGCTTTTACTTTTGGTTAAGTTTCTATTTCTGTTCTTTATTTTCTTAACATTATAGTAAAAGCCTAATTGAATTTAGTAACATTAAGAAGGATAGATTTTTAATTAGTAAAGATTCATTAATAATTAATTCAACCCCTCCCCCTTCTAAATTATTCCGAGGCCACTTGATCCAACAAGAGGTACTTGGATTGCTACCTTTGCACCCAAACCTCTACACCCTATTAACCTTGAACAAATTCTTTTGCTTTCTACTATGTGTGTACTGCTTCTCTGCATCATCTTTACTTCATCTCAAGAACAATCCAAGTAAGTTAGCACATTTCTATTTTTATTTTTCATTCTTCAAACCTTAGGATAGATGACTTCTTGTTTTTCTTAGTTTGTTGTTGTTAGCTTAAGATTATTACTTTTAGGGTTAGTCAATGTAGGAATTTAGGTAACCTAGAAGCCCATTAGGGGCAATGTGGCTGAAATGGGGTGAAGACCCCTGAAGTTCTATCTGGAAATCGCAATGAACACGCTAAGTGCACCCGTGCGCTTAGCTTGTTCATCACAACTGTTAAAATTTTAGATTTCCAGATGAACGGGCTAAGCGGACCATGTCGCGCTAAACGCGTTCATCCCTGCCGATGAACTTAAGTGATAAGCCCATTTAGTGTATCCATGCACTAAGAGGGACCAGTGTTCTGACATTTAGCGTAGCAAGTCTGGCTAAGCGCCACTTTGCTTCTGTCAGTTTTCCTGTGTAATAAGGCTAAGCGCATTTGTGCGCTAAGCCCTTGTTGTGTGTTGAGCTAAGCACCCTGCTACACTAAGCTCAACTCCATCACTATTTTTAAAGTTTTTTTAGTACGGCTAAGCGCACCCTGTGCGCTAAGCCTGAGTGTTATTCGATTGAGGCTGAGCTAAGCACCAGCATGCTGCGCTAAGCTCCAACCCTCTTTGGTTTTGAAAATTGTAGACTTAGGCTAAGCTCAGCTGTGTGCTAAACCTATTCTGCAAAAAAAAAAATATATTTTTTGTGTCTTCGAGCTAAGCATCGGCTTGCTGCGCTTAGCGCCTAAGTAAACTTTCACAAGGCGTGCTAAGCTCAGCATGTTGTGCTAAGCGCCCAATCAAAATTTCAATTTTATTTTTCTGTTTTTGTGAAAATAACCTGTACTAATCTTTGTGTTATGTCTTATATTTTGCAGATGACATCTAAGAAAAGGAAGACACCCTCTACACCTAGGAAGATTTTACCTGAAAGGAATGTCATTCTCCATCACTCTGAGGTCGATGAATTTACTAAAGAACTCAAGTGTAGAAACTGGCATAAGGATTTGACAAACTTTGTGGATGGCACTATTGATGTGGCCATCGTAAAGTAGTTTTATGCAAACCTCTATGACCCTAAGGATAAACCACCTAAGCAGGTGAAGGTGAGAGGTCGTTTAGTGAAATTCGATGCAGACACCTTGAACTTATTCTTGAAGACCCCAGTGATACTTGAGGAGGGGGAGAACTTTCTAGTTTACTCCAGGTTCTGTCATTCGAAGCCAGAACCACGGGAACTGGTAGCTCGATTATGCATCCCTGGAAGGGGATTCAAGTTAAATGCTGATGGACTGCCATTAAAGATCTTACGGAAGAATCTGACCATGCTTGGTTAGACATGGAGTGTTCTTTCCTTTTCTAACCTGGTCCCTACCTCTCACACCTCTGATATCACATTAGACAAGGCCAGGTTAATTCATGGAATCATTTAAAGATGGATATGAACCTGAGCTATATTATTTCAGCTAAAATTTCTCTGATCGCCCAACATGACTCTTCTAGGCTTGGGTTTCTAGCCTTAATCACTGCTTTGTGCAAGGCCAAGGGAGTCGTTTCTGATTCATTGACATTGGAGAGCCTTGGTCCAGCTATTAATGTGGCTTATGTAAAGAAAAACTGTTGGAACCTAGATGACCTCTCAGTTACCTTCAGAGGGCCGCACAAGGCCAAGGGGAAGAAGTATGAGGCTCCCCCATCTTTTGAGGTTTCCCTTTCCTCAGCTCCAGCTGCCCCATTTGCATCTACATATGTTCTTCTAGTTCCTTTATTTGTAGGACCAAATTTTATTTTTACACCACAGATGATGCACTCCATGCTCCAGAGCATCCACAGGGTGCAGTCCATTATCATGCAGAGCCTTCAGGGCTTGGGCTTGCCATCCATCATGAGCATGGATGAGTTTGATGCGCAGGTGGCCTGGCCAGGAGCCCAGCCTTCCCCTTCTAGTGGGGGTGGGGCCTCTGTAGCCCAAGAGCTTGCTTCTGAGGAGCCAGCAACAGCAACAGCAGAGGGGGATGATGAGCCCACCCCTCCTGAGCCTTTTTATTTTGATGCAGGTATACACATGGCTTAGGAGGAGGATGCTTCTACAGACCAGATCCCAGAGCCATCCCCAGCACCCACACCTGATGATGCCACACGATCTGCACTAGCACCTGAGTTAGAGCAGCCTATCTCTCAGGATTCACTAGATGCTCAAGTATTGGACCTTAATGAGCATGCACAAGAGCAACCACAAGAGCGGGACATTTAAATTTGTGCATCTTGAACATTTTAGTTTATTTTCAATTATTTTATGATTGTTGTTCGGTCATTTTAATTTCAATTTTTATATTTCAGTTCTTTAAATTTTAGCACTTTAAGTTGTTTGCTTGTACTATAAAGCTTGTTTGAACAGTGAATTAATTGAAAATGATATGCAGTGGATTGTTTTGCATGAAATGAGTGTTTGAGAATGATTTGAATGAGCAATTGTATGATTTGAATGGATTGGAATGATTAGATAATTATTTTGATCAAGCTTGTAGCCATTAGAAGAGACTGAGCATGTGATTAGAAGTATGACTCAAAATGTTAGTCAGTTTGTCAGATTGATTGTGAAGGAATGCATTAACCGTATTCTAGTAAGAGTGTGATCCTTAAATTTTGAGAGACACAACTATCATTTAGTACTGATTTTTGCGTGAATCTCTAAAGTATGGACTGAATGTATGAAATTAAGGATGATGAAGGCCATGTTTGATTGTGATAGCCACTTAGCCAAAAAATTGACCATGTGCTTGAATGAAATATCCCTTGTACCCACTTTGAGCTGAATGAATTATTGATTGATTGAACCCTGAGCCTATATAGTGTTATCTCCTGCTACCTTGACTTAGGTTGTAAGAGAGCATCATCCATAGGAAGCATGGTTCAAAGTAAATTTGTCCCAAATTTGGGGGAGGCATTGGGTAAGAATGGAAATGGTCAAAGTAAACAACATACACGCACTATTTTTGTACATAGACATAATGTCTTTGTGTATATTGTGTTAAAAAAAAACTGTAAGTACAAATGAAATTAAAAAGTGTGTATGCTGCAAAATAATGAAATGAAGCTGAGTGCCTAACTAAAAGGCAAGTATGGGATGTGAATGAATGAAAAAGTGAAGGTTTATCTATGGATGAATGCTCTCCTAGAACCTAAGCTTTTGAATCCTAGAAAAACCATGATTTGTTGGAAGCCTAACTGATGTGTCATCATTTTCTCCTATTTCTTAACCCTTTTTGTCACCTTTTTAATTACTGATTAGCCTTAACTGTCAATTTAATTATGCAGTTTTATCAATTGAGCCTACTGGACTAATTTTGTGTTTTTAATTTAATTTCAGGAGAATTATAAGCAATTGGGCTTGAATCCGGAATTGGGCTTGGACTTGAAAAGAGCAGACAATGTTATTCTACCAAATCTTATCTTATCTAGATTTGATCTCACCTAGATATTATTTCTTTCATCTAGATCTTATCTTATATTATCTTATCTAGATTTTATCTCATCTAGATATTATTTCATCTAGATCTTATCTTATCTTATCTATATTTTATTTTATTTATGGGCTTGGACTTAAAACAAATTTGTAAGCTTTGGGGCTGAGAACTATATAACAAAACCAAGGTTCTAGTTTTAGGGGGCTCTCTCTCCTTTTTCGTTTATAGTTTTAGGCTTCTCTCTCTCTTTTTCGTTTTAGTTTTAGAGTGCTACTCTCAATTCGTTTTAGTCTATTTTTCGTTTTGGAAGAATAATTCTAGTTTTCTTCGTTTTCTACTAATTAATGGAAGGCTAAGTCTCCAACGTTGTTTTCTCTTGAGGATCAAGCACAGCTCTCTTTGAGGTTCAATTGTTACTATTAAATTCTGATCAGTTTTTCCTCTTCACCAATTACTCTGTATTTGTTGCTATTAATCCATGTATGCTTAGTGCTTGATTAATTGTCTCTGCGCTTAATTTACGTTCATACTTAACGATCGTTCATGATTAATTGGTGTATGTGTTGCTTAATCACAAATGAATGCCTTATGTTAAATTTCGCTTAATAATTTAATTTAGGGTTATATTAAGTGGTTGAACTGATAAAGGATAAATTCTCGTAACCTAGGATAAGAGACTTGCTTGTGAATCAAGGGGAAGCAACGTGTTTTAATTATGATATTTTCTAATTCAATTTTACTCGCTGTTTAATTTACAAAAATAAACAATCCCCCCCCCCCCCACCCGCCCAATTCGTTACTGTTTTATTACTATTTGTTATGAACGTTTGGTTGACCATTACTCATTGGGAGACGACCTAGGATCACTTCCTAGAAACTACATTTTTAATGTTTATTTGATTCGGGTACAACCTCGATCAAATTTGGGTATCAGAATGACTATTATTATATATGTATTTGGGGTAGAAAAAAATTTCTCATCGTGGCAACCCAGCGGAGCTCGGTTGAGGTCTCTAACTAGCCAAAATCGCCTGCTTACTAGTTTTTTTTTTCAAGTTTTATTGTTCTAAACTTTCCTTAGGCAGTTTCCATAGTTAGACTTTGAATTTTTGTCTGAAAATTTTTGTGCTATCTTTTCATGATTTTAGGGTGTTCCTCACAAAGTTTCACGTCATTTTGATATCGTTTGAGTATAGTTGTAGTTTTACCCCCTTGTTAGGTGCTTGTTGAGAAACACATTATTTGCTGCATATAATGCATGACTAGGGGCAATCCAGGTGATTTACAACCCTTTGATCCTGAAATAGATAGAACCTTTCGTAGATTAGTTAGGCATAGTGTGCAACTTAGTCATTCTGTGCATTGTGAGCATTCTGTTGAGGGTGATTTTGAATATTCTGATTTTGAGCATTCCACTACTAATTTTCATACTGAGAACATGGCTCAACCTCCACCTCGTGAGAGGACTCTTAGGGAGATGGCTGCACCTGATTTCACTTATGAAAGCTTGTGCATTCAATATCCTGATGAGGGTGTTCCATATGTTCTCAAGATTGGACTAATACATTTGCTGCCCAAGTTTCATGGTCTTGCAGGTGAAGACCCTCATAAACATCTTAAGGAGTTCCATATTGTTTGTTCCACCATGAAGCCCCCGGATGTCCAAGAAGATCATATCTTTCTAAAGGCTTTTCCTCATTCTCTGGAGGGAGTGGCAAAAGATTGGCTATACTACCTTGCTCCCAGGTCTATTTCAGCTGGGACCACCTTAAGATGGCATTCTTGGAGAAATTCTTCCCTGCATCTAGGACTATTGCCATCAGAAAAGACATTTCAGGCATCAGGCAACTTAGTGGAGAAAGCTTGTATGAATACTGGGAAAGATTCAAGAAATTATGTGCAAGCTGCCCTCACCACCAGATTTCTGAGCAACTCCTTCTTCAATATTTCTATGAGGGACTTAGCAACATGGAGAGGAGTATGATTGATGCTGCCAGTGGTGGAGCTCTTGGTGATATGACCTCTACTGAAGCTAGGAATTTGATTGAGAAGATGGCTTCCAACTCCCAACAATTCAGTGCAAGAAATGATGCTATTGTTCTTAGAGGAGTCCATGAGGTGGCCACAGATTCATCTTCATCTACTGAAAATAAAAAGCTCAAGGGAAAACTTGATGCCTTGGTCAACCTAGTAACCCAGCTTGCCATGAATCAAAAATCTACACCTATTGCAAGAGTCTGTGGTCTATGTTCTTCTGCAGATCACCATTCAGATCTTTGTCCTTCTTTGTAGCAATCTGGAGTCAATGAGCAACTTGAAGCTTATGCTGCAAACATTTATAATAGACCTCCTCAGCAGCAAAACCAACAACAGCAGAATAATTATGACCTTTCAAGCAATAGATACAATCCAGGTTGGAGGAATCATCCAAATCTAAGATGGACAAGTCCTCCACAACAACAACATCTTGTCCCTCCTTTTCAGAATGCTGCTAGTCCAAGCAAGCCATATGTTCCTCCTCCAATACAATAGCAGCAATCACAACAAAGACAACCAGCAACTGAGGCTCCTCCTCAACCTTCCTTAGAAGAGTTAGTGAGGCAAATGACCATCCAGAATATGCAATTTCAGCAAGAGACAAGAGCCTCCATTCAGAGTCTGACAAATCAGATGGGGCAGATGGCTACTCAGATGAATCAAGCTTAGTCCCAAAATTCTGACAAATTGCCTTTATAAACTGTGCAAAATCCGAAAAATGTGAGTGTCATCACCTTGAGGTCTGGCAACCAAATCCAAGTGCCTCCACCAGTAGCAGCACCTATACCTGAACCTATCAAGCTTTATTCTACACCTGAAAAAGAGGATGAGATAGTTGCATAAAAGAGAAAGCTTCCTAACAAAAATTTCCATGCAGGTGGACCTTCTTCTAGTAATTCTGACTTACAGCAACCTCTTATCTCTCTTCCATTCCCACCTAGAGCAATTCCAAACAAAAAATGGAAGAAGCGGAAAGGGAGATCTTAGAGACCTTCAAAAAAGTAGAGGTGAACATACCTTTACTAGATGCCATCAAGCAAATTCCAAGATATGCCAAGTTTCTAAAGGAGTTGTGCACCCACAAAAGGAAGCTCAATTTTTAATGTTTATTTGATTCGGGTACAGCCTCGATCACTAACCCCATTACAAGCCTAGAAAGTCCTTCAGATTCAATTTTGTGTGTTCATTGCTGTATGACATGAGATGAAATGCAAAGGTTGTGATTTGTGTTAGTTGTTTATGATGGTATGAGCCTAAACACTTGAGCTTGAGTCAAACAATGACTGTGAGGTTTGGTTGATGATCCTTCCTTGATTTCTGTCATCCTTACTAGCTTATTTCAGTTGTGACTCTAATGTGTATGTTTCTATCTTTGAAAAGCTACATGTTTGTGAAAATCAATTGATTGAAGCAGTCCACGATATTCAGTTCATATGGTTGAATTTCTCTGTGAAGCACACACCATTTTCGAGTGATCACTATAGCTTGTCACTTGAGGACAAGCAAAACTGTAAATTTGGGAGAGTTTGTTAGTCATCTTATACGACTAACTTTTGTATAGAAAACATTTTCCAAAACTTGTATAGTTCCCCAATTTATGGTTATTTTGTAGTGATTTTTGTAAATAAATCTTGTTTTATGGTTAAAGTTGTCTCTAGAATATGTCCATTGGATTTAATGATGAAATATGTGCAATTTCAGGTGAAAAAGAGGCTATGTCATGAAGTGCTAAAAGTGATAGTTGAGCTTAGCTCATTAGTGGGCAAAGCGTGCATCCACCGCTAAGCGTAGCTTTAGCGCGCTTAGCGCGACAGAAGAACCTGGCAGAGCATCAATACCAAGGCTACACGCTAAGCGCAACAGTTGTCTTCAGCCAGGCCCAGCGCACGATTGACGCTAAGCTCAAATCCGCTTACTCCTACTAAGCGAGAGGATGGCACTAAGCGCAACATCGTGAATTCAAAGCCTATTTAAAGCCTGTCTTGTGCAGAATTAGGGTACAAGACTTTTAGGCAAATAATTTGCACAGATTCCAGAGCATACCACGGTGCCAATTTCGGGAAAAGAGCTCCGGAGGCAGCAAGAGGATCAGCTTTTGTAGAGATACCTAGGTTTTGTAAGCTCATTATTGTTAGGATTTCATCTATAATGGTTGGCTGAACACCCTTGTTGGGGATTTCAAATGAACAGTTGATGTAATTATTTTAATATCTAACTGATTGTGTTTCTTGTGTTTAATGCTTCTTTCAATGCTTAAAATTTGTATGCTCTTGGTCTGATCAACCATTTGTGTGCCTAGTTAGGTGATTTTAACATTGGAAAATGTATTGTTGCCTTAGAACTTCAATGAAGCATAATTGAAACTTAGTCTAACAAGAGGAATCTACAGATTAAGTTTTGGTTTTAAGTATGCTATTACAATAATGTTGTTTGGTCTAAGTCTAGTCCAACAAGAGGGATCTAAGGACAAAGCTTAGGCTAAATTAGTATAAACTTTCGTAAGCTATTTAAGCTAAGTTTAGTCCAATAAGAGGGATTTGAGGATGAAGCTTAGTTTAAGTTAGTCTAAACCTAGGAGGGCTGTCTAAATTGAGCCTAGTCCAACAAGAAGGATATGAGGATAAAGCTTGGATTGATTCAGTCTAACTAGGGATCGAGGTTTAGTAATTTAGGCTACAACATAGAACACAAAAGCATGATTGATTAGAGAGGCATCCTTATACACATCAGCTGGTCTGTTAGAAAGACCCAACACTTCTACCTACTGCTGTCAATTTTACTTACTTGCATTTTTACTGTTTTTAGCCTAGACTTAGTTTAATCCTGTTCTAAATCACCGATTATTAATGTTTCTTTCAACAATGCCTTATTTCTGAATTTAACCCTGTCTTAGACTAGTTCCCTGAGTTCGATACTCGGATTCATCCGTTTTAATTTTAAATACTTGACGATACGGTGCGCTTTCCTGCAAACCGGATTTCCCTTGAACATATTTGTATAGAAAAAAGTGGACCAAAAAGTAACTGTAGGGGAAATCCAACACCTGGCAAGAGACAAATGTCTCGCTTAGCGAGCTGATCTCGCGCTTAGCACTCGACCTTGATTCTTGTGCTCTTCCAGATTCCCTTGTCACGCAAAGCGTGCTGAAGCTGCGCTTAGCAGTGGATGCGCGTTGAGCCCACAGGGTCCACTTAGCGCGACTGCTTCTTTTAGAACTTCAAGACTTAGCCTCATTTAAACCTGAAATTATGCAAATTTTATCATTAAATCACATAGGAGATACTCTAAAGACAGCTATTCAAACAAAACAAGATTTATATACAAATTCCTACAAAATAACTATAAATTGGGGAACTATACAAGTTTTAGAAAATATTTTCTATACAAAAGTTAGTCGTATAAGACGACTAACAAACTCCCCCAAATTTACAGTTTTGCTTGTCCTCAAGCAAAGAAAGAACAGTTCACTTGTCCTCAAGTGACAAAAAAAGTGGTTAATCAAAGTGGTGTTTGTTTCAGAGAAAAATTTAATCATATGAAATGAATGTCATGGAATGCTTCAATCAAATTCCCTTCACAAACATGCAGCTTTTCAAAGATAAGAACATATGCATTAGAGTCACAACTGAAATAAGCTAGTAAGAATGACAGATATTAAGGAAGGATCATCAACCAAAGCCTCGCAGTCATTGTTTCACTCAAGCTTAAGTGTTTAGCCTCATTCCATCATAAACAACTAACACAAGTCCTAACTTTTGCATTTCATCTCATACCATACAGAAATAAACACACAAAATGAATCTAAAGGACTTTCTAGGATTGTAATGAGGTTGGGCTGCCAACAAATCATGGTTTTTCTAAGATTCAAAAAGCTTAGATTCTAGGAGAGCATTCATCCATAGATAAACCTTTACTTTTCATTCACTCCCATCCCAATACTTGCCTCTTTTTAGGCACTTAGCTTCATTTCATTGATTTGCAGCACACACACTTAAACACTTTTATTTGTACTTCCAGTTTTTTTTGTTTATATATATATATATATATATAGAAAATAGTGTATATGCTGCTCTGTTTTGAGCATTTTATTTCTTACCTAGTGTCTCCCCTAAATTTGGGACAAATTTGTTTTGACATATAACTCCCCCAAATTTGGGACAAATTTGTCTTAAACCAAGCTTTTTTGTGGATGATGCTCTCCTACAAAAGTGCAAACTTAGTTTTTATACTGGTTTGGCCACGCCCTGTGCCTACGTCTAGTACCCAAGCAACCCGCTTGAGATTTCCACTATCTTGTAAAATCCTTTTACAATCTCTGAACCACACAAGGACAACCCTTCCTTTGTGTTCAGATATCTTTACAACAAGAGACCCTCGGTCCCTTAATCACTTTTCTTGAGTAAGAAGAAAGAGAAGAAGAAATCTCTCTTGTAAGAGACAAATTGTACAATGAAGCAGTCAAATAATTCCTTGTTGAATTGCAAGTGTTTTGGCCAAGGAATTTTTAGAAGATAAGACAATTTGTTCTTTTGAGAGGATAAGACTTTTTGGTCAGTAAAAACTCTGAGGAAATTTGTGTCCCAAGTCACCTATTTATAGGCCTTTGATGTCCATTCAAAAGTTAAATGAAAAGATGTGACTATTGGGAATTATTTTCGAAAATCCTCACTGCTAATCAATTACCATAATGGTGTAATCGATTACACAGTTATTTCTGAAGAGTAATGACTCTTCTCATTTGAAATTTGAGTATTTAAACACTGGTAATCGATTATCAACTTACTGTAATCGATTACACAACTTGAAATTTAAATTCTGATTTCTTATGGCTGTTTTAAAACATTCAAAACCTTTAGTAATCGATTACAAGCCTTTTGTAATCGATTACATGCTTTCGCAAATATTTAAAACCTTTTCAGAAAGCATATTAGCCAATGGTAATTGATTATATCCTCTAGTAATCGATTACTAGAGAGTAAACCTCAATTTAAAATGATTTAGATAAAATTCTTTGGCCAAACCTTTTGCTTTTTCAATTTGGAAACTTCTTCCTAAGACTCTAGAGATCAACTTGATCATTTATCTTGAATTTTCATGAAGTCTTGTCATGAATTAAACTTGAGAAGCACCTTTCTTTGGCATCATCAAAACATCATGATATCTTGCTTCTACTCTTAAGATATTTCTAGATGTTGGGAAAAATACTTTAATTGATTAAAAAGATTATTTAATCAATTACATCATAACTATTTTCTCTATAAATAACCACCTTGTGTTGTCTTCAAATAAATGTCATAACACTCTTGAAAATAACTCTTTTAGCTACTGAATGAGTTGAAGTCATGTGCTTATATTAGTAAAAGAAAAAAAAAAGAAAAGTGCTTAGAAGAAGTAACTCACCTTCAAATCTTTTGATTATGAAGATCTTTTGTGATAAGTGAGTTGTGTCACTTTCTTGAGTTCAAGATGAACACCTCCTCAGTAAGCAATGTTTTGCATAAAAGATTGATTAGGTGGTGTCTATCTTTACTCATGGTTTTTGTGTACATACAAAAGAAGTTTTTTAAACTGGTTTTAAAAGTACATTTGTTTTAAAAACCACTTTACCCCCCCCCCCCCCTTGGTTTATTGAGTTCCATCTTCTTTTTTCATGTGCCTGTTATAAAGCAACATTAATTAAAGTCAACTAAAAAGTATAGTAAGTTATAAAATTGTAAATATGAAACAAGTATGTATAAAAAATGATTACATTATACAATGTTAATTAATTCTCCTTCATCATATTTACTACAATTTGCATGTATGACATCAACTTCATCTTCTCCGTTGATGGTAGGCATGCGTGTTGAGAAAGGAGTGTGACATGTATGAAGGGTTGAATCACCATCATCAAGATTAATACCAATGGTTTTTCCATATAGAACCACTAACCACCTTTTATCACAAGGATCTTGGACATAAAACACCTATTTAGCTTGTTCTGCTATGTTGAAAGGCTCAATCTTATAACCTACCTTCCTAAGATCTACCAAAGCAAATCTAAAATCATCATTCTACATACTGACGTTGATATCAACCGACTTATACTTAAAACACAAATAGTGAATTTAACATAATTAGGCTCCTAGATTTTTCAAGGACTCCAAAGTAAGGCATGGATGCCAAACAATCATTTACAGTAGAAAAGTTTTTGGATTCAACCTTATGACTATCTCGACTATTTTGCATTGTACTCTTGTTATCTTGTGATTTGGTGTAGAAATAATACTTATCGATATCGAATCACTACCTAGTTAGTCCATCTGCAAACTTCCTAAATGTTTCAGAAGCATTATCGTCACTAAAGACATCATCTTTAAACAAATTTAGGAAGGTCTTGTTATGCTCTTTAAACACCCTATTCTTTGTCATTTTTGGCTTACTTTCCTTCACTGTGCCTTCATGGCGAACTATGTCTAGCACAACTTTACTAGTGTTATTCAATATATAGAAATGCACTTAATTCAATTCCTCTAGACCTAGAGTTATAACATTAAATCCTCATGAACCTTTACCTCGCACTCTCTCATCATGATGATACTCAACAAGCCCAACAAGTTTCTCATTTTCAATTTACTTTGAACAAAACTCAATAGCTTCTTATGCAATGTACCTTTCAAGAATGAATGCTTCAGGACGATGTAGATTTTTCGTATACCCTTTTAAGATCTTCATGTATCGCTCAACTGAGTATATCCACCATATGCAATTTTTTTATCATAAGGGTAGGATGATTGTCAAGGTACCGGTGTCAAGCAACATGACCTTTAAGACTGAAATACAAGTTTAGCAGGATCAAGAGTGCTTTTCAGTCATTGAAGACTCTAAAAGCTGGCTTTGGCACAAGAGGTATGGCCATTTGAACTTTAAAAGACTTAGTATGATGAGTAATAATAAAATTGTTACAGGAATGGCTAATGTACAACAACCAAGTAAAGTTTGTGACTGTTGTTGTGAATCCAAACAACCGAGGAAGTCTTATAATACTGAAATACCAACTAAGTCTTCATCACTTTTGAATTTGGTCTATACTGATGTTTGTGGCCCTTTTGAGAAAGATTCTCTAGGGGGTAGTTCATATTTTGTGTCCTTTATAGATGATTACTCAAGAAAGGTGTAGATCTACTTGCTAAGCAGGAAGAGTGAAGTGTTTCTCACCTTCAAAAGATTCAATGTGATGGTAGAAACACAAAGTGGAAACAGGATTCAGAGACTCAGATCAGATGGTGGTGGTGAATACACATCACATGAATTCAAGAAGTTCTGTGAGGATGAGGGTATCATTCATGAGATCACACCTCCATATACACCACAACACAATGGTGTATCTGAGAGACTCAATAGAACCATAGTCAACATGACCAGGTGTATGCTAAGGAATTTTTGCTTGCCAAAGGATTTTTGGGGTGAGGCAGTGTCAACAACAGCCTATCTGCTCAACAGATGTTCAACAAAGAGGCTAAAGAATGTGACACCTGAAGAAGCTTGGAGTGAAAGTAAGCCCTGTGTTAAGCACCTAAGAGTGTTTGGATGCTTATGTTTCAAGCATGTTCCAGATCAGTGTGATTTGATGAATGTAGAAGCCTGAATTGGGAAAGCACCACTGAAGATACTGGCTCAAGGAAGCAGGAACTCAAGATTGATGAGCCTGCTTCAGAATCAGTTAGTGACTATGAAACTGCAGATCATGAGACACTGGTTCACATTGACCAAAACCCAGAGGTGACAACAGACAATAGGCCTAAAAGAACCAGGGTTCCTTATCAAGACTTCAGGGTTTTGAAGTACACACTGATGACACTGTCACTGATGAGGGTGAACTTCCGCCCAATGAAGTAGTGCATATTGCACTATTTGCTGGTGTTGAGCCTCTTTCCTTTGCTCAAGCCATCAAGGAAGGAAAATGGGTAGAAGAAATGAAGGAAGAGCTGCAGTCAATTGAAGGGAATGGGACCTGGGAGTTAGTCAAACTTCCAAAAGGAAAGAAGGCCATAGGTGTTAAGTGGGTATACAAGATCAAACATAAGCCAAATGGGGATGTAGCTAAGTACAAGGCTAGGCTAGTGGCAAGAGGTTTTCTTCGAAAAAAAGGGAATTGACTACAATGAAGTCTTTGCTCCTGGAGACAGTGAGGATGATTGTAGTTGCTGCTAGTAACAAAGGTTGGTCCATGTATCAGATGGATGTCAAATTGGCTTTCTTAAATGGATACCTAGCCGTTTTCTCATACTATAAATCCATTGAAATCAAAGCTCCAAAATATTAATCATAAAAGTTATTTTAAAAAATCTTAAAAGTCATTACATTTCTATAAAAATTCAAAACAATTTTCATGCTGAAATAGTCTTTTAAAATTCTAATTTAATACACCCCTAGGTAAACCCTGCCTGTCTATTCAATAAATTCTTATCAACAAAATCTTGAAGAGAATATTCTTAATTATCATCATTGGTCATTGTTTAAATTTTATATTTCAATGATTCATAGAATAAATTTTGTTTTCACAGAAAGATTGATTGAATAATGAAGAGAATGAAGCCATGGTTAATTATAATCTTTATGTTCAGTTCAAACAAACAAAAAAATGTAACAGAGGAACAGGGTATTAGCATGAGATTCATTGACAAAAGGAGATGGATTTGGGCCCTTTGGGGACAAAGGTGAGAGTAGATGTTCACCGCAGTGGAGGACAACAAAGATAAGTTGTTGCGGCTATGATGGCTCGTTCTGGCTGTTCACTTAATACTGCAGAATTTGGGATCAACTTTGGGTTCAATTGGTACTAGAGAGTTCACAGGTTGGTCTCAAATGGTAAGGTAATTTTAAATATAAGTCCAGGTTAGTTTTTAGTTATTACTATATAAATCATGAGGAACAGACTAGATTATCCTTAATCATGTTAGCCTCACTTATCGTCAGCAAAAGCTTTTCTAAGTCTATGTAAGAGTCCATTACATTTTATATAGAAAGGTACATAGTTATTAGGTGAAAGACTACCTTTGTTTAGTTTTCCTTGTCATTTTATAAACAATCAGTCATCAAGTAACCTACAAGATGATTAATGAAAACTTAGTAAAGCTTGCAATCAATTATAATCGTTCCTTTCATAAGATTGTCAATGAAAACCTAGTGAACAACAGCGAATGGCACCGCATAGATGAATAGGACGGAAGTGACACATGCTTGCAATGTCAAATATCCTAGATTAAGAAATGGATCCTTTGACCAACGAATTAATGCTTTTTAACAGGTACTTCCTGTTAAATATTCATATCCATCTATAGATAACTTCCACTACTCCAATCATTGAGGTTTTTTATTGTTTACCCTTTTTCAAGCATTTTCATGCTGGGATAATTCTGTTATTGCAGCTCTCATAAGCATAATCATTACATAACTGATTTGGATGTGACAAAAATGATCTAGTTATCCATCCCTCCACCCCATATGAAACACTGAATACCTTCAATTCATACCTTGACAAACAGATATAAAACTGGAGTTGGTAACATCAAATACAAGGAAGTACATAAGTAATAGAATAGAATAAATTATAAACAGAAGCTATTTCACTAATTCAATGCGTTTTCATAATCCATTTATCCCACAATGGAAGGGAAATCTTGTCCTTTTTATTGCCTTAATATTCTATCTTGCTTCTAACATTGTGATTGAAATTTGATTAGTTGAGAAGCGATTTGTGGGTGAAAAATCTGATTCAGGTTTAACATCTCCTTCTGTGTAAAAACCCGGAACCTTTGGGTTGGGCAATAATTTCTCGCCATTAAGCATTAGAACAACTGATGACATGTCTGGCCTATCCTCTGGTCTTTGTTGCACGCATAACAGGCCTACTTGTATACATCGTATGACTTCAGAAGGTGTGAATCTTTCCTTTAACACTCCATCCAGTAGTTCCAATGCCCTCTCTTCAGCCCACAATCTCCATGTCTAAAATAGTGAGAATCAAACTGGTGAGTCAGAAACTATTCAAATATGTTTTTACCAGAATGTTGTTAAATCATCATGCTTACATGTCCAAGAAGATTAAGGTAGTGTTTTGGGTCTGAAAATTCTCTGTTCTTCTTGCCACTTACAATCTCTAACACTATCACACCATAACTAAAGACATCTGATTTCATTGAAAACTGCCCACGAGCAGCATACTCAGGAGCCATGTAACCACTGAAATAAAAAATTTAAAAGTAAATTAAGAGACAATAATCCTATAGTCCATATTGATCTAGAAAAGAACTTACTATGTTCCAGCCAGCCTATTTGTGTTTGCCTCAACTTGATCTCCCCAGAATGTTCTAGCTAAGCCAAAGTCCGATATTTTAGGATCGAAATTACCATCTAGTAAAATGTTGCTGGTTTTCAGATCTCTATGAACAATCCTCAATCTAGAGTCTTGATGAAGATAAAGAATTCCTCGAGCAATGCCACAGATAATGTTGAAATGCTTAGGCCAATCTACCATTGTCCTTCTAGTTTCATCTGGTAAGTTAAGTACATATGATTATAATATCACTTGTGGTGTCCATAATTCCACAAATTACAGTAAAGAAATGGAAGATTCACACAGATGATTTAGTATAATTTGTAAAGCCACGAACCAAAAATAAAGTAATCCAAGCTTTTGTTTGGCATGTACTCATAGATCAACATTCTTTCTTTTCCTTCAATGCTGCAACCAATGAGCTTGACAAGATTACGGTGTTGAAGTTTGGCAATCAACATAACTTCATTTTTGAACTCCTCCAACCCTTGTCCTGATTTATTTGAAAGCCTTTTAACGGCAAACTCTTGCCCATCCAACAGTCTTGCCTGCAAAGCAACATCTACAATTGTTAGAAACATTTTGAGGAAAAAACACCTGTGACAGGTTTCCCATATCACCTTATATACAGGTCCAAAGCCACCTTCTCCCAGTTTGTTACTCTTTGCAAAGTTTCCAGTGGCTCTCGCTATGATTGCGAAATCAAACGTTGACAAATCATCGTCTTCCTTTCTCAGCTTATGTTTGAAATGATTCCTATCAATTATTCTTGCTAACCCTGACAGGTTAGAAGAAAGCAATACATAAGCACTATAGCACTCACAATGTGCACATATATGATAGATAAACCTACTATCATATATTGGATATTAAATCAATATTCCACTCAAAATTTACCTTGCTTTTTGAGTATCAATATCATGCAAACACAAACAGTTAATCCAAGCATAATCGCACCAATTGTGATTCCTAGCAACTTTTTCAAGTTCTTCCCATGGCTATTAACTGCAACATGTTATGATAGATGCAGAATGAGGTTAATAAAAACCTATAAGATTGACAACTCAGAATTAACTTGACGTAAGTGACTGATTTCTTGAGAAATGTTTTAGCTTATTCAATTTCACTAGTACAATCTGAGATAAATGATAGTCATCTAGAGTGTAGATGCCCTGTAACCACTGACGAACACCATTGGAAACTTCCCTGACTGTAACCCTCATTTTCTCCAATTCCCATGAACTCCGTATGAGCATGGCCTGCCATATCAAATTGTTTTGAGAAACACATCTTTGTAGTTCAAACTGCCCCAGTCTACTCTCTCCACTTCCCTTAGAAAAATGCAAATTAAACAAATAGCGAAAAGGAAAGTGAAGCGAAGGAACCAAAATAATGAGTACCTAGCTCTGATGCAGGGGCTCTGAAATAAAGGTCTTGTCCCCCTTTAGAGAATTGTCTCATATCAACCAGATCATCAAACCAAAGTAAACAGCCACTTCCTCCATTACGAATATCCAAATTTGCACATGCTTTACAAGAACAGTTTTTCAGACAAGACTTCTGACATTCCTCAAGATTCATGGTCTTATTGAACCATGATGAAGATGTATCTGGAATTTTCATGTCTGTATACCTCAACAAGCCATCTGTGTTGCTGGTTTTACAATCAGATTTATTCCTTGGAACACAGCCATTGGACCAATATGATACATTCCATTGTCCAGGGAACTTTGGAACATATCCTTTGATGCAATCACATGTCTGAGCGTTACCATTCATATTGCATATAGAATTTGCACCACATATAGCATAGTTTTCACACGGATCTGCCCCACCAGAGAGAACTTTTTTACTGCTCGTTTGATTTGTCCAAAGGAAACGTTGGCCGAACCCTGATGGGGTCAATGTAAATATGTAGATAATCGATCTATCAAGGATCTTATATTCATAATACACATCCTTTTTATTAAACACAAATTCATATACAAGTTGTTGTACGAGTTGATGAATTGGATAGCCCACCAAAGCCTCTCCATTCCACGAGCCTCCTCTAAATTTTATTGCATCCCCCTCGTATCCAAAAAATTCTGGATATCCTCTAAGATCAAGTTTCAAAGAATAATCTCCCTTAGCAGGGTCATCTTCGCTTTTCCAAGATGACAGAAACCTGTCTTGACCAGTTACTAAGTTCCATCCCAACTTCATTCCTGGCAAAAAAGTATCACACGGATAATCAAAACTCTGCCACAAAAAGTTGTCCTCGTTTATATCCCGTTCATTTCTCACCACAAGATTTCCTGAGTCCAAGAGCTGTGCAATTGGATTCTTTACTGTGCTTGATATGTTGTTGGACCTCCAAATTGTGCTGTTGGTGCTATTAAGAATCATAAGAACCCCTCTTTCCTCGAGTTTTAAAACTCCTGATTTGTTATAAACTGGTTTTTCTCGGTTAGCCACCCACACCACTGTTAAAGGAGACACATCCCTGTACCATATTCCCAGGTATCGTCTTGTTGAAGTTCCAGGGCTAAAGAAACCTGCTTCAAATGTTCCTTCTTTTGAAACTAATCGCTCACTATCTCGGATAGATTGACTCGGAGCTAAACTGTCCAAAGAAGTGGAGTTTCTCAAGTACGAGAATAATAAGAACCAAATAAACAACATTCTGAAGTTGTCCACCATTTTGTTAAAATTAAACGATTGGCTTCTGAAACGTCAACTTTCAGCAACTCGACTTGTATAAGCAAGATGGCAGTTTCCTTGTTCTCTGCAAGACTGCAACTAGTAATACGTTAGGGAGGATGAATGCATATAAAATTGACCATAACTGAGTGACAGAGAATTTTAAATCTTGGTTTTTTTCTTTTTGTTCATTGTAAAAGGGTTGTGTGACTATAAGTGGAGTGCTCTTTAGAGGATAAAGTACACCAACGACTGTTCATTAGAAAATTAATATTTGAAATTGTAACTAACATCAAAGTTTGTTATACATGAACCTGATTTTGATACCAATGTCATCTGTTGTTTTTGAATCAATGACTGTACATGCAGTTTATTCTCTAAATAGGGTTTAACAATCTATCATAAGTGGGGGTTCTTGTGTGAGTCAGAGAAATAAAATGGGATTTACTAAAACTGAATTAAAAGGTCAAGTTGAGCTTTATCTTAAAGTAAACATTAATGAGTACTCTGAAATTGTATGCAGCAGTAAGATACTCACTAAAAAAATTAAGAACTCAAATTAAACTATTCCATTAGAGATGCTCAAAGGATGAAGTGATAGCTAATGTTTTAAAGACATGAGAACTGTGAGGTGACATTTCATTTGTCAGATCATTAATTAACAAAATATCGTTAATGAAAGGAATTAAAAACATATATTGGGAAGAACTTATGCCTCCCTAGTTTAGACATGCACCGTAATTTTTTCGGTGGGATTCTGCTAACAATTTCATCATGTCATTCACATTTTGGACAGTAGTGAGAATGTCTCCTATCATTCTACCACTTTATACTTGTAGGATTCTTCTAACCCTTCATTGTTAGGGACAAATTTGAAATCAATATTTTTAGATTTAATTTATGTTCGTAACACATTTTAGTTAATTTTTAATTTTATTTTCTAACTAGTCAAACAAGTTTTTTTAGTAGTTTTTAAATAACTTCTAGTTTTTAAAACTTTAAAGTAATATTTTTTAAAACACTGGTTTGTTTGTCTTTTTATATTTTTAAGTTATTTCAACAGTTAGTTTTATCAGACACTTATAATTTAGTGAGCTTTTTAACTTTCAATTATAAATTTTTAGTTTTCCGTTAGTTTTTGCAAAAATAGCCTTAATTTAATGAATATTATTTTGACGAGGATTAAATTTAAGAGTTTTTTTATCCACTAAAAAATGAAGGGTTTTGTTTAAAAAATATACATTGTAAACCTTTTATTTATTTATTTATTATGAGAAGATTGTAAACCTTTTATGAGAAAAAATGAAAAAAATAGTTTATGGAAAACATATCACGTATTTACGTTTATGAGTCAATTTATGCATAAATGGTAAAAACTTAATTATACATCATCTATTAAACATAAGAGTTAGTTTGAATTGACCTACAAATTCAACTGAGCTAGCCTGGTTCAAATGAATTATTTTTATTATTTTGAATGTTTCTGTTTTTTCTTCGTGGGGGGAGGGGGGACTTAGACACTTAGTTTAGTTTAGTTTTAGATATATGTCGAACCTGACGCTTCACCTACTTTTTTTAAAATAGTGTAACATAATTTTTACATATTCTATTTATTAATATATTTTTGAAATTTTTTATAAGTAAAGCTCTTGAAATGAGTAATTAATCCAAACTGAATCAAATTTTATCAAATTAATGTGGGTTATCTTCAAAAATCTTGTTGGTCCAGATAGTATTACACTCGATATTCTTAATAAAAAAATTAGGTGGATAAAAAAACTGTGATTAAGATGAGGGATTCCAACAAAGATTAATTACTTTGTACCAATAAAATAATAATAATAATAATAAACTAATTATGTTTTGCTTGGTTTTAATTTCAAACTGTCCTTGAAAAGAACATTTTATTTTGAAAGAAAAGATCCTAATAAGAATAAGGTATTTATTAAATATAATGCGCTCCTCTGGTAGGTAACAATATTCATAATATCATTGAGCCTTCTTATGGATGCAATTCACAAACTCGGCTTTTTATGTGACATTTATATCCTATACCTCTCGAAAGATTCCAGACTTCCAGTAAACAAAAATACCCTATTACCTAGCACTCCTAATCTGGAATGACTATTTTGCTGTGCCGCCATCCACTTCCCTGTGTCTCCCTCTTCCATTCCAATTCTTGTGTTGTGCGAGAGAGACTGTTGAGTTCAGATTTTGTAGCCACTTGCAAGGGGTGAAAAGTTTTGAGATGCAAGGGTTGGGATTCTTAACCCTTGGAAGGCTTGTGTTGCTAAGTTTGATGGCAAGGTGATTGGCCAACGCGGTTTGTAGTGACTTGTGATAGAGAAAGGAAGTGTTGTAGTAATTAGACAAAATGGGTTCCACAGTGACACTGAGTCTGGCTTCTTCCTGCATCATCCATACATCAAGTTCAACCTCATCTGCTTCAACATGTTCTACGATAGAACTCGTTTGCAATGTGTTGACCCTGTTGTGGTTGAAATTGGATTTGATGGTTTTGGGGTGGCCCCAACAGTGCTATTATGACTTAATGGTAGTCACAGGCAATGACATCGTGGTCGTGCACGCAGCGGTGGACGAAGATGGCACGATGGTGAAAGCTGTTTAGCGGGAAGGTGCGGGATGGAATGACTATTCTCAAATAGGATACTTTTCAAGAAGACCTATTCTAGAATATATTTTTTAGTATTTAGGCATAACTATCAGTAGGTTTGCATAATACTTATCCTAATTCAAATCATGAAAATAGTATTTCGAAATAGCTACTCGGAAATATGATAAGTATTTTGCAAATCTACTTTGGAGTAGGTATTTTAGAATATGAAAATTATATTTTAGAATAGTTATTCTGAAAAAGTATTATATTCTAGAATAATCGTTGTCCAATGAGGGTGCTTGATAAAGAGGTATTTTTGTCAGTAGGAGTCTTTTAGGAGGTGCAAAATAAGAAATGGGGGGTGCAAAATGTAAATTCTCTTTTATATTTATCCTTTTATGCAACAGAAGTTCAATATAGTGTTTACAGCCCAATCTAACAAGGTATTTTTTAAAAAAACAGTGTTTATTCTTACCCTACTTTTGGGCTAATCAAATTCTCTAAGTTAGGATCTAATAGTTTTCTCCATTATATTGGGTTTCGGTTAAATGGTATGTATGCATGAGAAAGTTGTCTGATTCTTAAATAATCAATTATTAGCTAGTTGACATTGCAGGACAATATTTTCTTAAATATGGAATTTTGTCTCTTCGAGGACAATTGAGGGGTCATCCTTCTCTTGTATTAGCATTGCCTTTTTAAAACATATATGATTTTTTTTCAAAGAATCTGAAAAATAAAATAATAGGAATCATCGAACGAACTATGACCTCTTAAAACAACATTTAATCTATATTGAATTAAACAATAAATTCATTTAATTTTTTTTTGAATTGTCATATAGGGCCTATTATAGATTAACTTACAAAAGAGACTCTACGTGATCGTGTGCATTTTAAAGAGCTCCTATAATCAATTTTGTGAAGGTAAAAGAAATTTGCATAACTTCCACAGCACATGTATATATTATATGTTCCTTGAAAGAACACTTCCTTATTTTTATATTTTTAAATTAAGTTGGGATCAAATTAATTACACTGGCATAACTTAAATAATTATTATATTATTTTATAATTTAATATAGAACGTGATTTTTATTGATCAGACCATTGAATTAACTATATCTATATATTATTAAGATTGTCTGTATCAAATTTTGTCAAAATTAAATAATAATAAGAAAGCAACCAAATATTCATATTTTAGTATATATTGAAAAAAATTATATTACGTTAAGTTTAATTTATACGAATGAGATAGCAAATAATTTTGAATTAATATGAAATTTTGTATATATAATCTATGTGAAATAAACTTTCAATCCAATGGTGGGTTTTAAAAAAATATTATCCAATTAGAAGTTATTAAACAGTGTAATAATTTATCAAAATTACATTGGTATAATTTAATCATTCCTCTTTTAAATTTATTATTATATTGTGATTTGTGGTTCATGTTTGGTTAATTTTTTATCAATCATGATTCATGAAGTAATTTATATCAAATGCTTAATTACTTGTTTCATAAATTCTTCACATGTATCGATAAGGGAGTTTTCCATTGTTGTCTTTCTTGCTTGCTTGTCTATATTTATAAAATTATCATTTATCATCACCCTATTTAAATTTAACCAATAAATTCATCTATTTAGATTTTTTTTGGAAATACAAATTCTTATATTTTGTTGAATATTGGTTAATGATATTAGTGATGTTATTCTTAATAGGTGATATTATTATTTCAGGTACATGCATGGTTTAGATGGTGATGAATATGTGAGAATTCTTTGATTGGAAATGCATTGATATTCTAGATCTTGTCAGTGGCTATAAATTAAATACTAAACCATGCATATGAATGTCTTAACTTTGTTAAGTTCGGCTGAGTCTAAGTCACATTGGACTGTACCAAACAACTAAATCCCTAAGGTTTTGATATTAACAAAGTATAAATTTAATGTGTTAACATTTCATGCTTAAGCTACAGGTTCATCTATCTCTATGAGAAACAAGCAAAAAGCATGAACAAAAAAGTTTTGGACGATAACCAAAGTATTAGTCGTTGGACAATACTATCACAACGTATAGTTGTCAGTCGTCATGTACGACTAACTTTTGTAAAGAAAATGTTTTCTAAAACTTGTATAGTTCCCCAATTTATAGTTATTTTGTAGGAATTTGTATCTAAATCTTGTTTTTGTTTCAATAGTTGTCTTTAGAGTATCTCCCATGTGATTTAATGATAAAATTTTCACAATTTCAGGTCAAAAGAGGCTAAAATCTTGAAGTGCTAAAAGGAGCAGTCACGCTAAGCGGACCCTGTGGGCTCAGCGTGCATCCACCGCTAAGCGCAGCTTCAGCGCGCTTTGCGTGACAAGGGGAATATGGAAGAGCTCAAGAATCAAGGCCGCGCACTAAGCGCAAGATCAGCTTGCTAAGCGAGACGTTTGTCTCTTGCCAGGCTCAGTGCAGCATTGGTGCTAAGCCCAAATCCACTTACTTGCGCTAACCACGACATCACGATTTCAGTGCCTATTTAAGCCTGAATTGTCAGAATTAGGGTACACCACATAGACACAATGAATTTGGAGACTAGAGATGCATACTTTTGCACAGAATTTGAGATAGTACTCTGGAGGCAGCAAAGAGGTAGTAGCTAAGCAAGGAAGCTAGGGTTCATCACTTTGAGAGATTAGAGAGTATTTGAGTGATTGTGAGGTGCCAAGAAGAGGAGGAGGGATCCCCCTTCTTGTGTAAGCAACAATTATTCTATACTCTCTATCTCATTTGTGTTAGGGTTTCTGTGTATGGCTAGCTAAACACCCTAGTTGGGGATTTCTAAGGAACAGTTGATGTAATTATCTTTAATATCTAATTAATTGTGTTTTGTGTGTTCAATGCTTTTTTCAATGCTTAATTACTACATGTTCTTGGCCAGATCACCCATTTGTGTGTACCGTTAGGTGACTTTAGCATTGGGAAATGTACTGTTGCCTTAGAACTGATAGAAGCAGGACTAAATAACTACATTACCAGGGATGGATAGTGGGGTTTTGGTTTTCTGAATATGCTGTGATGATAATGTTGTTTAACTTAAGCCTAGTCTTATAAGAGGGATCTGTGGACGAAGCTTAGGTTAAATTAGTCGAAACTTACGAGGGATTAAGGTTTAGTACTTTAGGCTACAGCATAGAACACAAGAACATGATTAATTAGAGAAATATCCTCATATGCATCAACTTGTTTGTTAGAAAGACCCAACACTTTTTACCTATTGTTGTCAACTTTTACTTACTTGCATTTATTGTTTTTACCATAGAATTAGTTCATTTATGTTTTTAACCATCAATTATCAATGTTTGTTCCAACAATGCCTTACTTCTAAATAAAACTCTGTCTAATAAGCAAGTTCTCTGAGTTCAATACTCGGATCACTCCGTTTTAATTTTAAATACTTGACGACCCGGTGCGCTTTCCAATGTTTCATTTCCCTTGAATATATTTGTTGAAAATTGGAGAAAAAGAAACCATATGGGAAAATGAACAAAGTATTTATGGCGCCGTTGCCGGGGAACTTAATTCATTAGAAGAGTTCAATTCAGTTTTATGGCATTGCTTTATATTTTTCTCTTTGGTTCATTGATTCTTTTTGTTCATATTTTAGTTACTGCACATTTTATTGTTCTTTTGAACTGGATAATTGTTGTTCTATTTCTCTTGTATGCAAAGAAGATCTATTGCAGGTGATTTGATCCCCATCGATTTGGAGATTAACGCTACTTGCAGGAGGTGCTACGCAGAGAGAATTTGAAAATTTTTGCAGGACTTAGAAGCAGCAGCAACTCTAGAAGAACCTCGATCTTCCGAGGCGTCTTCTAGATTTCCTATTCCAGGGAAATCTCATACAGATTTAATTGAAGAAGTTAGTATTGCTGAAGTGCCAAGAAGAGTGACCCTAGAAGATTACTCAAGTTCCACTATGCCGCAATTTTTTCCAGTATAGCGCGGCTAGAGGTTCAGGCACAAACAATCACATATCCTCCTTCTTTGATACCGCTAATTCAAAATACATTGTTTCATGGTCTACCAAATGAAGACCCATACGCACACCTGGCTACTTACATTGAAATATGCAATACTATTCGATTGGCTGGTGTGCCTGAAGACGCAATTCGATTGAGCTTGTTTTCATTCTCATTGTCTGGAGAAGCTAAGAGGTGGCTTCAGTTGTTCAAAGGCAATAGTCTGAAGACTTAGGATGAAGTGGTTGAGAAATTTCTGAAGAAGTATTTCCCAGATTCTAAGGCTGCAGAAGGAAAAGCAGCCATCTCTTATTTTCACCAATTTCTAGATGAATCCCTGAGTGAGGCCTTAGAAAGATTCCGTGGTCTATTGAGAAAGACACCCACTCACGAATTTTCAAAATCGATTCAGCTCAACATTTTTATTGATGGGTTAAGGCCATAGTCCAAGTAGCTATTAGATGCTTCTGCTATGGGAAAAATAAATTTGAAGACCCCCGAAGAAGCCATGGATCTTATTGAAAATATGGTTGTAAGTGACATTGCTATTCTCAGAGATAGAGCCCACGTACCAACAAAGAAAAGTCTTTTGGAACTTACATCGCAAGATGCATTGTTGGCACAGAACAAGTTGTTGTCCAAGCAATTGGAAGCATTGACTGAAACACTAAGTAAGTTGCCAACTCAAATACATTTTGCACAATCTTTACCATCTACTATTTTGCAGGTTGCAAGGTGTGCCATCTGCGGTGGAGCTCACAGTTATGGATGTTGTATCCCCAATGAAGAACCAACTCATGAAGTCAATTATATGGGGAATCAGCCAAGGAAAAATTTCAATGCAGGTGGATATTCCGGTTTTCAGCATGGCCAACCATATAATTCACAGTAGGGACAGTGGAGGAATCACCCTAGAAACCAGTTCAACAAAGACCAGGGTGGTTCATCTAATAGGCCACAACAACAAGGGCCCAGTCTCTATGATCGAACAACAAAAATGGAAGAAACTCTGGCTCAATTTATGCAGGTATTTATGTCAAACCATAAGAGCACAGAGTCAGCCATTAAGAGTCTGGAAGTCCAAGTGGGACAACTGGCAAAACAATTGGCGGATAGGCCGTCAAGCAGCTTTAGTGCTAACACTAAGAAGAATCCAAAGGAAGAATGTAAAGCTATAATAACAAGGAGCAGAATGGCAATTCAAGCTGGTGAAGGTAGAGCTGAAGAGAAGGTGGAAGGATATAAACAATAGTCGGCAGTTAAGTCGACATTGGAACCCGTTTATGATTTTATTGAACTTGAGGAAGTTGTGGAAGATGAAGATGACCAATAGGAGAGAGAGGCACCAATAAAGGAGAGTGAAATAGGAATAAAGATGAAGGAAGAAAAAGAAAAAGAAGAAGGAGAAGTAGAAAAAGAGCAAAATCAGAAAAAGGAAAAAGAAAAAGAGAAGGTTGATGAGGAGAAAAAGAATATCAAGAGTGAGGTTTCAAGTAAGAAAAAGAGAGAGATTACTTCAGCTGAAGGCAAGGAAGTACCATATCAATTGGTATCTTCCAAGAAGGATAAAGAGCGACACTTAACCAGATTTCTTGACATCTTCAAGAAGCTGGAGATCACTTTGTCTTTTGGAGAAGCTCTCCAACAGATGCCACTCTATGTCAAAATTTTAAAAGATATGTTGACAAAGAAGAACCGGTATATCCACAATGACACGATAGTTGTGGAAGGAAATTGTAGTGCTATCATTCAACACATCCTTCCCCCGAAGCACAAAGATCTTGGAAGTGTACTATACCGTGTTCCATTGGCGAGGTTGTTGTGGGTAAAGCTCTCATAGACTTGGGAGCTAGTATCAATTTAATGCCTCTTTCCATGTGCCAGCGACTTGGAGAGCTAGAGATAATGCCCACACGCATGACCCTCCAGTTGGCTGATCGCTCATTCACAAGACCTTATGGAGTGATCAAAGACGTTTTGGTTAGGGTTAAACATTTGATCTTTTCAGCTGATTTTGTAGTGATAGACATTGAAGATGATGCTGTCATTCCCCTAATTCTTGGAAGACCTTTTATGTCCACCGCAAGCTATGTGGTAGACATGGGGAAGAGGAAACTACAAATGGCCATAGAAGACCAGCAAATCAGTTTCGATATGTTTCATGAAGAGAAAGCTTTGCCTGACCAAAATGTTTGTTTGAAGGTGAATGTGATAGAGGAAAAGCGACTAGAGAAGAAGGTTCTGGAAGTTGGAACCTTGTTGGACCCATGATAACAGGATGATGCGTCAAGCTAATGACGTTAAAAGAGTGCTTACTGGGAGGCAACCCAACTTTTCTTTCCCATTTCTCTTTTTCATTCTGTATCTCTTGCATGTAGTTAGGATAGTTGCTTGTGATTGTGATTAATTTTTCAGCTTGTTTAGTAGTGAACAAGGGGGTTTTTAAGCCTAGGTGAAGAGATGGACAGAAAAGACTTAGAAAAATTTTTCAGTTGTCTATCCGCTAAGCGCAACCCTTGCGCTAAGCGCCATGTCTTCATGTGCTGAGCCTGAGCTTGCTCGCACTAAGCGCTTAGACCCCTGGCTAGTTGATTGAATAGTTCAACTAAGCGCACATCACTGCGCTAAGCCTAACATCTCCATTGGAAGTGAACTTCAAGAAGTGGGCTTAGCAGAGATGATGCGCTAAGCGTCACTCCTTCTCTGGAAAAATTTATTGTAGCAGCGCTAAGCGCGCTGTCCTAAGCTAAGCCCCATATCCATTCTAGAATTGAACTTTCACGAGTTGGGATTAGCAGTAGGATGCACTAAGCGCCAATCCCTTACTGTTTTTGAAATGCTTGGAAGTGCGCTTAGCGCGCTTGTTGCACTAAGCTTGAACTACTCTCTGGAAGTTAAAGCTTGATTGTGCACTAAGCCTTTCATCTTAGGCTAAGCGCATTTTGCAGAAAAATTTTGTGTTGCAAAAAGCGCTAAGCGCAGCCTGCGGGGCTAAGCCCCAGATCCTTTTTGGAATTTGAAACTTCAAGTTGGGCTTAGCGCGACGTTAGGCTAAGCGCATGGGCTTTAAACTCAAACGTCACATTGGCATGCGAAGCGTAGCTATGCGCTAGGCGCACCAAACAAAAATGCTAAAATAAAATAGAACTGCCATAGGCAGTTACCTTTACATCTCAAAGTTTTTGCTTCCTTTTGTTGTGCTTACCTATGCTTGTGTGCATATTGCTGCTGTGCTTTGAAGCTTCTTTCTGAATCTTCCTTGCTTCTTTTTACACTCCATCATAATCCAAGTAAGTAGTGCTTCATTTTCATTTTCATTTCATACTTTGAACCTTAGGATAGATGATTTCTTGCTTTGTTAGCTTGCATTGTTGTTTTGCTTAGGGTTTCTAGCTTTAGGGTTTGCTATTTTAGGATTTAGGTTGAGTTGTAAGCCCATTAGGGGCAATGCTACTAAAAGGGGTGAGGACCCTGTGTTTCTGCTGGAAATCGTGATGAACGCGCTAAGTGCGCCTACTATGCTTAGCCTGTTCATCCCAGCTATTAAATTTTTGGATTCCTAGATGATCACGCTAAGTCGACCATGTCGCGCTAAGCGCGTTCATCCCTGTTGATGAACAAGAACGATGAGTACGCTAAGCGCGTCTGTGCGCTGAGCGTCACTAGTGTTTCAGACACTTAGAATTTTTATTTTTATTTTTGGATCAGCGCTAAGCCTGACCAGTCAGGCTAAGCGCCACTTTACTTCTATTTTTCAACCTTTGAATAAGGCTAAGCGCAGCCTGCTGCGCTAAGCCCTTGTTATGTTTCATGTAGGTTGAGCTAAGCGCACCCTGCTACGCTAAGCTCAACTCTCTTACTGTCTGTAAGCTTTTGTAATCAGACTAAGCGCACCCTATGCGTTAAGCCTGAGTGTCATTCTGGTGAGGCTGAGCTAAGTGTGCCCTGCTGCTCTAAGATCAAGTCCTCTACTGTTTTAAAATTATGGATTTAGGCTAAGCCCAGCATGCTGTGCTAAGCCGAATCTGCAGAAAAACATTTTTTGTGTCTTCAAGCTAAGCGCATGTCTGTTGCACTTAGCTCATGAGAAATTTTTCATAAGGTGCGCTAAGCCCAGCATGCTGCGCTAAGCGCCTAGTCCAGTCCTCAATTTTATTTTTTTTGTTTTTGTTGAATAACCCTGTTTTAACTCTGTTGTTTGATCTAATTTTTTTCAAATGGCTTCTAGGAAGAGAAAGGCCCCTGCCTCAACATCCATGGCCTACTATGACAGATCCAGATTCACATCTCAGGAGGCCTGCATCGTTATTCTATTGTTGTCATCGGCAGAAAAATATTGCCTGAGAGGAATGTCATGCTCTATTACGCAGAGTTTGATGAATTCACTGAAGAGTTGGAGAGAAGAAATTGGCACAAGGAGATGATGAATTTTATGGATGGCAGTATTGATGTGGCCATTGTGAAGGAGTTCTATGCTAACCTTTATGGCCCAGAGGATAAATCACCTAAGTAGGTGAGGGTTAGAGGTCATTTAGTGAAATTTGATGCAGATGCTTTGAATACCTTCTTGAAGACCCCTCTGATCATAGAGAAAGGGGAAGAGCTACCTTCTTACTCCATGTTTGCTCTATCGAGACTGTTAGTCAGTGAATACGACTAACTTTTGTGTATAAAACTTGTGTAAATTGTATCAAACCCCTCCAATTTATGGTTATTTTGTAGTGTTGTAATTACATTTTGTAAAAGATAGGTAATAAATACTTATCACTTTCATTTTGTGTCTTTAATAATAATTTTCTCTCAATTTTAGGATAATGAGGCAAGCTTTGAAGTGTTGATTTTCACCCTCTCACTAAGCCAATCTGCTGGCTTAGCGAGCCATCCGCTGAGCGCATCATTCCTCGGCTAAGTACGAGGAAGAATCTGGAAGAAGGATGAGTTGTGCATGTTCGCTGAGCGAAGGGTCTTCCAGCTAAGTGCACCACTTCAGTCCATCCGCTGAGCAACAAAAGCCGCGCTAAGCCAAAATTCATTAATGCGCACTAAGCGGTTCAGAATTGCGCTAAGTGTACGAGCACGAACAAAAAGCCACCTATTTAAGCCTGAAATCAGATTTTGGAAAGGGAGTTTGGCCTTTTCTTGAAGCTTATGCATGTCTAGAGAGTTCTAGAGAGAGAAAGGTCCAAGTTCCAGAGAGTTTGAGAGATTTTGTTCTGTGAAGATTTTCAGAGACCAGAGCTTGAAGAAGAAGCCTTCCTGAGAGCTTGAGATGAGTTTGTGAGTGATTGTGAGGTCCTAGAGGTGGAAGAGACATCTCCACTACTTGTATTTCTGCAATCTTTCATCTTTCTCTTTTCATTGTTGTAAAGGAAGCTTCCCAGTTATGGAAAGCTAAATCCTCTGTTGGATCTTCCTTGTAGGTACTTGATGTAAATATCCTTTTATCTATTTAATGATGTTTTGTGTGTTCACTACGCTATCAGAACTTCATTCTACCATGCTTTTTCCTTGATCACGTAGATGCATGTGTTTTTAGGATCATTCAACTTTGGAAACTGGTCTAATTCTTAGAACATGATAAAACATGGCTAGTTTGTCGGATTGTCATGAGGGATCGGGGTACAGTAATCTACCTGTCGTATGTTTGTCTTATTGCGGTCTTGTTCGAGTTTAGTCCAACAAGAGGAATCTGCGGACGATGCTTGATCAGGATTAGGCTAGACTATCATGAGGAATCGGGGTTTAGCATTTTAGGAGACACCATAGAAGACATAAGCATTGTTAAGTAGAGAATATCCTTTTAACATCAAGCACCTATTAGGAAGACCAACATGTCATCTATCTGTCTTTATACATCATTACTCGCGTGATTTTCCTTTTAATAGTTAGTTTACACACCTGTTCATAGTAAACACATCTCTGTTTATACTAGACACTTATTCAATGAAATAGCTTTACCAAGTAACACAAGTTCCCTGAAAGTTCGATACTCGGTTCTTACCGTTTTATACTACTTGCGCGATCTGGTGCACTCGCTGGAAGTGAACAAGTTTTTGGCGCCATTGCCTGGGAACTTATTTTTATTTGGAAACTTAGTTCATTTTTAGGTGCCTATTCTTTATTCGTTATTCTTTGATTATCTGTGAATATTTGTTATCAATTCATATTTGTCTTCTCTTATTGAATTGGATAACTGCTGTGTCTGTTAGTATTTTATATGCATAGATCCCCCATAGGCAATTTAGTTCCTCTAGACTTAGAAATTGAAGCTACATTGAGCAGGAACAGGGCCTAGAGGAGAAGGAAACTTCTGTAAGACAGAACAGTTGCATCCATTCTTGAGGAAGAAACTCATTTTTCTGATTCATTATCACCTGATTCACTATCATCAAGGGAATCCGCTACTCAATTGCCTAAAGCCACTATCATGGCAAACGAGCAACACTAGAGGATCACCCTTGAGGATTATTCAAGCAGCTCAGTACTGCAATTCTTTACTAGCATTGCACCTCTTGAAGTGCAAGCTCACAACATCAACTACCTGCATTCTTTAATTCATTTAATACAGGGGAATTTATTCCAAGGATTACCTAATGAAGACCCCTATGCACATTTGGCAACATTCATTGAAATATGCAATACTATTAAGAGTGCCAGTGTGCCAGATGAAGCTATTAGACTCGGTCTATTCTCATTCTCATTGGCAGGAGAAGCCAAGAGGTGGCTTCACTCGTTTAAGGGTAACAATCTAAAAACTTTGGAAGAAGTTGTTGAAAAGTTTCTAAAGAAATACTTCCCACAGTCCAAGACTACGGAAGGGAAAGCTGCAATCTCTTCATTTCATCAGTTCCCTGATGAATCTCTGAGTGAGGCATTGGAGAGGTTCAGAGGTTTATTGACAAGAACTCCTACCCATGGGTTTTCTGAGCCAATTCAGTTGAATATGTTCATAGATGGGCTGAGACCACAAACCAAACAATTGTTAGATGCTTCTGCAGGGGGAAAAATAAAGCTTAAGATCCCAGAAGAAGCAACTGAGCTAATTGAGAATATGTATGCCAGTTATCATGCCATTCTAAGCAACAGAACCCATCAACCCACAAAGAAAAGCTTGTTAGAATTATCATCACATGACACTTTATTGGCACAAAATAAGTTGCTTTCTAAAAAACTTGATATTTTAATAGAAACACTTGGTAAGTTGCCAACTAAACTGTCTATTGGTCAACCTTCATATTCTTCTGATTTATAGGTTACAGGTTATACCATCTATGGTGAGGCTAGGCCAATGTATTCCCATTGAAGAAAACACTCAAGAAATTCATTATATGGGAAATCAACAGGGACAAGGGTGTTAGTGCTTAGCACTACTGAGTTTAAAAAGGTTGGCTAAGATTTTGTTAAAACATAAGCACTTAGACAATGAAGGAAAGGTGGAGTTGCTGCACATGATGTCCAACGTTATGTCAAGGAATAAGATCGGGCTGCACAATGCACAAGGCAAGATAAAGTGTCAAGTGATGAATTGAAGTTGAAGGATCCACGATGTCGGATACAATGTCCTGACATCCTGCTCGAGAATACTGGAATTGCTGTACAATGCAAGATAAAAGTCAAGTGAAGCATTGAAGCTGCAGGATCCAAGATGTCGGATACGATGTCCTGACATCTGGCCCGAAAATACTGGACATATAAATCTGTTATATCTTTAACAGATTATTGTGCAGTTAGCAAGAGATAAGAAGATCTATCTTTAGGAACGAATTAAAAGATCATTATAGTTCGAATTTCAAAGTAGAAGAGTTCGTTCAGGGATTAAAGATTAAAGATTAAAGATTCAAACTAAAAGAACAAAAGGTATCTTTTAGGTCTTTAACTGCAGATTTTCAGGAAGAGGATAGATCTCCTCCAGCATCAAGAACTTGCAGCCCAGAATCGTACACGGCTATATAATCATGGAGGCTGCACGAGTTCTGCACCGAGTCCGGGATTAAAGAGTTATTTTGTGAGTTTTGGGACTTGAGTGTTTTGTGAGCCACCTTGATGGTATACTAACATCAAGTGTTGGACCTGAGTGTGTAGAGTTGATCTCTATTGTGTAGGGTTGATCCCTTTTGTACAGAGTTGATCTCTGGAGTGTCTTTGAATTAATTGTAAACACGAGAGTGTGAGTGAGAGGGAGTGAGCAGAGGTTCTCATATCTAAGATTGGGTCTTAGGTAGAGATCGCACGGGTAGTGGTTAGGTGAGAAGGTTGTAAACAGGGGTTGTTAGACCTTGAACTAACACTATTGAGAGTGGATTTCCTCCCTGGCTTGGTAGCCCCCAGATGTAGGTGAGGTTGCACCGAACTGGGTAAACAATTCTCTTGTGTTATTTACTTGTTTAATCTGTTCATACGGACACACATAAACTGCATGTTCTGAAGCATGATGTCGTGACATCCTGTACGACATCTGTCCCCTGGTATCAGAATTTCAATTGGTATCAGAGCCAACACTCGAAATCACAGAGTGAGATCTGGGGAGATAAATTCTGATGAACATGGAGAAAGAAGGAGGACCAGTGAACAGACCACCAATTCTTGATGGAAGCAACTATGAATACTGGAAAGCAAGAATGGTGGCCTTCCTCAAATCACTGGATAGCAGAACCTGGAAAGCTGTCATCAAAGGCTGGGAACATCCCAAGATGCTGGACACAGAAGGAAAGCCCACTGATGAATTGAAGCCAGAAGAAGACTGGACTAAAGAAGAGGACGAATTGGCACTTGGAAACTCCAAAGCTTTGAATGCACTATTCAATGGAGTTGACAAGAACATCTTCAGACTGATCAACACTTGCACAGTGGCCAAAGATGCATGGGAGATCCTGAAAATCACTCATGAAGGAACCTCCAAAGTGAAGATTTCCAGATTGCAACTCTTGGCTACAAAATTCGAAAATCTGAAGATGAAGGAGGAAGAGTGTATTCATGACTTCCACATGAACATTCTTGAAATTGCCAATGCTTGCACTGCCTTGGGAGAGAGGATAACAGATGAAAAGCTGGTGAGAAAGATCCTCAGATCCTTGCCTAAGAGATTTGACATGAAAGTCACTGCAATAGAGGAGGCCCAAGACATTTGCAACATGAGAGTAGATGAACTCATTGGTTCTCTTCAAACCTTTGAGCTAGGACTCTCGGATAGGGCTGAAAAGAAGAGCAAGAATCTGGCTTTCGTGTCCAATGATGAAGGAGAAGAAGATGAGTATGACCTGGATACTGATGAAGGTCTGACAAATGCAGTTGTGCTCCTTGGAAAGCAGTTCAACAAAGTGCTAAACAGAATGGACAAGAGGCAGAAACCACATGTCCAGAACATCCCTTTCGACATCAGGAAAGGCAGTAAATACCAGAAAAAATCAGATGTAAAGCCCAGTCACAGCAAAGGAATTCAATGCCATGGGTGTGAAGGCTATGGACACATCATAGCTGAATGTCCCACTCATCTCAAGAAGCACAGGAAAGGACTCTCTGTATGTCAATCTGATACAGAGAGTGAACAAGAAAGTGATTCTGACAGAGATGTGAATGCACTCACTGGGATATTTGAAACTGCTGAAGATTCAAGTGATACAGACAGTGAAATCACTTTTGATGAGCTTGCTACATCCTATAGAAAACTATGCATCAAAAGTGAGAAGATCCTTCAGCAAGAAGCACAACTGAAGAAGGTCATTGCAGATCTGGAAGCTGAGAAGGAGGCACATAAAGAGGAGATCTCTGAGCTTAAAGGTGAAGTCGGTTTTCTGAACTCTAAGCTAGAAAACATGACAAAATCAATAAAGATGCTGAACAAAGGCTCAGATACACTTGATGAGGTGCTGCTGCTTGGAAAGAATGCTGGAAACCAGAGAGGACTTGGATTTAATCCTAAGTCTGCTGGCAGAACAACCATGACAGAATTTGTTCCTGCCAAAAACAGGACTGGAGCCACGATGTCACAACATCGGTCTCGACATCATGGAATGCAGCAGAAAAAGAGCAAAAGAAAGAAGTGGAGGTGTCACTACTGTGGCAAGTATGGTCACATAAAGCCCTTTTGCTATCATCTACATGGCCATCCACATCATGGAACTCAAAGCAGCAACAGCAGAAAGAAGATGATGTGGGTTCCAAAACACAAGGCTGTCAGTCTTGTTGTTCATACTTCACTTAGAGCATCAGCTAAGGAAGATTGGTACCTAGATAGCGGCTGTTCCAGACACATGACAGGAGTCAAAGAATTCCTGCTGAACATTGAGCCCTGCTCCACTAGTTATGTGACATTTGGAGATGGCTCTAAAGGAAAGATCATTGGAATGGGAAAGCTAGTTCATGATGGACTTCCTAGTCTGAACAAAGTACTGCTGGTGAAGGGACTGACTGCAAACTTGATTAGCATCAGTCAGCTGTGTGATGAAGGATTCAATGTAAACTTCACAAAGTCAGAATGCTTGGTGACAAATGAGAAGAGTGAAGTTCTAATGAAGGGCAGCAGATCAAAGGACAATTGTTACCTATGGACACCCCAAGAAACCAGCTACTCCTCTACATGTCTATCCTCCAAAGAAGATGAAGTCAGAATATGGCATCAAAGGTTTGGACATCTGCACTTAAGAGGCATGAAGAAAATCCTTGACAAAAGTGCTGTTAGAGGCATTCCCAATCTGAAAATAGAAGAAGGCAGAATCTGTGGTGAATGTCAGATTGGAAAGCAAGTCAAGATGTCCCACCAGAAGCTTCGACATCAGACCACTTCCAGGGTGCTGGAACTACTTCACATGGATTTGATGGGGCCTATGCAAGTTGAAAGCCTTGGAGGAAAGAGGTATGCCTATGTTGTTGTGGATGATTTCTCCAGATTTACCTGGGTAAACTTTATCAGAGAGAAATCAGAAACCTTTGAAGTATTCAAAGAGTTGAGTCTAAGACTTCAAAGAGAGAAAGACTGTGTCATCAAGAGAATCAGGAGTGACCATGGCAGAGAATTTGAAAACAGCAGGTTCACTGAATTCTGCACATCTGAAGGCATCACTCATGAGTTCTCTGCAGCCATTACACCACAACAGAATGGGATAGTTGAGAGGAAAAACAGGACCTTGCAAGAGGCTGCTCGGGTCATGCTTCATGCCAAAGAACTTCCCTATAATCTCTGGGCTGAAGCCATGAACACAGCATGTTACATCCACAACAGAGTCACACTGAGAAGAGGGACTCCAACCACCCTGTATGAAATCTGGAAAGGGAGGAAGCCATCTGTCAAGCACTTCCACATCTTTGGAAGTCCATGTTACATCTTGGCAGATAGAGAGCAAAGGAGAAAGATGGATCCCAAGAGTGATGCAGGAATATTCCTGGGATACTCTACAAACAGCAGAGCATATAGAGTATTCAATTCCAGAACCAGAACAGTGATGGAATCCATCAATGTGGTTGTTGATGATCTGTCTCCAGCAAGAAAGAAGGATGTCGAAGAAGATGTCAGAACATCGGGAGACAATGTAGCAGATGCAGCTAAAAGTGGAGAAAATGCAGAAAACTCTGATTCTGCTACAGATGAATCAAACATCAACCAACCTGACAAGAGATCCTCCACTAGAATCCAGAAGATGCACCCCAAGGAGCTGATTATAGGAGATCCAAACAGAGGGGTCACTACAAGATCAAGGGAGGTTGAGATCGTCTCAAACTCATGTTTTGTCTCCAAAATTGAGCCCAAGAACGTGAAAGAGGCACTGACAGATGAGTTCTGGATCAATGCTATGCAAGAAGAATTGGAGCAATTCAAAAGGAATGAAGTCTGGGAGCTAGTTCCTAGGCCTGAGGGAACTAATGTGATTGGCACCAAGTGGATCTTCAAGAACAAAACCAATGAAGAAGGTGTCATAACCAGAAACAAGGCCAGACTGGTTGCTCAAGGCTACACTCAGATTGAAGGTGTAGACTTTGATGAGACTTTTGCCCCAGTTGCTAGACTTGAGTCCATCAGATTATTACTTGGTGTAGCTTGCATCCTCAAATTCAAGCTGTACCAGATGGATGTGAAAAGCGCATTTCTGAATGGATATCTGAATGAAGAAGTCTATGTGGAGCAGCCAAAGGGATTTGCAGACCCGACTCATCCAGATCATGTATACAGGCTCAAGAAGGCTCTCTATGGATTGAAGCAAGCTCCAAGAGCTTGGTATGAAAGGCTAACAGAGTTCCTTACTCAGCAAGGGTATAGGAAGGGAGGAATTGACAAGACTCTCTTTGTCAAGCAAGATGCTGAAAACTTGATGATTGCACAGATATATGTTGATGACATTGTGTTTGGAGGGATGTCGAATGAGATGCTTCGACATTTTGTTCAACAGATGCAATCTGAATTTGAGATGAGTCTTGTTGGAGAGCTGACTTATTTTCTGGGACTTCAAGTGAAGCAGATGGAGGACTCCATATTCCTCTCACAAAGCAGGTATGCAAAGAACATTGTCAAGAAGTTTGGGATGGAGAATGCCAGCCATAAAAGAACACCTGCACCTACTCACTTGAAGCTGTCAAAGGATGAAGCTGGCACCAGTGTTGATCAAAGTCTGTACAGAAGCATGATAGGGAGCTTACTATATTTAACAGCTAGCAGACCCGACATCACCTATGCAGTAGGTGTTTGTGCAAGATATCAAGCCAATCCGAAGATAAGTCACTTGACTCAAGTAAAGAGAATTCTGAAATATGTAAATGGCACTAGTGACTATGGGATTATGTACTGTCATTGTTCAAATCCAATGCTGATTGGGTATTGTGATGCTGATTGGGCTGGAAGTGCAGATGACAGAAAAAGCACTTCTGGTGGATGCTTCTATTTGGGAAACAACCTTATTTCATGGTTCAGCAAGAAGCAGAACTGTGTGTCCCTATCTACAGCAGAAGCCGAGTATATTGCAGCAGGAAGCAGCTGTTCACAGCTAGTTTGGATGAAGCAGATGCTGAAGGAGTACAATGTCGAACAAGATGTCATGACATTGTACTGTGACAACATGAGTGCTATTAATATTTCTAAAAATCCTGTTCAACACAGCAGAACCAAGCACATTGACATTAGACATCACTATATCAGAGATCTTGTTGATGATAAAGTGATCACACTGAAGCATGTTGACACTGAGGAACAAATAGCAGATATTTTCACAAAGGCCTTGGATGCAAATCAGTTTGAAAAACTGAGGGGCAAGCTGGGCATTTGTTTGCTAGAAGAATTATAGCAACTACAGCAATCTGAACGTGCCCAAACGAATCACTTAACATTAATAGCACGTTCACCACAAAGCAAATTCGACCGTTGCCTCACACGCCCCTCTACATTCTTCATTCAAATTTATATCTGCTTGGCATTCGTGTTTTCACCAGCATTTTCCAATAATTCTCTGAGATTTACGAAATCATTCCAAACGCTCTGTTTTTCCATGGCTACCTCACCAAAAGAAACTGCAGCTTCTGGTTCACCATCTGTCCCGTCATCTCCACACCAGGAACAACCTGAATTCAACATCCAACCCATCCAAATTATTCCTGGTCAAGCCTCTGTCCCTGAGAAACTGGTTCCCAGAAGACCACAGGGAGTGAAGATTGCTGAAAACCCTAGCCCTGCAACGAGTCCTAGGGAAGTAGACACGGAGATGGACAAGAAAATACGCAGCATTGTGAGTAGCATTTTGAAAGACGCCTCTGTGCCTGAAGCTGATGAAGATGTCCCAACATCGTCCAACCCAAATGTTTCTGTGCCTGATGTCAAGAAAGATGTTCCAACATCTTCCGCTCCAAATGCTGAAGCACTCCCTTCACCCGGTGAAGAGGGATCAACTGAGGAAGATGATCAAGCCGCAGAGGAGACTCCTGCACCACGGGCACCAGAACCTGCTCCAGGTGATCTCATTGACTTAGAAGAAGTCGAATCTGATGAAGAACCCATTGCCAACCGGTTGGCACCTGGCATTGCAGAAAGGTTACAAAGCAGAAAAGGGAAGACCCCCATTAAGAGGTCTGGACGAATCAAAACAATGGCCCAGAAGAAGAGTACTCCAATCACTCCTGCCACATCCAGAAGAAGCAAGGTTGCTATCCCCTCCAAGAAGAGGAAAGAAATTTCCTCATCCGATTCTGATGAGGATGTCGAACTAGATGTCTCGACATCTAAGAAGGCCAAGACTTCAGGGAAGAAGGTGCCTGGAAATGTTCCTGATGCACCATTGGACAACATTTCATTCCACTCCATTGGCAATGCTGAAAGGTGGAAATTCGTGTATCAACGAAGACTGGCCTTGGAAAGAGAACTGGGAAGAGCTGCCTTGGATTGCAAGGAGATCATGGACCTCATCAAGGCTGCTGGACTGCTGAAGACTGTCAGCAAGTTGGGAGATTGCTATGAAGGCTTAGTCAGGGAATTCATTGTCAACATTCCCTCTGACATATCTAACAGAAAAAGTGATGAGTATCAAAAGGTGTTTGTCAGAGGAAAGTGTGTTAAATTCTCCCCTGCTGTGATTAACAAATATCTGGGCAGACCTACTGATGGAGTGATAGATATTGATGTTTCTGAGCATCAAATTGCCAAGGAAATCACTGCCAAACGAGTCCAGCATTGGCCAAGGAAAGGGAAGCTTTCAGCAGGAAAGCTAAGTGTGAAGTATGCCATTCTGCACAGGATTGGAGCTGCAAACTGGGTTCCCACCAATCATACTTCCACTGTTGCCACAGGTTTGGGTAAATTTCTGTATGCTGTTGGAACCAAATCCAAATTTAATTTTGGAAACTATATCTTTGATCAAACTGTTAAGCATTCAGAATATTTTGCTATCAAATTACCCATTGCCTTCCCTACTGTATTGTGTGGCATTATGTTGAGTCAGCATCCCAATATGTTAAACTACACTGACTCTGTGATGAAGAGAGAATCTCCTCTATCCCTGCATTACAAACTGTTTGAAGGGACACATGTCCCAGACATTGTCTCGACATCTGTCTCGACATCAGGGAAAGCTGCTGCTTCAGGTGCTGTGTCCAAGGATGCTCTGATTGCTGAACTCAAGGACACATGCAAGGTGCTGGAAGCAACCATCAAAGCCACCACAGAGAAGAAGATGGAGCTAGAACTGCTGATCAAAAGGCTCTCAGAGAGTGGCATTGATGATGAAGAAGCAGCTGAGGAAGAAGGAGAAGCAGCTGAAGAAGAAGAAGAAGCTGCTGAGGAAGAGGAAGATGCAGCAGAAGAGACAGAATCCGATGATGATTCTGAAGCCACCCCATGATCATCAGACCTTTAATTTTGTTTTTACTTTTATTAGATATAGGGGCATGTTCCTTTGAACAATTCATTGTTATTGGTCTGTACTATTTGCACATTAATTTCATGCATCCTACTTTTGCCAAATTTATGTCTAAAAAGGGGGAGTAATAGTATTATGCTTGCTATTATGCATGATTCTGAGTAGTAGGATACTATGTATGATGTATGGCAGTAGGAAACGATGTATGCATGATTCATGATTTTGAGGGGGAGCTGTATGACGTTGAGGGGGAGACTGCTGCTGCTGATGATGACTGATGATTGATGTAAGCTACTAGAAGATGCTGCAGTAGGAGCATGAAGACAGGGGGAGCAGATAGCGGATGTCACATGAGATGTCTCGACATCCTGGAAAAGACTAGTAGCTGATAGAAGATGAAGCAGTAAGCATGGAGACAGGGGGAGCAGAAGCAGAAAGCTGATGTCACGCGAGATGTCTTGACATCCTGGAGAAGACTTGTAGATTAGCAACTTGAAGAATTTCCGCTGTGCTTGATTACTCTGATAATGAATGTTGCTGATCCCACTTGCATAACTGCTCGTACCTGCTCAGGAAGTGTCTAAGTATGTTTTAGACAAAATTTGCCAAAGGGGGAGATTGTTAGTGCTTAGCACTACTAAGTTTAAAAAGGTTGGCTAAGATTTTGTTAAAACATAAGCACTTAGACAATGAAGGAAAGCTGGAGTTGCTGCACATGATGTCCAACGTTATGTCAAGGAATAAGATCGGGCTGCACAATGCACAAGGCAAGATAAAGTGTCAAGTGATGAATTGAAGTTGAAGGATCCACGATGTCGGATACAATGTCCTGACATCCTGCTCGAGAATACTGGAATTGCTGTACAATGCAAGATAAAAGTCAAGTGAAGCATTGAAGCTGCAGGATCCAAGATGTCGGATACGATGTCCTGACATCTGGCCCGAAAATACTGGACATATAAATCTGTTATATCTTTAACAGATTATTGTGCAGTTAGCAAGAGATAAGAAGATCTATCTTTAGGAACGAATTAAAAGATCATTATAGTTCGAATTTCAAAGTAGAAGAGTTCGTTCAGGGATTAAAGATTAAAGATTAAAGATTCAAACTAAAAGAACAAAAGGTATCTTTTAGGTCTTTAACTGCAGATTTTCAGGAAGAGGATAGATCTCCTCCAGCATCAAGAACTTGCAGCCCAGAATCGTACACGGCTATATAATCATGGAGGCTGCACGAGTTCTGCACCGAGTCCGGGATTAAAGAGTTATTTTGTGAGTTTTGGGACTTGAGTGTTTTGTGAGCCACCTTGATGGTATACTAACATCAAGTGTTGGACCTGAGTGTGTAGAGTTGATCTCTATTGTGTAGGGTTGATCCCTTTTGTACAGAGTTGATCTCTGGAGTGTCTTTGAATTAATTGTAAACACGAGAGTGTGAGTGAGAGGGAGTGAGCAGAGGTTCTCATATCTAAGATTGGGTCTTAGGTAGAGATCGCACGGGTAGTGGTTAGGTGAGAAGGTTGTAAACAGGGGTTGTTAGACCTTGAACTAACACTATTGAGAGTGGATTTCCTCCCTGGCTTGGTAGCCCCCAGATGTAGGTGAGGTTGCACCGAACTGGGTAAACAATTCTCTTGTGTTATTTACTTGTTTAATCTGTTCATACGGACACACATAAACTGCATGTTCTGAAGCATGATGTCGTGACATCCTGTACGACATCTGTCCCCTGGTATCAGAATTTCAAAGGGTATACCCAAGGAAGATTTTCAGGCTTCCAGCAGGGTCCTTATAATCAACAAGGACAGTGGAGGTCACACCCTGGTAATCAGTTCAACAAAGACCAGGGTGGACCTTTGAACATGCCAATCCAACAAGGGCCTAACATCTTTTAGAGGACTACTAAGTTGGAAGAAGCTTTACAGCAGATGCCACTCTATTCCAAGTTCTTGAAGGATGTGGTAACAAGGAAACTAGAAATAACCATGCCCTTCGAAGAAGCTTTACAGCAGATGCCACTCTACTCCAAGTTCTTGAAGGATATGGTAACAAGGAAACATAAGTATATTCACCAGGAAAACATCATAGTGGAAGGAGATTGTAGTGCTGTGATTCAAAAGATCCTTCCACCCAAGCATAAAGACCCTGGGAGTCTAACTATTCCTTATTCAATTGGAGACGTCACTGTGGGAAAGCTCTTATTGACATGGGAGCCAGCATTAATTTAATGTCACTCTCCATGTGCAGAAGGTTGGGAGAGTTGGAGATCATGCCCACTAGGATGACTTTACAAATGGTTGACCGCTCCATTACCAGACCATGTGGAGTAATTGAAGATGTGCTGGTCAGAGTGAAACATTTTATCTTCCCGACAGACTTTATGGTAATGGATATCTGTGAAGATACTAACATCCCTGTAATATTGGGAAGGCCATTCATGTTAACTGCAAGTTGCATAGTTTATATGGGTAGAAAGAAGTTGGAGATGGGTTTTGACGATCAGAAAATTGATTTTGATTTGTTTGTTGAAGACAAGCCTGCTCCAGAACAAAATGCTTGCTTACAGGTAATAGAAGTGGGTCAAGAGGTTTTGGAGGTAAGAACCAAAACATGATATTACCCAATGAGGTAAATGCGTCGAGCTAATGACGTTAAAGAAGCGATTCCTGGGAGGCAACCCAGTTTTCATTTTTGTTATCTTTGTTTTTCATGCATATACCATGTGGAACTTGCTTGATAATCTATACATTGGAGTATATCAACTTATCCTTGAGTGTTAGATAAAAGCGTTTCAATTTCTTGAAAAAAAGGATTGAAAAATAACTTAGAAAACAGTTTTTGAAAAACAGTCCTTTCGCTCAGTGCAAGCCTAACACTAAGCACATCTTTGGTCATGCGCTAAGCCGCGAGGCTCAAGCGCTTAGCGCCCAACCCTTGCATCTGAGGCTGATTTAGTCCGCTAAGCATGCCAAGGCTGAGCTAAGCCAATTTCAATTCAATCTGAGTTTTGCTAAGTGACGACCTGACTGCTAAGCGTATTGTATTCTTTGGCTAAGTGCGACTTTTTGCCGCCAAGATCAATTCCTTGCGGCCTAAACTGAGTTTCATGGAGCTAAGTGCTAGTCATGGCGGCTAAGCTGAATTCCTTGCGGCAATGTATGCGCTAAGTGATTCCTTATCCGCTAAGCACTCTCTCCTCTGTACTTAAGATGCATCATTTTAGCTAAGCCGACCCCGAGCCCGGCTTAGCGAGAGTTGCAGGTTTTTTTTATCTGTAGAACTTGCTAAGCGGTCTTATCTGCATGCTAAGCCAAGCCCTCTGTGTTAAAAAAAATTGATTGATTTTGAATTTCAAACATCGGCTAAGCGCGCGGGTCCACTAAGCGAGCCTCTTTGAGAAACCAAATGTCTCTCTAGCTCGCTTAGCGCAGAGGTCTACTAAGCGAGAAGGTCGAAAACTGCTTAAGTGAGTGTAACGACAGTTACACTCACAATTGCCAGATTTTTGCAAACTCTTTCTCTGCATTCTCACTCACAAAAAATTTGAGCATTTTGCATCTGTGCTTTCTTTTTGCATAGCCTACTTTCAATCACAAAGCATCAACGATACAAGTAAGTTCCTTACTTCCTTTTCTCTTTTACTTTGTTGAACTTTAGGGTAGAAAACCATAGATTTAGCTTTAGATTTTTAGGGTTTTAAAGTTTTTCTAGAAGTAGTTAAAGATTAGGACTTTATATGCGTTTGTACTATATTGATTATTTTGGGAACATTGCATGTTTGATATGCCTTTTAGAGGCTTGAAAAGTGCAAGAAAACGAACTGCGTTTTTTGGAAAACACGATGAACTTGCTAAGCGAGCATGCAGCGCTAAGCGAGTTCATCAGTACTCATTGAATATATGTGTTCTCTGAAGAACTCGCTAAGTGCTTGATGTGCCATCATTTTCTTCTATTTTGTAAACCCTTTTTGCACCATTTTAATTATTGATTGGTCCTAATTGTCAATTAATTAGGCAGTTTTATTATTTGGGCTCATTTAGCTAATTTGATGTTTTTAATCTAATTTTAGGAATTAATGAAACATTGGGCTTAATCCGGATTTTGGTTGTGGACTTGAAGAGGGCAAATAAAGCAGCGCTTACCTTAGTTAATTTCTAATTAGGAAATTTCGCAATTTTATTTTATGTTGTTCAGTGTTTATTTCGTTTTGGGCCAGAGTATTGTAATAGGGCCCAGTGACTTTTAGTGACTCTTTTTAAATAGCTGCCTTGGGATTCGTGGAGGGCATTCTATTCTGCTATGCTATTTTCATTATTCAGAGCTTTGGTTTTAGGTTTTCACGTTTTACTGTTCCCTTGTTACAGTTTTCGTTCTTAATGCAAATTTCCGTTTTCTGCTTCTAATTACGAGTTCATTCTTGCTTCTTCTTCTACTTTCATTTACGTTTCTGTTCATTTACGTTTCTGTTCATTTACGTTCTTGTTCATTTACGTTTCTGCTTCATGCTTCATTTGCATTTTCTGTTTGAATCCATGGAAGGCTAGATTTTCTGGTGTTGTTTCCTTTTGAGGACGAAGCCCAACTCTCTTTGAGGTTTCGTTTGTAATGTGGTTTCCTGGCAGTTTTCCCTTCACCAGTTATCCCAATTTCGTGAATATTAATCAGTGCACACTTCGTGTTCTATTAATTGCCTCTGAGCCTAACTTGCGTCCATGCTTAATGGACGAAGGGCTAATTGGTGTATGTGGTGCCTAATCACGTATTGAAAACCCTAAGTTGATTTTCGCTTAGTAAATTGAAATAGGGTTGGATTAAGTGGTTGACTGTTAGGGACGAATTCTCCATAACCCAGGATAAGAGAGTGGCTTCTGAATCAGAGGAAACAACCCGTTTTTAATATTATTAGTTTCGTATTCCATTTTATTTGTTCTGCTCTTTAATTACCAAACAACCAAACCCCCCCCCCATCGTTACTGTTACTGCAAGTATATTATGAACATTTGGCTTGTCACTGCTCGTTGGGAAACGACCTAGGATCACTTCCTAGTTACTACATTTTCATGTTTATTTGATTCGGGTATGGCCTCGATCAAATTTGGCGCCGTTGCCGGGGAGCAGTGTCCAAAGGTTCATAATAGCTAGCTAGTGTTGTGTGTTTAATCCTTTCGTGTTTTATGTTTAATTGTTAGTATTGTGTTAGTATGTGTGTTAGTGTTGTTTAGTGTCCTGGTATTTTGTTTAATGTGTGTTCTGTTTCAGTTTTCCCATTAAGCGTTTCCCCTGTTTCAGTCTTGGGTGTTTTGCTGTGAAGATTGTGCTTGAAAACAGAGTAGTAGTAGAAATCAGCTTGCGGAAAAACAGAGTAGTAGTAGAAATCAATTAGAGACGGATTTTAGCGACCACCCATGCTGAATTATTTGGGATTTTTTTTTTAGTAGTTAGGGTTGTTATTTTTGGATGAATTTTTTTTGTGGTAACTTCTTTTAATCCATATTTTGTGGGAAAAATAGCTAGAGCCTTTAGTTTGGTCAGATTTGAAAGTTCCAAAAAACTAGCAAATTTTGTGTTTGTCAAAACTTCAAACGGCCATAACTTTTGCTCCGGTAATCAGAATCGCAATTATTATATATGCATTTGGGGTAGAAAAAAATTTCCTACGCCATAGCAGCCTGCCATAGGCCGGCTGAGGTCTCCATCGTCCAAAAAAAGCGATTCTGTCAAAAGTTTTTTATTTTTCAAGTTTTATTCACTTATTTTTCTTAACCTACCATTTTTAGCTTTCATAGTTAGACTTTGAATTTTTGTCTGAAATTTTTTGTGCTATCTTCTCATCATTTTATAAGGTTGCTCACAAAATTTCAAGTCATTTGGATATCATTTGAGGGTAGCTGTAGTTTAAACCTACACCTTTATTTACATGACAAGGCAACTAGTTGTGTGCATGCTGAATGTAGTGTATGACTAGAGGCAATCCGTCTGACTTACAAACCTTTGATCCTAAGATAGATAGGACATTTCATAGATTAGTTAGGCATCATTTTATACCTTTTGATCATTCTGAGCATTCCATAACCGGTGAATCTGTGCATTCTGTTATTGGTGATTTTGAACATCCTGATCTTGAGCATTATAATTTTGAGCATTCTGATTCTTAGCATTCTAATTTTGCACATTCTGAGAACATGGCACAACCTCCACCTCGTGAGAGGACTCTAAGGGAAATGGCTGCACCTGATTTCACCTATGAAAGCTTGTGCATCCAATACCCTGATAAGGATGTCCCATATGTTCTTAAAACTGGACTGATTCATTTGCTTCCAAAGTTTCATGGCCTTGCAGGTGAAGACCCGCACAAAAATTTGAAAGAATTTCACATTGTCTGCTCCACCATGAAACCCCCAGATGTCCAAGAGGATCACATATTTCTGAAGGCTTTTCCTCATTCATTAAAGGGAGTGGCAAAGGACTGGCTGTATTACCTTGCTCCAAGGTCCATCACGAGCTGGGATGACCTTAAGAGAGTATTCTTAGAAAAAAATTTCCCTGCTTCCAGGACCACAGCCATCAGGAAGGATATCTTAGGTATTAGACAACTCAGTGGAGAGAGCCTGTATGAGTACTGGGAGAGATTTAAGAAATTATGTGCCAGTTGCCCCCACCATCAGATTTCAGAACAGCTTCTTCTCCAATATTTTTATGAAGGACTCAGTAATATGGAGAGAAGTATGATAGATGCTGCCAGTGGTGGAGCCCTTGGAGACATGACTCCTGCTAAAGCCAGAAATTTAATTGAGAAGATGGCCTCTAACTCCCAGCAGTTTAGCGCCAGAAATGATGCCATAGTCATTAGAGGAGTGCATGAGGTAGCTACAAACCCATCTGCATCATCTGAAACTAAGAAGCTTGAAGGCAAACTGGATGCGTTGGTCAACTTGGTAACCCAGCTGGCCTTGAATCAGAAATCTGTACCTGTCGCAAGGGTTTGTGGTTTGTGCTCCTCTGCTGACCACCATACAGACCTTTGCCGTTCCATGCAGCAACCTGGAGCAATTGAGCAGCTTGAAGCTTATGCTGCAAATATTTACAATAGACCTCCTCAACCTCAGCAGCAAAATCAACCACAGCAGAGCAATTATGACCTTTCCAGCAACAGATACAACCCTGGATGGAGGAATCACCTTAACCTCAGATGGTCCAGCCCTTAGCAACAACAACAGCAGCCTGCTCCTTCCTTCCAAAATGCTGCTGGCCCAAGCAGACCATACATTCCTCCACCAATCCAACAACAGCAACAACCCCAGAAACAACCAACAGTTGAGGCCCCTCCACAACCTTCCCTCGAAGAACTTGTGAGGCAAATGACTATGCAGAACATGCAGTTCTAGCAAGAGACCAGAGCCTCCATTCAGAGCTTAACCAATCAGATTTGACAATTAGCTACCCAATTGAATCAACAACAGTCCCAGAATTCTGACAAGCTGCCTTCTCAAGCTGTCCAAAATCCCAAAAATGTCAGTGCCATTTCATTGAGGTCGGGAAAGCAGTGTCAAGGATCTCAACCCGTAGCACCTTCCTCATCTGCAAATGAACCTGCCAAACTTCACTATATTCCAGAAAAAGGTGATGACAAAAATCTACCTAATAATTTCTGTGCAGGTGAATCTTCTTCCACAGGTAATTCTGATTTGCAGAAGCAGCACATTCCCCCTCTTCCATTCCCTCCAAGAGCAGTTTCCAACAAAAAAATGGAAGAGGCAGAGAAAGAGATCTTGGAAACGTTTAGAAAAGTAGAGGTAAACATACCTCTGTTGGATGCAATAAAGCAAATTCCAAGATATGCCAAATTCTTGAAGGAGCTGTGCACTAATAAGAGGAAGCTTAAAGGAAGTGAACGAATTAGCATGGGCAGAAATGTCTCCGCATTGATTGGTAAATCTGTTCCTCAAATTCCTGAAAAATGCAAAGATCCAGGTACATTCAGCATACCTTGTATTATAGGGAATAGTAAGTTTGACAATGCCATGCTAGATTTAGGAGCCTCTGTTAGTGTTATGCCTCTGTCGATTTTTAATTCTCTATCTCTAGGTCCCTTGCAGTCAACTGATGTGGTAATTCATTTAGCTAATAGAAGTGTTGCCTATCCTGTTGGTTTCATAGAAGATGTCTTAGTTAGAGTTGGTGAACTGATTTTCCCTGTTGATTTTTATATCTTGAATATGGAAGATGGATTTTCTCAAGGATCAGTTCCCATAATTCTAGGCAGACCCTTTATGAAAACTGCTAGAACTAAGATAGATGTTTATGCAGGCACACTGTCCATGGAGTTTGGTGATATAACTGTTCATTTTAATATTCTGGATGCTATGAAATACCCATCTGAAGATCTTTCTGTATTTCGTGCTGAAATAATTGACCATGTTGTTGATGAATACATGACTGATCTTTATTCTAATCTGCATGCCTCTCACTCTTCATGCATTGAGTCTGAAATTGTACTTGATCATATGTCTGAATTTGATGCTGAGAGTGAATCTGAGAGTGATATTGATTGCATGCCTGGTGGTGGTGTTTTACCTCTTGAGATTGATTTTATAGAGTCAGATAGGACTAACCATGTTTCAAGAAGTACACATACCTCTGACTTTCTTTATGAGGTAAAGGCTAAGAAACCATCTCCTTCTACCACTGTCCAGCTGACCACACCAGAATTGAAGCCTCTGCCATCAAATTTAAAATACGCTTACTTGGATGATAGCAAGAGTTTTCCAGTGATTATATCTGCCTCCCTTGCTGATGAGCAAGAGGAGAAGTTGTTGTTAGTTCTCAAGAAGCATAAGAAGGCTATAGGCTGGACCCTGGCGGACATTCCTGGTATTAGCCCATCCACATGTATGCATCGAATAAATTTAGAGGATGGAGCTAAACCAGTAAGACAGCCACAGAGAAGACTCAACCCGGTGATTCTTGATGTAGTGAAGAAGGAGATAACCAAGCTTTTGCAAGCTGGAATCATTTATCCTATCTCCGACAGCCAATGGGTGAGTCCCGTCCAGGTAGTCCCGAAAAAGACTGGCCTCACAGTGATCAGAAATGAGAAGGAGGAGTTGATTCCTACTCGGGTGCAGAACAGTTGGAGAGTCTGCATTGACTATAGGAGGCTGAACCAGGTTACCAAAAAGGACCATTTTCCCCTGCCATTCATTGACCAGATGCTTGAACACCTGACAGGTAAATCCCACTACTGTTTCCTTGATGGTTTTTCTGGTTATATGCAAATTACTATTGCTCCTGAGGATTAGGAAAAGACCACATTCACCTGCCCCTTCGGCACTTTTGCTTATAGGAGGATGCCTTTCGGCCTGTGCAATGCCCCTGGTACCTTCCAGCGGTGCATGATTAGTATTTTCAGTGATTTTTTAGAAAATTGCATAGAGGTGTTTATGGATGATTTCACTGTATATGGATCCTCTTTTGATGGTTGTTTGAATAGTTTGGAAAAAGTTTTGAATAGATGCATTGAAACTAACCTTGTTCTAAATTTTGAAAAATGTCATTTTATGGTTGAGCAAGGTATAGTTTTAGGCCACATTATTTCCAATAAGGGTATTGAAGTAGATCCTGCAAAAATTTCTGTTATTTCACAATTGCCTTACCCCTCTTGTGTGCGAGAGGTGCGATCTTTTCTTGGTCATGCAGGATTCTACAGGCGCTTTATAAGGGATTTTAGCAAAGTAGCCCTTCCACTGTCCAACGTGTTGCAAAAGGAGGTGGAGTTTGACTTTAATGACAGATGCAAAGAGGCTTTTGATTGCCTCAAAAGAGCGTTGACTACCACCCCCATCATCCAGGCACCCGATTGGACAGCCCCTTTTGAGCTTATGTGTGATGCATCAAATTATGCATTGGGGGCTGTCCTTGCTCAGAAAATTGATAAATTGCCCAGGGTGATATATTATGCTTCTAGGACTTTAGATGCTGCCCAAGCAAATTATACTACTACTGAGAAAGAGCTTCTAGCCATAGTTTTTGCTCTTGAAAAATTTCGATCTTATTTGCTTGGTACTCGCATTATTGTTTATACTGACCATGCAGCTCTAAAGTACTTGTTGAAGAAGGCTGATTCTAAGCCTAGGTTGATCCGATGGATGCTCTGGCTCCAAGAGTTTGACTTGGAGATCTGTGATAGGAGCGGAGCACAAAATCTAGTTGCTGATCATTTGAGTCGGATCGAACGTGTCTCTGATGCAGATTCACCTATTCGGGATGATTTCCCGGATGATCATTTGTATATATTGTATAGTATTTCTGACTCTCTTTCTACTCCCTGGTTTGCTAACATTGTCAATTATTTAGTTGCCTCTGTTTTTCCTCCCTTAGCATCTAAGGCCCAAAAAGATAAGATTAAAAGTGATGCTAAGCATTTTATTTGGGATGACCCCTACTTGTGGAAATTGTGCAGTGATCAGGTCATTAGACGGTGCATTCCAGATCATGAGACTGACTCAGTCCTGCAGTTCTGTCATTCTTCTGCACCGGGAGGTCATCTGGGTGTTCAAAGGACAGCTCGCAAAGTGCTTGATTGTGGTTTTTATTGGCCCACCATCTTTAAAGATGCGTGGAAGATCTGCAGCACTTGTGAGCAGTGTCAGAGAGCAGGAAATACACTTACATGGCGAGCCAAGCCCACTAGAACTAATGATGCTAAAGTTGTCGCAGACTTTGTCAGGTCTAATCTGTTTTGCAGGTTTGGAGTACCTAAAGCAATTGTTAGTGATCAAGGAACCCATTTTTGCAACAGGACAATGCATGCCCTGCTTAAAAAGTACGGGGTGGTCCACAAGGTATCCACACCATACCACCCCCAGACTAATGGACAGGCAGAAATTTCTAACAGGGAAATCAAGAGAATTCTAGAGAAGATTGTGCAGCCAAGCAGGAAAGATTGGAGTACCAGGCTTGATGATGCTCTCTGGGCACATCGGACTGCCTACAAAGCACCCATAGGAATGTCTCCTTATCGGGTTGTCTTTGGAAAGGCATGTCATCTTCCAGTGGAAATTGAGCACAAAGCATACTGGGCAGTGAAGACTTGCAACTTCTCTATGGATCAAGCTGGCGAGGAAAGGAAGTTGCAACTGAGTGAGTTAGATGAAATTCGCCTAGAAGCCTACGAGAATGCCAAGTTCTACAAAGAAAAGACCAAGAAGTTCCATGATAGCATGATAGTTAAAAAAGACTTCGTGGTTGGGCAAAAAGTGTTATTGTATAATTCTAGGCTTGGACTCATGAGTGGTAAGTTGAGGTCTAAGTGGATTGGTCCTTTTGTTGTTACTAATGTTTTTCCTTATGGTACAGTTGAGATCAAAAGCGGCTCCACAAACAAGAGCTTCAAGGTCAACGGACATCGACTTAAGCCATTCCTCACGAACCTTCTTTAGTGGACGTAGTGGTGGAAGAGACTTCCTTACTCCACCCTACTCTTCCTCCACCATGACTTAGGGAGTTTTTCTTTTCCTATCTCCTTCTTTGCTTTTATTACACTTGTCCGATTCTCTTTGATGATTTAATTGTTTTTAATCTGTTAATTGTGCTACATTGAGGACAATGTGTTGTTTAAGTATGGGGGGGGGGGGGGGAGTGTTCTTTGGTTTTGCTAGTTTTGTTGGTTTTGTTAATTTGTTAGTTGTGTTAATTTGTTAATGTTGTTAGTTTCGTCGGATTTTCAGTTTAATATTTTGGGTCAATTTCGTGTGCACGTACGACTTTGCATGTTTTTCTTTGAATTATAGGATATGTTCAAGAAATGGGTAATTGTTTTGAAAATAAAAGTTCTTGACATTTTGTGACTTGAAATCCTTGATTCTTCTCTACATGTCATGATAGTTTTGAAAGCTCAATTTGAAAGTGATGATTTTACCTTTGTGAGAATTTGAGCCATCCATCATTATAATCATTTGGTGTGTTTTGCCCCATTGATTGCTTGCACAATAGCCTTGGCTTGATTCTTGTTGATGCGTCCTAATTCACATGCATATTTGGAAATGATTAAGGCAATTTTGTTCTTATAAGCTTCTAGCCAAATGGACTTACCTTGAATTAATTCCTTTGATAGCCCTTTTGAGCCTTGTTTCCCTTTCCTTGTTTTGAAGCTCACTACAAGCCTTAAGTGAAAAACCATGATATTACCATATCCTTAAGGAATTTTGGAGCTTTGGAATTGTTTTGGGAATAAGTGTGGGGGGTTTTTTGTTTCATTGGACAACTTGTTTTGTTGGCTATGCTTCATGATGTATTTTGGGCCATACTTGATGTACATTGTATATTGGTTAAATGTTGGACATGTTGAATGAAATGTTGTTTCTCAAAGGCTAAAGAGTAAAAAAAAAAATCGAAAAAAGAAAAAGAAAAGCAATAAAGTTGAGTGAATAAGATCTTAAATGGCACAAGAATGATGAAACTCTTGGTTCTACTCTTCATGTTTAATTTTTATCTTCTTTTTATTTTCTTATTTTTTTCTTAATATGCACTTATTCCCCTTTGCTCCTCTATTCCTTTGGGATTTAGCCACTTATTCCATATTTCTCCATACCTTGTCCTTGGCCCCATTACAACCTTAAAAGACCTTTTGATCCTCATGTGCTTGTGTTTATGGGTTGATTGTCAATTTTAGAATCTTGCCAAGTTTATGTGGTGTTTGCTTTCATGGGTGCTTTGAGGGTAAATAGTAGCCTAGACACTTGAGAGATAGAGTGTATATCTTGTGAGGCTTTATCACTTTTCATTCTTGAGCTGATTAACTATTTTGCCATGATTGGGTTGCTTGGATGATTTTCATGAATGTCTTGACTTTTTGGATCTCCTTATGTTAGATGTTACCCATTCCTTTCATTCCTTGATGTTCATTGAGAAATATGTGAATGTTTTTGTTTGTCTCCGTTTGATATCCTTGGATTTTGTTCTTTGTTTCATTTTGCCCAGGAGTGCAAAAGGCTAAGTATGGGGGGTTTTGATGTGCCGTCATTTTCTTCTATTTTCTAAACCCTTTTTGCACCATTTTAATTATTGATTGGTCTTAATTGTCAATTAATTAGGCAGTTTTATTATTTGGGCTCATTTAGCTAATTTGATGTTTTTAATCTAATTTCAAGAATTAATGAAACATTGGGCTTAATCCGGATTTTGGTTGTGGACTTGAAGAGGGCAAATAAAGCAGCGCTTACCTTAGTTAATTTCTAATTAGGAAATTTCGCAATTTTATTTTATGTTGTTCAGTGTTTATTTCGTTTTGGGCCAGAGTATTGTAATAGGGCCCAGTGACTTTGAGTGACTCTTTTTAAATAGCTACCTTGGGATTCGTGCAGGGTATTCTATTCTGCTATGCTATTTTCATTATTCAGAGCTTTGGTTTTAGGTTTTCACGTTTTTCTGTTCCCTTGTTACAGTTTTCGTTCTTAATGCAAATTTCCGTTTTCTGCTTCTAATTACGAGTTCATTCTTGCTTCTTCTTCTACTTTCATTTACGTTTCTGTTCATTTACGTTCTTGTTCATTTACGTTTCTGCTTCATGCTTCATTTGCGTTTTCTGTTTGAATCCATGGAAGGCTAGATTTTCTGGTGTTGTTTCCTTTTGAGGATGAAGCCCAACTCTCTTTGAGGTTTCGTTTGTAATGTGGTTTCTTGGCAGTTTTCCCTTCACCAGTTATCCCAATTTTGTGAATATTAATCAGTGCACGCTTCGTGTTCGATTAATTGCCTCTGAGCCTAACTTGCGTTCATGCTTAATGGACGAAGGGCTAATTGGTGTATGTGGTGCCTAATCACGTATTGAAAACCCTAAGTTGATTTTCGCTTAGTAAATTGAAATAGGGTTGGATTAAGTGGTTGACTGTTAGGGACGAATTCTCCATAACCCAGGATAATAGAGTGGCTTCTGAATCAGAGGAAACAACCCGTTTTTAATATTAGTAGTTTCGTATTCCATTTTATTTGTTCTGCTCTTTAATTACCAAACAACCAAACCCCCCCCCCCCCCCATCGTTACTGTTACTGCAAGTATATTATGAACATTTGGCTTGTCACTGCTCGTTGGGAAACGACCTAGGATCACTTCCTAGTTACTGCATTTTCATGTTTATTTGATTCGGGTACGGCCTCGATCAGTGCTCTTACCGCGCTAAGTGAGTTCATCTTTTGAGGATGAACACTCATCCTCTTGCTGAGGTGCCTGTGGCTAAGCGAGGCTAAATCGCTAAGCCAGGTAACTTAGTCAAATTTTTTGTTGCTAGCCACGTGCTAACCTGAGCTTCCTTTAGCTAAGCACATTTCGTCGCGGCAAAACCCATACTTAGTTTATTTTCTGAACTGTATGGTGCCGCTAAGCGCAGCCTTTAAGTAGCTTAGCGCAAATCCTTGCGGCAGACGTTCGGCTTAGTAGGCACTTGCCAGCTAAGCCAATTTTGCAGAAGCTGAATTTTTGCAACTTCCGCTAAGCGACCCCACATGTTGCTAAGCGGTAGTGTGTTTTTTGTGAAGGCCAGCTAAGCGGGTCATGTCTCGCTAAGCCGCCAGTGCCTTTTTCAGTTTTATTTTTCAGTCTTTAAACTTGAATTAATTTGGTCTAAGAAGTTTTGAGTTTTTTTTAGTTACAGATGGCATCAAGAAAGAGGGCTATAACCGATGACATCCCTTCATCATCCATCCTAGCTCCTCAGTCAGCAGCCATAGGACCAGATATCCAACGTCCGCAAACCTTAGTCCCTATGCTACAGAGCTTATTCAAAGGACAACTTATTATCATGCACAGCTTGCAAGAGTTGGCTCACAACAGGCCAATCATAACTTTGGAGCATTTTCTTGAACAAGTAGCCTGGCCTGAATCTCAACTTCCATTGGTGAGACCCAATGAGGCTGCTCCTTCTGAGCTCGCATCGGCATGGGTTGAACCAATGCCATATGAGCCCCGATCTCCAGTGGTGAATCCACCTCCTTCTCGTGAGCTTGAAGCAGTTCCCCCATCTCCACCTCTGATTATCATCTCCGATGCATCATCGGATGAAGCTGCTATTCCCCCTGATTCCCCAGTTGGAGGAGTTGCTAATCTTTCTGAGTCGCCATCTGGAGAAGTTGTTGCTCTCACTGATTCCCTAGTTTAGACACTGTTGACACTGTTAATTCCTGATGTTACTTTTACTTTTAAGATTATTATTATTATTATGATTATGGTTTCAGTACAGTATTTCTTTTATGTTTATATACACTGCTAGTTTTAATTATGGGTAGTTGGTTTGCTCATTTTGAAGCATATGGAACAGTTTGACTTGATTTTGATGATATGGTAGTAAAACACTTTTATCTTTTTTTGAAAATTGGTGTATGATGTGATTTTGAATTGAATGCATGATTGTGATGGAGTTTATGTTTCTTTTCATGAGTTTGAGCAAGTGTGTATGTTAGACAAAGAAAGAACAAGAATGAGAACTTGCAATTAGAATTATTAGTCAATAGACAAATTGATTGTGAAAGAAAAGCTTGAACCAAAACCTATGAGAGTGTGAACTTAAACTTTGAGTGAACGACTAGCTTTGAGTAATAATCTTTGCATCAATCTCTGAATTTTAGAATGAAATGTATGAGTGGGGACATGATGAAGTCCATGATTGTGCATATACAAGCCTTTTGACCAAAAAGCTTACCTTGAATTATAATTGTATCATTTGCACCCTTTGTGAGCTGAATGATGTTGTCAATAATTGAACCATAAACCTAAATAATTATCTCCAGATACCTTCTTTAGATTCTAGGAGAGCATATGGTTCAAGGCAAATTTACCCCAAATTTGGGGGAGTGGAACTAGTTGGGATTCAAAGAAGAAGGTAAAGCATCAACACACAACAAATAAGTTGTATGTTAAAAAAAAGCAATCGAAGAAAATATGTGTTGTAATAAGGTCAAAAGCAAATGAAAGTGAAAAACTAGGGAGCAAGCTAACTATATTAAAAAGATCACTTGGATAAGTCTAGGATTTATGCTCTCTTAGAATCTAAGCCTTTGAATCCTAGAAAAACCAATGAATTTTTGTAGCCAAGCCTCACTACAAGCCTAGGAAAGTCCTTCTGATTCTGTTTATACATTTTTGACTTTATGGCATGAGATGAAGTGCAAAGATTGGACTTCTTGCTAGTTGCTATTAATGAATAACTTAAACCCTTGTGCGTGAGTGAAACAGTGGCCGTGAGACTGTGGTTTAAGCTACTTTCCTTGATATCTGTCTTATGCCTAACTTCATCTAATTGTACAAGTCACATTTTATTCTTCTCTTTGGATAACTGCATGCCTTGTAAAAGACAAGGGATGAGGGCATTTTGCTTCATTCTCTTATCATGCAATCATTAATTTTTGTTGTATACACCTTTGTACATAGTCACTGCATGTTATTGTCACTTGGGGACCAGTGAACTGTTCTTTATTTGCTTGAAGACAAGCAAAGCTATAAATTTGGGAGAGTTATTAGTTGGTGAATACGACTAACTTTTGTGTATAAAACTTGTGTAAATTGTATCAAACCCCTCCAATTTATGGTTATTTTGTAGTGTTGTAATTACTTTTTGTTAAATATAGGTAGTAAATACTTAGCACTTTCATTTTGTGTGTTTAATAATCATTTTCTCTCAATTTCAGGATAATGAGGCAAGCTTTGAAGTGCTGATTTTCACCCTCTCACTAAGCGCACCGCTTCAGTCCATCTGCTGAGTGAGAAAAGTCGCGCTAAGCTGAAATTCACTAATGCACGCTAAGCGGTTCAGAATTGCGCTAAGCGCACGAGCACGAACAAAGCCACCTATTTAAGCCTGAAATCAGATTTTGGAAAGGGAGTTTGGCCTTTTCTTGAAGCTTCTGCATGTCTAAAGAGTTCTAGAGAGAGAAAGGTCCAAGTTCCAGAGAGTTTGAGAGATTTTGTTGTGTAAAGATCTGCAAAGACCAGAGCTTGAAGTGGAAGCCTTCCTGAGAGCTTGAGATGAGTTTGTGAGTGATTGTGAGGTCCTAGAGGTGGAGGAGACATCTCCACTTCTTGTATTTCTGCAATCTTTCATCTTTCTCTTTTCGTTGTTGTAAAGGAAGCTTCCCAATTATGGAAAGCTAAATCCTCTGTTGGATCTTCCTTGTAGGTACTTGATGTAAATATTTTTTTATCTATTTAATGATGTTTTGTGTGTTCCCTGTGCTATCAGAACTTCCTTCTACCATGCTTTTTCCTTGATCACGTAGATGCATGTGTTTTTAGGATCATTCAACAGTGGAAACTGGTCTGATTCATAGAACTTGATAGGACATGGCTAGTTTGTTGTATTGTCACGAGGGATCAGGGTACGGTAACCTAGCTGTTGTATGTTTGTCTTAATGCGGTCCTGGGCGAGTTTAGTCCAACAAGAGGAATCGGTGGATGATGCTTGATCAGGATTAGGCTAGACTATCATGAGGAATCAGGGTTTAGCATTTCAGGATACACCATAGAACACATAAGCATTGTTTAGTAGAGAATATCCTTTTAACATCAGGTACCTATTAGGAAGACCAACGTGTCGTCTATGTGTCTTTACACATCATTACTCACATGATTTTCCTTTTAATAGTTAGTTTACACACTGGTTCATAGTAAACACATCTCTGTTTATACTAGACACCTATTCACTGAAATAGCTTTACCAAGTAACACAAGTTCCCCGAGAGTTCAATACTCGGTTCTTACCGTTTTATACTACTTGCGTGATCTAGTGCACTTGCCGGAAGCGAATAGAGACCAGATCCTCAGGAATTGGCAGCTAAACTATGCATCGCAGGGAAGGGATTTGAGCTTAATGCTAATGGGATACCCCTGAAGATTTTGAGGAAAAATTTGACTACCTTTGCTTAAACCTGGAGCATTCTCTCATTCTTAAACCTGGCCCCGATCTCTCATACTTCATACATCACTCTTGACAGGGCTAGGATGATATATGGCATCATCCAGAGGATGGATATGAATGTTGGCTATATGATCTCAGCTCATATTTCCATGATAGCTCAACATGACTCTTCTAGGCTGGGTTTCCCTGCACTTATCACTGCTTTGTGCAAGGCCAGAGGAGTCCCTTCAGATTCACTTACTTTTAAGAGTTTCAGTCCAGCCATTAATGTAGCTTATGTGAAAAAAAACTGTTGGAATCTTGATGATCTAACTGTGACTTTCAGAGGGCCTTGCAAGGCCAAGGGGAAGAGGTCAGAGGCTCTCCCATCTTTTGAGATCCCCTTTCTGCAGCTCCTTCATCTTCTGATATTCCTCCTATACCAGCTTCAGCTCCCACTCCCTTACCAACTCCGTCAGTTCCAGCTCCTCCTACAGGACCATCCTCCTTCACATCTGAGACATTATTTTGCATGCTGTAAAGCCTTCATAAAGGCCAGGTTATTATCATGCAGAGCTTACAGAGCTCCGGCTTGTAGTCTATTATGAGTGTGGATGAGTTTCTTTCTCAGGTGGCTTGGCCAGGAGTCCAGCCTTCTCCTTCTGGAGGGGGTAAGGCCACCGCAGCCCAAGAGCCTATGCCAGCAGAGGAGCCTGTGCTAGTAGCAGAGGATGAGCTTGTTCCTCCTGAGCCGTTTATCTTTGAGACTGATCTAGTTGCTCAGGAGGAAGCAGTAGCTCAGGAGCCTACTTCTCCAGCAACCATTCTTGATGATCCGGAGCCATCTGCACCAGCATCGGATCCAGAGTAGCCTATTGTTCAGGATCCACCAACTGCTCTATTGTTGGATCTTAATGAGCATGCAGAGGATCACCCACAAGTGGATTGACATGATCTTTATCTTCTTGTCTTACATTTTGAACAGTTTATTATTATTCTACTTTAGTTTATCTTATGTTTATGTTTCAGTTATTTAAATTTCAGTCTTTAAATTTCAATTATTTTTTTTGTAGTAGTAGCTTGTGCAAAAGCATGATTGAACTGTGAACTGATTGAATATGATATTCAGTGGCTTGATTTTGTATGAAATTAAGTGTTTGTGTTTAAATGAATGAGAAATTGTATGAATTGAGTGGATTGGAATGTATAGCTTTTGTTTGATCAAGCTTGCAGACATTAGAAGAGAAAAAATATGTAATTAGTAGTATGATTGAAAATGTTAGTCAGTTTGTCAGATTGATTATGAAGGAATGCATTAACCATATCCTGGTGAGAGTGTGATCCTTAAATTTTGTGAGAAACGATTATCATTTAGTACTAATTTTTGCATGAATCTCTTAAGTATGGACTGAATGCATGAAATTGAGGATAATGAAGGCCATGTTTGATTGTGGGGTATCCCTTGCACCTAGTTTTGAGCTGAATGATTGATTGATTGAACCTTGAGCCTATACATTTTTATCTCCTGATACCTTGTCTTAGGTTGTAGGAGAGCATCATCCACAGAAAAGCTTGGTTCAAGACAAATTTGTCCCAAATTTGGCGAAGATTGGGTAAGAAATAAAATGGTCAAAATAGAGCAGCATATACACACTGTTTTCGTTATATAAAAAAAACTGGAAGTACAAAAAAAAGTGTTTAAGTGTGTATGTTGCAAATCAATGAAATGAAGCTAAGTGCCTAAAAAGAGGCAAGTATTGGGGTGGGAATGAATGAAAAGTAAAAGTTTATCTATGGATGAATGCTCTCCTAGAATCTAAGCTTTTGAATCCAAGAAAAAACCATGATTTGTTGGCAGCCCAACCTCATTACAAGCCTAGAAAGTCCTTTCGGATTCGCTTTGTGTGTTTATTTCTATATGGTATGAGATGAAATGCAAAAGTTAGGACTTGTGTTAGTTGTTTATGATGGAATGAGCCTAAACACTTGTGCTTGAGTGAAATAATGACTGTGAGGTTTTGGTTGATGATCCTTCCTTGATATTTGTCATTCTTACTAGCTTATTTCAGTTGTGACTCTAGTACATATGTTCCTATCTTTGAAAAGCTGCATGTTTTGTGAAGTGACATTGATTGAAGCATTCCATGATATTCATTTCATATGATTAAATTTTTCAGTGAAACAAACACCACTTCGATTAACCACTATATTTTGTCACTTGAGGACAAGTGAACTGTACTTTCTTTGCTTGAGGACAAGAAAATCTATAAATTTGGGGGAGTTTGTTAGTCGTCTTATACGACTAACTTTTGTATAGAAACCATTTTCTAAAACTTGTACAGTTCCCCAATTTATAGTTATTTTGGAGGGATTTGTATATAAATCTTGTTTTTGTTTGAATGGTTGTCTTTAGAGTATCTCCCATGTGATTTAATGATAAAATTTGCACAATTTTAGGTCAAAAGAGACTGAAATCTTGAAGTGCTAAAAGGAGCAGTCACGCTAAGCGGACCCTGTGGGCTCAGCAAGCATCCACCGCTAAGCGCAGATTCAGTGCGCTTAGCGTGACAAGGGGAATCTGGAAGAGCTCAAGAATCAAGGCCACACCCTAAGCACGAGATCAGCTCACTAAGCGAGACGTTTGTCTCTTGCCAAGCTCAGTGCAGCATTGGCGTTAAGCCCAAATCCACTTACTCGCGCTAAGTGCGACAGCTGCGCTAAGCGCGGCATCGCGATTTTAGAGCCTATTTAAGCCTGAATTGTCAGAATTAGGGTACACCACACAGACACAATGAATTTGGAGACCAGAGCTGCATACTTTTGCACATAATTTGAGATAATGATCTGGAGGCAGCAGTTAAGCAAAGAAGCTAGGGTTCATCACTTTGAAAGATTAGAGAGTGTTTGAGTGATTGTGAGGTGCCAAGAAGAAGGGGAGGGATACCCCTTCTTATGTAAGCAACAATTATTCAATACTCTCTATCTCATTTGTGTTAGGGTTTCTGTGTATGGTTGGCTAAACACCTTAGTTGGGGATTTCTAAGGAAAAGTTGATATAATTATCTTTAATATCTAATTAGTTGTGTTTTGTGTGTTTAATGCTTCTTTCAATACTTAATTACTGCATGCTCTTGGCCTGATCACCCATTTGTGTGTACTGTTAGGTGACTAAGCATTGGGAAATGTAGTTTTGCCTTAGAACTTGATAGAAGCAGGACTAAATAACTACATTACCAGGGATGGATTGTGGGGTTTTGGTTGTCAAGCCCTGTTGTGATGATAATGCTGTTTAAATTAAGCCTAGTCTTACAAGAGGGATCTGCAGACGAAGCTTAGGTTAAATTAGTCTCAACTTACGAGGGATCAAGGTTTAGTACTTTAGGCTACAGCATAGAACACAAGAACATGATTAATTAGAGAAATATGCTCATATGCATCAACTTGTTTGTTAGAAAGACCCAACGCTTTTTTCCTATTGTTGTCAACTTTTACTTACTTGCATTTATTGTTTTTACCATAGAATTAGTTCATTTTTGCTTTTAACCATCAATTATCAATGTTTGTTCCAACAATGCCTTACTTCTAAATAAAACTATGTCTAATAAGCAAGTTCCCTGAGTTCGATACCCGGATCACTCCATTTTAATATTAAATACATGACGACCTGATGTGTTTTCCGGTGTTTCATTTCCCTTTAATATATTTGTTGAAAATTGGAGAAAAAGGAACCACATGGGAAAATGAACACCGGTCCGAAGAAGACAAGTGTTTTAACACTTAGCTCATAGTAAAATGGTAAGGGAACAACTACTCGGTCCTCAAGTACTAAAAGCATTCATCAGAAAGTAACGTCCATAGGTTTAATATGCAATTAATGCCATAGTGCACAAAAGGAAATATTTAAATTATTTTGTCTTGACATTCTTAATTCCTTTTGTCTTATGTTGTTAACATTATATTTGATTTGCATGCTAAAACTCAACTCTGAACACTAGGCAACATTGGAAAATTATACTTCTTTGAAGATATGTTGCAGAAAGTGTATATGGTCCCCACTCTCTCTACTCACTAACGGTCTCGTGTAAAGTGCCAAAGCTATTACACAATAGCTAGTTGGGATCTCTCAATGGATCAAAGCTCTGAATTCTATATAAAGCTTGAAGATGTTTGTGTTAAGGTTTTCAAATCACAAGAGAATAATCTGAGTCAAAACAAAAAAAATGTTGTAACACTGTCAATTTTATTGGACAAAAGAAACTTTATTGAATTAAGTGAATCTTAGCTCTGCTAAGTTAGCAAGTTTCATTGTATTCGAGCTTATTGTGTTAACACCCTTTGAGTAATGAAAATACATTTTCTGTTAAACATGTATTATTGGTGAAAGCCAGGAGTGGCTTAGTGACAAAGAATACTTGGGTCTTAATCTTAAGGGGAGATTAAGGATAGTGCCAAGAGTGGCCTAGAGAGTACTTGTTGTAGCCAGAAGTGACACAGAGAATACTTGGTTGTAATAAAAAAATTCATTAGTAGAACCCTTCAAGTTTTGAAGGATAACTAGATTTAGCGCAAAAGTTGGGGTGAAGCAGTATAAAACCTTTGTGTTTTCTTTACTACTTCTATATAACCAATTATTTTCTATAGTTTTCTTCTACACTATTGTGTCCAAGTCTTGTGAACTAGTTTTCAAAACTCAATGATTTCAAACACCTTGGATGAACACCATCGTCCATTCATATCTGTTTGAGAAAAGCTTTCAAAGTTCTCAAAAGACTAAGTTTTTATCCATCACACTGTTCAACCCTCCCTTATAGTGTGTTTCAATGCCTTCAAACTTATGGACTTGTAAAATTCAAGTACATAGGAAATACAAACTTAAGAAATAGGAAGTAATATTGTGAGTTTCAAGTGTGTGAATTACTGGTGGTTCCTTTCGGAGGGAATCAGGAAGGTGTGATAACTGGTGTAGGTAAAGTATGTATTCCTCCCTATCCTCTTATTGATAATATTTTACTTGTTAAAGTTTGAAGCATAATTTGCTAAGCATAATTCAATTATATGACAGTGGATACAATGTCACCTTTAATAAGGATATGTGTATCATCCAGAACAAGGATAAATCTTCACTCTTCTCAGCTAAAAGACAAGGTAATCTCTATAGGATTAAACTTGGTGATCTATCCAGTGAAAAGGTTTCATGCTTACTCTTAATCAAAGAGCATCGTTGGATACTACATAAGAAGCTTGGATCATGCTAGCTTGAGGTTAATATTAAAGCTTCAAAAGTGTAGTCTCGTAAGAGGACTTCCAAAGTTGTCATATCAAGATGATTCTCTTTATGAAGCTTTCCAGAAAGGGAAACAAGTAAAAAGTTCTTTTAAAGCCAAAAATGTTGTTTCCACTTCTAAGCCTTTAGAGCTCTTTCATCTTAACTTGTTTGGACCAACCAAGAATGCATCCCTCTTTGGATGTGGAGATGGTCTAGTAATAGTGGATGATTACACTAGATGGACATGGGTCAAGTTCCTAACTCACAAGGATAATTCTTTTGATTCCTTTTCTAGATTATGTAAAAGGATTCAAAATGAAAAAAGGCATTTGTATCTCTTCAATCAAAAGTAACCATGGGGAAGAGTTTGAAAATGATCTTTTTGAAAAATTTTGTGAACAGAATGGTATCCACCATAATTTTTTCACTCAAACTTGCGTTCAACTCACCAGTGGATGATCAACCTAAAGAAGTAAGAGAACCAACTAGATGCTTGTTGAGGAAACATCATTCAGAGTCCCAGATCATTGGTGATCCTAAGGACAAAGTCCAAACCAGGAACTCTCTCAAGCATACAACACTATTATGCTAGATTGAGCTAAAGCACATAGATGATGCTATGTATAACCAATATTGGGTCAAAACAATGCAAGAAGTGTTGGACCAGTTTCAAAAGAACAATGTCTGAAAGCTTGTAGAACTCCCAAAAGGAAAATTTTCTTTTGGAGTAAAATGGGTGTTCAGAAACAAGTTGGATAAAACAGGTAAGGTTGTGAGGAACAAGGCTAGGGTTGTAGCCAAATGTTACTCATAACAAGAAGGTATAGACTGTACTGAAACTTTTTATGATGTTGCTTGTCTCGAGCAAATACGGATTTTACTATCCTTTGTTGCTCATCACGGTATGATGTATGAAATGAACGTAAAAAGAGCGTTCCTCAATGGACTTATGAAGGAAGAAGCCTATGTGGAACAACCCCTTAGGTTTGAGAGATCTATCTACCCTCCTTATGTTTTCAATCTTAACAAAGCTTTATATGGTTTAAAACAAGCTCCTCGAGCTTGGTATGAAAATTTGAGTTCGTCTTTAACTGAAAATGGCTTTATAAAAGGAAAGGTAGATACTACTCTATTTTGCAAAGATTATGGTAGTCAATTCTTAATCGTCTAGATATATATATGGATGATATCATATTCGGTGCTACTAATGACTCTTTGTGCTAGGATTTTTCCCAACTTGTGCAAGTAGAGTTTTAGATGAGTATGATGAAAGAATTGAAGTTATTTCTTGGACTTCAGATCAAGAAAAGAGACAAAGGCATATACATACATCAAAAGTACGTGAAGTAACTTCTAATGAAGTTTAAGATAGACGATGCAAAGCAAATGAAAGTCCCTATGCATCGAACCAATACACTTGGATTAGACGAATAATCAAAGCATCTGGACAAAAAGACATAAAGAGGAATGATAGCATCTTTTTTGTATCTCACTACATCAAACCTTATGTGTAGTGTATGCCTTTGTGCTAGATTCTAAAAGGAACCAAGGGAATTTCCTTTAACTGTTGTTAAACGCATATTTAGATATTTGATTAGAACTCCTAACCTTGGTTTGTGTTTTAAGAGAGAAATGGAATACATATTGCTTGGTTACTGGGATGCAGATTTTATTGGAGATAAAGTGGAAACAAAAAGCACCAGTGGAGGTTGTGACTTTATTGGTGGATGATTAGTTTCTTGGACGAGCAAGAAACAAGGAACAATAGTTCTATCGATAGTAAAAGCATAGTATGCTTGAGGATTGAAACTTATTTGAAGGTAAAATTCCTATTTTTTGTAATAATATTGCTGCCACAACATTTTTAGAAAAATGCAATTTAGCAACTGAAAATATTCGGTTGCTATTAGCGACCAGATAGATTTTGCCGCTAATTGGGACCAAATTTGCGATCGAATTTATAAGTGGTGGCTAACTTGCATCAACGACCGAATTTGCAACTAAAATGAAGGGTCATTGAAAAATTTGGTCTCTATTTCAATCGCTATATATATTAGTAATATTTTTAAATTAACAAATCAATATTTACATTACTTTATAAATCATAATAATTATATACTATCTTTAATTATACTTTGATAATTATTAATAAAATTGACATCATTTAATTAAGATAAATAAATCATTGTTATGATTAGTCTTTTAATTTTTGTTTTATACAAAATAATTGTTCATTTTATATAATTATTTAAAAATTATAATAAATAAATAGCCTTTATATTATGAAAATATGCCATAATCAAATTTTGTAAAATTAAGTATTTTAAAATATTAAGCATAAGTGTAACACTAATTATTCATTAAGGTTCAATGTGGTGTCAGTGGAATTTATGCATTAATGAAGACCCAATTTGACTTTAGTACAACATGTACGCTAAGCAAGACCCAATAAGATGCAATATGTAATTTATGAATTCACTAAAAGCCCAAATTAACTTTAATTTAAGGCTTAATTACAAAAATAAAATAATTGGTCTCCCTATTTCACCAAATCGATCTCTGTATTGTTTAATTCACTATCTGAGTCCCCAAAATCGTTGATGGTTAAATTTTAAACATTGACAGACTAGAAAGTTGACCAATATTTTCTTAAAAATTAATAACTTTAAAAAAGTTTGAAGAAGGTCTAGAACCGTAGTACTTAAAGCAAAAAACACACTCATTTCCCACTAAATCCAAGTAATCATTAGAATATTTGGTACAAAATATATTATTAATATATGTTTTATGGGAAAATAGTTCAAAATTTAAAGTTTATTATTTTTTAATTTATTATATTTATAATCTTGTATATTATCTTTTAAAATATAATATAAAATAAAGCTTATATAAGTATACATATTCTAATTTATGTGAAAAAAAATTTAATCTTATATATTATATTTTAAAAGATAATATATAATATTTTAAAATATAATAAATTAAAAAAGAATAAATTTTGGATTTTGAACTATTTTCGCATAAAACTTATATTAATATTGTATTTTGTACCAAATATTCAAATGGTCACATGGGTGTAATGGTAAAGGAGTGTGTCATTAATCCAAGGACCATAATTCTAGTTCTTTCAAGCATTTTTAAAACTTCTTAATTTTTAAGAAAATATTGGTCAACTTTCTAGTCTAAACAATGTTTAAATTTAACAGTGAACAATTAGTCAACAATTAAAATCAACTATGGGGACTAAGATAATGAATTTTGAAATATAGGGGGATTCAACTAGTGAATTAAAAAACATAGGGGGACTCAAATAGTGAATTGAAAAGAAATAGGGGAATCGATTTGGTGAAATAGGAAAAGTAGGGGAACGAAGTTTGCAATTAAGTCTTAATTTAACATATTCATTAACCAAGGCCAATAATGATTTATTAAGGTTCAATGTGTAACTTATGCATTTACCACTTCTCAATATGACTTTAGTGTAACATAAGTACTAATGATTGATTGAAACTCAATAAGGCTCAATCAAGGCCTAATATCACTTTAGTGTAATTGAAACCCAATAAGATCCACTGTATGACTTTAGTGTAATATATGCATATGCACTAATGATTTATTGAAACTCAATAAGGCCTAATATATGACTTTAGTGTAACATATACAATAACCAAAGCTCAACAATTAAGATACTAGTGTATGTTTGCGTGTGATGCATAGTTAACCTCCTTTTTTTTTTTTGAGATACCACTCTCAATTGATTATGTAAAAGAGTTAAGCTCGAGTTTTTTTTTCTTTTAATTTCATATATTACATGTTAAGCTCAAATTTTTAATTATCTTGTATAAAAATAATTATTAAATATTATATTGATAAAGTTATAAAATAATTTAAGAAAAATTAATAAATATAATTGAGTTATAATTAAGTTATAATAATTAATAAAAATAATTAAATTATAACTTTCATTTAGGGGATCGAAATAGCCTTATGCTTTGTTTGGCTTAAGTTTTTTTGTGCTTAAAAGCTACTTATAAGTTAAAATAAAAAATTAGAACTTAAAAATAAGCAGAAGTTGTTTATTATTTTTCATTTTTATACTTTAAAAACTCCTTTTAAATTAAAAGTTGGACAAAATAATTGAGTGTACAGCCTATAAATGTTAATTTTTCTAAAAGTTACACCTTTTTTTTGTAATTTTATCTTTAAAAACAAATGGCTTTCTTTAAAATCAATTTTACTAAAGTTAAAGCAAGCCTAAAAGACTAAAAAAACACTTAATAAAAATAAAAACAAACTTAGTACAAATAAAAACACATAAACACACTAAAAATAAAAACACACTTAGTAAAAATACACTAAAAAAACACAACACAAACAAAACACATCACACAAACCCACAACACACAAACACTCCACATTTCTCAGTCCTTGCTTGCGTTCAACGATGCCGGCGACCACCACGCCACCATGCAACTGCAGATCCACCCTCATTCTTGATCGCGATCGTAGATCCGTGCTTATGCTACCGACCACGCCATTGAAGATTCGCGCTGCCAAACACTCTCCCAGTTGACTCGCAAAACCCTAACTCCCTCACACACACTTGCCACACCTTCGCTTGTTGCTTAACTGGTACTTTTTCTTTCTTTTACTGACTGTGGAATTTAGCATTTGATTTGTCTGATTTGGTAGCTGTTTAAGTTTTAATTAGCTTGCTATTTCTTCTAATGCCTAATTTTCCTTATTTTATTTGATGCCTTATGCAAATCTAAAAATCAAGCTCATGAATATAGTCTAGTCCTAGTTGTATTAATTATCCCTTGTGGTTGTTGAGGAAAGAAACTAAAAAGTATAGTGTATCATGTGACAAGTATAGCCAGTTAAACCAATTAGAGAAGATTAAATTTATTTTGGTTCTTGTTTGCGGGTTGTAAGCCCACAAGTTCTTTAAATGCAAGTTCTTTTTACACTCTGTTTTGGTTCTCTGTCTTCTTTGAATTTATTTTTGGGATTCAATCAATCAACCTAATTTGATTCTAACAGAAAATCATCAATCCTAACCTCATGCTTTTTATCCATGTAGAGAGAGAAATTACTGCATAAAGATGAATAAAATCCCATTGTGTTCCCATACTCAAAATCATGATGAAAACTAAATGTGGAAGCGTACCTGAATTAGCCATAATGGAATGATGAAAGGTTGATGAGGATCAAGATTGGTTTTATGATCTTTCAAATGTAGAGAGCTCTTTATGTTCTTTGAATTTTCTCTTCTGATGGGGATAAAGAGAAAAAGAAAGTGAAAATGTACGCCTGTCGCTTCTCTCTACAAATGGGGACCATAACCTCTTATATTGGTAACTGCCATCAGTTACCCCAAATTTAATAATTATAATTTAGCCCCTCATCAAATTATAATATCACTAATGGTACCTACACAATTAGCCTTTCATGACATATATGCCCTTAGCCATAATTTTATATTGATTAGACCACTTTAATATTTTGGCTAATAATATAATGGCCCTAACTCATTCAACTATGTGATACACACACACACACACACACACACACACACACACACACATATATATATATGTATGTATGTATGTATGACCCAAAATTGCTAACATTTATCTGCAGTTAAATGTAGTAGTTGGTCCTTGAATTTATGAAACTTGATACATATTTATATTAGGTTTGTAGAATGTAAGAATATACTAAGAAGATTCTGTAGGTCCACACACACTTGGATACCATGTTAATAATGAGAGAAAAATTAGAGAGACATGATAAAAGAGTGTTCTATTATTTCTTAATAAAAAAGGTTACCCAAGGGCATGTGAGTTGTCTTCATCCTCTATTCCTTTACAAGTTTATCATGGTCACTCTTAGAGAACTTAGACTATTGATGATGTTCCTCCAAAGAGGCAAAGACTCCTACTAACTCGTTACCTACTTTCTCTCTTCTCATTTGTCTTCACCATATTGTTCTTTTATTACTTTCCTAAGGTGGCATCAGGAAATGATGGACAAATTATTGCACTTCATGCTAATGTTACTTGGCATTTAATTCCTCTCATTCTAGGCAAACTGATGCAAGCCCCATTGAAGCTTGTAGGCCTAGGATCTTCTTCATCAATGGATTCCTTTGCTTCTTGGAAAATGAATGGCAACGGAATGGAGAAGGAAGAGAGAGAGAGAGGAGACGCCACTTCAAGGAGAAGATGAGTCTAGAAGAAGCTCACCACCATAAGAGGCCATGGATAAGAGCTTGGGGGAAGAAGGAGATGACTGAAGGGAGAGAGAGAGAAGAGCACGAAATTTTGTGCTCCAAATGAGCTTTGAAATCTGAAGTTTGATATTCAAATGATCAAAGTTGAAAAAAATTCACACACATGACCTCTATTTATAGCCTAAGTGTCACACAAAATTGGAGGGAAATTCAAATTTCACTTGAATTTGAAATTGAATTTGTGGAGCCAAACTTTGGAGCTAAAATTTCACTAATTATGATTAGTGAATTTTAGTTATGGTTCAGCCCACTAATCCAAGATCAATTCCAAGATTCTCCACTAAGTGTGCTTAGGTGTCATGAGGCATGAAAAGCATGAAGGACATGCACAAAGTGTGACTATATGATGTGGCAATGGGGTGTAGTAAGCAAATGCTCACCTCCCCCTCTAAAATTTAATTGGATTAGGCTTCTACCAATTCAATTAAATTTATTTCCAACCACACACATCAAATATCCACTTAGTGCATGTGAAATTACAAAACTACCCCTAATACAAAAACTAGTCTAGGTGCCCTAAAATACAAGGGCTGAAAAATCCTATATTTATAGGGTACCCTACCTACATTATGGAACCCTAAATACAAGGCCCAAAAATAATGAAACCTTAATCTAATATTTACAAAGATAAGTGGGCTCGTACTTAGCCCATGGGCCCGAAATCTACCCTAAGGCTCATAAGAACCCTAGGGCCTTCTCTTGCATCTCTGGCCCAATCTACTTGGAGTTTTCTATCCAATGCCCTTGCGGGGTAGGATTGCATCATTCCCTCTCCCTTGAAAAGGATTTGACCTCAAATCCCGAGGTTCTTGAAACTCTGGGATTTTTTCCTCAACACCTGTAAAAAGAACAAAAACATATGTATTAGTGGTGTTTAGTATGTTGAAGTAAGGTAAGGTCTGAAAACTCATTTCCTGGGCATCTTCCCATGAAGGAACATGGTTCCTCACCAACTCAATGAGTGGTGCTACAAGTATAGAAAAATATGGGGCAAACCTTTTGTAAAAGTTTGTTAAGTCTTGGAAGCCCCAAATTTTTCTTACACTTGGTGGAGCGGGCCACTCAGGAATGACCTTTATTCTCTTAGGGTTCACGGGAACCCCTTGATCACAATTTAAAAAATTAAGAAAAGTAAAGCAATAGAACATACCTTTTTCTGTATTTTCATGTTTATTATTCCTACCAAAAAGTATGACAAACCTAAGGTGTCCCATATGAGTGCCTAAGTTTGTATTGAAACTAAAAATAAGAACAAACCTACCTAATGAGTCCCTATGTACACAAATCATGAAGATGTTGGGTGCACGAGTGATTTTACAAAAGAGTGTTGCACCACCCAAAACATTTATCACACCACCTATTTTAGGGATTTGGTGCCTAATAATACCTATTTTGGGCACCAACAAAGCACAAGGATTTAATCTCTTGCGAACCAAACCCTCATCCAACAACTCCTTTACTTGAGGAATAAACTCAAACCTAAGAGATGTGGCAATGCTAACAAGTGTCTTTTTACAAAGGAGAAAATGTGGAGGTTTTCTAAGAAGGGAAATTTCTTTAATATTTGTCTTTATTTCAAAATGTCTTTCCTTCTTAGCTAACCTCTTGGAGGAGACACTTACCTCCTTACACTCCTCCTTAACCATTAAAGGTTGTCCTTCTTCTTGGGGATAGATTTCTTCACTAGATTCTCCCCCCTTTGCTTCTTCACTTTCACTAGAGGAAGGTGAAGTAGTAGCCTCATCTTGGCTACTATAAATGTCTTGGCCCCTCATAATCATGGTTTTCTTGGTGGGGCATTGAGAAGTAATGTGTCCTCTTCCAAGACATTTAAAGCACTTCACGGAGCTAGTCTTCTCTTGCATACTAGCCTTAAGGGGTTGCTTTTCTATTGTCTTCCCCTTATCATCTTTGGGCTTAGAAGGTCTCACCCCTAAGATTCCTTTACCTTGGTCTTTCTTTGGATAAGAGTGAGAGCCATAAGATTTTGAAGTAGACTTCCTTTTAAGTTGTTGCTCTATCCTTATTTCCCAATTTAAATTAGCCTCTACATTGTCCTTCCCATGGAAGTATGGGAGTTTAATGTTAACCTCTTGAGGCTTTCTTTCATTTTCTCTCCTATGGGAGTGAGGTCTAAGATGTGACCTATGCCTTCTTTCATAATAGTCACGAAGTTCTTCACTTAGGCTCTTGCAAGAGTTATGACTACTATAGGAGACATGTTTTTCTCTTTTCATTTCTTTCATTATTTTTCTTCTTTCTTCCTCTCTTATTTTCTTTCTTTCATCTTGACTTATTTCTTCCACTCTTTTTTTACCTTTTTCTTTTCTCTCTTGTTTTTCTTTCCACAACTTAAGGGATCTCAACTCATCTAATATCTTATACAATGGGGTACTTAGGAGTAGAACCCTCACCATTAACACTAGATGAAGAATGAAGACTCATGTTGGTTCCTAAGTTATGCTTCTTTCTTGTTGGGGGTTTGAAAAAAAGGTAAAAGAAACTATGGTTGAAACTTGCCAAAATAAACACTAAAAGAGGTGTGAAAGATAAGGTAAAAACTAATTGGTAAAAGGCAAGCTATCTAGGCGGTTTGACAATGGAGGGTAAAGGAAATAAGCTATGAAAATAAACAAGAAATTAAAGTGCAAGAAATGCAAACTAGGCGGATCCTAGGAGTGTTTGGATGACCTCATTTAAGGTTCCCAACAAAACACTCACTATCCTAAGGGGAAATTGCCTAAAATTATTACACACAAATGGAAGTAGGGTGACCTAGCGGAGGCTCCCAACTTACTTCCAATGAAAGGCCTTTTTGTTACAAAATTTGAAAGCAAAGCAAATTGCCAATTACAAAATTACAAAGAAAAAAAAAAGTCCTCAATTGTGGTGGCTATTCTCTCTTTAGTGTTTCACTCAATTTGAAGTGCTTTTTAGTCCAATAGCTCTTAAGGTGGTTGGCCCCTTTCTTCTTGACTCAAATTCTTCAAGATATGGCACCAATCCTCCTTTCCAATTCCCTATATGGCAACTCACAAACAAGGAAACAAAGAGACAAGCAATAACCAAAGACCAAAAAAAATGAAATGAAAGCTAAACCAATAGAGTTTTAACAAGACAAATTTTCAAGTATTATTCAACAATTAAAGCAATGAAAAGCACAAAAAAGCAAGCTAGGACTCAAAGAGAAACCTAGAATGGCTCTAGAGTAGAGTAGAAAAACTAAAAAAAAAAGACTCAAGAAACATCTAGTTTTGGCACTTGTTTTCACAATAATTTTCAATTTAAATTTCAGAACTAGGATTGGTATAAAATAGACACCAATTATAGAACAAATTTTTGAGCCAAAACAACATGCACACTTCCCTTTCACTTTTTTTTTCTTGGACACTGATTTTTCTGCCAACTTGTGTGATTTTTATTATTTTTTCCTTTAATCCAAATCGCTTGGTTCTTTTTTTATAATTTTTTTCCAGATGTCTAGAAAATTCAGTAAAAATTTCGGCTCACAAATCTTAGTGACCAATTCCCAGTAATTTATACAATTTTGTATGTTCAAGCTGCCAGCACCAGCGATTTCAACCTAGAAATCAAGAGTAGTGTTTATGTTGCTTAAGGCTTGGATAGTTACAATTTGTGTTTGCTTATGCTCAATTATCTTGAATAACACAATTCAAGAGAGCTTAAGTGATGGAAGCTTTCTTGTGGGGCTTCTATGGAGGCTGGATCTTTGAGCTTTAATGAGGTCCTTTAATGGTGATTTTCCACCATGGAGATGCAGCGGAAGACAAAGGAGAAGAGGAGAGGGGAGGCGCCATCCACTAGGGAATAAGCCTTGGAAGAAGGAGCTTCACCACCAAGATAAGCCTTGGATAAGAAGCTTGGAGAGGATGCTTCAATGGAGGAAAAGAAAGAGGGAGAGAAAGAGAGAGGGGGGAGCACGAAATTGAAGGAAGAAAAAGGGAGAGAAGTTGAACTTTAAGTTGTGTCTCACAAGACTCTCATTGATCAAAGTTACAACAAGTGTTACACATGCTTCTATTTATAGACTAGGTAGCTTCCTTGAGAAGCTTTCTTGAGAAAACTTCCTTGAGAAGCTTCTTTGAGAAAACTTCCTTGAGAAGCTAGAGCTTAGCTACACACACACCTCTCATAACTAAGCTCACCTCCTTGAGAAGCTTCCTTAAGAAGATTCCTAAAGAAGCTAGAGCTTAGCTACACATACCTTTCTAATAGCTAAGCTCACCTCCTTGAGATGAGAAGCTAGAACTTAGCTACACACCCCCTATAATAGCTAAGCTCACCCCCATGACAAAAAATATGAAAATACAAAAAAAAAATGTCCTTCTTACAAAGACTACTCAAAATGCCCCGAAATACAGGGCTAAAACCCTATACTACTAGAATGGCCAAAATACAAGGCCCAAACGAAGGAAAAACCTATTCTAATATTTACAAAGATAAGCGGGCTTATACTTAGCCCATGGGCTCGAAATCTACCCTAAGGCTCATGAGAACCCTAGGGCCTTCCCTTGGATCTCTAGCCCAATCTACTTGGAGTCTTCTACCCAATGCCCTTGCGGGATAGGATTGCATCATTAAGACTTATTTGATTCACAAATCCAGCCACAACTCAGCACCACAACTCAACTTCATCATAGGCATCATGTAGGAAACTTAGAAAACAAAAAACAAGTTCAAGAACAAGACTACTTCTAGGAATTGATTTAGAACATGTTATGAACTAAATAACATGCATGAATTAGACTCAAAATTCAAAAGATAGGCTAAGAATGACAAGAATACATGAACAAATGTATCTAGAATTCAATCAACAAAATAAAAATTCAACACAAACTTAGAACATAATGTGACAATTACTATGACTAAACATGACTCTAAGACAACATGGATTAAGTGATTAACACTTAGATTTTTGTGTTTTTTTTTCTAATCAATATTTTGGAAGAAAATTTAGATCTAAGGTTCAGCACAAGAATATTATGAATGAAAAATGATAGAACCTAAAATCAACACAAAAATAAGATTCAAGAGTAGATCTACAAAATTTGAACCATGGAAATGCAAGAACAAGTGTAGATCTAAGATTTAATCGGTTTATTTTTTTTGAATCTATTCTAAACAGTACCAAACCACAAGACAATGGAGGATATACATGGAGAATAAGATGAAGAACAAGGAATTAAAGAGAATTCACAGAACAAAAAGATAGAGGAAGCAAAAGAACATCACCTAGATGAAGATGCTCTGATACCACATGATGCAAGCTCCATTGAAGCTTGTTGGCCTAGGATCTTCTTCATCAATGGATTCCTTTGCTTCTTGGAAAATGAATGGACCCGGAATGGAGAAGGAAGAGAGAGAGAGAGGAGACGCCACTTCAAGGAGAAGATGAGTCTAGAAGAAGCTCACCACCATAAGAGGCCATGGATAAGAGCTTGGGGGAAGAAGGAGATGAATGAAGGGAGAGGGGGAGAAGAGCACGAAATTTTGTGCTCCAAATGAGCTTTGAAATATGAAGTTTAATATTCAAATGATCAAAGTTGAAAAAAATTCACACACATGACCTCTATTTATAGCCTAAGTGTCACACAAAATTGGAGGGAAATTCAAATTTCACTTGAATTTGAAATTGAATTTGTGGAGCCAAACTTTGGAGCTAAAATTTCACTAATTATGATTAGTGAATTTTAGTTATGGTTCAGCCCACTAATCCAAGATCAATTCCAAGATTCTCCACTAAGTGTGCTTAGGTGTCATGAGGCATGAAAAGCATGAAGGACATGCACAAAGTGTGACTATATGATGTGGCAATGGGGTGTAGTAAGCAAATGCTCACCTCCCCCTCTAAAATTTAATTGGATTAGGCTTCTACCAATTCAATTAAATTTATTTCCAACCACACACATCAAATATCCACTTAGTGCATGTGAAATTACAAAACTACCCCTAATACAAAAACTAGTCTAGGTGCCCTAAAATACAAGGGCTAAAAAATCCTATATTTCTAGGGTACTGATGCAATCCTCCCTAGGAAGGGACCAATCACTAGAACCATGAGCAAGAGGCTCCAAGAAGATTGGGCTAGAGCTGCTGAAGAAGGCCCTAGGGTTCTCATGAACCTTAGGGTAGATTTCTGAGCCCATGGGCCAAGGTTGGGTCCAATTATCTTTGTACATATTAGACTAGGATGTCATTATATTTGGTCCTTGTATATAGGGCTCCATATTGTAGGTAGGGTACCCTAGAAATATAGGATTTTTCAGCCCTTGTATTTTTGGGCACCTAGACTAGTTTTTGTATTAGGGGTAGTTTTGTAATTTCACATGCACTAAGTGGATATTTGATGTGTGTGGTTGGAAATAAATTTAATTGAATTGGTAGAAGCCCAATCCAATTAAATTTTAGAAGGGAAGGTGAGCATTTGCTTACTACACCCCATTGCCACATCATATAGTCACACTTTGTGCATGTTCTTCATGCTTTTCATGCCTCATGACACCTAAGCACACTTAGTGGAGAATCTTGTAATTGATCTTGGATTAGTGGGCTGAACCATAACTAAAATTCACTAATCATAATTAGTGAAATTTTGGCTCCAAAGTTTGGCTCCACAAATTCAATTTCAAATTCAAGTGAAATTTGAATTTCCCTCCAATTTTGTGTGACACTTAGGTTATAAATAGAGGTCATGTGTGTGTATTTTTTTCAACTTTGATCATTTGAATATTAACTTCAGATTTCAGAGCTCCTTTTGAGCACAAAATTTCGTGCTCTTCTCTCTCTCTCCCTTCATTCATCTCCTTCTTCCTCCAAGCTCTTATCCATGGCCTCCTATGGTGGTGAGCTTCTTCTAGACTCATCTTCTCCTTGAAGTGGCGTCTCCTCTCTCTCTTCCTTCTCCATTCTGCTGCCATTTATCTTCCAAGAAGCAAAGGAATCCATTGGTGAAGAAGATCCTAGGCCTACAAGCTCCAATGGAGCTTGCATCATGTGGTATCAAGAGCATCTTCATCTAGGTGATGTTCTTTTGCTTCCTCTATCTTTTTGTTCGGTGAATTCTCTTTAATTCCTTGTTCTTCATCTTATTCTCCATGTATATCCTCCATTGTCTTGTGGTTTGGTGCTGTTTAGAGTAGATTCAAAAAAAAATAAACCGATTAAATCTTAGATCTACACTTGTTCTTGCATTTCTATGGTTCAAATTTTGTAGATCTACTCTTGAATCTTGTTTTTGTGTTGATTTTAGGTTCTATCATTTTTCATTCATAATATTCTTGTGCTGAACCTTTAGATCTAAATTTTGTTCCAAAATATTGATTAGAAAAAAAAAACACAAAAATCTAAGTGTAAATCACTTAATCCATGTTGTCTTAGAGTCATGTTTAGTCATAGTAATTGTCACATTATGCTCTAAGTTTGTGTTGAATTTTTATTTTGTTTTTTTGAATTCTAGATACATTTTTTCATGTATTCTTGTCATTCTTAGCCTATCTTTTGAATTTTGAGTCTAATTCATGCATGTTATTTAGTTCATAACATGTTCTAAATCAATTCCTAGAAGTAGTCTTGTTGTTGAACTCTTTTTTGTTTTCTAAGATTCCTACATGATGCCTATGATGAAGTTGAGATGTGGTGTTGAGTTGTGGCTGGATTTGTGAATCAAATAAGTCTTAAGCTCTCTTGAATTGTGTTATTCAAGATAATTGAGCATAAGCAAACACAAATTGTAACTATCCAAGCCTTAAGCAACATAAACACTACTCTTGATTTCTAGGTTGAAATCGCTGGTGCAGGCAGCTTGAACATACAAAAGTGTATAAATTACTGGGAATTGGTCACTACGTTTTTTGAGCTGAAACTTTTACTGAATTTTTTAGACATCTGGACCAAAATTATAAAAAAAGAACCAAGCGATTTGGATTAAAGGAAAAATAAAGAAAAATCTCACAAGTTGGCAGAAAAATCAGTGTCCAGGAAAAAAAAAAAAAAGTGAAAGGAAAGTGTGCTTGTTGTTTTGGCTCAAAATTTGTTCTATAATTGGTGCCTATTTTATACCAATCCTAGTTCTGAAATTTCAATTGAAAATTATTGTGAAAACAAGTGCCAAAACTAGAGGTTTCTTGAGTCTTTTTTTTTTTTTTTAGTTTTTCTACTCTACTCTAGAGCCATTCTAGGTTTCTCTTTGAGTCCTAGCTTGCTTTTTGTGCTTTCCATTGCTTTAATTGTTGAATAATCCTTGGAAATTTGTCTTGTTAAAACTCTATTGGTTTAGCTTTCATTTCATTTTTTTTGTCTTTGGTTATTGCTTGTCTCTTTGTTTCCTTGCTTGTGAGTTGCCATATAGGGAATTGGAAAGGAGGATTGGTGCCATATCTTGAAGAATTTGAGTCAAGAAGCAAGGGGCCAACCAACTTAAGAGCTATTGGACTAAGAAGCACTCCAAATTGAGTGAAACACTAAAGAGAGAATAGCCACCACAATTGAGGACTTTTTTCTTTGTAATTTTGTAATTGGCAATTTGCTTTGCTTTCAAATTTTGTAACAAAAAGGCCTTTCATTGGAAGTAAGTTGGGAGCCTCCGCTAGGTCACCCTACTTCCATTTGTGTGTAATAATTTTAGGCAATTTTCCCTTAGGATAGTGAGTGTTTTGTTGGGAACCTTAAATGAGGTCATCCAAACACTCTTAGGATCCGCCTAGTTTGCATTTCTTGCACTTTAATTTCTTGCTTACTTTCATAGCTTATTTCCTTTACCCTCCATTGTCAAACCGCCTAGATAGCTTTCCTTTTACCAATTAGTTTTTACCTTATCTTTCACACCTTTTTTTAGTGTTTATTTTGGCTAGTTTCAACCATAGTTTCTTTTACCTTTTTTTCAAACCCCCAACAAGAAAGAACCATAACTTAGGAACCAACATGAGTCTTCATTCTTCATCTAGTGTTAATGGTGAGGGTTCTACTCCTAAGGACCCCTTGTATAAGATATTAGATGAGTTGAGATCCCTTAAGTTGTGGAAAGAAAAACAAGAGAGAAAAGAAAAAGGTAAAAAAAGAGTGGAAGAAATAAGTCAAGATGAAAGAGAGAAAATAAGAGAGGAAGAAAGAAGAAAAATAATGAAAGAAATGAAAAGAGAAAAACATGCCTCCTATAGTAGTCATGACTCTTGCAAGAGTTTAAGTGAAGAACTTAGCGACTATTATAGAGGGCGTCATAGTTCACATACTAAACATCACTCCCAAAGAAGAGAAAAGGATAGAAGGCCTCAAGAGGTTAACATTAGCCTCCCATATTTCCACGGAAAAGATAATGTTGAGGCCTACTTAGATTGGGAAATGAAGGTTGAACAACTCTTTGCTTGCCATCATATTAGCGAAGAGAGAAAAGTTCCATTGGCTACCCTTAGCTTTCAAGGGTATGCCCTCTATTGGTGGACTTCCCTTGTTAAAGAACGAAGGATTCATGAGGATCCTCCAGTAGAGTATTGGAATGATCTTAAGAGTGCCCTTAGGAAGAGGCACATTCCCTCCTACTATGAAAGGGAGCTTATGGACAAGCTCCAAAGGCTTAGACAAGGGAGTATGAGTGTTGAAGAATATAGACAACAAATGGAACTACTCCTTTTAAGAGCTGGACTTAGGGAGGAGGAAAGAACAAGCATAGCTAGGTTCCTTAGTGGGCTCAATATGGAAGTGAGGGACAAGGTTGAACTCCTTCCATATAGGGACCTAGATGAGCTAGTCCAACTTTGTATAAGAGTGGAGCAACAACTTAAAAGAAAGCCTTCTTCAAAATCTTATGGCTCTCACTCTTATCCAAGGAAGGACCAAGCCCATGGAATTTTAGGGGCTGCACCTTCAAAACCCAAGGAAGATAAGGGTAAGACCATAGAGAAATACACCCCTAAGACTAGTTCCCAAGAAAGGACTAGCAACATTAAATGCTTCAAATGTCTTGGGAGAGGTCACATTGCCTCTCAATGCCCCACAAAGAAAACCATGATCATGAGGGGTCAAGACATTTATAGTAGTCAAGAGGAGACTACTTCTTGCCCTTCCTCTAGTGGAAGTGAAGATGAAGTAAGGGGTGAAGAGTCTAGTGAGGAAGTCTACCCTCATGAAGAAGGTGACCTCTTAATGGTTAGAAGGCTCCTTGGAGGTCAATCTTGTGATCTATCTCAATCCCAAAGAGAGAACATCTTTCATACAAGATGCAAAATTTTAGATAAAACTTGTTCTCTCATTGTGGATAGTGGATCTTGTTGCAATTGTTGTAGCACAAGATTAGTTTCCAAGTTGAACCTCACTATCATTCCCCACCCAAAACCTTATAAACTTCAATGGCTCAATGAGCAAGGGGAAATGATAGTTAACCAACAAGTGAAGGTACCTTTCTCCATTGGGACATATAAGGATGAAGTTAATTGTGATATAGTTCCCATGGAGGCAGGACATATTCTTTTAGGAAGGCCGTGGCAATTTGATAGGAAGATCATTTATAATGGCCTAACTAATGAGATTAGCCTCACCCATCTTGGCACTAAATTTGTGTTGCATCCTCAAACACCTTCACAGGTGGCCAAAGATCAACTAACTATGAAAGATAAGAGGGATGAGGAAGAAAAATTAGAAAAACAAAAGAAAAAGAAGGATAGTAAGGTCTTGTCTTCAAAGGCCAGGGGGAAGGAAAAAGAGGGAAAGGATTCCTCCAAGAAGATTGTTAAGAAGGAAAATCATTTTGCAACAAAAGGTGATATTAAAAGAGCACTCCTTCTTAAACAATCTTTCTACCTTCTCCTATCAAGGGAAACATCCCTTAGCACTGCCACAATTCCTACATTTGAGACCTTACCCCCAAAGGTCCAAGAACTCTTACATGAATTTGGTGATATATTTCCCAAAGAGATACCCCCTGGGCTACCTCCTTTGAGGGGAATAGAACACCAAATAGATTTAGTCCCAGGAGCAAGCCTTCCTAATAGGCCAGCCTATAGGACTAACCCTCAGGAGACTAAGGAGATAGAGTCTCAGGTTAAAGAATTGTTGGAGAAGGGCTGGGTCCAAGAGAGCCTAAGCCCATGTGCTGTGCCAGTGTTGTTGGTGCCCAAAAAGGATGGTACGTGGAGAATGTGTACAGATTGCAGGGCCATCAACAACATCACTGTAAAGTATAGGCACCCCATTCCTAGACTTGATGATCTGCTTGATGAGTTGCATGGTGCCAATATCTTTTCAAAAATTGATCTTAAAAGTGGTTATCACCAAATCAGGATGAAAAAGGGTGATGAGTGGAAAACTGCTTTCAAGACCAAGTTTGGTTTGTATGAATGGCTAGTGATGCCTTTTGGGCTCACTAATGCACCAAGCACCTTTATGAGGCTTATGCATCATGTCTTAAGGGATTTCATAGGTAGATTTGTAGTTGTTTATTTTGATGATATTTTAGTGTATAGTAGGAGCCTAGATTTTCACTTAGGACATCTCAGACAAGTTCTTTCAGTCCTTAGGAAAAACACCCTCTATGCAAATATAGAGAAGTGTACCTTTTGTGTAGATAATATAGTTTTCTTAGGTTTTGTAGTTGGTAGAAATGGGGTCCAAGTGGACCCTGAGAAAATCAAGGCCATCCAAGAATGGCCCACCCCAAAAAGTGTGGCAGATATTAGGAGCTTCCATGGGTTAGCAAGCTTCTATAGAAGGTTCGTTCCTAATTTCTCTACAATTGCATCACCTCTCAATGAGCTGGTGAAGAAGAATGTGGCATTTACCTGGGGTGAAAAACAAGAGCAAGCCTTTGCTTTGCTCAAAGAAAAGCTTACTAAGGCACCTGTTCTAGCTCTTCCTGACTTTTCTAAAACTTTTGAGCTAGAATGTGATGCCTCTGGAGTGGGAGTTAGAGCTGTATTGTTACAAGGTGGGCACCCTATTGCTTATTTTAGTGAAAAACTTCATAGTGCCACCCTCAACTACCCCACCTATGATAAAGAGCTTTATGCCTTAATAAGAGCCCTCCAAACTTGGGAACATTACCTTGTTTCCAAGGAATTTGTCATTCATAGTGATCATCAATCACTTAAGTACATTAGAGGGCAAAGCAAGTTAAACAAGAGGCATGCAAAATGGGTAGAGTACCTAGAGCAATTTCCATATGTTATCAAATACAAAAAGGGAAAAACAAATGTGGTAGCTGATGCCCTCTCTAGGAGACACACATTGTTTTGCTCCCTAGGAGCTCAAATTTTAGGATTTGATAATATTAGGGACTTGTATGCTTTAGATGAACATTTCTCTCCCATTTATGAGAGTTGTGGGAAAAAGGCCCAAGATGGATTCTATTTGGCTGAGGGGTATTTGTTCAAAGAGGGAAAGCTTTGCATACCCCAAGGATCCATTAGGAAATTACTTGTGAAAGAGAGCCATGAGGGTGGGCTCATGGGCCACTTTGGGATAGACAAGACCCTTGTCTTACTCAAAGAAAAGTTTTATTGGCCCCATATGAAGAAAGATGTCCATAAGCATTGCACTAGGTGTGTGGCTTGTTTACAAGCCAAGTCTAGGGTGATGCCTCATGGGCTATACACACCCTTACCCATCCCATCTGCACCTTGGGTAGACATTAGTATGGACTTTGTCCTTGGGCTTCCTAGAACCCAAAGAGGTGTAGACTCTATCTTTGTGGTGGTGGATAGGTTTAGCAAGATGGCACACTTTATACCATGCCACAAGGTGGATGATGCTTCCCACATCTCAAAACTCTTTTTCAGGGAAGTTGTGAGACTCCATGGTTTGCCTAGGACCATTGTGTCAGATAGAGATGCTAAGTTCCTTAGCCACTTCTGGAAAACCTTATGGGCTAAGTTAGGAACTAAACTTCTTTTCTCTACCACTTGTCATCCACAAACTGATGGGCAAACAGAGGTAGTGAATAGGTCTTTATCCACCCTTTTAAGGGCTCTTCTGAAAGGCAACCATAAGTCTTGGGATGAGTATCTTCCTCATGTAGAATTTGCCTACAACAGGGGGGTTCATGGAACCATCAAGCAGTCCCCTTTTGAGGTTGTCTATGGGTTCAATCCCCTAACACCGTTAGACCTCATTCCCCTCCCACTGGACACTTCTTTTATACATAAAGAAGGGGAATCTAGGTCAGAATTTGTAAAGAAGATGCATGAGAGGGTTAAGAACCAAATAGAGAATCAAACAAAGGTGTATTCAACTAAAGGCAATAGAGGAAGAAAAGAGCTAGTTCTTAATGAGGGTGACTGGGTTTGGCTCCATCTTAGGAAGGATAGATTCCCTACTAAAAGGAAATCCAAGCTTAGCCCTAGAGGGGATGGACCTTTTCAGGTTTTGGAGAGGATCAATAACAATGCCTATAGGTTGGACCTCCCAGAAGAGTATGGAGTCAGCACCACTTTTAACATTTCTGATTTAACTCCTTTTGCAGGTGGAGCTGATATTGAGGAGGAGGAACTAACAGATTTGAGGTCAAATCCTCTTCAAGGGGAAGGGGATGATGCAATCCTCCCTAGGAAGGGACCAATCACTAGAACCATGAGCAAGAGGCTCCAAGAAGATTGGGCTAGAGCTGCTGAAGAAGGCCCTAGGGTTCTCATGAACCTTAGGGTAGATTTCTGAGCCCATGGGCCAAGGTTGGGTCCAATTATCTTTGTACATATTAGACTAGGATGTCATTATATTTGGTCCTTGTATATAGGGCTCCATATTGTAGGTAGGGTACCCTAGAAATATAGGATTTTTCAGCCCTTGTATTTTTGGGCACCTAGACTAGTTTTTGTATTAGGGGTAGTTTTGTAATTTCACATGCACTAAGTGGATATTTGATGTGTGTGGTTGGAAATAAATTTAATTGAATTGGTAGAAGCCCAATCCAATTAAATTTTAGAAGGGAAGGTGAGCATTTGCTTACTACACCCCATTGCCACATCATATAGTCACACTTTGTGCATGTTCTTCATGCTTTTCATGCCTCATGACACCTAAGCACACTTAGTGGAGAATCTTGTAATTGATCTTGGATTAGTGGGCTGAACCATAACTAAAATTCACTAATCATAATTAGTGAAATTTTGGCTCCAAAGTTTGGCTCCACAAATTCAAGTGAAATTTGAATTTCCCTCCAATTTTGTGTGACACTTAGGTTATAAATAGAGGTCATGTGTGTGTATTTTTTTCAACTTTGATCATTTGAATATTAACTTCAGATTTCAGAGCTCCTTTTGAGCACAAAATTTCGTGCTCTTCTCTCTCTCTCCCTTCATTCATCTCCTTCTTCCTCCAAGCTCTTATCCATGGCCTCCTATGGTGGTGAGCTTCTTCTAGACTCATCTTCTCCTTGAAGTGGCGTCTCCTCTCTCTCTTCCTTCTCCATTCTGCTGCCATTTATCTTCCAAGAAGCAAAGGAATCCATTGGTGAAGAAGATCCTAGGCCTACAAGCTCCAATGGAGCTTGCATCAGGTACCCTACCTACATTATGGAGCCCTAAATACAAGGCCCAAAAATAATGAAACCTTAATCTAATATTTACAAAGATAAGTGGACTCGTACTTAGCCCATGGGCCCGAAATCTACCCTAAGGCTCATAAGAACCCTAGGGCCTTCTCTTGCATCTCTGGCCCAATCTACTTGGAGTTTTCTATCCAATGCCCTTGCGGGGTAGGATTGCATCACAAACCATTGGTTTATGGTAAGAGAATTTACACTATGAAACTTGGTTAATCAAAGGTTTAGTCAAGATTATGATCAAGACTATGTTTACACGTTTTCTCCCATTGTATTTGTTCATCTACTCCTAGCCATGATGCCATGCATTCTTAGCCTTTATTTTAGCTACACACTAACGTATTTCTTCATGGTGAACTCAAACAGGAGATCTATCATCTATATAGTGCAACCTCCTAGTTTTGTTGCTTAAGGAGTGTTGGATCTATTTTGCAAACTTTATTAGACTCTTCATGGCTTAAAGAAATCTCCCTGTGCTTGGTTTTGAAGGATAACTATTGTTAATGTATTAATATTAAGCTTATGAAATGTAGGAAGATATTATATTATATGCAAGCTCAACTGGGCGACACACACACTCTTGTACCCTTGCCTCATTAACAAGCGACAAAACACTTTCTGAGCATCTCTTTCTTGTCTCATTATTTTAAACCTGCATCATGTTAGTCCTTTTTCTATCTCAATTTAGCTTCTTAAAAGGACTAACTAATTACAAATCTATAAATTTAAGAACTAACTCATCAAGCACATAAATAAATTCCATGATTAAACTAACTAAAGGATAATTCTAGAGGAAATACATGAGACAATTAATAAATTGAATGCTAAGCTTTTGGCAAAGGTAGATAAGGAGAAGACACTTGAGGAAAAGATGTTGCAGCTAATAGAGAATCATGACCACCAAAGTTAGGAGATGCGACAACAAATGCAAGAACAAAATAAGCAAATTCGTCAACAAAATGAGCAAATGCAGTGTATATTACAACACTTGCATATTCAGTCTATCATGCTAGCTCGTAGTCCATCAACTACCATAGTGGATGGAACTGAACACCATGTTAATGATGCTCAGGTTGATCGTCCTCATGACATTTGAAAGGACCATTGACTCATGGTTATTTTTTATTTTAGTTTTATTATGCCATGTTAGTTATGAATTTGAACTTTATTAAACTTTAACATTGCATTTTATTAAACTTTGAAAACTTTGAATTTGCACTTTATCAATATGTAAATTAGAACTTTGTTATTAGATATATTTACTCATTATGAATGTCCACTTTGAAAAGTTTGATTATACAATTTAAATAAAAATTATATTTACAGTCGATAATTATTAAGCAAGTCAAAATTAACAAATGAAAAAACAAAAAATATAGCATATTTTCATTTGGCGACCAAATTTGTTACCGAATTGTATTCTTAATTAAATTTATATTTAAAAATTTAAAATTAAATAGCGATCGAATTCGCAACTAAACTGCAGTTTTATTCTAAAATTAATTATTAACTAGCAACAACAACAACAACAACAACAACGCCTTATCCCACTAGGTGGGGTCGGCTACATGGATCAACTTCCGCCATAATGTTCTATCAAGTACCATACTTCTATCCAAACCATTAATTTCGAGATCCTTTTTTATAACCTCTCTTATAGTCTTTTTGGGTCTTCCTCTGCCTCGAATTGTTTGTCTTCTCTCCATCTGGTCTACTCTCCTCACTACAGAGTCTACCGGTCTTCTCTCTACATGCCCAAACCACCTAAGTCTATTTTCCACCATCTTCTCTACAATAGGCGCTACTCCAACCCTCTCTCTAATAGCTTCGTTTCTAATTTTATCCTGTCGAGTCTTACCACACATCCACCGCAACATCCTCATCTCCGCTACACCGACTTTATTCTCATGTTGGCTCTTGACCGCCCAACATTCTGTTCCGTACAAAATCGCCGGTCTTACCGCAGTCCGATAAAACTTTCCCTTTAGCTTGATCGGTACCTTTGCATCACATAACACCCCCGATGCTTTTCTCCATTTCATCCATCCTGCTTGAATGCGATGATTCACATCCCCTTCAATTTCCCCATCATCCTGTATTACAGACCCAAGATATTTAAACCGTGTGACTTGAGGGATAATATGGTCTCCTATTTTCACCTCTGAGTTAGAAACCCTCCTTCTTTTGTTGAACTTACATTCCATATACTCCGATTTGCTTCTGCTTAGGCGAAAGCCATGTGTTTCTAGAGCTCGTCTCCAAGTTTCCAACCTCTCATTCAATTCCTCCCTCGACTCACCAAGGAGGACTATGTCATCAAAATAGCAACCGCAATAAACTTAGCCACCAAAATAGCAACCGCAATAATTTTTTAAAAATTTATTTAATATTTAAAATTAATTATTTGATAGTGACCAAATGTTATTTTAATTTATTTTAGATTTAAAATTTGATTATTTATTAGCGACCGAATTAGGAATTGTGAGTTTCAATTTTTGAATTGGTCCCAAGCAAAATAGCAACCAAATGTGTAGTAACCAGATTTCTATTTTCTAGGGATCGACTATGTTGGTCGCTAAACATCGGCCAAAAAGACATTCGGTGGTGTCATACCCTAATTTCGTCCGGGGACCTTTGCTTGATAACATGCGACCATTCTTTGGTCCTTGTGAGGTGCTTGGCACCCATCATTAGGCAATTTGTGAAATTCCAGGACATGGCGAAAAACCAAAAAATATTGATGCACAATCCGTAAGTTTCCGTGACACACCGGAAATCAAATGGAAGCATCGTTGCATAATTAAGTGAGGTTCCGTAACATTCCGTAAGTCAAAAAGGGGATGATTATGTAATCCGCAAGGTTCCGTAACATTACGGAAAGAAAACAAGTATCGTTACGAAATTCGTAAGTTTCCGTAACTTTACGAAAAAAGAATCACCAAAAAATAGCAGAGGGGGGTGTACTTAGTAAAAATGGGGGTGCAAATAGCACCCAGGCCCATTTGGGCCCTCCAGAAGATTCCTCCAGAAGGCGGTTGCTTCTGGAGGAAGCAACCCTGCTCGCCTGGGCGAGCTGGGCGGCAACCACCTCCCCTATTTTGCTATAAATAGGGGAGGAAGTGGAGAAGAAAAGGGTCCAGCCCCTTAGGCACTTCTCTCTCTTTCGAATTTGCTTGGAAAAATTGTTTCCGTGAAGAAAATCTAAGCCGAGGCGGTTCCGAAACGTTTCCGTAACGTTTTCCGTGAAGAATTTCGCAAAGGTTTCAACCGTTCTTCGACGTTCTTCATTCGTTCTTCATCGTTCTTCGATCTTCAACGGGTAAGTACCTCGAACCAAGCTTTTCGATTCATTCTATGTACCCGTAGTGGTCCACATTGTGTTTCGTGCATTTTTATTCTCGTTTTGTTTACTTTTTATACCCCCTGTTGACGTGCTTAAGCCATTTTACTTAAGTCATTTCTCGCTTAACTTAAAAACAAAATAAATTTCCACCGAACGTTTGAATTGTATTATCCATTAACTTCGGTTAAAATAAATTCCGACCGTTCGGTCGTGCCGTAACCACGTTGGAAATCAAAAAGAGGTAAAAAATAATATAATAATCAAAAAGACATCTTTTAGTAAAATAAAGCGGAAAATCAAGTGGACATTTTCTCTTTGGGATTTCTCATTCTTAATCGAATTGATTAATAACTAAAGTGAAACTAAAGGCTAAAATCAATTCGCCTAGTCAAGCTCGTCCATAAAAAGTAGGCTTTTGAAGTTTGTCATTCCATTTCCTCACTAAGTAAAATGGATCATTTTTAAGGTCCAACGCCTTAAAATGATCACCTCTTAAAGTAAAAAAGAATCACTTGATAAAAAAGAACTACGTAGGTCTGATTTTCTCATCCCAAATTGAGGAATACGTAGGAGCAAAGGGAAACACCCTTGTCGACCACAAAAAGAGAAAATATAAAAAGGGTATAAAGGATATAGAGACATAAAAAGGGAACATAAAAAATCAAAGTCATGTTTGCACATTCGATTAAAGGCTGCCGTCCCTTGGGACGGACGTGTGGGGTGCTAATACCTTCCCCGTGCGTAAATACAACTCCCGAACCTTTCACTTAAAAGTTCGTAGATCGCGTCTTTTCCGGTTTTTCCGACGTTTTCCTCAAATAAACGTTGGTGGCGACTCCGCGCGTATTCCTTTCGTGGAACACGCATCCCGCGAGTCACGCGTCGCCCTCCCGCCGAAGGGTAGGTTGCGACAGGTGGCTAAGGCCTTGGTGACTAGGGTATTTGGGATGGAGAGAATTCGGTCACTATTTTGGTTGCTAACACTTTTTCGAGCAAAGTTGTTGGTCACTACATCATGTTTTTTTGTAGTGTATATCTCTCTAAAAATCGCATCATGCATTCATGTTCCAAACACATTGAAATAAAACATCACTTCATGAGGGATCATGTTCAGAAGGGTATTGGTGGCGACTCCGCGCGTATTCCTTTCGTGGAACACGCATCCCGCGAGTCACGCGTCGCCCTCCCGCCGAAGGGTAGGTTGCGACAGTTGGCGACTCCACTGGGGACCATTTTTAGAGAGTTAGGCCATTTAATCTTGTGCGATGTTTTATCATGACTTTCTCCTTTGTTGGTTTCCCTTTATTTGTCTTATGTTCTTGTGTATATAAACTATCTGTTGCTTTTAGTGTGTTTTAGAATGTATGCATGAGGTAAATATTTATTCATTTGATGCACACAAACACCAACACTATTTGCACACACTGTGAGTGAAAAAGGGCCCTATACCCGGGTTCATGGGAGCATAAGGAGTGGAGGTGAATCTGTGATCATGCTAGGTCTCCGACTTGCTTGATTACAGTGAACCCTCATCTAGAGCTTTTCTCTTTGAAAACCTATTGTTGCTAGTAGTCCCTACTGCTACAATATGTTCTTCAAAGGGGATGATACCTCTAGAAACCATCAAGAGAGATATAACTACCTTGGGGATTATTGCTAAAAGCCTTGTTAGTTCTCTCCCTTATAGGTCCCTTAAATAGGGGCACGAAGCAAACACGCTGCGTGCCATTTTTCACACTGCCATGCATGAGTATCATATACCCTTTTGCTTATGTTCGGTAAATATTGTCATACTGTGCACATTCCCGCATTGTGTCTTTTGCATAGGCATTGCATATGGGTTCTGTCTTGATCCCTGCTGTAAACCAACCAACGGAGGGTCCGTGTCGCCTTCTTAAAAACGTGCGTTGGGGCATTTCGCTACCCCTAGACGTCGTATCTAAGAAGGGGACAAATTCCCCGGACCCCCGTATTCGTAAATTGCATCTGTGTCATATGCATTTCTTCATGCATTCATCCATCCCACCCATGAGGTATCGGAGTTTTGATTTGCACCAGCTTTTGTCTCACTTTAGTAAGCATGGGAACAAATCAAACCGGCAAGAGGTTCTACCAAGTCAAGGTCAAAAGCCCAGATACCACCAGCATCAAGGAATTAGGGCAGTTGATGGAACCCCTCCAAATGCAAGCCTTCCGCAAGACTTACGGAAAGATCTTAGAGTTGACCATAGCAGAAGTGTCCATAGAAGCCATTGCATCACTCACCCAATACTACGACCAGCCTTTGAGATGCTTCACATTCGGAGACTTCCAATTAGTACCAACCATTGAAGAATTTGAAGAAATTCTAGGATGTCCTCTCGGGGGAAGAAAACCATATCTTTCCTCCGGATGTCTCCCCTCCTTGAGCAGAATTGCAACTGTGGTCAAGGATTCCGCAAGAGGTTTGGACCGCATAAAACAGACTCGGAACGGCATAGCGGGCCTACCACAGAAGTACCTAGAAGACAAAGCGAGGGGTATGGCCAATCAAGGAGAATGGGTCCCGTTTATGGATGTGTTAGCTTTGCTAATTTTTGGGGTCGTCCTCTTTCCAAACGTGGATGGTTTGGTAGGCCTAGCAGCAATCGACGCTTTCCTTGCCTACCACCATAGCAAGGAAAGTCCGGTGGTAGCTGTCTTGGCAGATCTATTTGACACATTTGACCGAAGGTGCGAGAAGAGTAGCGCACGGATCATCTGTTGCTTACCCGCCCTCTGTGTTTGGTTGGTTTCACACTTGTTCCAACAAGACACAAGACATCCATGTCCGCTCCTGAGCCATCGCTCGTGTACTGAAAAGAGGAGAATGGATTGGGGCCAGCTCTTGGCCGGGATAGGAAGTAGAACAATCAGTTGGTTCCCCCGATGGAAGGAAGGAAAAGAAGGAGTCCTTTTCTCATGTGGAAGATACCCAAACATTCCGCTGGTAGGAACGAGGGGTTGTATTAATTACAATCCCACGCTCGCTATAAGACAACTAGGGTACCCCATGAGGGGAGCACCGACGGAAGAAAGCATGTCTCCTTTCCTTGTGAGGGATCTCGGCGCACAAAATTCCAAGACTATACAAAGAATCCATAAGGCATGGGAAACCCCGTTAAGGAAAGATCAAGAGCTTAGAGGCATTCGTAATGGCATCATTGGTGGGTACCACGAATGGCTGAAAGTTCGCATACGAGGTTTAGATTGGCTCGCCAAGTTAAAAGTCGTCAGCGAAGAGAATTTTGAAGCATCGGAAGAGGACGAGGAAGTCCAAGCTCTCAAAAGCGAGTTAGGAAAGGCAAAACTCGCCAAGGAGAAGTTCAAGTTGGCTGCTACACACGTTCGGAAGGAGTGTGCCGGGTTACGGGAAGAGAATGCAATTACCGCAAGAGCCCTTGAACGAGAGACCAAGAGGGCTCGCAAGGAAGAGTATGGCCGGAACAAATTTCGCGGAGCCCTATGGGGTAGCAATAATGAACTCAAGTTGCGAAGGGAGGAAAGGGACCAGTCGCGAGCACATAGCATGGTTTTGAAAGAGGAGTTAGTTGCCTGTTCAAGGTCCAAAAGAAGCTTGTCTCAGCGTTTATGCGAGATGGAGACCAACATGCTAGCTATCATCGCCAAGTACCAAGAAGAGTTAGGTCTAGCCACGGCCCACGAGCATAGAATCGCGGATGAGTATGCCCAAGTATACGCGGAAAAAGAGGCTAGAGGAAGGGTGATCGACTCTTTACACCAAGAGGCAACCATGTGGATGGATCGGTTTGCCCTTACCTTGAATGGGAGTCAAGAACTTCCCCGATTGTTAGCCCAGGCCAAGGCGATGGCAGACACCTACTCCGCCCCCGAAGAGATTCATGGGCTTCTCGGCTATTGTCAGCATATGATAGACTTAATGGCCCACATAATTAGAAATCGTTAGGAAACTTGTATGGTCTCTCAGACCTTGACTAGATATGACTTCCTTTTTGAAATAAAATGAGTTGGTCCCATGTTTCTACTCCAAAAAGCTTGTGCAAATCAAATCACTCCTACATCTCATCTCTAGCATGCATTTTCTTTCTTTACCCACTCCTCACGTTTGGTTTTTTAGGGAAAAACACCATAACTAAACGCGCCGCAAGGGATCCCTATCGCACCAGATCCAAATCTAGAACGATGGGTGATCAAGAGGAGACGCAGGAACAGATGAAAGCCGACATGTCGGCTCTGAAAGAACAAATGGCCTCCATGATGGAGGCCATGTTAGGTATGAAACAGCTCATGGAGAAGAACGCGGCCACTACCGCCGCTGTCAGTTCGGCTGCCGAAGCAGACCCGACTCTCTTGGCAACTACGCACCATCCTCCCTCAAACATAGTAGGACGGGGAAGGGACACACTGGGGCACGATGGCAGCCCTCACCTGGGATACAACCGAGCGGCTTACCCTTATGGATTGCCGCCCAACTATTCACCACCCATCTTGCAAGAAGATGCGGGCCACATTGCTTCTCCCGTCCATGAAAAAGAGCCTCCTCAGCAGCCCGACGAAGTCCATAAAGACCCTCAAGATTATGCTCGGAGGGATGTCGAGTTTTATCCCCCGATCCCCGAAGGGCCGGCACCAGGCACGTTGCCCCAACCCAACATCGCGGCATCGCCAATAGTTTTGTCTATGGAAGGGCCGCCCCCGGCAATTGAAGAAAGGAGGAAGCTCGATCTCCTTGAGGAAAGATTGAGGGCTGTGGAAGGATTTGGGGACTATCCGTTTGCAGACATGACGGATCTTTGCTTAGTACCCGATGTTGTTATTCCCCCGAAATTCAAAGTGCCGGACTTCGACAAGTATAAAGGGACGACTTGTCCCAAAAACCATCTCAAGATGTATTGCCGTAAGATGGGCGCTCATTCTAAAGATGAAAAGCTGTTGATACACTTCTTTCAGGATAGCTTGGCCGGAGCTGCGGTAGTGTGGTACACTAATTTGGAAGCTTCCCGTATCCGTACTTGGAAGGATCTGATTACCGCCTTCCTAAGGCAGTATCAGTACAATTCTGATATGGCTCCTGACCGTACTCAACTGCAGAATATGTTTAAGAAAGAGGGTGAAACCTTTAAAGAATATGCGCAGCGATGGAGGGATTTGGCGGCACAAGTAGCTCCTCCCATGGTTGAGAGAGAGATGATCACCATGATGGTAGACACTCTGCCAGTGTTCTACTATGAGAAGCTAGTGGGTTACATGCCGTCCAGCTTTGCGGATCTGGTGTTTGCCGGGGAAAGAATCGAGGTTGGATTGAAGAGAGGAAAGTTTGATTACGTTTCCTCCACAAACGTGAACGCCAAAAGAATCGGGGCAACAGGGGCAAAAAGGAAGGAAGGAGATGCCCATGCCGTCTCTTCAACACCCGCATGGGTCAAACCCCAGCAAGCACCTCATGGTACCCATCAGTACGCGCAACATCACCCAAGCTTCTCGGCTCATGCTGGGAACGCCTCTAGTTCAACACCCGTGCAGCCTAAGGCACCCACCCAGAGGGAAGCTCCCCAAGTTCCAACTCCGAACACGGCTCGACCGGCCGGTAATTCCAACACGACAAGGAACTTCCCTCCAAGGCCATTGCCGGAATTCACCCCGCTCCCGATGACGTACGAAGATCTTCTACCATCCCTCATCGCCAATCATTTGGCCGTGGTAACTCCCGGAAGGGTCCTCGAACCCCCTTTCCCGAAGTGGTATGACCCTAATGCAACTTGCAAGTACCATGGGGGTGCCCCGGGGCATTCCGTCGAAAAATGCTTGGCCCTTAAATACAAGGTCCAACATCTAATGGATGCCGGATGGCTGACTTTCCAAGAGGATCGGCCCAATGTGAGGACCAACCCGCTCGCCAATCATGGAGGGGGAGCAGTTAATGCAGTTGAATCCGATAGGCCCCACAGGTCCAAACCTTTAAGAGATGTGGCAACCCCTAGGAGGTTTATCTTTGAGGCCCTACAAAAGGGAGGTGTAATTCCCCATAGTGGGTGTAAGGAGGATTCCTGTCTGCTACATTCCGGCGAGATGCATGACATGGAGACGTGTTTGGAAGTAGAGGAATTGTTACAGCGGATGATAGACCAAGGTCGACTAGAAGTCGGCATTAAAGGAAAAGAAGAGCAGCATATATGCATGCAATCTACGGAGGGGAGCGGTGTTGCAAAGCCCAAACCCTTGGTGATATACTTCACTAAAAGTGCAGCCTCGCAAAAGCCCGGGCACCCCTTAATGGCCAAACCTGTTCCTTTCCCGTACCAAAATAGTCACGCGGTCCCGTGGAGATATACACCTCCAGGGAAGAAGGAAGAAGAAGTCACTGACGTCAGCTCGCTGTCAGCTAAAGTAACAAATATCACGGGGCTGAGCGGTGTGACCCGTAGTGGTCGTGTGTTCGCACCTCCGGACCTACCAGTCCAACCCGCCGACGTCAAAGGAAAAGGAAAAGTGGTGGAGGAACAAGATGGCGAAGCACCCCACGCTTCGAATAAAGATATGTCAGCAAAGGGGCCCCCAGAGAAAAGGGATGGTAGAAAGGAGGTGTCGCTAGAGGAAGCCAGCGAGTTCCTTCGGATAATTCAGCAGAGCGAATTCAAGGTTATCGAACAGCTCAACAAAACCCCGGCTAGGGTCTCACTGCTAGAGTTACTTATGAGCTCCGAGCCTCATCGGGCTCTGCTAGTAAAAGTGCTGAACGAGGCTCACGTGGCCCAAGATATTTCGGTAGAAGGTTTCGGAGGGCTGGTCAACAATATCACTGCCAACAACTATCTTGCCTTCGCCGAAGAAGAAATCCCCGCCGAGGGGAGAGGGCATAATAAGGCTTTACACGTATCAGTCAAGTGTATGGACCATATCGTGGCCAAGGTACTCATCGATAATGGTTCCAGTTTAAACGTGATGCCTAAGAGCACTTTGGACAAGTTACCATTCAATGCTTCCCTTTTAAAACCAAGTTCAATGGTGGTTCGGGCCTTCGATGGCACTCGCCGAGAGGTTAGGGGAGAGATCGATCTCCCAGTACAAATAGGCCCTCACACCTGTCAAGTCACCTTCCAAATAATGGATATTAACCCCCCCTACAGCTGCCTGTTGGGGCGCCCTTGGATCCACTCAGTGGGAGTTGTGCCTTCTACACTCCACCAAAAGCTGAAATTCGTAGTGGAGGGGCACTTGGTCATCGTGTCAGGCGAGGAAGATATCTTGGTAAGCTGCCCATCCTCCATGCCTTATGTGGAAGCCGCAGAAGAATCGTTAGAAACCGCTTTCCAGTCTTTTGAGGTGGTCAGCATTTCCTCCGTGGACTCCCTCTTTGGGCAACCTTGTCTGTCCGATGCGGCGGTAATGATGGCCCGAGTTATGTTGGGGAACGGTTATGAACCCGGGATGGGTTTAGGCAAAGACAATGGCGGCATAACTAGCCTGATAAAAACCCAAGGAAATCGTGGGAAGTATGGTTTAGGCTATAAGCCCACTCAGGCGGACATGAAAAGAAGCATCGCGGGAAGGAAGAACAGTGGTCAGAGCTCGCGTTGGAGACAAGAAAGTGAAGGAAGCCCGCCCTGCCACATAAGTAGAAGCTTTATAAGTGCGGGTCTGGGAGACGAAGGTCAAGTGTTCGCGATATGTGAAGATGATGTTCCAAGTACTTTGGATTTGGTCCGACCATGCCCTCCTGATTTCCAGCTGGGAAATTGGCGAGTGGAGGAACGCCCCGGCATTTACGCAACAAGCATAATGTAAACCTTTACGGTTTTAAAAGCTCTATAGTTGGGCCTAGGCTTTAGAGTTTTCATTTTGTTAAGGCTTTGTGTCTTTTGTTTTTGAATTTATAATACAAGGATCTTTCTTCATCTGTTCCTAGTCTCTACCCATTCTCATTCATTTGCATGTTTACTTCTTTTTCTAAAACGGCATATTCGATGACGAGTCCCCCGAAGGTACTAATACCTGGGACCCGTCTATCAACTTCGAGCAAGAAATGAATCAAACGGAAGATGAAGGAGATGAGGATGTGGGACTTCCTTCGGAACTAGAAAGAATGGTCGCCCATGAGGACCAAGAAATGGGGCCTCATCAAGAAGAAACAGAGCTAGTAGACTTAGGAATTGGCAGTGGAAAAAGGGAAGTAAAGATAGGTACAGGCATTACCGCACCTATCCGTGAAGAATTAATAATCCTGCTAAAAGACTACCAAGACATCTTTGCTTGGTCATACCAAGATATGCCCGGTTTGAGTTCTGACATTGTGCAGCACCGGTTGCCTCTAAATCCCGGGTGTCCCCCAGTAAAACAGAAATTGAGGAGGATGAAGCCCGAAACGTCCTTGAAGATAAAAGAAGAAGTGAAGAAGCAATTTGACGCTGGATTTCTGGCCGTCGTTCGGTATCCAGAATGGGTTGCCAACATCGTACCAGTTCCTAAAAAAGGTGGGAAAGTACGAATGTGTGTAGATTACCGGGACCTGAATCGGGCCAGTCCCAAGGACAATTTTCCGTTACCACACATCGATATCCTCGTAGATAACACGGCCAATTTCGCTTTATTTTCCTTCATGGATGGTTTCTCTGGTTACAATCAGATAAAGATGGCGCCCGAGGATATGGAAAAGACTACTTTCGTCACCCTGTGGGGAACGTTCTGTTACAAGGTGATGTCCTTTGGACTCAAGAATGCCGGGGCAACTTATCAACGGGCCATGGTAGCTTTGTTCCATGATATGATGCATCAAGAGATCGAGGTCTACGTGGACGACATAATTGCTAAATCTAAATCTGAGGAAGAACACCTTGTCAACCTGCGGAAATTGTTCGAAAGGCTTAAGAAATATCAATTAAGGTTGAACCCCGCTAAGTGTACCTTTGGGGTCAAATCAGGGAAATTGCTTGGTTTCGTTGTAAGCCAGAAAGGGATAGAGGTAGACCCCGAAAAAGTGAAGGCTATCCTTGAGATGCCAGAACCCCGTACAGAGAGGCAAGTCCGAGGTTTCCTGGGGCGCTTGAATTATATTGCCAGATTCATATCGCAGCTCACTGCCATTTGTGAGCTGTTGTTTAAACTCTTGCGTAAAAACCAAACTGATCGGTGGAATGAGGATTGCCAAGAGGCTTTTGGAAGGATCAAAAAGTGCCTAATGAATCCTCCCGTGCTTATGCCACCAGTACCTGGAAGGCCTCTCATTTTGTACATGACAATCTTGGACGAATCAATGGGGTGTATGCTGGGGCAACATGACGAATCCGGGAAGAAAGAGCGCGCTGTTTACTACCTAAGTAAGAAGTTCACGACCTGTGAGATGAATTACTCCTTGCTTGAAAGAACGTGTTGTGCTTTAGTATGGGCATCCCATCGCCTAAGGCAGTACATGCTGAGTCATACTACCTGGTTGATATCCAAAATGGACCCGGTTAAGTACATCTTTGAAAAGCCAGCTCTTACAGGACGAATCGCCCGGTGGCAAGTCTTGCTATCTGAGTTTGATATAGTCTACGTCACCCAAAAGGCGATAAAAGGAAGCGCTTTGGCAGATTATTTGGCTCAACAGCCTCTTAACGACTACCAGCCCATGCATCCGGAATTCCCGGATGAGGACATCATGGCCTTGTTCGAGGAAAAGTTGGACGAAGATCGGGACAAATGGACTGTATGGTTTGACGGAGCGTCAAACATTCTAGGTCATGGCGTTGGGGCAGTGTTGATCTCTCCGGACAATCAATGTGTACCTTTCACAGCCAGGCTAGGATTCGACTGCACCAACAACATGGCCGAATATGAAGCATGTGCCCTAGCCGTTCAGGCGGCAATTGACTCCGATGTCAAACTACTCAAGGTGTACGGCGACTCAGCATTGGTAATCCATCAGCTGAGAGGGGAATGGGAAACTAGAGATCCCAAGCTGATACCCTACAAAGCCTACATCAAGGAATTGGCTAAGACTTTCGATGAGATCTCCTTCCATCATGTTCCCCGCGAGGAAAATCAAATGGCGGATGCACTTGCTACGTTGGCATCTATGTTCCAGCTAACACCACACGGGGACCTACCCTACATTGAATTTCAGTGTCGTGGCAAACCCGCACATTGTTGCCAAGTGGAAGAGGAATGGGATGGAAAGCCCTGGTATTACGACATCAAGCGATATGTCGAAAGCAAAGAATACCCGCCAGAGATTGCCGACAACGATAAAAGGACATTGAGGAGGTTGGCAGCCAGTTTCTTCATGAGCGGAGGCACACTGTATAAGAGAAATCACGACATGACACTCCTGCGATGTGTGGATGCCAAGGAGGCAAATCACATGATCGAGGAAGTCCATGAGGGCTCGTTTGGAACGCACGCCAACGGGCATGCTATGGCCAGGAAGATCTTAAGAGCAGGTTATTACTGGCTTACCATGGAAAGCGATTGTTGTGTCCATGTGAGGAAGTGCCACAAATGTCAAGCATTCGCGGATAATGTCAATGCCCCACCGCATCCTCTGAATGTCATGTCCGCCCCTTGGCCTTTCTCCATGTGGGGAATAGATGTCATTGGGGCCATTGAGCCCAAGGCCTCGAATGGTCATCGCTTCATCCTTGTAGCAATAGATTATTTCACCAAGTGGGTCGAGGCGGCTTCATATACCAATGTCACGAGGAATGTGGTGGTCAGGTTCATTAAGAAGGAGATCATCTGCCGATATGGTTTGCCAAGAAAGATTATCACGGATAACGGCACCAACCTGAATAACAAAATGATGGGGGAAATGTGCGAGGAGTTTAAAATCCAGCATCACAATTCCACACCCTACCGGCCAAAGATGAATGGAGCCGTGGAAGCAGCCAATAAGAATATCAAAAAGATTATCCAAAAGATGACCGTGTCATACAAGGATTGGCACGAGATGCTCCCATTCGCGTTGCACGGTTACCGGACTACAGTGCAAACGTCAACTGGGGCAACGCCGTTCTCATTGGTATATGGGATGGAGGCGGTGTTACCATTTGAGGTAGAGGTCCCGTCATTAAGGATCTTGGCAGAATCCGGATTAAAGGAATCAGAATGGGCTCAAACACGCTACGATCAGCTCAACCTCATTGAGGGTAAGCGCTTAACGGCCATGAGTCATGGGCGCTTATACCAGCAAAGAATGAAGAGTGCATTCGACAAGAAAGTACGCTTACGCAAGTTCCATGAGGGAGACCTTGTGCTAAAGAAAATGTCCCATGCTGTCAAGGACCATCGAGGGAAATGGGCCCCGAACTACGAAGGGCCTTTTGTTGTGAAGAGGGCTTTTTCCGGAGGAGCCCTGGTGCTTACCAACATGGATGGCGAAGAGCTACCTTCGCCCGTGAACTCTGATGTCGTCAAACAATATTATGCTTAGAAGCTGGGGCAATTAAGGATGTCGCTGCATGTTCTCTATCTTCATGCATTTTCTAGATTTCCCCCCAGGGATTTCCGGTCTGTTGTATCCCTTGTTACGATCTTTCAAAGAAATGAACATGGATTTGAGGCTTTTAGTCCTCACGTTAGTTTCACACCTTGCGTTAATTTGTGATCGCCTGAGCCCTTCCGCTCAGTTCATGGGATCCCCCAAGCGCTTAATTAGAATTGAACCTGAACCAACTTTCCCTAGATTTTCTGCGTTTGAAAAACATTCATGCATACGCATACGCATACGCATGTATATTGTTGTGGTAAAACAGGGGCAGGATCGCCTTGGGCTACCTTTTGGAGTGAAGACAAAACATGAACGGCAGAAACCAGTCAAAGTAGAGTAATGATGCGGCCAAGATTGGCCATACCTGGTTATTTATTACTTGCAGGTGCTTAAGGATGAACGCAAGCGGGGATGGGGTCACGACTGACCGATCGTTACCCTTCTCTGTGCGAAACAAGCAGGGAATGTCGCTGCAAGGCAGCCCCGTATCCTTTGTATTTTGCAGCTTTCTTTTACTATTTGTTTGTTTTGAAAAGGAAAAGAGTAATGATAAAATAAGTAATCAACGCCTAATTCTGACCTAAGTAAGTTCAAGTTAGGCAAAATGCTAATCCCTGAGAAGGGAGGGGACATGGTTAATGTTCCCCTCGAAAAAAAAAAAAAAAAAAAAAAAAAAGGGGGGGTGGGGTGCAGGTTAGCTCGCCTGGGCGAGCTGAGCTCGCCTGGGCGAGCCACCTCTGCACCAAAATATAAGAATAACGAAAGGGGGGACGTTTTTGCATTCAAAAACTTCCCTTCCCCCCTTTCAAAAGCCATACCCACGAGATTGACGAGTTTGCAGCCCTAGGGTCATCCTTTTTCGCATTTTTTGATTCCGTTTCGCGCTTTTGTTCATCACCAACAAGTAAGTATTCCATCCCTAAGCTTTCTAGCTTTTCATTGGTGTATTTTGATCTCCTTTTGGTGCTCTAAATTGTGGGAATGTGCTCAAATATGTGGGGCAATTTTGGTTTGTTTTCTTGCTTGATTAAGTTGAATTGGGGGTTTGTATGAGATGGCCCTAGGCCTATAATGCATTTTGAAGTAATGGGGGCATGCCACATTGTCCCCGTTCTCTTGCTATTGATGCCTAAACGCGCGCCCACCAAGTGTTCGGTGAAATGCCTCAACGGCATTAGCACGTGATTGTTGTAGGGAAACAACCCATGGGGCAATTTGGTTTGCACATATTTTTGGGACATGCATTCATTTTCAAAAGAGCTAGAGTAATAGCCCCGCATATGTCCTAGGCCTAGAAACTAAAATTTTATGCAAAAAGAATACAAAAGGAGGTGCATATTGGGTAAAGTTACCCTTTTTGGCCAGCAATCAACTATGGGCCACGCTACAATATTTTCCCTATACCTAGAGGGTTAGGAATGTTGCTCGTCATAAATGTGTAGGTTTAGAATAGGTAGCAAAATACCTTTGGCAATTTACACTTTGGGTATGAATAGCAAAATACTTGAATGTATGTATATATAATTTTTTGGTAGTCAAAATGTCTCGCAAAAAAAAAATATATATATAAATATGTTGCATGTTATGTGAAGAAAACATATTACAAAAAATATACCTTTTAATTTGAATACAATTTTAGTCCGCAAAGGAAAATATGCTTGAATTTGCATGCGGCTTCAGGTAGCAAAAACTTGAAAAAAGGGATGAAGTGTAGCACCTTTTTGTGAAGATAGTCAAGATTCATCATGAAGTTTGTGTATATATAGGTATTAGAAATACCAAGATGTGCACATGTGCAATTTTTGGTACCCCAAAATGCTTTGAGTATGCATGTATGTAAATTCAGCCAAGGAGATGTGTGTGATGTAAGTAACAAATACACCTTGGCAGTACGTGTAAATAATCTAGGTAACGAAGCTGCCTTGATTGTATATGGGTGCACTTTTTCGGTTAAATGTCTTGTGCAAGAGAACGTATGTAAGGAAATATGCGCATAAGCTTGCTCTAAATTTACATTGGTGTTTGTATTTATGGGAGGAGGTTATATGCCATTTTTGCTTTAAGAGTAATGTCCCACTGGTAAAACTAACTTTCCAAATGTTTGCCTTCGCAGGAATGGCCCCGAGGAAGCTTGCCTCAAAGAGGTCCAGGAAGGACAAGGCGGCCGAAGGAACTAGTTCCGCCCCGGAGTACGACAGTCACCGCTTTAGGAGCATTGTGCACCAGCAGCGCTTCGAAGCCATCAAGGGATGGTCGTTTCTCCGGGAGCGACGCGTCCAGCTCAGGGACGACGAGTATACTGATTTCCAGGAGGAAATAGGGCGCCGGCGGTGGGCACCACTGGTTACTCCCATGGCCAAGTTTGATCCAGAAATAGTCCTTGAGTTTTATGCCAATGCTTGGCCAACAGAGGAGGGCGTGCGTGACATGAGATCCTGGGTTAGGGGTCAGTGGATCCCGTTCGATGCCGACGCTATCAGCCAGCTCCTGGGATATCCGATGGTATTGGAAGAGGGCCAGGAATGCGAGTATGGCCAGAGGAGGAACCGGTCTGATGGGTTCGATGAGGAGGCCATCGCCCAGCTGCTATGTATACCGGGGCAGGATTTTGCCCGGACTGCTGCCGGAAGACGGGTGCGGATCATGCGCACCAACATGACCACCCTGACTCAGATATGGATGACTCTGCTGCTCAGCAACATCCTGCCCACCGATCATAATTCCGACCTCCCCATGCCGAAGTGCCAGCTGGTGTACGCCATCCTGACACGGATGAGCATCCATGTGGCTCAGTTGATCGCTGATGCCATCTATATTTTTGCAGGTATGGCGCCCACTAGGCACCCTTTGGACCCAGATAAGTCCAACAGGGCCCTGGGATTCCCCGCACTGATCACAGGACTCTGCCAGTCGTTCGGAGTCCCCGTTGCACCTACCAAGGTGATTCGACCGCCCATCACCCGGGCTTTTATCGAGAAGTACTGTACCCAGAGACAGGCTCAGGGTGATGCTCCACAGGCCGCAGGCGCGCCCCCACCACCTCATCAGGCTGGCCAGGCTGGGGCATTTGACATGGAGCAGTATTTACGGCATTTGGTTCGCCAGCAGGCGGCCAACCACCGAGCACATGTACGGACCCATGATTGTCTGTACCAGATGAGCCTTAGCATGCAGAGCCAGGGCTTCGCTCCTTTTTCATGCCCTACTCCAGACCAGTTCAGGGCAGAGGTTGCATGGCCCGGAGATTGGCCCGAGGCCCAAGCAGGAGAGGCACCCCCAGAAGCTCCCGGCGATGGAGAAGAAGCCCACGAGGATGAGGAGATGGCCGATTTGCTTGACTTCTTGGGAGGGAGTGGAGATACGTGACTAGGAGATCCCCAGATTCATGTTTTCTTTCATATTTCTTTTGACATTTTTATTCTATGTTATTATTTTGACTTGAGAGACTAACGTTTGTTTTTGCTGTTTCGATTGTCATTTGTACAGCGCATACATTTTTGTTTAGATTGTTGCGTTAGTATTTATATATCATTACTATCAATGATGTTTGAAATTCTGGAACTGTGTAGAGTTCTTCGTTTAGGAACATCGTTCGAAAGCATATATGTAAAATAAACAAAAAATCATCATAAAAATAAAAATAGAAAAGAAAAGAAAATGAAATGGAAAAGAGAACAAAAGAAAAGAAAATGAAATGAAAAAGAGAGCAAATAAGAAAAAAAGAAGAAGGCAAGTAAGGAAAAAGGTGGAAAAAGAGAAAATAAGTTGTCTAGCTAAAAATGACATGCTTTTGAAAAGAGACGATTTCCAACTTTTCTTTGAAAAAATTCATTGATCATAACCAATTTTTGGAAAATGTGTATACACCTGAAGGGTGAATGCTGTGAAGATTTTCCCAGACGCCCGAAATGGACTCGGATGAATGCACAAATTGATAGAAGAACATATTTTGGAAACATTGGGTTGATTTAAAATAGAGGAAATGAATCCTGAGCCCTAGCATCACATGACCATAAAAATTTGACACTTGAGTGTCCACATAGGTGCATGCATGACCAGTTTTGCATAAAATTTCCAAATCATCATTTTTGCATTTGTGTCATGGAAATAATGTGGGGCATCCCTTTTTATCCTTGAACCAAACCAAACCCCGACATGTATCATGTCTAGCCATTCTACAAACCTTGAGCCAAGATCCTGACTCACCATGAACCTTGACCTAGGGTGAGAATGTCAATCCTTACCCTCGGGAGCAAAAAAGAAAAGAAGGAAAATTCCCCAATCAAAGAGTGGGAGAAAGCAAAAAAAAAGAAAAGAAGGAAAATTTCCAATCAAAGAGAAAGTCAAAAAGAAAAGAAAGAAAATTCCTAACCAAAGAATAGGAGAAAGTAAAAAAAGGAAGGAAAGAAAGTTCTTGATCAAAGAACTAGAAGAAATGTGCAGAAAGGTCTTTTGACCAGACAATATCTGAACAATACAGAATTGTCACCAAATGAACGAAAAAAGAAGGAAAGAGAACCACAACCTAAAATAGTCTTCTCCCTTTGATTACCAACCAGAATCCCGTGCGCTAGCGACTTTTTTTTTTCTCGCCCCGCACTAAACAAAAACAGAAAAAGAAAAAAGGCCAGAAAAATCAAAAGCCAAAAACACACAAAAGCCGAAAGAAGAAACCACCAAAAGAACCCATTCCCAAGGGAAGCCCTATTGATCCATGATCACGCGTGTAATTTTTGATTTGATAGGAAATAATTTGCAAAGTCAAGTCATGACATATCTATGGTTCGGAATTAGGATGAAACACTTACCTGTGCGAGATTGATACACTTTGAGTAGATTTCTTCTATTTTTTTCGAACCCAGTGTTTCCTCTAAATGATCATTTAGAAACGAAATGCTAACATCCAAAATCTCATTTATGGTTATGGGAGATTTCATCAGCAGACTCTCCTTCCCCGGTAGACGCATTGTTTTTCACTCAAAAAGGCATATGCTGCTCTAAGTCAGTTGGAATATTTGTCTCTTTGCTAAAGCATGTTTGCATTTTAGTGGAGAAAACAACGAGACTTTTTCAAGTCTCACAAGTTATCCAGAACTACGTAGGTCTGAATTCCTCAGGGGAGGATACGTAGGAGCAAGAGCCTCGCTTTTGTCGACCACACCGCCTTTTGTTGCCATGACTCAAGAGCTGATACGCGGAGATACCTTACGGTTATCCGCACCTTTTTGTCATCCAGAGGCGGCGGGCCCGATGACAAGCAGAGACCAAGTTTGGTCATTCTGCACCCATGATACGCAGAGATACCTTACGGTTATCCGCACCTTTTGTCATCCAGAGGCGGCGGGCCCGATGACAAGCAGAGACCAAGTTTGGTCATTCTGCACCCATGATACGCGGAGATACCTTACGGTTATCCGCACCTTTTTGTCATCCAGAGGCGGCGGGCCCGATGACAAGCAGAGACCAAGTTTGGTCATTCTGCACCCATGATGTGCGGAGATACCTCATGGTTATTCGCACCCTTTTGTCATCCAGAGGCGGCGGGCCCGATGACAAGCAGAGACCAAGTTTGGTCATTCTGCACCCATGATACGCGGAGATACCTTACGGTTATCCGCACCTTTTTGTCATCCAGAGGCGGCGGGCCCGATGACAAGCAGAGACCAAGTTTGGTCATTCTGCACCCATGATACGCGGAGATACCTTATGGTTATTCGCACCCTTTTGTCATCCAGAGGCGGCGGGCCCGATGACAAGCAGAGACCAAGTTTGGTCATTCTGCACCCATGATACGCGGAGATACCTTACGGTTATTCGCACCCTTTTGTCATCCAGAGGCGGCGGGCCCGATGACAAGCAGAGACCAAGTTTGGTCATTCTGCACCCATGATACGCGGAGATACCTTATGGTTATTCGCACCCTTTTGTCATCCAGAGGCGGCGGGCCCGATGACAAGCAGAGACCAAGTTTGGTCATTCTGCACCCATGATACGCGGAGATACCTTACGGTTATCCGCACCTTTTTGTCATCCAGAGGCGGCGGGCCCGATGACAAGCAGAGACCAAGTTTGGTCATTCTGCACCCATGATACGCGGAGATACCTTACGGTTATCCGCACCTTTTTGTCATCCAGAGGCGGCGGGCCCGATGACAAGCAGAGACCAAGTTTGGTCATTCTGCACCCATGATACGCGGAGATACCTTACGGTTATCCGCACCTTTTGTCATCCAGAGGCGGCGGGCCCGATGACAAGCAGAGACCAAGTTTGGTCATTCTGCACCCATGATACGCGGAGATACCTTATGGTTATTCGCACCCTTTTGTCATCCAGAGGCGGCGGGCCCGATGACAAGCAGAGACCAAGTTTGGTCATTCTGCACCCATGATACGCGGAGATACCTTACGGTTATTCGCACCCTTGTATCATCCAGAGGCGGCGGGCCCGATGATACGCGGAGATACCTTACGGTTATTCGCACCCTTTTGTCATCCAGAGGCGGCGGGCCCGATGATACGCGGAAATACCCGAGTGGTTATCCGTATAAACATTCTTTTGCTATCTGTAAGACAGAACGCTTGATAGCATGCAGAGACTGACATAGTCTTCTGCACCTTTTGTTCCTCCGGGAACAACAAGTCTTTTACATGCGGAAATTTCATGGTCGCCCGCGACTCTCGTCAACCGGGAGGAGCCAAACTAGTGTCATACACTAATTTTCGGGGACCTTTGCTTGATGACATGCGACCATTTTTTGGTCCTTGTGAGGTGCTTGGCACCCATCATTAGGCAATTTGTGAAATTTTGGGAACAACAAGTCATTTGCATGTGGAGATTTTATGGTCACCCGCGACTCTCGCCAAATCGAGAGGAACGAAATTAGTGTCTTATCTTTACTTTCCTTTTATCTCCAATAAAAGACAAGTAAAGAGGGGCAACTGTCATACCCTAATTTCGTCCGGGGACCTTTGCTTGATAACATGCGACCATTCTTTGGTCCTTGTGAGGTGCTTGGCACCCATCATTAGGCAATTTGTGAAATTCCAGGACATGCCGAAAAACCAAAAAATATTGATGCACAATCCGTAAGTTTCCGTGACACACCGGAAATCAAATGGAAGCATCGTTGCATAATTAAGTGAGGTTCCGTAACATTCCGTAAGTCAAAAAGGGGATGATTATGTAATCCGCAAGGTTCCGTAACATTACGGAAAGAAAACAAGTATCGTTACGAAATTCGTAAGTTTCCGTAACTTTACGAAAAAAGAATCACCAAAAAATAGCAGAGGGGGGTGTACTTAGTAAAAATGGGGGTGCAAATAGCACCCAGGCCCATTTGGGCCCTCCAGAAGATTCCTCCAGAAGGCGGTTGCTTCTGGAGGAAGCAACCCTGCTCGCCTGGGCGAGCTGAGCTCGCCTGGGCGAGCTGGGCGGCAACCACCTCCCCTATTTTGCTATAAATAGGGGAGGAAGTGGAGAAGAAAAGGGTCCAGCCCCTTAGGCACTTCTCTCTCTTTCGAATTTGCTTGGAAAAATTGTTTCCGTGAAGAAAATCTAAGCCGAGGCGCTTCCGAAACGTTTCCGTAACGTTTTCCGTGAAGAATTTCGCAAAGGTTTCAACCGTTCTTCGATGTTCTTCATTCGTTCTTCATCGTTCTTCGATCTTCAACGGGTAAGTATCTCGAACCAAGCTTTTCGATTCATTCTATGTACCCGTAGTGGTCCACATTGTGTTTCGTGCATTTTTATTCTCGTTTTGTTTACTTTTTATACCCCCTGTTGACGTGCTTAAGCCATTTTACTTAAGTCATTTCTCGCTTAACTTAAAAACAAAATAAATTTCCACCGAACGTTTGAATTGTATTATCCATTAACTTCGGTTAAAATAAATTCCGACCGTTCGGTCGTGCCGTAACCACGTTGGAAATCAAAAAGAGGTAAAAAATAATATAATAATCAAAAAGACATCTTTTAGTAAAATAAAGCGGAAAATCAAGTGGACATTTTCTCTTTGGGATTTCTCATTCTTAATCGAATTGATTAATAACTAAAGTGAAACTAAAGGCTAAAATCAATTCGCCTAGTCAAGCTCGTCCATAAAAAGTAGGCTTTTGAAGTTTGTCATTCCATTTCCTCACTAAGTAAAATGGATCATTTTTAAGGTCCAACGCCTTAAAATGATCACCTCTTAAAGTAAAAAAGAATCACTTGATAAAAAAGAACTACGTAGGTCTGATTTTCTCATCCCAAATTGAGGAATACGTAGGAGCAAAGGGAAACACCCTTGTCGACCACAAAAAGAGAAAATATAAAAAGGGTATAAAGGATATAGAGACATAAAAAGGGAACATAAAAAATCAAAGTCATGTTTGCACATTCGATTAAAGGCTGCCGTCCCTTGGGACGGACGTGTGGGGTGCTAATACCTTCCCCGTGCGTAAATACAACTCCCGAACCTTTCACTTAAAAGTTCGTAGATCGCGTCTTTTCCGGTTTTTCCGACGTTTTCCTCAAATAAACGTTGGTGGCGACTCCGCGCGTATTCCTTTCGTGGAACACGCATCCCGCGAGTCACGCGTCGCCCTCCCGCCGAAGGGTAGGTTGCGACAGGTGGCTAAGGCCTTGGTGACTAGGGTATTTGGGATGGAGAGAATTCGGTCACTATTTTGGTTGCTAACACTTTTTCGAGCAAAGTTGTTGGTCACTACATCATGTTTTTTTGTAGTGTATATCTCTCTAAAAATCGCATCATGCATTCATGTTCCAAACACATTGAAATAAAACATCACTTCATGAGGGATCATGTTCAGAAGGGTATTGTGGAATTACGCTCTGTATCTATAGAAGATCAACTTTCTGATTTAGTTACAAAACTCGTTACTAAGGACAAACTAATCTATGTAAGAGAAGGGCTGGGCATGTTCCCTGTGGAATGAAGTCTCAAATCCATGTGTGAAGCCTTAACACATCACTAAGCATCCAAAAGACCTATCATTCAATGAGCTTAGTCAGTACTTGTGCACTACACACATGGGTCCAATATATGGATTGTGATCCTGGATGCAAGTTTAGTGAAACTTAGCATTTTGAGTGCACTTGTGTTGAGTCACCTAAAGCGGGTTGGATCCTTTTTGAAAAGGCCCATTTATTTTCAACTTCACCCTATATTTTCTTTCTCTCTCTTCACCTAAACACTTAATCGTCACCATCACCCATCATTACGACCTTTCACCATAAAACTTCTATAAACTTTTTACATTTTCTCTCTCAAAAACGTCTCTGCACCTTGTCTTTCTCTCAAAAACTTAGAAATTTCCAGAAATCCTAACAATTGCTAAGAAACAAAATGAACCACAAGTTGTTCAAGCCATACCTAACTTCAAAAAAAACCCTTCATCTGCTTCCTCCGAGAACATATCCCTTGTTCGTATCACAAGACATGCACCCATGACTATCCTTGTTGTGGAAGTCACAATGAAGGACAAGGAACCCAAAGTTCATGTCGAACACTTCTTTGACATTGAATCTTTGGAGAATGATGGCTACTTGATCAAAGCCCACTTCATGCTATGTGGCATCCATCACTTCTTCAAAGACCCCACGGTGGTGGCTCCTAAACTCATCCCCCACTTTTGGAAGACTACCAAGGTGTACAAAAATGAATTCATTGGAGGCTACTTTACTGGAAGAGTACTTGGCATGCAAGTAAAGCTATCTATTGAGACCATTGCTTAAGCCATTGGCTGTAAGCATCAAGGCACAAAGTTCATGAACAACTGGGAAATGAACTAGAAGACCACATTGGGCACTCCTTATGAGGACCCAATTGGGCTAAGACCCCAAGGCAATACGAATTCCTATTGAGCAAGTTCAAAATCTTTCGGTAGATCGTCAACAAGGAAATTATTCACAAATAGAGCTCAAAGTATTTCTCGTTCAATGCCCATAAGTTTATTTTGTACCATCTTATAGAGGACACTCCCTTTGACTTGTCCCAGATTCTCTTCAATTACTTTGCAAGTGGAGTGATGTAGGACAAGAGCATTGGGAAAGACATCTACCATAGTGTTGTCCTCACTAAGGTATTTGAAGCTCATGTACAAGACAATATCTACCTAGACAGGGTGTTTCTACCAAAGCATAAAACCTTCGGCCAAGAGAACATCTCGTAGATGAGGGTAGTAGATGATGGCTCATTGTGACAAACTCCCTAGGTGGATGATTCCGTACTCTATGAAATTCATCAAAATTTTGGACATAACATTGGGAGAGATGACCAGCTGGACATAGTTTGGGAGAAAGCTACTAAAGAAGAAGAAGAAGGAGTGGACACTACTGAAGCCATTTCTCAAGCTGAGCAAAGAACCAAGAAGAAGATAGATGCTCTTTCGTCCAAGGCTACAACTACTCAATAACGTCCACATCTCATTCTCATTGCTCCAAAGGTAGCAGGTGCCATGGCTCATTGTCCAAATGGCCAACACCTAAGAAGCAAAAGCCATTGTCCACTATTAAATGCCTAAGGGCACTCAGTGAGACTAATAGTGACGATGATCAGGCTTTGGTCTTCAAGAAACATAAATCTGCACCACCTTCAGATGAAATCTCATTGCCTCAAGTGAAGAAGGTGAAACAAACACAACAGGTTCCTCCTCCTACTTAACCTCATACTAGCAAGCGAGAGAAGATAGGAGCCCAAAGGCCTAAGCATTCAGAGAGTGAGCAATCCTCCATTGTTGCTGATGCTACCAATAATCCTCCACCATCTGAGATTCCACCGATACATGAATTTACTTCAACTATTCACCAGTTTGAACAGAGTTTACAAAGGACTAAGACTATCAATATTAGGAAAAAGAAAAGAACTGAGTCCACTACCAATAAGGATGACAAAGTTCAGAATGAAGCACCTCTATCTCCAATACACCTTGATCGCTTCCACCATCAAGGACCACTCGCAACAACCTTATTGGTGAAGACATTGCCAAGCTGCTTTTTCCAGTGGCCTTTCTTTTTTAGAATACATACAATAGTCAACAAAGACTAGACATGGAATTCCAACCTCTAGTGGATTGGATGCAGTTTCCATTAGATATTGAAGAAGAAGAGGTTACATGTCTTCCAGCCACCCATCTTGATTATCAAGCTGCTTCTACTTCAATTGAGTTGGATCCACCAACATGGAAGCGACTTCGCCTTAAGGTATCCAACCCTTCATCTATCGTGGCTCAATGCAAGAATGTCTAAAAGATTTCATTGGTGGCTTGCAAAGAAAAAGTACCCTATGATAAGGATATCATTGGATGGTTTCGCAAGATAGATGACCAACAGATCAATCCATCCTCTGATGATTTCCTGGCACTTTTTCTGCATCCAAAGCACATTCAACTATTCACTCCCCTATCCAAGTTTGTTCCTTTAATCTATGGCCATCAAGCGCTTCCTTTGACTAAGGATGACATATATAATGTTGGGATGATTATGACACAATGCAAGTTGACTGATCATTAGCCAAGCTATCCTTTTGACATTCACATCAAACCCACCACTACCATAAAGTTCATGTCTGATCCCGTTGCTCCAAGGTTGCAACCATCAGACCTAAGTAAGAAAAGAGGCAAGGTCCCTCCTCACACAAAGCCAATGCCTCATCCAAGCCCAAAGGACATTGTTGCGTTTCGTCCTGTTCCTTGTGATTGGAACAAGTACTTCACAAGGGATATTACTATGAAGATTGTTGCTTTGAAACCAGATGCTGAGTTTGATAAAAGTGATGCCTTTCTCTTTTATTTTAAAGACATGTTTGAAAACTCTCATCTTGTATCCACCTCAAAATATGACAAGGAAGATAACTCCAATCATATGCGCATGGTGCAGATCTTGCATCCAACCAAGATTTACATATTCAATGATTGATAAATGTGCTTCCTATGGAAACAAATAGATAATGAGTTCTATCAACTCCCCATCCATGATACTCCTCATCTTTTCTCTTGGCTTGTCTTTAACTTGCACAAGTATTCCGAAGCTATAATGAGAAGAGCAATTGTAACTGCTTGGCAAGGTTTCCTTCAGTTAAAGGGCATTCATTCTTTCCTAATCAGAACCCTTGGGTTCTCAATCAAGGAATGGCAGTTGAACTTCAGAGGAAACAAGAAAAACTCAATTGTCAATTGATGGAGATGTAGAAAGAGGCTTGAAGCCAAACAACAGCAGGAGAAGCTCAAATTTGAAGAGTTTTTCAACAATCTTCATTCACATCCAGTACTCCTCGCAAGATAACTTCTTTGACCACCTTTGCTCCAACTGGTGTGTCTGAAGAAACTATGGAAATAAGGTTCCCTATTGAATGCATAGAAACCAATATGTTGATCCACAAAGGCTGCCTCCATTTGTCCAACCACATCCGCCACGACCCACCATTGTTGTGCAACCTCCTCTTGTAGCTCCTGCATCCATCAATGCTAATCCCGTGTTTTCGCCTCCACCTTCGCACTAAAGTCACCATCAACTATTCCTCAACCTTTGTCCACTAAAGGTTGACTATGATGTTCAAAGTCATTTTCTTTTTCTCTTCAAACCTGCATCTTTTGATAATGATAAAGGGGGAGAAAGTAGAATAGGATTTTTTATTTGTAAAACACTTGTACTTATCTATATTTTCAATAAAACAAGTGTTCTGGTGGTCACGTATGTGTGTTTTCATGTTTTTAATTTCCCTACACATATGTTTTTCATGCTCTGATTAATATGTATTCTCTGGTACATGCATAAAGTATTAAACTCAATGAGAGTCACATTTATCCCCACATAATCTGCTCATTCATTATGATAACATATTTGCTCTGATCATGTAATATTTACTCTGATTATGTCTTTGAAAGATCTCTTTATGTTCTTATGCTTAACAAGTTTAGTGTATATCAAAGTTATATTCTTCAGATACACCAATAGAGAGTAAATGGCATGTGACAGTGCACTCTAAACACTTTTGGTACCTTGACTTTAACCTCTTTAACCTCTTTATTTTTTACTTGATATCAAAATTTATACTAATTGTCATCATCAAAATGAGGGAGATTATTATGTCTGGCTACATCCATATCATATTGGATTATACCAAACAACTAAATCCCTAAGGTTTTAATGCTAACAAAGTATAAATTTTATGTGTCAACCTTTCGTGCTTAAGCTATAGGTTGATCTATCTCTATGAGATACAAGCAAAAAGAATGAACATAAAGGTTCTAGATGATAGCCAAAGTATTAGCCATTGAACAATAGTACCTCAATATCTAGTCCTAAGAAGACAAGTGCATTAGAAGTTAGCTCATGGTACAAAGGCAATAGAACAACTACTCACTCCTCAATTACTAAAAGCAATCACCAAAAAGTAATGTCCAAAGGTTCAATATGCAATTCATGCCACAATGCATAAAAGGGAAGATTTAAATTGTCTTGTCTTGATATTCTTAATTCCTTTTGTCTTATGTTGTTCACACTATATTTGGTTTGTATGCTAAAAGTCAGCTCTGAGCACTAGGCAACACTGAAAAATTGTACTTCTCTGAAGATATGATGTAGAAAGTGTTTATGGTCCCCACTCTCTCTCTACATGATAGTTACCTCGTGTAAAGTGCCCAAGCTATTAGACAATAGCTAGCTGGGATCTCTTAGTGGATCAAAGCTCTGAAATCTTTATAAAGTTTGAAGTTTTTCGTGTTAAGGTTATCGAATCATAAGAGAATAATCTAAGTCAAAATGAACAAAGTGTTGTGACACTATTAGTTTTATTGGACGAAAGAAACTTGAGCGAATTGAGTGAGTCTTAGCTCTGCTAAGTTAGCAAGTTTCATTGTATTCGAGCTTAGCGTAAACACTTTTTGAGTGATAAGGGTACATTTTCTTTCAAACATCTATTGTTTGTGAAAGCCAGGAGTGACTTAGTGACAAAGAATACTTGGGTCTTAATCTCAGGGGGGATTAAGGGTAGTGTCAAGAGGGGCCTAGAGAGTACTCATTGTAGCTAGAAGTGGCATAAGGAATACTTGGTTGTAATCAAAGAATTGATTAGTGGAACCCTTCAAGTTTTGAAGGAGAATCAGGCATAGCCCAAGAGTTGGGATGAATCAGTATAAAACCTCTGTGTTTTCTTTACTAATTATTTGCTATAGTTTACTTCTACACTATCGTGTCCAAGTCTTGTAAACTAGTTTTCAAAACTCAAAGTGATTTTGAACTCCATCATCCATTGATATTTATTTGAGAAAATCTTTCTAAGTTGTCGAAAGACTAAGTTTTTATCCATCACACTATTCACCCCCCCCCCCCAATCTAGTGTTTTTCAAGTACTTCTATTTCAAGTTTCAATAATCCTTCTTTCAATTATATTACATTTTTTAAAGAAAAAATAAAATATATCCACATTAACAATTTATAATGAACAAAGAACGTAGTTAGGGACTATTTTTTTTAATATATGATTTTTACCTATAGTTGGTGTCATACCCTAATTTCGTCCGGGGACCTTCGCTTGATGACGTGCGACCATTCTTTGGTCCTCGTGAGGTGCTTGGCACCCATCATTAGGCAATTTGTGAAATTCCAGGACATGCCGAAAAACCAAAAAAATATTGATGCACAATCCGTAAGTTTCCGTGACACACCGGAAATCAAATGGAAGCATCGTTGCATAATTAAGTGAGGTTCCGTAACATTCCGTAAGTCAAAAAGGCGATGATTATGTAATCCGCAAGGTTCCGTAACATTACGGAAAGAAAACAAGTATCGTTACGAAATTCGTAAGTTTCCGTAACTTTACGAAAAAAGAATCACCAAAAAATAGCAGAGGGGGGTGTACTTAGTAAAAATGGGGGTGCAAATAGCAACCAGGCCCATTTAGGCCCTCCAGAAGATTCCTCCAGAAGGCGGTTGCTTCTGGAGGAAGCAACCCTGCTCGCCTGGGCGAGCTGAGCTCGCCTGGGCGAGCTGGGCGGCAACCACCTCCCCTATTTTGCTATAAATAGGGGAGGAAATGAAGAAGGAAGGGGTCCAGCCCCTTAGGCACTTCTCTCTCTTTCGAATTTGCTTGGAAAAATTGTTTCCGTGAAGAAAATCTAAGCCGAGGCGCTTCCGAAACGTTTCCGTAACGTTTTCCGTGAGGAATCTCGCAAAGGTTTCAACCGTTCTTCGACGTTCTTCATTCGTTCTTCATCGTTCTTCGATCTTCAACGGGTAAGTACCTCGAACCAAGCTTTTCGATTCATTCTATGTGCCCGTAGTGGTCCACATTGTGTTTCGTGCATTTTTATTCTCGTTTTGTTTACTTTTTATACCCCCTGTTGACATGCTTAAGCCATTTTGCTTAAGTCATTTCTCGCTTAACTTAAAAATAAAATAAATTTCCACCGAACGTTTGAATTGTATTATCCATTAACTTCGGTTAAAATAAATTCCGACCGTTCGGTCGTGCCGTAACCACGTTGGAAATCAAAAAGAGGTAAAAAATAATATAATAATCAAAAAAATATCTTTTAGTAAAATAAAGCGGAAAATCAAGTGGACGTTTTCTCTTTGGGATTTCTCATTCTTAATCGAATTGATTAATAACTAAAGTGAAATTAAGGCTAAAATCAACTCGCCTAGTCAAGCTCGTCCACAAAAATAGGCTTTTGAAGTTCGTCATTTCAATTTCTCACTAAGTAAAGTGGATCATTTTTAAGGTCCAACGCCTTAAAATGATCATCACTTAAGTAAAAAAAAAGAGAATCATTTGATAAGCAAGAACTACGTAGGTCTGATTTCCTCATCGCAATTGAGGATACGTAGGAGCAAAAGCCCCGCTTTTGTCGACCACCCCGAGAGATCGTTAATGGTCCAACACCTTAACGTTTCTCTCCTTTCAAAATCAAAAGACCGTTTAATGGTCCAACACCTCAAATGACCTTTTTGTTCAATCAAAATATATCTTGCAAAAAGATAAAAAACAACTTAACCAAACACTTTGTTCCGAAAGAACTACGTAGGTCTGATTTCCTCATCGCAAATTGAGGAATACGTAGGAGCAAAGGGAAACACCCTTGTCGACCACAAAAAGAGAAAAATATAAAAAGGGTATAAAGGACATAGAAATGTAAAAAGGAACATAAAAAATCAAAGTCATGTTTGCACATTCGATTAAAGGCTGCCGTCCCTTGGGACGGACGTGTGGGGTGCTAATACCTTCCCCGTGCGTAAATACAACTCCCGAACCTTTTCACTAAAAAGTTCGTAGATCGCGTCTTTTCCGGTTTTTCCGACGTTTTCCTCAAATAAACGTTGGTGGCGACTCCGCGCGTATTCCTTTCGTGGAACACGCATCCCGCGAGTCTCGCGTCGCCCTCCCGCCGAAGGGTAGGTTGCGACAGTTGGTTGTAAGTACAAAGTAAATGACTTTTACCTACAGTCAAAGGTTGTAGGTAGAAGTTAATACATTTTACTACACATTTGAAATTATAAGTGCCACTTATAATGACTGTACAACCCCACCTAAAAATTGAGTGAATGATATTGTTTTTTCATTGAGAGAAAAAAAAATATGAAAACCAATTAAGAAATAGTTAGGAAAATAATAGGAAAATCAATGTGATAAGAATAACTTCTTCCTTTCCATATTAATAACATGCATTAGATTCTTTGTAAATTATTCTAACAGGAAAAGAGAGAGAGAGAGAGAGAGAGAGAGAGAGAAAGGATTTAGTGAGGGAAAATCTTTAGTAAGATAAAATGTTATTTTTATTTTCTAAGTGTAATTGGATTATGGGTTGAGTGCTTGCAAACACTATTTTATTTTTCCTTTTCAATAAAAGGTCTTTGGCAGTTTGGAGTCGTAGGCATAATTAGCTAAACTCCATTATCAATTTTATGTGTTATTATTCTGCATTTATATTTCTCACAAATAAGATTATAGGAAATTTGCATAATTTCTAAACAATTGGTATTGGCGCTTGGTTTTTATTTTTGTTTGTTATTACAAATGATCCAGAGGGAGTCAAATTTGAGTAGGAGTAATGGCTGCAAAAGAAGGAAAGGTGAAAATTAAGAAGTTCAATGGTGTGGACTTCAGCTTTTGGAATAGGCAAATCGAAGATTATTTGTATCAAAAGAAAATGTATTAACCTCTCTCAAGAAATAAACCAGAAAGCAAAGGATATGGAAGAGAGTCGGGTGAATCGTCAACCTCTTTAGTTTTACATAGAGTTGAGAGGAGGAAATTCAACCAAAGGATATGGAAGTGGAAAATCAAAATATAGAAGGTCCAAATCCAGGAATCATTGAAGTTCCCATAACTCAAACACTATTGACTATTGGAACTGTGGAAAGACTGAGCATTACAAAAATCAATGCAAGATTGCATCAACAAATCAAGAGGTGAAGGCAGAGGCAAATGTGAACTCCACCTTAGGAGGACACAAAGCGTTAATATGTTCTTTATGTACCTAACAAGAAATAGCCAAATTATATATTGTTGGCTGATGAAAGGAGCTTGGAAACTATGAGGAAGCATGTCAAATAGTACACGCCAACAAATAAGAGCTAGCTTGCCATGAAAGATGAGATGAAGTCTTTGTTCTATAATAAAAAATGGGAACTATCTATGTTACCCATGGGAAAGAAAGCACTTCACAACAAATTGGTTTATGAAGTAAATAAAGGAGGAGCATATGATAGCTTCAAAAGATACAAAGTTTGACTAGTTGTCAAAGGATTTCAATAAATGAAGGAGTTGACTACCCTGAAATCCTTACTCCAGTTGTGAAGCTAAATACTATTAGGTCCATCATAAGCATTGTTGATGTAGCTTCATCTAGAGCTTGTAGGCCTTGAATCTTCTTGATCAATGGAGTCCTTTGCTTCTTGAAGATCAATGACAGCAGAATGGAGAAGGAGGAAAGGTGATTGGAGACTCCACTTCAAGGAGAAGATGAGTCAAGAACAAGCTCACCACCATAGAAGGCAATGGATAAGAGCTTGAAGGTAGGAGAAGATGAGTGGAGGGAGAGGGAGAGAGGGGGGCATGAATTTTATGCCTCAAATGAGGTCTGAACTTTGAAGTCTAATTTCTCAAATGATCAAAGTTGAAAAAATGCACACACAAGTCCTCTATTTATAGCCTAAGTGTCACACAAAATTGGAGGGAAATTTGAATTTCTATTCAAATATCACTTGAATTTGAATTTAAATTTGTGGAGCCAAAATATCACTAATTATGATTAGTGAATTTCAGCTATGGTTCAGCCCACTAATCCAAGATCAAGTCCAAGATTCTCCACTAAGTGTGCTTAGGTGTCATGAGGCATGTAAAGCATGAAGAACATGCACAAAGTATGACTATATGATGTGGCAATGAGGCGTAGCAAGCAAATGCTCACCTCCCCTTTAGGCTGGTCCGAAATTTAATTGAATTGGGCTTCTACCAATTCAATTAAATTTCTCTCCCAACACACATATCAAACAATGCACTTCATGCATATGAAATTACAAAACTACCCCCAATACAAAAACTAGTCTAGGTGCCCTAAAATATAAGGGCTGAAAAATCCTACATTACTAGGGTACTCTTCCTACATTATGTAGCCCAAAATACAAGACCCAAAAATAATGAAACCCTAATTTAATATGTTCAAATATAAGTGGACTCATCCTTAACCCATGGGTCCAAAATCTATCCTAAGGCTCATGAGAACCCTAGAGCCTTCTCCTGCATCTCTGGCCTAGTCTTCTTGGAGTCCCCTAGCAATGGCTCTGGTGATGGGTCCCCTCCTTGGGAGGATTGCATCAATTTTTGCTAGTGAAAAACACTACCTTGAGCAATTGGATGGGTAAACTAGATGTCTTCATAGAGACTTAGATGAAGAGATTTACAGGCACCAACTTGAAGGTTTCTCAAAATAAGGGAAAAGGAATATGGTGTTCAAATTGAATAAAAGATTGTATAGTTTGAAACAAGCTCCAAGACATTGGTAAAGGATGTTTGATGGTTTCATGCACAAGGAAGGTTTCAAGAAGTGCAATGTTGATCACTATTGCTTCTTCAAAAGATTTAAATCAATTTATATCATTTTGTTACTTTATGTTGATGATATGTTCGTACCAAGTCTAGATATGGACGAGATAGAAAGTTTGAAGCAATAATTGTCAAAAGAATTTGAAATGAAGAACTTGGCTCCAACAAAATAGATCCTTGAAATGCAAATCTCTAAAGATAAGCTAAAAGGATTTTGTAGTTATCTTAGGCAAAGTACATCAACCATGTTTTGAAAAAATTTAACATGGGAAATGCCAGGCTAGTTAGGACACCTTTGGTTAATTAGTTATTGTCGCCTATTCAAGGATCAATCACATCAGATAGAGAAAGAGAGTTCATGGCTAAGGTTATGTATACTTCAGCCCTTGGAAGTTTTTTGTATGCGATGGTTTGTACAAGGCTAGATAAGAGCCATGCAGTGGGAGTTGTAAGTAGGTTTATGTAAAATCCAGGTAAAAACTCATTGGAAAGTAGTTATGTGGATTTTAAGGTATCTACGAGGTACCGCAAAAGTGTTTGTACTTTGGTAAAGGAGAATTAAAAGTACAAGACTACGTAGATGTAGACTTCGGAGATGAAGTACCACTGGTTACATTTTCATTGTTGGTACTATATATAGTTGCTAGTTGGATGTCGCAAATACAAAAGATTGTTGCTTTAACCACTATAGAGGCTGGGTAAGTTATAGTAACAAAAGCCATTAAAGAGTTAGACTGTTAATAGAGCTGGGATTCATCTAGGAGAAGTGTGTTTTGCATAGCGAGTGTGATACATCTAACAAAGAATTCAACATTTCATTCTAGAACTAAGCACATTCATTTCTGTTATCACTTCATCATATCTTTGCTCGACGATTAGGTGCTAAAAATTAGAAAGATCCTAGTAAGAACCTAGCAAACATGTTGACAAAAGTAGTAACCATTGACAGGTTGAAGTTGTGCTTAACTTTAGTTGGCATATTAGAATAACAAACTAGATAAGGTGGTTGTATTGATTGAGGTTTGAACACAAATTGAAATTAATCTTCAAGTGGGAGATTATTGGAGGTGATCGTACAACCCACCCAAAAATTAAGTGAATGATATTGTTTCTTTAGAGAGAAAAAGTAGGAAAACCAATTAAGAAATAGTTAGCAAAATAATAGAAAAAGATATGTTCGAAAGATAAGTTCTTACTTCCCATATAAATAACACCTATTAGTTTCTTTGTAAATTGTTCCAACAGATAGAGTAATAGAGAGAAAGGATTTATTGAGAGAAAAGCTTTAATAAGAGAAAACATTGTTTTTATTTTCTGGGTGTAATGGGTTGTGGGTTGAGTGCTTGTAAACACTATTTTATTTTTCCCTTTTCAATAAAAGGTTTGGAATAGCCCGGAGACGTAGGCATAATTAGTTAAACTTCGTTATCAATTTTGTGTGTTATTAGTCCGCATTTATTTTATTTCTCACAAATCTGATTATAAGAAATTTACGTAATTTTTCAACAAAAGCCTATTGTGACAAACTATTAACCGTTCCTATATGCTCCCCTAAAGTTGACACCAAAAACTTTGGTAGGTCAAAGTCATTTACATCTACTTACAAATTTTAGACTTTTAGTGATAATTTTTGTTGGTAGATATATGTCACTTTGCTTTTAGTGATTAGCAATTCAATCACCATTTGTCATTATTCTCTGATCGAATAATTAAGAGAATTAATTGAGGTTAGTAAAAAAAAGTTTCTTCATGTACTATAATTATAAAAATTTGGTCACGGTTAACAAATTAAAAAAAAAATCTCTACTATTACATTTAGATTAGCTACTATATGAAAGTCAATAAATTTATAATATAAGTCTTCGTACCAACAATGCATTCTAATTAATAAATTATAATGAAAACTGAAAATAATCCTATTTTTATTTAAAATATTGTTTAAAGAGAAAAGAAATTTGCTAAAATACAAGTTTCACGTAAATATTTTAGTGCCTACAAATATTAGTTCTTATTTTAACCCATAAAAATTTTCTTTATCCGTTATAGCATTTTTTATTTAGTAAAAGTTAGTTTGTGTTTCCTAATTAAGGGAGGTAATTAACAATAACTAGGATCAAATTAACTTGTATTTAAAGTGTATATCTAATTCCTCTCGTTATGAAAAATAGTCATTTTTTTCAGCATGAGACTTCAGAAAGAATTATTTAAATTTTAATAATCCAAACCTGATTCTGAAGGGGGAAAGCAAAAAAAGCTGAGATGAACGGGCTAAACCCCAAACTCATTCTGAAACCTTTCTTATCACTTTGAAATAAGATGTAGTAGGAAGCCAAACAAATCAATAACAAAACAGAGTAAAACATAGTACAGGATGATATTTCGTTTGAAACACAAAACTTAAAATTTTTTAGTGCATTTTGGTAAGCTAATACTGGGAGGGAAATGATAACGAAATTTTAATAATTGTCAGTAGATGTACATTACCTCTTCCGTGGGCACACCAAAATGACCAAATCAAACTTTTGGGCTATGATGGCCATTAACTTTTTCCTTTCATTTTAAGCATCTATTCTTTCTCCCAGCTTGTAACTTTTCGTGGTGAACTTTAAGAGCACTCTCCCTCTCGATTTGCTTTAAGTAGAAAGAAACTGAACATGATTTCTGTTGACAATAAATGGCTTGTTGACTGAATTTATTTTATTCTTAAGACTAGTCAAACTAGAAGGTTAGTTGATCGGGTTAGGTAAACAACAATGATAAACTTCCACCTTATTGTAGGCTGGATTCAGTGGAAGGAAAATAAAAAATATACAGATAGACAAAACAAACAAAGAAAAAAAAGTGATAATTGTTTTTAGTATAAACTTTAAATATTCTTTGAAGGAGACAAATGTTTAAATCATATAGGTAGGATCATTGTATTTGAGCATTTAATATAATCATGTATTCAAAATTTAAACTCAAAATCACTTGTCAATCTAAAACAACTCTATGGATATGTTTGGAAACACGTTGAAATCCTGCATTAATCAAAGAAAAATACATGTTCCAAGGTAAATCTAAAAAGTTATTTGACAGAGCAAAAAAGTTAAACGCTAATTGCATTCTCCTCAACTCATAGACACACAAACATATTAGTTTTTGTCCATGTTCCAAGATAAAAGAAAAAGAATAACAAATCTAAAATGTCACTACTAGAAAATAAGATTTTTATATCAATTATTAGGGACTTTTAATATCAGTTATTAACCGATGTTGTCTGTAAACAACATCAATTTTTAGAAAAATCGCGGTATTTCTAAATCCTAATGTTGTTTTATGGTTTATTTTTAAATATCGTATTTGTTTTTTAAATTAGCAACCTGTAATTAATTTATATAACAATTTATCATTCAAAGTTGTAAAAAAACACATAAAATTAGCCATGTAACAAAAGTTATAAATAAAGTATATCAATATATCATGCACCAAGAGTAGTTATAAATATTTCTAAACAAAATAACTTATAAACAAAAAATTACAAATTGATAATATATTAGAGTAGTAATTTACTTTAATTACAAATTATGTGTTTGTGCAAAACTCCTTCATCCATTTCCAATTTTTATAGTCTTCCTATGATGATTATAAACTATCCTACAGTCCATAGTCCCTTCCAAGTTCGGATGAGTGAATCCTACTGCTTTCATAAATGAGTACATGGTACTCGGCACATCATGAAGTTAATATAAAATATAAAATTCATATTAGATAAATATATGATTTTAAAATTTGACATACAGAGGAGTGTTTAATTACTTACCAAATTGTTGCAAGTCACCTTGTCCTTAATCAGGAAGACTTTAAAAGTGATTAGGTTAGGAGCTTGGTGGTACAAGGAGTGTCATTTAAGGTAAGCTTTTGGTTCAGAGCTACTTTTAAAAATAGTGAGGAGGAAAATACTCTATCCATACTGGGTCAAGGTGACCTGATGATTTTCAGTGAGCCCATATAGCTGTCTAAGTTTTGTCCATCCAGCAAGTAGAGTTGGGCTCACTAGATCTTGGTTATATGTGACAGAGTGCATGCTGCCACTAGAGTGTAGCAGATGCCAAGTAGGTTCATCCTTCCATCTTACAGCAAATGACCTACTCACTTTACCGTAAGGCTACATTTAACAAGCAAATTAATATAAGAAAAAGTGTTATATATAAAGTCATGTATATTTTAGAATAGTCTTGAAATAATTTCTAACCTGAACAAAACATGAACATTGTTGAACATTTTCTCTAATTTTTTGTTAATCTTCATCATTGTGTTAGCCATTTCCTTCCCGTTCTGTAGATGTTCATCCATCATTTCTAAACTCCATTTACAATATAAAGATGACATTAATATGCATGATACATTTGACATAACTATATGATACCAATAAATCAAATCTTTACAACCAACAATATGATACCAATGATATTCCTATTTTGGGGGCCTAAGGCTATGTTAGAATTCTCACACCAATACAAAGTCTCATTAACAAGCACACACAAATAGAAACCAAGCAAAACCAAGAATGTCCACTTACAATATAAACAAGCATTACCAAGCATTACTAAACAAAACCAAAAATGTCCATTTACAATATAAACAAGCATTACCAAGAATTACAAAGCAAAACTAAGAATGAGCCTGACAATAAAGAAGCATTACCAACACCATCAAAACCAAACAAGCATTACCAACTACCATAGAGCTCTAGCTTCTCATGAGTGAGTGACCTTTCATGAGAGAGTGAGAACACGAGAAACAAGCATTACCAACACCATCAAATTGAAATCAAACAAAGAAATAAGCATCTATAAGCATAATGTACCAACACCATCAAAACCAATAATGAGCCCCAGCTTCTCGTGAGTGAGTGAGAACGTGAGAAACAAGCATTACCACACTACAAGAAAAATAATCTATGCCTACGGACACTTTTTTGCTACAGACATAAACTAGTGTAGGTAAATCTCAAAAATACTTTTACCTACAACTGACTAATGTAGGTAAAACTCAACCACTTGTACCAACCATTATTTGGTGTAGGCAAATTCATTAAAACTAAAAATACTTCTACCTACAACTATGTTGTGTAGGTAAAACTCCAAAAAACTTGTGCCTATGGTTGATTAGTGTAGGTAAAACTCAAAAGAATTACTACCTACGATTGTTGGTGTAGCTATAACCTCAAAAGTCTTATACCTACGATTGTTGGTGTAGGTAAAACTCTTTAAGACTATTTGAATTTGAATACTAGTCTCTTGTTTTTTTTTAGTAAATACTCAATCTCAAAATTTTTAGTTAATAATTGTTCAAAATTTTAAAGATAAAATATATTAATTTTAAATTATGTTTGAGGTACCTATCCCCGAAATCTGAATTATCACCGAAATATATTAATTTTAAATTATATTAATTATAAAGATAAAATATATTAATTTTAATTTTAAAGATAAAATATATTAATTTTAAAGATAATAATTGTTCAAAATTTTAAAGAGTACCTATCCCCGCAATCTGAATTATCACCGAAATTCATTGTATTGCATACATATTGTATATTATTATTTTGTTTTTTGAAAAGGTATTTTTCTTAGTAAAACTATTTTTTAATTTGAAAGTTGAAATCAAAATTTCAAAACCCTGAACCAGACTCGCTACCCTTTTATCACAGTCTCGCACCTCTTGTTCTCTGCTCGCCGCCACCTCCATCTTTTGTCACAGTCCCTTCCTCTCTCTCCGACCACTCACTCTATCGCCGTGTTTGCTCACTGTTCCGATTCTGTGTTAGCCTTTCACATAACGTACGTAACTCGCCCTAATTCTTTATCACTTGCTACAATTCCTGATGCAGCAAATTGAATTTTGTTCCTTACTAAGGAAAAATGACTTTATTCATATAGATCACTCTTATCCTCTACTAGGGTTCACAATTGTTTGGTATCTTTCTTTGCAAGGGCCTCTCTCTTCCTCATCGCTTTTCACATTCTTTGCCAGGTATCTATCTCTGCAATTTCAACGTTCAGCACTTGTTTGATTCGTTTTCAACGTTCAACACTTGTTTGATTCAATTTCAACGTTCAACACTTGTTTGATTCAATTTCAAAGGCCTTGGTGTCAATCTTGTTTTCGTAAGTTAAATAAAATCCTCTATCGCTTTCTCACGTCTGAGACTGTCAATTAAACTGATATTGACCTTATAATTATATGCAGGGAGATCTATACGATCACCAAAGTTTGGTGAGTGCGATAAAGCAGGTCGATGTGGTAATTTCTACTGTAGGACACCTACAGCTAGCTGATCAAGATAAGATCATTTCTGCAATTAAAGAAGCAACAAATGTTAAGGTATACTTTTTTTTTCTCTTCCTTTTGGCGTGTGTAGACCTTTTAAATTCTGAAGTGGAGCACTTGTAGTGATACTCTGTTGCACCGAAATATATATATTGGCTATGATTGTGATGTTCATTTTGTTTGTCAACGTTTTAAATAAAAAAATTGGCAACAATAAATGTGTAAATAAAATAGTCCAGATTTCCTAATATTTAAAAACCATTTCAGATTAGTGTCATGGTGTGAGATTTCCTTGAAATGATTTACATATAACAGTCATAAAATCAACCTTTGGATTTTAATCGTAACTCCTAAGAAATATTACAAATAAAATGTTATTCAATTGTGTAGAACTGATGTAATTTTACAACACAGCGTCAAAAGATCCTTCTTATCCATCATATCTCAAGCAAGGACCTGTTTCTTGTATATATGAACTTAAAGTGCAGTTGTGGAGTGGAAATTCCATTCTGCTTTTGAATAATAGAGATGGAAAGGATTGATCATGATAGAATATGAAATTCAGTAATTTTAACCAATGAAGGAATGTTAAGAGTAGAGTGTCTTTGCTTGAGGTAAAATACGATGAGAGAAAAAATAGATATGAATTCCACATGTATTAATTTATTAGACGAAATGAGTAGCAGTTTAAAACCATACATACCCTATCTTATTGCTCACTATTATTATTTTTGTTCTTCTTTCTTAACAAACACATCTTACAACATGTTAAAAAAGGAAAAGTAATGAAAAGGCACATGAGTCATTTATTGGCACCACATATCATGGAGTATTGACATCTGTCAATTCCAGAACCACAAAACAAAATCAAACCCCTAGCGCTTTCACTTGTTGCTTTTCTCTTCAACCACCAGGTCCAACAACCTTATAACTCTATTAGTATATGTAATTGAAGTGAAACTTTAATTTTTAAAGACAAATAATAATAAAAGGTTTTAAAAATTGCCCCTATGTTTTGTTCTAAAAATAACAATAATGAAGTCTATGCTGAGGTTATCTAAATAATATATATAGCTTTTGATTGGTTGTTCCTATTGGTACTTTGCTCACGCAAGAATTTGTCATTGTTAATGATCTTGTGCTTGTTATTGGGATAATCAAACCATAACATCTTAATGAATATTTGTTTTCCATACCAGATGTTGCGTGTTCCATTTTTGTTCCCACGCATGTCCAGGATAGTGAAAGAAAGAAACCATACAGAAAGTGCCTTCTGTATTTATTTAAAGGTTCATAAAATTAATTGAACCAATATATACTGAATTAAAAGATGTGAGTACCTTGATACTGTGCAATAAATTTTTCCTTGCGTGATTAATATAGACTGCAAGTGTCTTTCCTTCTGCTGTCTATAGATGGATCCTATCAGTCTATTACAGGGTCTGCTTATAAGATTAATTTGAATGAATTATGGTCAACACTCTCTCTTTGAGCTTCAGTTCCTTGATCCAAGCTCTTGTTGTTGAGGATTATTTGACAATGAGATTATTTGTAATTAAATGTTTAACGGAAAAAGGCATTGCAATATTTGACAGATGGAATCAAAGAATTAATTAATTAGATGGACGAGAATGAAATGAATTCGGGAATAGGGATATTGACGGGTGAGGTTCAATTAATTAATTAGATGGAATCAAAGAATTAGACACCAGAGTGTATGCCAAAATTTGGAATAAGGGTTATAAATTAATCAGAAAAGGTTACTCCTACTAGGCCCCCAAAGAAATTATTAATATTTTTTTATAGGATTAGAGCACTAGCGGACCTATTCATGAACCAGAGTGGATAAATTCACCTTTTCATTTTAATAAAATAACATGTATTTATCTTATTATTTTATATTTTACACTTTCATTTTATTTGTTTGAATCCCTTGACATATTTTCTTGTAAAGATAAATAAACACATTCTTGTTTTAATAAAATCATAAGTATTTATCTTAAAATTTTAGATTATATCTCGTGTTTGAATTCACTATTTCATTATTATGTGTTATATTTATTTCTAAATAGAGTGTTCTCATTGGGTCCTATATTCACAATTAGTCTCGGGGATTCATTAGGATTCAGGACAGGTCATAAGGTTTAAAAAATATTTACATATATATTTATACATTGTTCATTAATAAAATTTTTGAATCAATACAATGAAGAAATCAATTATAATTAAATGTTTAACGGAAAAAGGCATTGCAATATTTGACTATGAGATTATTTGTAATGCTTTGATATATTGTTGTAGATTCTTACACTTCTACAATTTGGAGGATATACACTAGTACGAAATTCAGCAGATCTGTATCGAAGCTTTGGGTTTGATACACAGCCAATCCTCATTGGGCTCATCATATTTCAGGTACTTTTCAAAATTATGGTCTTTCCATCTAAATAAAAAAATGTTTGCTTGATTTCTATTGGATGTACATCTTGCTGCATGGGAATGTTTCTGAGTTGGGCCTTGATGACTGGTTGGTCATGGGTTTGAATATGGAAACAACCTCTTTGTATATGCAAGGATAAGGGTGCGTAAATGACCCTTCCCCGTACCTTCTCATTAGCTTAATTGAATGGTTTTGACTTCTATTCTCCTGTTCAATTGTTTTAATTTTAGAGCTTTGTATCATTGCATGTTAAGTACGTTGACTAGATTTAAAAAGTCCACATTGAAATAAGTCACATTTAAATTAAGGTCTGCGATCTGTCCGAATCGCAAGTTAAACAACACATAACATTGCATATACCTGATTCCATCTCCCAATTCACTAACTACCTACCTTGGATGGATAATATCTCAAAACGAAAGTTCTGTTGATTACCAATGAACCTTGCTTTGTAAATTTGTGACCAAGGGTTTTCTTTTCCATTTTTTAACCTTGCTTTGTTGCTTCACTGTCAGCATTTCATGATATGACATCATTAATGATGGTATTACTTGTTCCTTTTCTTGATTGAACGAAAAGTGAAATAATTGTGAGTAGTAGTTGATGTAGTTTTGCATAATTGAGTGATAGTGAAAAATGTCATTCTACTTTATAGTTATATTAAGCACTAATTTATTATGTCTATTTTATTCTACTTTTTCAGTTTATTTTATCAAATGGATAAAAGTTGGATAGACTACAATTCTCTTAATAAAGAGAAGTATATTAGAGGAGTTTTAAATTTTCAAGATTTTGCATTTGCGAAATCGTTAAAGGATGGAAAAATTTTATGCCCTTGTACCAAATGTGTCAATTGCAAGTGGCGCTCTCGGATGAATGTTTATGAGCACATCATTAGTAATGGGTTTCTAAAAGGATATGTTACTTGGATCTTTCATGGTGAACAAGTTGGCCCATCTAGTTCTTTAGATACATCCCAAGTGGAAGGGGAGTTTGATCATGACATGGATACATTGGTTCATGATGCATTCACAATGCATGCAACTAATGAGAGTGATGACACAAATATAAATATGGAGGATGGAGATTCTAGAGAATTCATGAATGGACCTAGTGTTCAACAATCTGAAGACAATAATAATTCAGATAAGTTCTATCAGATGTTAAGGGAGGCAGAGCAAAGTCTTTATTAAGGTTGTAAGAAGTTTACAAAATTGTCATTCCTTGTACATTTGTATCGCTTAAAGTGTCTAAATGGGTGGACTGATAAAAGTTTTTCGATGTTGTTAGAGTTGTTAAGTGATGCATTACCAGAGGAAAATACTTTGCCCAAATCATTTTATGATACAAAAAAGATTATTTCAGGGTTGGGTCTATCTTATGAAAAAATTCATGTTTGTCCCAATGAATGCATATTGTATAGGAAGGATTTGGCTGGTGCTGAAATTTGCCCTAAATGCAATTTGTCAAGATGGAAATATGACTCTGATGATGTTGAATGTAGAAAAAAGATACCAGCAAAGATTCTTCGTTGGTTCCCTCTTATACCTAGATTGCAAAGACTTTTTGTATCACCAAAAACAGCTTGTTCTATGATATGGCATGAGGTTGGTCGAACAAAAGATGGACTCTTGAGGCATCCAGTTGATTCATTTGCTTGGAAGGATTTTGATTGTCAGTATCCTGATTTTGCTTGTGACGCTCGTAATGTTCGACTAGGTTTGGCTACTGATGGATTTAATCCTTTCAAAACTATGGCAATTTCCCATAGCACTTGGCTTGCTATCTTGATTTCGTACAATCTTCCTCCATGGATGTGTATGAAGCAACCTAATTTTATATTTTCATTGCTTATTCCTGGTCCAAAAGGTCCAGGTATGAACCTTGATGTTTATATGCAGCCTCTTGTGGAAGAATTAAAGGAATTATGGGAAATTGGGGTAAAAACATTTGATGCATGTAAAAAAGAGTCATTCCAAATGTGTGCTGCAATTATGTGGACTATTAATGATTTTCCTGCTTATGAAAATATGTCTGGTTGGAGCACTAGAGGCCAATATGCTTGTCCATGTGGTGGTTTTGAGATTGACTAAAAGTGGTTGTGTTATGGTAGAAAGTTTTGCTATATGTGTCATCATCGTTGGTTAGAGCCCGATCATAAGTGGAGATACAATAAAAGAGATTTTGATGGAACCCAGGAGTTTAGAGCTCCACTTGATCTACCTAGTAGAACTTTTTCTTTGAGACAGATGGAATATCATGGATTTGGGGATTGGTCACCATGGAAAAAGAGAAGTATTTTGTTCACATTGCCTTATTGGAAACATAGTGTGCTCCATCATAATCTTGATGTTATGCACATAGAAAAGAATGTGTGTGATAACATTATTGGGATGTTGTTACAATTAGAAGGTAAGTCAAAGGACAATGATAAGGCACACTATTATCTTGTTGATATGAATATTAGAAGCCAATTACATCCAAAGATGCACCCAAGTAAAGGCAAACAATATTTTCCTAGAGCTTGTTACCAAATGACTTCAAAAGAGAAAGAAACATTTTTGGAAGTTCTCAAAACAATAAAAGCTCCTGATGAATATTTGTCTAATATTTCAAGATGTGTGCAAGTGAAGGAACGCAAAATATCCGGTCTCAAAAGTTATGATTGTCATCTTTTCATGCAAGAGTTTCTTCCTATAGCTATGAAAGGTTGTTTGCCAGACAAAGTGAGTTTAGCTATATCCGATCTTTGTTGTTTCTTCAAGGAGTTGTGTGGCAAGGTGCTTAATGAGAGTAATTTAGAGCACCTAGAGCATCAAGTAGCTCTAACATTATGCCAATTAGAACAGATTTTTCCTCCATCTTTTTTCACCGTAATGGTACATTTGGTAATCCATTTGGCACATGAAGCAAGAGTTGGAGGTCCTGTACATTACCGATGGATGTATCCTATTGAAAGGTATGAATACTTTTTAATCATTTTAAAACATTCTAGAGTTATAAAGTAAAATGATATTATCTTAATTTGTAACCTAAAATTTTCTTTTTAGGTTCCTTTTGACTCTAAAGTCATTTGTTCGTAATCGAGCACATCTAGAAGGATCTCTTGCAGAAGGATATTTAGCTCATGAATGCTTGATATTTTGTTCAAGATATCTATCTAGGGTGGAGACTCATTTTAATCAATCTGCTCGAAATGATGACTCATGTTTTGTGGAAAATGTAAGTGTTTTAAATCCTAGAGGTAGACCATTGGGGAGAAAGAAGCAAGTTGGATTCAATGTGAAGAAGAGAAAAAGAGCTTCTCGAATTTCTCTTGATAAGAAAGCATTGGTTCAAGCACATAGATATGTGCTTTTCAATAGCAACAATGTTGACCACTTTCGAAAGTAATACAATTTTTTTCATGTTCATTTAGTTATTGAATATTTGTATAATATCTTTCTATCAATGATAATGCTTACTTTTTCTAACCTTTTTTACATAAAGCCCATGCTGATCTTATCAAGAGACAAAATCGTCGATTATCTCCATATGAAGTTGACAAAATTCATAGTAAAGAATTTCCAGATTGGTTCCGTGAAAGAGTAAGTTTAGGAAGCATCAATAATATTAAATTTTGCATTCATTTAAAATTTTAATCATTTGAAATAAAATTGTGGTAGGATGCTCGATTGGAAGAGCAAGACAGCACTCTAGTGACAAAAACCCAAAGGAGGGAGAAATCCACTACTATGGTGCACTAACAGATATAATTCAATTGGATTATTCTGGAAAATATAAGGTTATACTTTTCAAGTGTGATTAGGTTGATATAAACAGGGGTTGCAAAATTGATAACTTCGGTATGATATTAGTGAATTTCAATTATTTGCAACATACAGGGAATGATATATGTGATGATCCATTTGTTTTTGCATCTCAAGCTAAGAAAGTATTCTAGGTGGAGAATAAAACACAAAATGGTTGGCTTGTTGTTGTGCATTCTAAAATCAGAGATGTATATGATATGGGTGATGAGCAATCCAATGACACAGATCAAGGGAATGAACAAGTCTTACAAGAGATAAATCATAATGATTTGATCAGACCAGAAGCCGATGATAGTGATGATATCATTGAAGTTACAATACCCATGGAGAACATTTTACCACATGACAAGGATGATAATTATATAGATGATGATGAGAGCGATGCAGACTTCTTTTGATTTGTTTTTATTTGTTCTATTTGAACATTTGGTTATATTTTGAGTATACATGTATTGAACATTTTGTCACATTTATATACTCTTATTCCTTTCTTTAGTTTTTTGTTCTTATCATTCATTACCCTTGTGTTTATTTTTTGTTATGTATAAAAATCACTCACAATATAATGATGTTATCCGTTTTTTATCAAAATTTGTTTCGTTGTTTCCTCAATAGTTTGATTCTTGGTGATTGGAGATTGGTGAAAAAATAGCTTACAAGCAATCTAAATTCGCATTTTAGGTAATTACTTTATTCTTCTTTTATTTTTTGGCATGGTGTTTAAAAAAACCATAGTCAATAATGTAGTTATATCTAATTTTTATTTTATTTTATTTTTTGGATTGGTTTATTCAGCATACTATGGGAAAGCGCAGAAAGTTGAATATCATTCAGAATGATGGTCAATCACAAGCAAAAGAGCAATCAATTGAAAGCTCTACTGAAGTGAACCAAAATAGCAACTCTATACTTGAAGAAAATGCACAATTTGAAGGAGGTATAAAGATTTTATTAACTTAATTTATTTATTTTATATTAAATTATTTATAACACGATTGTTTATTAACTAAATCAACAATCACAAACATAACAACACATACAAGAAGATAGTCATGTTCGATCTCATACTTCTCTTGAAAGTGCAAGTGAAAGTTCAACTAAAGGTATTTATACACATATGTTTTTTTGGGTTAGAATTATATGTACAATTCTGTTTGAGTTGAATATCTTTTAGATTATGATAAGATTAAATTTACTAGTGAGTTTCTTTTTTCCATATAGTTCAAATCTGTGTGTGTGTGTTTGATAAATGTCATATTCACGAATGATTTAGGTAAAAGGAGAACCAGAGGTTATACACATATGCTAGATGTGTGGGACTTGCCAGATGGAGAATTCATACTTGTTGAAGTAGATCATTGGGGCAATCCTATGGGTTGGGAAGGGAAAACTCTACTGAATGCAATTGGGAGCTTGGTAAGGAGACACCAATGTGCTCCTATCAATTTTCTTAGCTGGAAAGACATGCCTAAGGACTATATTACCGACATGGTTGAATTGATTCAGGTCTGGTATAAAACTTTATAAGTGTTGTTTCATCTTGCTTGTAAAATTTTATGTCTTCTAATGTTTAACAAAATGATCTTTTTTGTTTGTTAATGGTACTCATAATAGAGTAAGTTTCGATTTGTTCCTGAATTAACTGAACAAACAAAGAAAATATTGATTGATGACATGAGTCTGAAATGGAGGCAATTTAAATATGAACTGAAATCAAAAGGATATGATGAAAGCAAAACTAAGGAGGAAATGAATGCTCACATCCCAGATCCAAGGGTTGATCCTTCTCAATATCGTGATTTAGTACATTATTGGTGTTTTGAGAAAGGACAGGTATACATGACAATGTCACCAACCTTTTGCTAACATAACAATTATATATTATATGTTTATTTTTATTATTGACTTTTTATATTTGTTGGTTATAGAAAATAAGCAACATCAACAAAAGGAACCGCTCAAAATATGAGGACTTGCATTGCATGGGAACTAATAATCTTCCAAGATGGATTCATGAGATGGTTTTTCTTTTTTTATATTTTTTATTATTAAATTGCTTAATACAAATAGGATGATTGATTTTTTTAACTAATGTTAGACTACAAAGGCTAAGGGAGTGCAACCTTCTAGGGCAGAAATTTATATTGACACTCGAACTCGAAAAGATGAAAGCATTGTTACTGAAAAGGATGCTATTGTAATTGTATGAATTTTAATTTTTATTTCAATACTTTTTCTTTGTTTTGCTCAATTTTCTAATAGAAGGTTATGGGGTGAGGGGGAATAACTAATGTGGAGATGAGTTTTGTTTAGTGATATTGAAGTATTCAGGATATTGATGTATGATAATAATTTATAAGGTGTATTTATGTAGGATGAACTAAAAAAGAAAATGGTTGAAGCAGAGAGTTCGCAAAATTTACAAAGCACCCAAGATTCTACTAATTGGACAAATGATATATATTCAAAAGTCAAAGGACTTGAAAAAAGAGGATGTGTGCGTTGTCTTGGCAAGCTTCCACATCAAGCAAGTTCATCTCAAAGCTCTTATACAAACAATAGAATTCAAAAGTTGGAGAATTTGCTTGGAAACCTTGTAGCTGTGCTTAAAGTATGATCTGCAGAAGATCCACAAATTAATCAAGTCTTAGAAGCTATAGATCAAGAGGTATGAATTTATAATTCTACTTATTCAATGATTTAACTATGATATGATACTTTACAAAGAAAAAACATTCTTTTAATTTAGGTACCTACAAATGATTCTACCAGTAAAGACCATCAAACTACAAACAATCTTAACTAGAGGTGAGTTGAAATTTAGATGGTAATGAAGATGCGAGCCGGCGACAAAATGTTATTTCAAGAACATGATTTAGATGGTAATGAAGATGTGAGCCGGCGACAAAATGTTCAAGTGTTTGGTTTTTACTTTGTCTATTTGTCCAGCAACTTGAATTAACTCTTTTATACATTTAGAAATTTAGAAACTTGTTACATTTTAGTGATGATTCCCTCCATGTAAAGAGGGTCATGGTGCACCAAAAATATACACTTAGGAAGGACTATGCACATGGTACTAAAAAACAAGGCAAAGTGAATTGGAAAATTTTCTATAGCACTACTAATGCTAGATCATTTCACAATGACAATGGATCAAGAGCTGCAATATGTTAAAAAGCACACAATCTAGTTACAATAATCACAAATTAGACTAACAAAAATTTAATTGTATGTAGCAAGTTGTTGTAACTTTTCAAAGGCCATGTTGCAGCAGATCTCTAACTTTGTGCAACATAATAATAAGCTCATGTATATTTAATTAAAAATTATAATCAACAAAGAGTATACTTAGGAACTAGTTTTATTATTATTATATGACATTTACCTACAGAAGACCGTAGGTACATGTAAATTGACTTTTACCTACAGTTAGAGATTATAGGTATAAATTAATATCATTTACCTACACATTTGAAATAGTAGGTGTTACCTATAGTGATAGTTAAATTTGACTGTAGGTAAAAATATATCCGTAGATAAAAATATAGTGACAGACTATTAGTTGTCACTGTATACCCCCTCAAAGTTGACACAAAAAACGTCTGTAGGACAAAGTCCATTATACATCTATCTACGGATTTTAGACTTCTAGTGATAGATTTTGACTGTAGGTATAAGTCATTTTCCTTGTAGTGCCAACACCAAAATTTAAGGTGAATGAGTGAGTGACTAGCCTTTCGTAAGCGCGAGAATTGAAATGGTGAGAACACGAGAACAATAGCATGGGAGACGCGAGAACAACAACGAGAGAACAGTGATGACGCCGCCACAAAGAGTACGTGAGAGTGAGAGTGATAGCGTGAGAGTGAGAAGGAGTGCGAGCAAGAATGAGAGAGGAAGAAAGAAACTGGTTCAAAATGAGCGCGAGAAGAGAAAGAGACAGATGATTGAATTTAACTAACACAACATCGATTTTTCTAGAAAAACTGATGTTAACATCAGTTGATTAACGTTGGTTTTTGGAAATATTGATGTTCACATGAGTTCGTTAACATCGATTTTGGAAAAACCGACATTAACGCGAGTTGGTTAACATTAGTTTTTAAAGAAACTTACGTTAACATAAATTCGTTAATATTGGTTTTTGGAAACTCATGTTAACATCGATTTTTCAAAAAATTGATGTTAATCAACCCGATTTATTTACCAATATGCCACCATGTTTTATTTAACATGGATTCTCTAAAAAATTGATGTTAATGTAAGGATGTTATATCCATTATTTTTACTTATGGGTACAATACAAAATAAAAAGATAAAAGTTTGAGGATAAAGAAAATTAATGTATATGAAATATTTTTCTAAATTAAATTTGGGCTGAACCATTTTAGCCACCTTTAACATCCGTCGTAAGACTTCTTTGTGCCAATAATCAACTAGAAAAGACAGGGAAAAAAAAGGATGGAAGAAAATAATGCGCATAGACATCATCGTCCAAGTCTGCACCGTGTCCTTCATGTTTGAATATTTCCACGATAGTTGAATCAATCAAACAGAACCATCAAAGTCATTATGTGCCCCATTAGATTATTTAAGTACCTTGCACAAAAGCCACAAGTGTCAACATCCCAGGTCAATCGTATCCTCCTCGGTCTTGCTCAAGCTACAGTCTCTATGACTTGGCATAAGGATAGTCATCCTATCAAATATATCAAGTAACTTTCAAGAATTAATAAAGAGAGTTAATTAAAACAATTAAAAAAAATAAGATAGCAAATTAAACACATGGCTATCATAACCGGAAAATAAATTATGTGGAAGAATTTGTCAAAGCAGATCTATTCTCGTTCTTGGTGCTCGACCAAAAAAGAAAAATCCTGTCTTTAGTTTTATGATTTTTTTTCTTATATTCATCTTTCTAATTTAGAAATGGTCCATTTTTTATTCTTAAAATAGTTATAGATAACTTTTAATCAAAATTGTAAAACACTTTTGAAATACACTTTGAGGATCAAAATTGGAGTATCACCAAATTAGAGGAGGAAAACATGAATTTTTTTTCTGAACTAAAATCTAATTTGAAAAATATTATACGAAAAAAAAAACATATTTTACCTAAACTTGAACTATAATAATATGGTATTTGCTTTTTATGTTACTTTCTGATAAAACTTGAATTGAACTTTTATTTTGACAACTAATATTGAGGTTTATTATGGTATATTCTATAGTGGACAAGCAATTAAGTTGTCCAGCGTGCAACGTGAATTTTGTTTGTTAACAAGTTAATTTTATTGGGATAAATAGTCAGTTTAGTGGATGTAGTTTACATTTGCTGACAATTTCATTTTTATATTATGAAATTTACCTTTTTAGTCCATAAATATTAAATGTTACGATAATTTGGTTCAACCATTAAAATTCATCCGATTCGATAACCAATATATTCTGCATGACTCTCTCATCCATGTCACAAGTGTTAAATTTACTCCGAGGCCCTCCCCCATTTATAGAGCTAGTGCTTGATTTACAAAATAATTCAGCAAGGATTTTGGTACTAATATTACAATGCATTAGCTAATTATCATGTGCAAATCAAAGAAAAAAAATATACAAATCTAATATAATTATGTTCATTAAAAAACAGTTTCTTTTAATGCTTCCAATGATTGGGTGTTATATTAATAAGTTATATAATTAAATCATGGAATAGTATTAGGAACCATAAAAAAATTCTAATATGCAAATCAGAGGAAAATATCACAAATCTAATATAGTTTAATGTACAATTTAAAAACAACAATTTTTAATGTTTCCAATGATTGAGGTGTTAAATTATCGTAAAAAAATGATTTATGAGTTATACTAATTAATCATATAATTAAATTACATTGGTAGATTATGTAAGTGTTAATAAAATTAAAATTTATTTACATTTAAAAAATGATGTAAATAAATTTAAATATGTATAGAGTATATATCATGTATGAAAATTTGTAATAAATATAAATATTTTATTAATGAAAATTGATTTTGACATTTCTATCGTAACAAAATTTAATAATTGTATTAGAACTAGATTTTGACTCATGCGTTGCATGGAGTAAACAATATATTTAAGGATTTTTATTTAAATTTTGTATGACACATAATTTGTTAAATTTTCTCTTTATAAATGAATAAAACAATTTGTTGTGGTTAACTACCCAAAAAAATTTGAATTAAACAATCTAGTGGCTAAGCACCCCTAAGAATTGTAATTTTTTGTCATTATTTGGGTGTTTTTCTCACAATTTTCATGAGATTAGGAGACAAGATGAAATAATAGTACTTTTTATATCTTTTGAGTGTGCTTGAGAAGACACAAAAAGAAAGTAATTAAGTTTATTTGCTACGTCAAGGGAACCATCTAATAGAGTTACAAATGAAGACTAGCAAAAATATATTTTATGTTTACCAGGATCAAATTATTATGAAAGAAATTATTATGATGAAATTAATACTTTTCAAATTTTTGAGGGACCCAAACATATATTTTACCCTAAATAAGGAATATATAACGATTTTGTAAAAATTTATTTGTATAAAGAGATTTAATTTAACCCTAATAATTGAAATGTTAATGCGGTTTTAGCTAAATTGCTCATTTTTGTGAGTTAAGTGCAAATTTCTCTACTTGATTTCATACAAAACCTATAAGGTTCCTGCTTTCATCTCTTTTTCCTTATTCTTTTGTGAAGATGAATCATGTCTAACATGCTTGTATTTTCATATTTCAACTTGAATCTTTCTTCATCAATCACTATTAGAAAATACACTTTCAACATCGATTATTTAGAACATTCTACATCGGTTCTAAAATCGATGTTGAAAGTGACGATGTTGAATGTATGAATGTTAACATTGGTTTTGAAGAACCGATGTTAACATACAAATGACAACATCGGTTCTCTAAATACCCGATGTTAAACACAATGAACAACAACAAAAAAAGTACACGCATGATGAACGTTGACATCGGTTTTCCAGTAAAACCGATGTTAATATGTTAGTTTAACATCGATTTTCTAAAAAAACTAATGTTAATGTATGCCCATAACATCGGTTTTGCTAGAAAATCAATGTCAACGTTGATGATGCATACACTTATTTGGTGTAATTCTTTGTGTATAACATCGGTTATGCGTACATAATCGATGTTAATATTCAAATATTCACATTGGTTATTTATAATTAACCGATGTTAATGTACATTAGTTGACATCGGTTATCTACAGATAACCGATGTTAAAATACAAATGCTGACATCGGTTATACACAAATAACCGATGTTAATATACAAACGTTAACATCGGTTTTCTATGTTTTCTATAATAACCGATGTTAAACTTCATATCGACATCGGTTTTTGTAAATAACCAATGTTGGTTATGATATTAACATTGGTTTTTGTTAATAACCGATGTTGTTTTCAAGTATTTTTTTTATATATATACTTTCTGTTTTTACAGTAAACCCAAAATTGTACCTGTCAAATGCAATTTCAGGAGGCCCAATTCACAGCAAATAAACATTTTATTCTGCTTCCAAGCAGTTTTAATGATAATAAACATCAAATAATTGATTTATTATAAAGAACAATCATCAAATGAATTCAATGTTCATGTTACATAGAAAATGTAAAAAATGTAAAAAATGTTAAAAAATGTCCCTAAATCCTAGGCCTGATCTCTAACTCAGAGATAAAATTGTGCCCACTGGATCCGCAATGCTTTTAATCTCTCTGGCTCCAATGGTCTATGATCGTTAAAATACTGCATGATGAAATAAATCATAATAAGTTAATAATGTAATACAAATTATAAATAAATCGATTTTCTTTGAAATAAACTTACCGCTTCCCAATTATTTCTAAAAGTTCCTAAAATGATGGTGGACATCCAGTGCATCACATAGTAGCCGCACTCAGTACTTCCTTTTTGTCTATTACACTAAATACATAATGAAATTTGGATATTAATTAAACAACTAGTGTACAGACACATAAAGAAATATATATAAGTGGAAGTTTTATGTAAATGACGTACCTTGACGACAATCCACCTAGTAGAAGCCTTTGATTTAGGCTATGGAGCATCATCAAGACCCTTGATAGCACTGTTCCATATGAGTAGCAATTAAAAACTGGTGTTGTACGTTGAGGTATTACAATGCAAATGTATTGAAAAGAACACTAACCTATTAATAATCCCCATAAGGTAGTTGTCTGGCCTGTTATGCAATGAACAAAACCAGACAACTAAGTGTTCCTTGGGCAGGATGACCACCATCTGCCAGTGTCCGCTGCAGTGGAACCTAAAATGGGTTAGTACATTAGTAAACATTAATTAAATTTTGTTATTTTGTGACTTACCCATTTAGGTAGGCTCCAAGATACACATCGCGTTGTGAACTCTGCATCCAACTCTTTATGTAACTTTCAGATTCAAACTGTGATTGCCCAGACCTCTGAATGGACTGTGGCTCGAGGAATCCATAGATATCAGAATTCTCCGCTCGCATACATGTTTCAGTGAGATGCCTGTTTATGTTAAGTCAAAGTTAAATATTTATGAATTGAAAGGCATAACTTAGGTAATTAAAAGCCTTTTATATAAAGACTTACAGAATCCACAACTGTAACACTGATAAGCTGAGACATTGACCACCGTGTGCGATTTCGGAGAGGTCTTCGTGCTTTATGTACAGGGGGAAATCTGGATTAACGACCTCGAACACGGTGGCATCCCATCTAACCTAATAAGGCCTCAAGAAAAGCTCTGGGATGGTCAATGTCATCAGATAAAGCGGATCATCGACCTCCAGATCGGGCTTCGGAGGTGGTTTTGGCGGAGACACAGCTACCTGTTCATGAAACAAAGTTAAATAGCCAAATTTAAGGCATGCTTAATGAATTAATTTAAAAAGAAGAAACATATAGTAAGGACAATAAGTACCTACTGTGATAAAGACTTGACCAGATGTGTCGGCCAAGCAAGGAAGGTGTGAAGTGCCTGCCCCACTAAGGAAACCTCATCAGTGGGTACAGGAACTGGAGCATCTGCATCTTTAACCTGCTCCACACTCACCTTTACTTGGCCAGGCAACAAAGGAGTGTTATGAACAAGAGTGGATCCCTCATAAGTTCTCCCCATGGCAACCAGGCGGGCAGGATCTACTTCTATGTATAAGCCGCACCTGTCAGAGTCACCCGTCTCAGGATCGTTTCCTGAGGGATCAACACAACTCCCCTTTGTGCTCACTCGAGGACCGGAGGGACCAGGACCAACCAGAGGCTCAGGAGGCACTGCAAGTCCCTGAGATTGCATCTGCGACTGAAGCTGGCTGAAGGATGCCATGACCTGCCTCGTCAATTTCTCTGTGATGGACTCCTCTAGCTGGTCCCTGATCTGCTGGGTCAGCTGCTGTAATTCGTCAGGAGGCAGAGAGGAAGCGCTATGGGACGTCCATGGAGCCGATCCAAAGTATTGCTTGATGGTGACACCGGCTCCAGCACCACGGACACGTCCAGGGTGCTCTGGACGTCCAATAGCAGCAACCAGAACATCCTGACGTCCATAGGGGACGAACGATCCCTGTGTGGCCTGCTCCTCAAACGAATCCTGCACAGAAAGCACACAGTGGTACATGGAATTCTCAAAATATTCAAACATAATTGTAATGGTTAGTTGAAAATGACTTACATTCTTCTAAGTGATTTCCTTTGCGGCCTCAGTCGTCATCTCCCCTGTCTTCTTCGTGCGGGCCATCTTCCACTTCACGTGGCGTCTGACCGGGGATGGAGGGTCGATGATGCCATCAACGCTTCCTGACTATGCAGCTTCCTACAGCTTCTTCTTTGTCTTCTCAGCCAGTAGCTTCTACTCCAAATAATCATAACCCCCACGAGACAAAATGTGGGGGGCAGTATTCTGCTTCTGGATGGCCTGTGCCTTGATGCGCACATCCTGAAAAAATTAAACAATAATGTTTGAAATGGGTAGAATGAAGAATAACAACATCATGTTTAATATGAAAAACAACTTAAATTGCAAGGAACATACCTCCCAAGAAGGGTCTCTGCGAGTCTGGCAAAACTGGGCCCACTTTTCCTTGCCGATGCCGTATTTGTCACAGACAGTGTCCTCGACACCGTCCTGATCGGCTGCAAGGGCCCATTTCCTCGTGAGGTCTAATTTAAACTGCCTCTATCTCTCCCCCACGATCTGTAGTAACTTCCTTTTCGTCATACTGTCAGAAGCCTCTGGGATATCAAATTCCGCTTGACAACATCGAATAAAGTTTATTTGTTACAATAATGTATTTTTTGGCTATTAATTACACAAAATCAAATAAGAAAAGAGAAATACCTAAATATCCTCCCAAATCAGGTCCTTCTGAGCAGTAGGGACCACCTTCCAGTTCTCGTAGGTGATGTCCACCTTATCACGTGCCACAATCCCTAAATATGTTCTTAATTTTTTCCTATGGGGACCGTCGGCCTTCCCGGTAGCAGGATCAACATGCACCACTGGTCTCTCAACACGAGGTGGTCTAGTGGACAACGATCGTAGACGTGAGGCTTTGCGTGTCCGCTTCATGGCAGACGTCGAAGCCGATGCGTCCGAAGTAGGAGGAGGAGGAGAAGGAGGAGGAGGAGGAGGAGGAGGAGGAGGAGGAGTGGAGGCAGGTGGAGAACCCATGATCTTTTATACAATAACATACAAAATAGGATTAATGAAAAGATCGAGGATCAGTCATAAGTTTTTTTTGGAAGGCAAAAGTATAATATTATTAAACAAAACCCCACCACATAAGAAGACAAGACAAATTAACCAAAGGACTCTGAAAGATTGGTAGTTGTGCTTTTTAATTGTGATTTGGGGCAACCATGTTATAAAAAGTCTATTACATGTAATCAACAATCAATGTATGTTTGATTTATAACGAGGAGGCACGGATTGGTGCTGATCGTTCTAGTGCAACCTCGAATAAAGCTGAGATTTATAACGAGGAGGCACGGAAGAAAACACATAAGCATAAACCAAAGAGGGTGGAGAGTGTCAATGATGATGCAGAAGCCTTTGGTGATCACTGGAAAATTTTGATTGCTTTATGCATTCTGAAGCTGAAGCACTAGAACATACGAAGAAAAGAGATACAGGCCATCAAAGTGTGTCATTGGAGAATAAGATAGGAGATTCTACTATGCTGAAGATGGGAGATTCAGCTAAAGTTGTGATAAAACAAGACATGAAGGGAAGAAAGCATAAATATGGGTTTAACAACAATAAATGTGAGAAGACAGAGAAGAAAAGGGTGGTGGATGATGAAACTGGCGACAAACATCAGCTGGATGAAGTCTTAAGGAGGCAAATTGAAACAAAAAACCGATGCCTCAATCAGAGAAAAATGTGGTTGTCACTTACTTGCTTTGGTGACCTCTGTCTCTGCAGAAAATTACATTAGACGATGTTAATCAATTCTCCTTCATCATGATCATTTCGATTAGCATGAATGTCGTCAACTTCTTCTTCTCCGACAACGTTACGAGTGATATGAGCGGTCAAAGGACTAACATAGGTGTCCATGTATGAATCATCATCTTCTACATTAACACCAACTGTTTTGCCCTGCAGAACCACGCACCACCTTTCATCACAAGGGTCTTGCACGTAAAACACTTGTCTAGCTTGTTCTGCCATGATGAAAGGGTCATTGTGGTAACCAAGTTTCTTTAGATCTACCAGCGTAAATCCTATATCATCGGTGCGCACACCGGTGTTGCTGTCAACCCATTTACATTTGAAAACACATACTGTAAATTTCACATAATTAAGCTCCCAAATTTCATCAATGAACCCAAAGTAAGGGATGGAAGCTACACAGGGATTGGCGTCATTGACACTTGCAAAGTGTTGAGATTCAGCCCTTAGGGTGACCCCGCTGTTCTGCATTGTACTTTTTTCATCTTGTGCTTTTGTGTAAAATGAATACCTGTTTATGTCGTATCCTTGCCAGGTTATAACATTTCTTTTAGGCCCATCTGCTAGCTTTCTTAATGTTTCTGAAGCATTCTCATATGCAAAGATTGTATCTTTAAACCAATCACAGAAAGTCTTGTTATGCTTTTTCAACACCTAATTCTTTGACATTTTCGGATTATTCTGTTTGACTAAAGCTTCATGCTTAACTATGTATGGTAAAACTTCATTACTGTTGTTCAAGACATACAAGTGAGCTTGTAACAAATCTTCTACACTTGGAGTGATCACCTGTAGTCCTCTTGAACCCTTACCACCCACTCTGTCATCATGCCAAGACTCAGGAAGCCCAACAGGTTTAGCCATCTCTAAGTATTCTGAACAAAATTCAATGGCTTCTTCTGCAATGTACCTCTCAACAATAGATGCTTTTGGACGATATAGATTCTTTGTATACCCTTTTAAAATCTTCATGTATCGCTCAACCGGGTACATCCACCGTAGATAAACAGGACCACAACATTTGATTTCTCTGACCAGATGCACAATCAAGTGAATCATGATGTCAAAGAAAGCAGGGGGAAAATACATCTCCAACTGGCACAGTATAATTGCGGCCTTATTTTCCAACTCATCAAACATGACTAGATCAATGGCTTTGCTACATATAGCATGGAAGAAAAAGCACAGGCGAGTTATCGTTAACCTGACTTTGTTTGGCAAGATGTCTCGTATAGCCACGGCTAACAATTGTTGCATGAGCTCTTAATATTTGAAGAGTATCCTTATGGAACCTTCACCTGGTGAAGACACTGACAAAAACTTATCTTCTCCTTTTTCGACCAAGTATGACAAGCTGGGGGCAAGTAAATTTTCTTCCGATCAGACCTTGGATGCAACTGTGATCGTATCCCCATCTCAGCTAGATCTTGACGAGTATTCAAGCCATCCTTCGTCTTGCCTTGAATGTTAAGGAGCGCCCCAATCACACTGTCACATACATTTTTCTCCACATGCATAACATCAATACAATGTCTAATGTCAAGATCAAACCAGTACGGAAGATCAAAGAAAATTGACCTCTTCTTCCATATGCAACTCTGACTTTTATCCTTCTTTTGGGTCTTTCCAAATACAATATTCAGGTGTTGAACCCGCTAGTATACCTGGTCACCAGTCAACGTTATCGGTGCAATATCGTGCACTTGACTTCCATTAAAAGCTTTTTTCAGTCGTCTGTAAGGATGATTGGGTGTTAGAAAACGGCGATGCCTACTGTAGACTATTTTTCTTCCATGTGTTAGTTGTATGTAGCTTGTGTTTTCTTCACAGATGGGGCATGCATGATGACCCTTAACACTGTAACCCCTGAGCTGAGATTCCCATATTTTGGAAAGTCATTAATGGTACAAAAAAGCATTGCACACATTTCAAAGGTCTCCTTGCGAAACACATCAAACACTACAACCCCCTCATCCCACAACTTTCTTAGATCTTCAACCAACGGACTTAGATAAACACCAATGTCATTTCCTGGCTGTCTTGGGCACGATATCATCATAGACAACATCATGTATTTTCTCTTCATGCACAACCAAGGAGGCAAATTGTAAATTACTAGCAGAACTGGCCATGAACTATGTTGAGTGCTTAAGGTGCCATATGGATTCATTCCATCACTGGCTAGTCCAAGTCTAAGATTTCTTGGCTCATTCCCGAAATCCGGATACAAACCATCAATCTTCTTCCACTGGGAGCAATCAGCCGGATGACGGACCATTCCATCAGAAATCCTTCCATTTGCATGCCATGTAAGGTTTTTTGCGTCGTCCTCGTTAGCAAAAGGACGCTTAAACCTTGGAATGATTGGAAGATACCACAAAACCTTTGTTGGGGGGCCCTTGTTGGAGTTTTCATCAGAACTACTTTCTTCTTCATCCTTCACTTCGTACCGTGAAGTCCCATAGATAGGGCATTTGGACATTTCTTGGAATTCATGCCTGTACAGTATGCAATCATTGGGGCAAGCTTGAATCTTCTGATACTCCATACCCATCGGACACAATATCTTTTTCGCCTCAAAGTAACTTTTAGGCAATGTGTTGTCCTCTGGAAGCAGACTATGCACTACCTCAAGCAGTGAGGTGAAACTTTTGTCACTCCACCCATACCTGGACTTCACATTTACCAGACCTAACACAGCAGACAACAGGGTTAAGGAATTATTGTTCCCTGCTTACAAAGGCTTCTTAGAATCACTCTGCAATCCTTCATGCACAGGGGTGTGTGCTTGCTGGAAAGACTATTGTCCAAGGTCACGAATCATGTCCTCTAACCGATCTCCCATTTCTACATCAAACGGTTCAAATTGGGACCCACTCTGCAAGTCTGTCACTTCACCATGCCATATCCACGTCGTGTAATTCTTCTTAATCCCATCACACAATAGATGGTCCCGTATGTCATCGAGTAATTGTCGTCTTCCATTCAAACAGTTGATGCAAGGACAATAATATTTTCCTTCTTCATTCGGTCGACCTCTTTCTGAAGCAAATTGCAAGAACTGTTTGACGCCATCCTCATATTCTGGGCTCATGCGACTTTCATTCATCCAACTTCGATCCATCTAAGCAATTCCATGCATGAAAATCTCACTTTTTTATTTATAGGTGTGGCCCTATCCCATTTAGGAAAACTGTCTTTTATGTTAGCTTCAAACGTTAGGGTTACCATTCTTTACAAAAATTTGACTAAATTTAGGCAGCATTTCGCATTGGTCTCCAAGTACACGACATGACATCGGTCAAATGAATTTCCCGATAATCAAGTATGCACTCGGAGAACAACTTGAAATGCATTGAACCGAAATTTAATCAAATTAATGAAAATAATAATAACCTTCACGAATGAATGTAACATAAAAATACCAGTCTCCCCAAACTATCCAAACAGACAATTCAAGACTAAATACAATGACTAATGCAAACTGTCCGCAAGAGTCATTGCATTCAGTCTCAAAGGGGAATCTAAGGTTCACTCACCATGAACAACTGTTGTTTATATAGAAAATTACACTGATCACATACAAGAACATATAGAAGGTAAAATTCAATTATAGACAAATATAGACATCAGCAGTTGTTTATGTAACTAATTTCAAATGCTGGTTTTCAAGAGTGCTTATGCTTTAATATTGTAGTTGGGTATATGTGTGTGTGTGTGTGTGTGTGTATCACGAGGGTCTGTGTGTATCGTGAAGGTTGAGACAAGGAGACCCTTTGGCTCCATTACTCTTTGACTTAGTGGTTGAAGGACTGACAGGGCTAATGAGGGTCTATGTGTGTGTGTTTCTGTGTGTGTGTGGGTGTGTGGCTGTGTGTGTGTGTGTGTTTCTGTGTCTGTGTGTGTGCGTGTGTTTCTGTGTGTGTGTGTGTGTGTAGGTGTGTGGCTGTGTGTGTGTGTGTGTTTTTGTGTGTGTGTGTGTGTGGCTGTGTGTGCGTGTGTGTTTGTGTGTGTGTGTGTGTGTGTGTGTGTTTTTGTGTGTGTGTGTGTGGCTGTGTGTGTGTGGGTGTGTTTTTGTGTGTGTATGTGTGTGTGTGTGTGTGTGTTTTTGTGTGTGTGTGTTTCTGTGTGTGTGTGTGGGTGTGTGGTTGTGTATATATGTGTGTTTGTTTCTGTGTGTGTGTGTTTCTATGTGTGTGTGTGTCTGTGTGTGTTTCTGTGTGTGTGTGTGTTTCTGTGTGTGTGTGTGTGTGTGTGTCTGTGTGTGTTTCTGTGTGTGTGTGTATTTTTGTGTGTGTGTTGAAGAACCTGCCCCAAGATACAACAGACACTTGTGCATACAACCTTTACCTCTAACTATGTTTTGAAGAGTTTGATTGCTTTGTGGTGTGAAAGCAACGGTATTGAGCTACCAAAGAGGCAAGGGAACTGTAGAACAAAGAAATGTGGTGGCAGCAGTCTTTCAGAGGATGCTGCTACTGCTCTAATAAAGTTACTTTGTGAAGGTACTCCTACAGGTAAGAAGGATGCTGCTACTGCTATCTTCAACCTATCTATTTATCAGGGAAATAAAGCAAGAGTTGTAAAAGCTGGTATAGTAGCCCAACCGATACAATTTTTTAAGGATGCTGGGGGTGGAATGGTAGATGAAGCACTAGCTATTATGGCAATCCTTGCAAGCCACCATAAAGGCAGGGTAGCGATCGGTCAGGCCAAGCCAATTCATATTCTTGTTGAGGTTATACGAACCGGCTCTCCACGCAATCGAGAGAATGTTGCTGCTGTCTTATGGTCACTATGCACCGGAGATCCACTGCAATTAAAACTAGCGAAAGAACATGGTGCAGAAGCAGCACTGCAGGAGTTGTCAGAAAATGGAACTGATAGAGCTAAGATAAAAGCTTGAAGCATATTGGAACTCTTGCAGCGAATGGAAGGGGTTGATAATCTGCAGAGTTCATAGTCTCAGTGTTGCTTCGTTATATAGCTCATAGATGGTCTGAAAAATTAGAGGACCTATGGAAGCTCAAAATCCCTTTAAAACCAACAACATTTGCTTGGCGATTGATCAAAGATACAATCCCAACTAAAGGGAATTTGCGGAGAAGACAGCTAGAGAAAGGCTTTGCCCAGCCCTACAACTATTGGTCTAGTAATTTATCAACAACATTTTTTGATTAGGGTAGCAGTGCAGGGTTATTGTATTCTATTTAGATTGGCACCTGCTGGTTTCTACCTTGTATATTTAGTACCTCTGGTACTCACAGTTATTAATACAAATTATAATTTTGCTGATAAAAAAAAAGATAATACAAGAGAGAGAGAAGGGCAGTGACAGTCACAACATATATATAGAGAAGGGCAGCAGATAAAATTACAAAAACATTCAACACTAACAATGAACAAGTTCTGAGAGTTTAAATCATAGTAAATACTTCAAAGATATCAGTCCAATGAAAGAAAGGTCATGTAGAGAGGCATGAACATATTAGTCCAATGAAAGAAAGGTCATGTAGACAGGCATAGCATAAGTTACAAATATACCAGTAATGCATACAACAACAATTTCAAATTAGTTTTTGAATCAAAGATATAAATACCTGACTTTGAGGCTTCAAAGATATAATCAAAGCGCTTCCACAACAACGCCAATTAGCAGTAGTAAATGATAACCCTAAAAAAACCATACAGAAATTAGCCACAGTGTATTTAAAGCCTTTTATCAACAATATGACTCTCACTTCATGGTGATACATTGACTCTCAAAAGACATTATACTGAGAGTGTATTTAAAGCCTTTTTCAGCAATGTGCACCTTTTGCCACAAAATGAGAAAAAGACCCCTCTCAATGCACAGTGCTGGCTATGGTGAAGTAGTTAAAGTCTGATGCACAGGTCAGGAACCACTGATGATCTGTTATAGGAGGTAACAGTCGGTTACATGAAAATTATAAAATTTGCAAATGAGGATCTCCTATGTTCATCCTATGTTGTTCATTTGTCTTCTTCCAAAGACATTACCTCTGAATCCTTTTTATCACATTCAACACAAACTACACTGATTTCAAAGTACCAAGTTTGATTTGTAAGAAAAATAAGTTCAGAATACAACTTTGCAAGAAAATTTCAATTCATTCTCAGTCATTCTATCAAACAGCTCATGGACAATTTTTTAAGAATACATATCATACTTTTATCCAGTCAAACTAAAGCAATAACTAATTAATTTAATTAAATAGGGACCAATTTAGATGTGAATCATTAAAGGTAGATGATGGCATTCAAAGAATGATAGCGCCGGTTGAAATTTTAAGAAGAAAAAAAACAATTATACTATATTTCAATTATAGACAATAACAGTGCCCATCTTAATACCACCACATGGATAGCAACAGAATTAGTAAAACTGCAACCTGCCTGTCCACCCATTAACCTAATTACCCAGTCATTGTAAAGTTTGAAATGCTTCCTTCTCCAGGTTTTTTTTCCAGCTTGCTTATATAGCTCATGCTTCCATTTATATTATGTTTTCTATTGGTCTTTCCTTTTTAATCTTTTGATTTCATTTAAGTTCGAGAATGTGTTCTACTTTTAAAAAGTTTGATATGTTAAAATGTGTTCTACTTCTAAAGGCTTTACTAAGAGGATTTGAATTAGCTTCTGGTCTAAAGATTAATTTTGCCAAAAGTCAGTTTGGGATTATAGGTGGTGGAGTCAATTGGGCTCTGGAAGCAGCTAATATCCTGCATTGCAGCAACTGGATTATCCTTTTTTTTTTGGAAGGCAAAAATATGTATATTAATATTAAACAGAACAGTACCAGAGGTATTGAAAATAAAAGATACAAGACACAAAAGTGCCACCTTCCAAAAAGCAAATCAAACCCAACAATAACCCAGCACAAGGACCCCAATACATATAATCAGAAATTTAACCAAAGGCCATCATAAGATTGCTAGACCAATGGTTAAATGATGTATTGAAACCTTTCTCTCCATATTTTAGCCAGGACCAAGCTAGAATTAAGGCATCATCCAACACCTTTTGAGGTTCAAAAGGAATGCCATGAAACAACAAGGAATTCCTAAGTAATCAGCAGACCTTTCTATTTCTATTTTTTACACATTTAAAACTCACACATATAAAATAAAAAATATATAACAAACTAACAAAGATAAAGACAAAAAAAAAAGGAAATATAAACTCAGCTCAGTTGGTGCTGTTGCCCATCATTTCACTCTCACAACAAATAGGAATCATGTACCTGCATGGAAGAAATAATCACACAACACACAATGATCAGAATAAGCAAATGCATATAATTAAGCATGATACAATATCAATATTGATGGAAGTAACAATGAGTTGTCAAAAATTTGGATGAAATTCAATATGTAAATCAAAGCTTTGTCCCTGAAACAATCTGTGTAAATCAAAGCTTTGTCCCTGAAACCCTCTATGAAAATTTGACAGCCTCGTCTCTCCCTTCCTGAAAACCCACTAAAAACTGCCTAACCTCCCCTGCTGTTACTCCATAATTTATTCTGCAATAACTGCTTAAGGCAGTTACATATGGTCCTAAATCACTACAGATTCAGTTACGATTAACCCTTTGTGCCTAACTAGGGTTTCGAAACATCACAACAGAGACAGACCATTGAACAATGGATTTTCATCATTAACATACAACAGAGACATACCTTCGATGGAAGCACAAACACGAACTCCACAAACGCAAACTCGACAATGTGGTTGCAGTCACGGAAGCGCAGCCCAGTTTGCGACAAACACGAACTCAGGCAGAAGGAGAAACAACAATAACACCCTGGGAGTACCCTTTCCGGGACTCTTTCATTTCCTACTTTTCTTCGACCTGCGAAAGTGAGCAAATGTTAAAACGACGAATGCCTAATGTTAAAACAAAAGGACGAACCTCAATGGATAAGTGGCAAAGACGATCTCCATAAACATGATCTCCACAATGTGGTTGCAGTCACGGAAGCGCAGGTCAGTTTGACACAAAGACGATCTCAGGCAGAAGGAGAAAGAAGAAGAACGATAGGGTTCAAGCGTGCAGGTTGTGCAATTTCAGAAGTTTAATATATAATGATAACAACATTGGTTTTTTAAAAATAACCGATGTTAACATCAACTGCGTAGCATTGGTTATAATAAAACCGATTTTAACAACGGCATACTAACATTGGTTTTTCCAAAACCGATGTTAACTAAGTCTACTTATTTACAAAAATGCCACCGCGCTTTTGTTAACATCGGTTATGTGAATAACCGATGTTATATGTAAAAATTGTAGTAGTGAATATTTAAAAATCCCAAAAAATATGTAAGGTTTCTATATTGAGGTATTCACCGAAGAAGATTTCCTCTCCATCTTAATCTACAAAAGTCCCAATGAGAAAGACAATCGATGTGATTTAAATTTGTATTTCATGATTCTGACCTTTCAAACTCAACTTATAAATAAATAAATAAAATCATACAACATGACATAATCAAGAATTAATCTCGTCTATGGTGGAATGTACTTTAATTATCTCTACATGTGAAATTAGACTATAGTATAGTAAAATCAAGGATATAAAAAAGAAAAAAAAAAGAGAATTAAATTACAATACAAATGGTTTAATTGCATGATTTACATCACAAAATCCAAGAAATACTCCATTACTTTAGCACCAACATGATATATACACTCCATTCCATATGTCTCTAGCTTTATCCTCTGTGCTGAAATAATAAGAATTAAACATCAAACTGCAAAACAAACAAAAGAAATACATAATATCACACATTAAAAAACAAGTATTAAACAAATCATTAAATATTCTATACTTTTTTTGTGATTTTCATATTGTATCTAGTGCATGCCCGTCCAATATCATTCATGTAATTACAAAGAAATATATTGCAAACAACTAATTGAAGTTGACAATTAAAATTAAAGAACATAGATGAGAGCTTCAATACAAAGCTATTACATGAAGTACATTTTGAAATTTGAAAAACAAATACACATAAATGAGAGCACACTATTAGAAAATACACTTTCAACATCGGTTATTTACAACATTTTACATCGATTTTAAAACCGATGTTGAAAGTATTGATATTGAATGTATTATTGTTAACATCGGTTTTGAAAAATCGATGTTAATATAAAAATGCTAACATCGGTTTTTCAAATAACCGATGTTATATATTCCTCTCAAAACAAGTTCTTTCTCTTATATACTTTCCTTCTTCACTTAAATGTTTCCCTCCTAATTTTCACATTTATAGGTAGGACCATATGTCTGGTAGACATACAAGGAACCTTATGATGAAGTTCTGCATATTGGCATCAACAATTAATTTATTTGAGTTTCGTTGGAAAACCTATCACTATTAGAAAATACACTTTCAACATCGGTTATTTACGACATTCTACATCGGTTTTAAAACCGATGTTGAATGTATTATAGTTAACATCAATTTTGAAAAATCGATGTTAACATAAAAACATTAACATCGGTTGTTTATAAATAACCGATGTTAACGTTTGTACATTGACATCGGTTGTTTATAAATAACTGATGTTAACGTTTGTACATTAACATCAGTTATTTATAAATAACCGATGTTATTAGAAATAACCAACATCGGTTTTTTGAAAAACCGATCTTAAGGTGCATGTTGACATTGGTTTTTCTACATAATCGATGTTGTTTACTATATTAACATCGATTTTTGTTAATAACCGATGTTGTTTTCAAGTTTTTTTTATATAAACTTTCTGCTTTTACAATAAACCCAAAATTGTACCTGTAAAATACAATTTCAGACCCAATTCACAGCAAATAAACATTTTATTATACTTTCAAGCAGTTTTAATCACAATAAACATTGAATAATTGATTTATTATTAACAACTACTTGCTAATGAATTCAATGTTCAAATTACATAGGAAATGACAAAAATGTTAAACCAATGTAAACTGTGCTAAACTTAATCTATCTAAATCCTAGCTCTGAGCTCTAACTCGGAGATAATACTGTGCCCCCTGGATTTGCAACGCCTTTAATCTCTCTAGCTCCAATGGTTTAGGATCGTTAAAATACTGGATCATGAAATAAATGATAATAAGTTAATAATGTAATACAAATTATAAAAAAATCGAATTTGTATTACATTATTAACCAGACTTAACACAACAGACAACAGGGTTAAGGAATTATTGCACCCTGCATACAAAGGCTTCTTAGAATCACTCTGCAATCCTTCATACACAGGGGTGTGTGCTTGCTGGAAAGACTATTGTCCAAGGTCACGAATCATGTCGTCTAACCGATCTCCCATTTCTACATCAAACGGTTCAGATTAGGACCCACTCTGCAAGTCTGTCACTTCACCATGCCATATCCACGTTGTGTAATTCTTCTTAATCCCATCACACAATAGATGGTCTCGTATGTCATCGAGTAATTGTCGTCTTCCATTCAAACAGTTGATGCAAGGACAATAATATTTTCCTTCTTCATTCGGTCGACCTCTTTCTGAAGCAAATTGCAAGAACTGCTCGACGCCATCCTCATATTCTGGGCTCATGCGACTTTCATTCATCCAACTTCGATCCATCTAAGCAATTCCATGCATGAAAATCTCACTTTTTTATTTATAGGTGTGGCCCTATCCCATTTAGGAAAACTATCTTTTATGTTAGCTTCAAATGTTAGGGTTACCATTATTTACAAAAATTTGACTAAATTTAGGCAGCATTTCGCATTGGTCTCCAAGTACACGACATGACATCGGTCAAATGAATTTCCCGATAATCAAGTATGCACTCGGAGAACAACTTGAAATGCATTGAACCGAAATTTAATCAAATTAATGAAAATAATAATAACCTTCACGAATGAATGTAACATAAAAATACCAGTCTCCCCAAACTATCCAAACGGACAATTCAAGACTAAATACAATGACTAATGCAAACTGTCCGCAAGAGTCATTGCATTCAGTCTCAAAGGGGAATCTAAGGTTCACTCAGCATGAACAACAGTTTTTTTATATAGCAAATTACATTGATGAGGTACAAGAACATAAAAAATATAAATTTCGATTAAAGACAAATATCGACATCAACATTTGTTTGTATAGCATATTACATTCATGACATACAAGAACATGCAAGGACATCAACAGCTGTTTGTGCATGTGTCTCTCTGTGTGTGTATGTGACTCTGTGTGTGTGTGTGTGTGTGTTTGTGTGTGTGTGTGTGTGTGTGTGTGTGTGTGTGTGTGTGTGTGTGTGTGTGTGCTTGTCTATGTTTGTGTCTATGTGTGTGTGTGGTTGTGTGTGTGTTGGGGGGGGGGGGGGGTCATTCAAGGGTAGCAAAGGATCATCATATTCTAAACATTATCAGCCACACGAAGCACTCCTATATTGAAGAGTTACCAAACCAATGAGGCCAAAACAAGCATTATAATCAATTTGCAGTAGCCTGAATTCACCTTCTTTGGAGGACACTACAATTCTACCATCTATTATACAACTGCCAAGGGATAACACTCAGATTCTCAAAGCGAACTTAACAAGGATTCAATCACACTCCAACTATAAACACTTTCGTCCATGCTCATGAGCAATTTCAATTGCTGGCATAGAGAGATTCCCAGAGAGAGAAACAGCCGCTACAATCTATGAATTGATATGGTTTACAGAAAAGTCACACCCTATTAGCATCAGCTTGCAAGAAGATTAAGTTTCCTCTAAGTCATATCCTATCTAATCAATTCTAATAGGTAACCCTAATGAGCTAATTCTGAGAGTTATAGTTATTTAGTCATTATTAGTTAACTTTCTAACAGAATGTGGTAGAGATAGGCTACTAAATAGATTGGAAAAGAAGACTAGATTTTCCCTTATAGTAAGAGATTGGTCTTGGGAAATGGTCTTGGATCCTCAAAATACTGAGAATATACCAGAATGTTGTTGCTGGTGCTAGAAAACCCTAAATAGATTAAGAGAGTATTGAAGATCAGAAATGGAAATTAGTGATATAAGAAGGCAGTCCAACATTGTTGCAGACCTTGCCAGTCATCAAGGAGTTGTTAAGGGATATAAGAAGGCAGTCTAACAATCATCATTGAAATCTCAAGTACCCTTTGAAATCATAACATTATATTTGGTGTAGTCTTTTTAAAGGTGTTGCATATAATATTTTAAATCAAACACCAGTATATAAGATTTTAAATCAAACACCAGTATATACATACTAGTTCCTACGTACGTACCTGGAGTTGCTATAACCCTAAAGAGCTTGAAAAGCAACACGAATTACAAGTAGTATATGATAACCTGAAAAAAAAACCATAGTCCAATTGAACATCATGAATAATCTATGAACAAATATTTTGATAATGTTCCAACTTGTATTGTTGTTCATATTGATAGTGAAATTATATAAGTTTCTTACCGTAAAAAAAAAGAGAGAGAGATAGATAGAGAGAATTTTGAGCCCAAACTGATGTAATTAAAAAGCTAACATTCTAACCAATGACAAACAAATTAGAGTGGCTTTTGCACATGTTCATAGTTAAGATGTTCATGGTTTTGCATGATAATAGAACGGTAACAATGGCTTTTGTAACTAGTAAGTACTATTGTTAGGGAATCTCTACTTCTTATATTATGTTAAAAAGATACGGTAACAATGGCTTTATGGCCTCAGTGATCTCCACAGTCCCTTCCAACATCTTGGCCACCTTCCCCATAGTGTGTGTGTGTGTGTGTGTCATGAGGGTGTGTGTGTGTGTGTGTGATTAGGGTTTGTGTGTGCGTGTGTGTGTAATGAGGGTGTGTGTGTGTATTTGTCATGAGAATGTGTGATTAGGGTTTGTGTGTGTGTGTGTGTGTGATGAGGGTGTGTGTGTGTGTTTGTGATGAGGGTGTGTGTGTGTGTGTGTCATGAGCGTGTGTGTATTTGGACAGCTTCTACAATTCAGGTGTATGTGTGTGTGTGTGTGTGTGTGAGTCACCAACTTGACCATCATAGGTATAACATAATGAAATGACTTGCATTTGCACTTCTCTATCTACATGAGGAATGGGATGAACAAGTCATTCACAGGAACATGATAAGTTGGTTGATATTATAGCCTAGTAGAACACAGGGTCCACAGTATCCACCTATGGTTAGACAAGGCTCATATTATAGCCTCTTCACCCTTGATGATGAGGTTCAGAGCCAATATTAGTTGGGAAACAAAGGGAAGCCTCTCCATATTATGAATTTGGATGAGCTTCAGAAAAATGTGATCTCAGCTGATCAAAGTGGACAAATTCTTTAAGAGCCTTCATCTGATCATAATAATTCATTTATTATTGGTAGCAATGGTAGTTTGAATAATGGAACATTGAGAAACAAAACTAATAATGATAGTATTAGTGAGTCTTGGAGGAAGTTTGTTCTCGAAGAACAGGTGAGTAGGTCTATGGACACACCCTTGAAGCAACAACGTAGTTTGGGGGAAAACCTAGAAAATTTTGTAGCTCCTACAGGTGTGATCAATGTAGGAGATCATCAAGATCACAATGCTAATGTTGTTATTGGTGGTGATACTCATCATCAGGACCTGATGGGAATGGACCCAATAGTGATGCCTTCACAGCAGGAACATTGGTTGCAAATGAAAATTCCTGCAGCTATTAACATACACCAACATCAGGAGCAACAACATCATCATCAACAGATGAATTTTGGTAGGTGTCAAGATTTCAGTGTTCCTAAGTCATTATTTTTTGAGAACCAAGTAATGGAAATTGGTTACTCAGAAAATTCAGCGGTTCAAAGAACACATTAATAGGTTAGAGAAAGAGAAGTGTCGCTTGTAGAAAATGAATAGCCAGCTCAAAAAGCTGAAGGTACACTTAGCAATCCACTTCTCTATTTGCAATCCATTTTCTTCATATGTCTCAACTGCAAATGAGTTGTGTGGGTGGTAACTCTAGCATTGCATTGCTTGCCCAAAACTAATCAAAGGGCAAGTGCACAACTGGCCAGCATAGGTGCCAAGGTTGAAATGCATGGTGGGATGTTAGGATCCCATTTCAAGGTATAGAATGAGTCTCACATTGGAAGTATGGGATTCTAGTGTGGATATAAGGCCCTGAGCTCTCCAACTATGACAAATGACTTTTATGGTGTGGTCCTCCCAAGGAGAATATCATAGGTCAACAAGGACACATGAACTTTTCAGCAATAACATAAGCAGATATTTGGGAATTGATTAGAATGCTATAATTACTTGTAGAAACTGAAAGGCATTCAACATTAACATTCAACAATACTTAACACGTAGTAGGAGAAAAATAGGTTTCCCTATAAAAGTTGGGTATTAGATATTTGGCATCACAGCTGGGAAAAAATGGATACTCTCTTATTCCTTCAAATTTGTAAATTTCCTAGGTTCCTAGGTTTAAGGTACAAAAGATTTTATCCACACAGCATTACCCACTGATATAGTAATTACTTACCTTTCTCAAAATTGATTTTTTTATTAGCATTGAGTTTTTGGTTTTCAGGGTTGTTTGTTAGAACCATTGAAATCTTAAGGACAGAGCTTCTTACATGTGGCTAACCATAAACTTGAAGGAATGTCTGTGTGAAAATAATTTACAAAACATTGAAGCCAAAGTCAAAGAATGGTCAAGGGAAGTAGATGAGTTGAAGACTAAACAAGAGAAGTTTAGGAACGATGAAGGCCACACAAAGACAGGGTTGTCCAATGTTTTATTTTTATTTCCTTACTTTTGGAATAGGCATAGACTTGGTAGACAAGCTAAGAAGATGGTAGAGAGAGTTAAGAATCTAATAGATGAGTCGACTAAGTTCAATGAAGTTTCCTACACAAACAACTTAACATCTAATGATTTCACTTTGTCTAATCCAGGCTACATGGGATTTGCTTCTAGACATTCTACAGTGGAAGAAATAATTGCAAAACTTGAAGATTCCTCTGAAAGAATGATTGGGCTGTATGGGGGTGGTGTCATGGGTAAGACCACTTTAATTAAAGCAATTGCTAAGAAAGCTATGGACAACAAGCTGTTTAATGTGGTGGCTATATAAAAAATCACAGACAATCTCAATCCACACAAAAATCCAGGAAGACATTGCTTCTGCGTTAAGATTGAGATTGGTTGTTTGTTAGAACTATTGAAATCTCAAAATATGTTTTATTGCATTGATCTAAGTCATCATGATTTTAGGTCACTCGATTGTCAAGGAAGAATGTCTGCTTTGTGATGTTTACTAATGAAATTACAATACGAACACTTTCTTCAGAAGGTCATGTGCCTCATAGAATGGGTTTCATTGGCTTTTGGAAATTAGTGGTAGTGCAAAATCTACCCTATGATGATATGCTGAGAGTGGGCAAAATTCCTAAGTTATTGCCACATCGACTTTTTCCTTTTGCAAGGTGAGACTAATATGATAAAACATGTGTTTTTTTTTTAATTTTCTAGTATTTATTTAGATGATGCTTTAATCATGGCAACTGCTTGGTGGCATTAAACACCATGACATATATGTTGATGTGATAGATTTTGAGAAAATGTAAAATTGAGTTTATCAATGATCTGAAAAATGATTAGACAAGTTACAACCTGAGTTTTGTTGTGGCTGAGTTTTTGTCAAGGAATGAGCATGGCCATCATGTAATCAGCTATAGGAGCAACCTGAGGCTGTGGATTTTAATTAAGGTTAGGAGTTGTGGATTTAAGGTTGTGGTGGCCAAGACTAGGTAATTTTGGTGCAGTGGTGCTTGAGAGTGTAAGTGGACTTAAGGCTGTGGATTTTAGGCAACCTGAGGTGCTATTAGTAAAGAAAGTTCATCAATTTGAGGTGACAAAAAGCCCACTTGAGGCATTAGCATATATGGGACTAAATGGAGAGTACAATTTGAAGGAGTTAATGACATTGGTAAGCTTAGGAGCTGAACATGGAGAGCAGGGAAGATTGGAGAGAAACAAATACTTGGTCTTTCAACAATAATTGACAGCAACAATATGCAGCAACAAACCATTTTGGAAACAACAAAAACATAGCATACAGAATAACCAATCAAGGCAGAATAAGCAAGAAAAAACACACCATAAACACTCTGAAGTAAGGATGTGGTGGCTGTAACCTTCTAGAAGCAGTTTGTCTCCGGTAGCAATTTGTTTTCAAATTTGTTTCTTTCCTCCAAGGCACTACCTGCCAAAAGATGTTAAGAAGTTCATTTTGCGTCAATAAAAAGGATTGTTGAGAGTTAACATTAGGGAAAAGTAGAAAAGGAAGGGATTTAGAAATGAGAGAAAAGAGGGGATGATAGAGTCCGGTTCAAACAAATCACAAAACCTAAAAATTGTGTTTGGTTGTGTTTGTTCTCTGTATTATTTTTACCTCTATTTCTTTCAATTCCATTTTCTGTCTTGTACAAATGAAAAACTTGTTAAATATGATAGTTTAATTTTCTAAGTGGGGTTGATTTAAAGAATATGATAATTATCTATATAACTATAGCAATGGTATTTTCACACCTATGCTTTAAGGCAATTTCTGATAGTGCTGAGATCACTGATGGCTTTAATAACTACCTATTCAAGTAGTTTTGATGATAACAAAGATGATGTTGGAACAAGTGGCCTCAGAATAATTAAGAAGAGGGGGTTGAATTAATTATTCCTAAACCTTAACTAATTAAAAATTTCTCTTCTAAGGATTTTACTAAATTGTTAAGAGAATGAGGAGTAGAAGAGAAACTTAACAGAAAGTAAAAGTGGAAATTAAATGCACAGCGGAAATAAAAAGAGTAGGGAAGAAGGAGACAAACACACAAGAGTTTTTATACTGGTTCGGCAATAACACGTGCCTACATCCAGTCCCCAAGCGACCTACGGTCCTTGAGATTTCTTTCAACCTTGTAAAAATCCTTTTACAAGAAAAGATCCACAAGGGATGTACTCTCCCTTGTTCTCTTTGAAACCCTAGTGGATGTACCCTCCACTAGAACTGATCCACAAGAGATGTACCCTCTCTTGTTCTCAGTCCAACCCAAGTAGATGTACCCTCTACTTGTACCACAAAGGATGTAGCCTCCAATGTGTTAAGACAAAGATCTCAGGCGGTTAAACCTTTGATACTTTGTGAATGGGGATACAAAAGAATTCTCAGGCGGTTAGTCCTTTGAACACTTCTGTATAAGGGAATGGGAAGAATCAAAAGAATTCTCAGACTGTGTCGTTTTGAATTCTTTGACAAGGGAGAGGGGAGGCACAAAAGAATTCAGGCGGTTAGTCCTTTGTTCTTTTGGAAAAGGGAGAAGAGAGACACAAAAAGAATTCAGGCGGTTAGTCCTTGGCGAATTCTTTTTGGCAAAGGGAGAAGAGAATGAAAAGATGAATAGCGCAAGTTTTCTAGGTTTAGAAAATCAGAAAACTTCAAAAAGCTTTTGGTACAAAGAAGAAAAAGAAGTTCAAAGAGATTCAAGGCTTGTAAAAGATTGATTGAATAAGTGTTCAAGATTCTTGAAATGCAAAACAAAGCCTTGCTTTTATAGACTCTTCATGTCTCGTCAAGACAACCATTTAGAAGAGTTATAACTTTTTAGAAAAACTTAAAACCAATTTGAAAAGGTCAAAAACCATTTGAAGAGTTACATCTTTTGATTTTATTCAGAAACAATCACTGGTAATCGATTGCCAAATCAGTGTAATCGATTACACAAAGCTTTTATGTGAAAGGATGTGACTCTTCACATTTGAATTTGAATTTCAACATTCAAAGGCACTGATAATCGATTACCAAAACATTGTAATCGATTACAACTTTTTGAAATTAATTGGAACGTTGTAAATTCAATTTGAAAACTTTTTCAAAACAATTTTGCTACTGGTTATTGATTACAACAATCTGGTAATCGATTACCAGAGAGTAAAAACTCTTTGGTAAACATGTTTTGAGAAAAATCATGTGCTACTCAATTTTTGAGAAAAACTTTTCATACTTATCTTGATTATGCCTTCTCTTGATTCTTGAATCTTGAGTCTTGAATCTTTATCTTGATTCTTGAGATCTTGAACCTTGAATCTTGATTCTTGACTCTAAACTTTCTTCTTGAGTCTTGAATTCTTCTTGATTCTTATCTTGAACTCTTGAATTGTTCTTGATTCACTTGAGTTGTTCTTTGATTGATCTTTGATTCACTTAAGTTGTTCTTTGATTGATCTTTGAGCTTTTTGTCATCACCTTTGTCATCATCTTTTGTTATCATCATTGTTATCATCAAAACACCTTTGAATCACGTTTGATTCACCATGAAGCTTTGCTTCTACAATCTCCCCCTTTTTGATGATGACAACCTCTGAAATCAGGAAACACACACACTTTTTCCTAGTCGATCACTCACATAAATTCTCCCCCTTTGTTTTTGAATTTGTGCATATCTTAAAATAAATTGATTACTCATGTGAGTTCTTGATTTTAATCCCATTTCTCTCCCCCTTTTGCATCAACAAAAAGCCAAAGTGCATATCAAACTTAAAGTATACAAATATAACTTAAACATCCATACAATCTTCATGGAAAAATATCAACCAAATCATGAAGCAAGAAGCAAGAACCATGAAAACCATGAAACAACAATCATGAATAGATTAATTATAAAATCCACATAGCCAAATAACATACTTAATATTTGTTCAAACATACCATGCAAATAAGGAAATAGTAAATTGTTCAAATACCATAACAATTTAGAGATTTATTTTGATAAGTCACTAACATCTATTAGTCCTAATTCTCTTCTAATGTTATAGAAGGTATCTTTACTTAGTGGTTTTGTAAAGATGTCTGCAAGTTGATTTTTAGTATCTACAAACTCTAAAACAACATCACCTTTTAAAAACATTATCTCTAATAAAATGATGCCTAATTTCTATATGCTTGGTTCTAGAGTGAAGAACTGGATTTTTAGATATGTTTGCACTTGTGTTGTCACATTTTATGGGAATGTGATCTAATACTATTCCATAGTCAGATAGTTGTTGCTTCATCCACAAAATTTGTGCACAAGAACTACCAGCAGAAATGTATTCTGCTTCTGCTGTGGATAATGCTACACTATTTTGTTTCTTGCTATTCCAAGAAACAAGTGCAGACCCTATGAATTGACATGTACCACTAGTACTTTTCCTATCTGTTTTTGATCCCGCAAAATCTGAATCTGAGTATCCTACTAGGTTGCATAAAGAATTCTTAGGGTACCGTAATCCTAAACTAACTGTTCCTAATAGATATCTTATGATTCTTTTTACTGCCATTAAATGTGAAAACTTTGGATCTGATTGAAATCTTGCACACATGCATACACTAAACATAATATCTGGCCTACTTGCAGATAAGTAAAGTAGAGATCCAATCATACCTCTGTATTGCTTTGGATCAATAGGTTGACTGGATTCATCTTTGTCAAGATAACAACTTGTATTCATAGGAGTAGCCAAGTGTTTTGAGTTTTCCATTCCAAATCTCTTAATGAGTTCTTTGCAATACTTTGCTTGATTGACAAAGATTCCATCATTTGTTTGTTTGATTTGTAGTCCAAGAAAGTAATTTAACTCACCCATCATGGACATTTCAAACTCACTTTGCATGTCAATAGAAAACTCCTTCCACAAAGATTCATTAGTAGATCCAAAAATTATATCATCAACATAAATTTGCACCAACAAGATATCATTATCCTTCTTTTTTATGAATAAGGTGGTATCTACCTTCCCTCTATTAAAATTCTTTTCTAATAGGAATTTACTTAATCTTTCATACCAAGCCCTAGGTGCTTGTTTTAAGCCATAAAGTGCCTTCTTTAATCTATAGACATGGTCTAGTTTTTGTGAGTCTTCAAACCCAGGAGGTTGTTCCACATATACCTCCTCCTGAATTAGACCATTTAAGAAAGCACTCTTGACATCCATTTGATATAATTTAAAATTGATAACGGATGCATATGCTAATAACATCCTAATGGCTTCTAATCTAGCTACAGGTGCAAAAGTTTCTTCATAGTCTATACCTTCTTCTTGGTTATATCCTTTTGCTACAAGTCTAGCTTTATTTCTAATTACTATACCATTTTCATCCAATTTATTTCTAAATACCCACTTAGTTCCTATGATTGGATAATCTGAAGGTTTTTCTACTAATTCCCATACATCATTTCTTTCAAATTGATTTAATTCTTCTTGCATAGCTACTATCCAATGGTCATCTATAATAGCTTCTTTAAATTTTTTAGGTTCTATTAATGAAACAAATGCCATATTATTGCATAAATCTTTAAGAGAGTGTCTAGTTGTTACCCCTTTGGAGATATCACCGATGATGTTGTCAAGAGGATGATTTCTTGAAGTTTTCCATTCTTGGGGAAGATCATCGTTTTCTTGTGCTGTGTCATCTTGATCATTCTTGTCTTCATCATCTCTCTTTCTTTTGAGATTTCTTTCTTCATTTTGAGTATCTTCCAAAGTATCTGCAATATCATCAACAAACTCCTTTCTCGAGGAAGTGATATTATTTTCATCAAAAGTAACATGTATTGATTCCTCAATTGTCATGGTTCTTTTGTTGTATATTCTAAATGCTTTACTATGTAAGGAATACCCAAGGAAGATACCTTCATCTGCCTTGGCATCAAACTTTCCTAGGCTTTCTTTACCATTGTTTAGAACAAAACATTTACATCCAAAAACATGTAAATGTGCAATGTTTGGTTTTCTATTGTTGAAAAGTTCATATGGGGTTTTCTTAAGAATGGGTCTGAGTAAGGCTCTGTTCATAATATAACATGCAGTGTTAACCGCTTCTGCCCAAAAGTATTTTGGAAGAGGTGTGTCATTTAAAAGAGTTCTAGCAATTTCTTCTAGGGCTCTATTTTTTCTTTCTACTACTCCATTTTGTTGGGGTGTTCTAGGTGCAGAAAAGTTGTGTTCTATTCCATATTCATCACAAAACATTTCAAAATCATTATTTTCAAATTCTCCTCCATGATCACTTCTGATGGAGATAATTTTGAGATTCTTTTTGTTTTGAATGACTTTAGCAAGTCTTCTAAATGCATGAAATGCATCATTCTTATGAGTAAGAAATAAAGTCCAAGTATACCTAGAATAATCATCAACAATTACTAATGCATAGTAACTTCCACCAAAACTCATGATCCTAGATGGTCCAAACAAATCCATGTGTAATAATTGCAATGGTTGAGTGGTGGAAACAATATTTTTAGATTTAAAAGATACTTTTGTTTGTTTACCTTTTTGGCATGCATCACATAACTTATCTTTTTCAAATTTTAATTTAGGAAAATCAATAACTAGATCTTTTGAAATTAGTCTATTTAGATGATCCATGTTAATATGAGCAATTCTTTTATGACATAACCATGGATCACAATCTTTACTTAAAAATCATCTATCATTTTCAGATTTTTGTTTTAGATCAATCATGTAAACATTATTTTCTTTAAAACCTATATGTTCAATATCTTTGTCATGCTCATGCTTAATAACACATTTTTCAAAATCAAAAGATACTATATATCCTCTATCACATAATTGACTAACACTTAATAAACTATGCTTCAAACCTTCTACAAGCAACACATTTTCAATAGGAGTAGAAGAACTCGTACCTATTTTACCGACTCCAATAATTTTGCCCTTGTTGTTGTCGCCGTATGTAACATGTCCACTTTTCTTGGGGGAAATAGTTGTGAATTTGGATACATCACCCGTCATGTGCTTGGAACATCCACTGTCTATGTACCATTTCTTCCTTACAGAATCTTCTTTGTTATTCTTATCAGATTTTGTCATGAGACACAAGTTGACTTGGTCTTCATCATGATCTTAGAATAACTTGTTCCTGAAAATACTTTTGAAAAACATAGAATCTAAAGAAGCCATTAATCTTGAAGTTGTTAAACTTTCTACAAGATACCTGCTCTGATACCACTTGTTGGATCGAGTGGCCTCGGAATAATTAAGAAGGGGGGTTGAATTAATTATTCCTAAACCTTTACTAATTAAAAATTACTCTTCTAAGGCTTTTATTAAATTGTTAAGAGAATGAGGAGTAGAAGAGAAACTTAACAGAAAGTAAAAGCGGAAATTAAATGCACAACGGAAATTAAAAGAGTACAGAAGAAGGAGACAAAAACACGAGTTTTTATACTGGTTCGGCAACAACCCATGCCTACATCGAGTCCCCAAGTGACCTGCGATCCTTGAGATTTCTTTCAACCTTGTAAAAATCCTTTTACAAGCAAAGATCCACAAGGGATGTACCCTCCCTTATTCTCTTTGAAACCCTAGTGGATGTACCCTCCACAAGAACTGATCCACAAGAGATGTACCGTCTCTTGTTCACAACCAAATCCAAGTAGATGTACCCTCAACTTGTACCGCAAAGGCTGTACCCTCCAATGTGTTATGACAAAGATCTCAGGCGGTTAAACCTTTGATACTTTGTGAATGGGGATACAAAAGAATTCTCAGGTGGTTAGTCCTTTGAACACTTTTGTATAAGGGAATGGGTAGAATCAAAAGAATTCTCAGACTGTGTCGTTTTCAATTCTTTGACAAGGGAGAGGGGAGACACAAAAGAATTCAGGCAATTAGTCCTTTGTTCTTTTGGAAAAGGGAGAAGAGAGACACAAAAACAATTCAAGCGGTTAGTCCTTCGCGAATTATTTTTGGCAAAGGGAGAAGAAAATGAAAAGATGAATAGCACAAGTTTTCAAGGTTTAGAAAACCAGAAAACTTCAAAAACCTTTTGGTTCAAAGAAAAAAAAGAAGTTGAAAGAGATTCAAGGCTTGTAAAAGATTGATTGAATAAGTGTTCAAGATTCTTGAAATGCAAAACAAAGCCTTGCTTTTATAAACTCTTCATATCTGGTTAAGACAACCATTTAGAAGAGTTATAACTTTTTAGAAAAACTTAAAACCAATTTGAAAAGGTCAAAAACCATTTGAAGAGTTACATCTTTTGATTTTATTCAGAAACAATCACTAGTAATCGATTACCAAATCAGTGTAATCGATTACACAAAGCTTTTATGTGAAAGGATGTGACTCTTCACATTTGAATTTGAATTTCAACGTTCAAAGGCACTGGTAATCGATTACCAAAATATTGTAATTGATTACAGCTTTTTGAAATTAATTGGAACGTTGTAAATTCAATTTGAAAACTTTTTCAAAACAATTTTGCTACTGGTAATCGATTACCAGAGAGTAAAAACTCTTTGGTAAACATGTTTTTGAGATAAATCGTGTGCTACTCAATTTTTGAGAAAAACTTTTCATACTTATTGTCGCAACCTACCCTTCGGCGGGAGGGCGACGCGTGACTCGTGGGATGCGTGTTCCACGAAAGGAATACGCGTGAAGTCGCCACCAACGTTTATTTGGGGAAAACATCAGAAAAACCGGAAAAGACGCGATCTACGAACTTTAAATGAAAAGGTTCGGGAGTTATATTTACGCACGGGGAAGGTATTAGCACCCCACACGTCCGTCCCAAGGGACGGCAGCCTTTAATCGAATGTGCAAACATGACCTTGATTTTTACGTTCCCTTTTTATGTCTTTATATCCTTTATACCCTTTTTATATTTTTTTCTCTTTTTGTGGTCGACAAGGGTGTTTCCCTTTGCTCCTACGTACTCCTCAATCGCGATGAGAAAATCAGACCTACGTAGTTCTTTCTTATGCGTGAATCAATTGATTCTTTTTTTCGTAAAGTTACGGAAACTTACGAATTTCGTAACGATACTTGTTTTCTTTCCGTAATGTTACGGAACCTTGCGGATTACATAATCATCCCCTTTTTTGACTTACGGAATGTTACGGAACCTCACTAACTGTGCAACGATGCTTCCATTTGATTTTCGATGTGTCACGGAACCTTACGGATTGTGCATCAATATTTTCTTTTGTTTTCCGGCATGTCCCGGAATTTCACAAATTGCCTAATGATGGGTGCCAAGCACCTCACAATGGCCAAACAGAAGTTGCATGTCATCAAGCAAAGGTCCCCGGAGAAATTAGGGTATGACAGTTGCCCCTCTTTACTTGTCTTTTATTGGAGATAAAAGGGAAGTAAAGATAAGACACTAATTTCGTTCCTTGGGCTCAATGGCCCCGATGACATCTATCCCCCACATGGAGAAAGGCCAAGGGGCGGACATGACATTTAGAGGATGCGGTGGAGCATTGACATTGTCTGCGAACGCTTGACATTTGTGGCATTTCCTTACATGGACACAACAATCACTTTCCATGGTAAGCCAGTAATAACCTGCTCTTAGGATCTTCCTGGCCATAGCATGCCCGTTGGCGTGCGTTCCAAATGAGCCCTCATGGACTTCCTCGATCATGTGATTCGCCTCCCTGGCATCCACACACCGCAGGAGTGTCATGTCGTGGTTTCTCTTATACAGTATGCTTCCGCTCATGAAGAAGCCGGCCGCCAACCTTCTCAATGTCCTCTTATCATTGTCGGCAATCTCTGGCGGGTATTCTTTGCTTACGACATATCGCTTGATGTCGAAATACCAAGGCTTACCGTCCCGTTCCTCTTCTACTTGGCAACAATGCGCGGGTTTGCCACGACACCAAAATTCAATGTATGGTAGATCCCCATGCGGCGTTAGCTGGAACATAGACGCCAAAGTAGCAAGAGCATCCGCCATTTGATTTTCCTCGCGAGGAACATGATGGAAGGAGATCTCATCAAAGGTCTTAGCCAATTCCTTGATATAGGCTTTGTAGGGTATCAGCTTGGGATCTCTAGTTTCCCATTCCCCTCTCAGCTGATGGATTACGAACGCTGAGTCGCCGTACACTTTGAGTAGTTTGACATTGGAGTCAATCGCTGCCTGGACGGCCAGGGCACATGCTTCATATTCGGCCATGTTGTTAGTGCAGTCGAATCCTAGCCTGGCTGTGAAAGGTACACATTGATTGTCCGGAGAGACCAATACTGCTCCAACGCCATGGCCTAGAATGTTTGACGCTCCATCAAACCATACGGTCCATTTGTCCCGATCTTCGTCCAATTTTTCCTCAAACAAGGCCATGATGTCCTCATCCGGGAATTCAGGATGCATGGGCTGATAGTCGTTAAGAGGCTGCTGAGCCAAATACTCTGCTAAGGCGCTTCCTTTTATCGCCTTTTGGGTGACGTAAACTATATCAAACTCGGATAGCAGGACTTGCCACCAGGCGATTCGTAAGACACTTCTTGATCCTTCCAAAAGCCTCTTGGCAACCCTCATTCCAACGATCAGTTTGGTTTTTGCGTAAGAGCTTGAACAACGACTCACAAATGGCGGTGAGCTGCGATATGAATCTGGCAATATAATTCAAGCGTCCCAGGAAATCTCGGACTTGCCTCTCTGTACGGGGCTTCGGCATCTCAAGGATAGCCTTCACCTTTTCGGGGTCTACCTCTATCCCTTTCTGGCTTACAATGAAACCAAGCAATTTCCCTGATTTGACCCCAAAGGTACACTTGGCGGGGTTCAACCTTAATTGATATTTCTTAAGCCTTTCGAACAACTTCTGCAGGTTGACAAGGTGTTCTTCTTCGGATTTAGATTTAGCAATTATGTCGTCCACGTAGACCTCAATCTCTTGATGCATCATATCATGGAACAAAGCTACCATGTCCCATTGATAAGTTGCCCCGACATTCTTGAGTCCAAAGGACATCACCTTGTAATAGAATGTTCCCCACAGGGTGACGAAGGTAGTCTTTTCCATATCCTCTGGCGCCATCTTTATCTGATTGTAATCGGAGAAACCGTCCATGAAGGAAAATAAAGCGAAATTGGCCGTATTATCTACTAGGATATCGATGTGTGGCTAAGGAAAATTGTCCTTGGGACTGGCCCGATTCAGGTCCCGATAATCCACACACATTCATACTTTCCCATCCTTCTTAGGGACCGGTACAATGTTGACAACCCATTCTGGGTACCGAGCGACGGCCAGAAAACCAGCGTCAAATTGCTTCTTCACTTCTTCTTTTATCTTCAAGGATGTTTCGGGCTTCATCCTTCCTAGTTTCTGCTTTACCGGGGAACACTCGGGATTTAGAGGTAATCGGTGCTGTACAATGTCAGAACTCAAACCGGGCATATCTTGGTATGACCAAGCAAAGATGTCTTGGTCGTCTCTTAGCAGGATTATTAATTCTTCACGGATAGGTGCGGTAATACCTGTGCCTATCTTTACTTCCCTTTTTCCACTGCCAATTCCCAAGTCTACTAGTTGTGTTTCTTCTTGATGAGGCCCCATTTCTTGGTCCTCATGGGCGACCATCCTTTCTAATTCTGGGGGAAGTCCCACATCCTCGTTCCCTTCATCTTCCGTTTGATTCGTCTTTTGCTCGAAGTTGATAGGCGGGTCCCAGGTATTAGTACCTTCGAGGCACTCGTCATCGGATCTGCCATTTTAAAAAGTAAAGGAGTAAACATGCAAATGGATGAGAATGGGTAGAGACGTAGGAACAGATGAAGAAAGATCCTTGTATTATAAATTCAAAAAAACAAAAGACACAAAGCCTTAACAAAAGAAAAACTCTAAAGCCTAGGCCCAACTATAGAGCTTTTAAAACCGTAAAGGTTTACATTATGCTCGTTGCGTAAATGCCGGGGCGTTCCTCCACTCGCCAATTTCCCAGCTGGAAATCAGGAGGGCATGGTCGTACCAAATCCAATGTACTCGGAACATCATCTTCGTATATCGCAACCACTTGACCTTCGTCCCCCAGACTCGCGCTTATAAAGCTTCTACTTATGTGGCAGGGCGGGCTTCCTTCACCTTCTTGTCTCAACCACGAGCTTTGACTACCGTTCTTCCTTCCCGCGATGCTTCTCTTTATATCTGCCTGAGTGGGCTTATAGCCTAAACCATACTTCCCACAATTTCCTTTGGCATTTATCAGGCTAGTTATGCCGCCGTTGTCTTTGCCTAAACCCATTCCGGGTTCGTAACCGTGCCCCAACATAACTCGGGCCATCATTACTGCTGCATCGGACAGGCAAGGCCGCCCAGAGAAGGAGTCCACGGAGGAAATGCTTACCACCTCAAAAGACTAGAAAGCGGTTTCTAATGACTCCTCTGCGGCTTCCACATAAGGCATAGAGGATGGGCAGCTCACCAAGATGTCTTCCTCGCCTGATACGATGACCAGATGCCCTTCCACTACGAATTTCAACTTTTGGTGGAGTGTAGAGGGAACAACTCCCACTGAGTGGATCCACGGACACCCCAACAGACAGCTGTAGGGGGGGTTAATATCCATTATTTGGAAGGTAACTTGACAGGTGTGAGGGCCTATCTGTACTGGGAGATCGATCTCTCCCCTAACCTCTCGGCGAGTGCCGTCGAAGGCACGAACCACCATTGAACTCGGCTTTAAGTGGGAAGCATTGAATGGTGATTTCTCCAAAGTGCTCTTAGGCATCACGTTTAAACAGGAACCATTATCGATGAGCACTTTGGCTACGATATGGTCCATACACTTGACTGATACGTGCAAATCTTTATTATGCCCTCTCCCTTCGGCGGGGATTTCTTCTTCGGCGAAGGCGAGATAGTTGTTGGCAGTGATATTATTGACCAGCCCTCCGAAACCTTCTACCGAGATGTCTTGGGCCACGTGGGCCTCGTTCAGAACTTTTACTAGCAGAGCCCGATGAGGCTCGGAGCTCATGAGTAACTCTAACAGCGAGACCCTGGCTGGGGTTTTGTTGAGCTGTTCGATAACCTTGAATTTGCTCTGCTGAATTATACGGAGGAACTCGCTGGCTTCCTCTAGCAACACCTCCTTTTTACCATCCTTTTTCTCCGGAAGACCTTTCCCCGGAATATCTTTATTCGAAGCGTGGGGTGCTTCGCCATCTTGTTCCTCCACCACTTTTCCTTTCCCCTTGACGTTCGTGGGTTGGACTGGTAGGTCCGGAGGCGCAAACACGCGACCGCTACGGGTCACACCACTCAGTCCTGTGATATTTGTTACCTTAGCCAACAACGAGCTGACGTCGGTGGCTTCTTCTTCCTTCCCCCTCGGAGGTGTATATCTCCATGGGACTGCGTGGCTATTTTGGTATGGGAAAGGAACAGGTTTAGCTGCTAAGGGGTGTCCGGGCTTTTGCGAAGCTATGCCCTTGGTGAAGTATATCACCAAGGGTTTGGGCTTCGCAACATTGCTCCCATCCGTGGACTGCATGCATATATGTTGCTCCTCTCTTCCTTCACTGCTAACTTCCTCTACTCCCAAACACGTTTCCATGTCATGCCGCTCGCCGGAATGCAGCAAACAGGAATCCTCCTTACGCCCACTATGAGGAATCACACCTCCCTTTTGTAGGGCCTCAAAGATAAACCTCCTAGGGGTTGCCACATCCCATAAAGGTTGAGACCTGCGCGGCCTATCGGACTCAACGGCGTTAACCGCTCCCCCTCCATGATTGGCTAGCGGGTTAGTTTTCACATTAGGTTGATCCTCTTGGAAAGTCAGCCATCCAGCATCTATCAAATGTTGAACCTTGTATTTAAAGGCCAAGCATTTTTCAATGGAATGCCCCGGGACACCCCCTTGGTACTTGCAAGTTGCGTTAGGGTCATACCACTTTGGGAAAGGGGGTTGGAGGACCTTTCCGGGAGTTACCACGGCCAAATGGTTGGCGATGAGGGACGGCAAGAGGTCTTCGTACGTCATTGGGAGTGGGGTGAATTCTTGAAATGGCCTCGGAGGGAAGTTCCTTGTTGCGTTGGAATTGCCGGCCGGGCGAGTTGTGTTCGGAGTTGGAACTTGGGGAGCTTCCCTCTGGGTGGGTGCCTTAGGCTGCACAGGTGCTGAACTAGAGGCGTTCCCGGTATGAGCCGAGAAGCTTGGGTAATGTTGCGCGTACTGATGGGTACCATGAGGTGTCTGCGGGGGTTTGACCCACGCAGGCGTTGAAGAGACGGCATGGGCATCTCCTTCCTTCCTTTTTGCCCCCGTTGTCCCGATTCTTTTGGCATTCGCACTCGTGGAGGAAACGTAATCGAACTTTCCTCTTTTCAACCCTACCTCGATTCTTTCCCCGGCAAACACTAGGTCCACGAAGCTGGACGGCATGTAACCTACTGGCTTCTCATAGTAGAACACTGGCAGAGTGTCTACCATCATGGTGATCATCTCCCTCTCAACCATGGGAGGAGCCACTTGTGCTGCCAGGTCTCTCCACCGCTGTGCGTATTCTTTAAAGGTTTCGCCCTCTTTCTTGAACATATTCTGCAGCTGAGTGCGATCGGGAGCCATATCGGAATTATACTGATATTGCCTTAGGAAGGCAGTAATCAGATCCTTCCAAGTACGGATACGGGAAGCTTCCAAATTAGTGTACCAAACTACCGCGGCTCCAGCCAAGCTATCTTGAAAAAAGTGTATTAATAGCTTCTCATCCTTAGAGTGTGCGCCCATCTTGCGACAGTACATCTTGAGATGGTTCTTGGGACAAGTCGTCCCTTTATACTTGTCGAAGTCCGGTACTTTGAACTTCGGGGGGATAACAACATCGGGTACTAAGCAAAGATCCGTCATGTCTGCGAACGGATAGTCCCCAAATCCTTCCACGGCTCTCAATCTCTCCTCGAGGAGATCAAGCTTCCTCCTTTCTTCAATTTCCATGGGCGGTCCTTCCATGGACAAAACTATTGGTTGTGTCGTGATGTTGGGCTGAGGCAACATGCTGGGTGCCGGCCCTTCGGGGATCGGGGGATAGAACTCGACATCCCTTCGAGCATAGTCTTGAGGGTCTTCGTGGACCTCGTCGGGCTATTGGAGAGGCTCTCTTTCAAGGACGGGAGAAGCAATATGGCCCGCATCGTCTTGTAGGACAGGTGGTGAGTAGTTGGGCGGCAATCCATAAGGGTAAGCCGCTCGGTTGTATCCCAGATGAGGGTTGCCGTCGTGCCCCAACGTGTTCCTTCCCCGTCCTACTATGTTTGAGGGAGGATGGCGCGCGGTTGCCAAGAGAGTTGGGTCTGCTTCGGCAGCCGAACTGACAGCGGCAGCGGTGGCCACGTTTTTCTCCATGAGCTACCTCATTCCTAACATGGCCTCCATCATGGAAGCATCTGTTCTTTCAGAGCCGACATGTCGGCTTTCATCTGTTCCTGTGTCTCCTCTTGATCACCCATCGTTCTAGATTTGGATCTGGTGCGATAGGGATGCCTTGTGGCGCGTTTAGTTATGGTGTTTTTCCCTAAAAAACCAAACGTGAGGAGTGGGTAAAGAAAGAAAGAATGCATGCTAGAGATAAAATGCAGGAGTGATTTGATTCGCACAAGCTTTCTGGAGTAGAAACATGGGACCAACTCATTTTATTTCAGAAAGTCATATCTAGTCAAGGTCTGAGAGACCATACAAGTTTTCTAGCGATTTCTAATTATGTGGGCCATTAAGTCTATCATATGCTGACAATAGCCGAGAAGCCCATGAATTTCTTCGGGGGCGGAGTAGGTGTCCGCCATTGCCTTGGCCTTGGCTAACAATCGGGGAAGTTCTTGACTCCCGTTCAAGGTAAGAGCAAACCGATCCATCCACATGGTTGCCTCTTGGTGTAAAGAGTCGATCACCCTTCCTCCAGCCTTTTTTTCCACGTATACTTGGGCATACTCGTCCACGACCCTATGCTCGTGGGCCGTGGCTAGACCTAACTCTTCTTGGTACTTGGCAATGATAGCTAGCATGTTGGTCTCCGTCTCGCATAAACGTTGAGACAAGCTCCTTTTGGACCTTGAACAGGCAACTAACTCCTCTTTTAAGACCATGCAATGCGCTCGCGGCTGGTCCCTCTCTTCCCTTCGCAGCTTGAGTTCATTGTTGCTACCCCACAGAGCTCCGCGAAATTTGTTACGGCCATACTCTTCCTTGCGAGCCCTCTTGGCCTCTTGTTCAAGGGCTCTTGCGGTAGTTGCATTCTCTTCCCGTAATCCGGCACACTCCTTCCGGATGTATGTAGCGGCTAACTTGAACTTCTCCTTAGCAAGTTTCGCCTTTCCTAACTCACTTTTGAGAGCTTGGACTTCTTCGTCCTCTTCTGGTGCTTCGAAACTCTCTTCGCTGACGACTTTTAACTTGGCGAGCCAATCTAAACCTCGTATACGAACTTTCAGCCATTCATGGTAACCACCAATGATGCCATTACGAATGCCCCTAAGTTCTTGATCTTTCCTTAACAGGGTTTCCCATGCCTTATGGATTCTTTGTATAGCCTTGAAATTTTGCGCGCCGAAATCTCTCACAAGGAAAGGAGACATGCTTTCTTCCATCGGTGCTCCCCTCATGGGGTACCCTAGTTGTCTTATAGCGAGCACGGGATTGTAGTTAATACAACCCCTCGTTCCTATCAGCGGAATGTTTGGGTACCCTCCACATGAGAAAAGGACTCCTTCCTTTCCTTCCTTCCATCGGGGGAACCAATTGATTGTTCTACCTCATATCCCAGCCAAAAGCTGGTCCCAATCTATTCTTCTCTTTTCAGTACACGAGCGATGGCTTTGGAGCGGACATGGATGCCTCGTGTCTTGCTGGAACAGATGTGAAACCAACCAAACATAGAGAGCGGGCAAGCAACAGATGATCCGTGCGCTACTCTTTTCGCACCTTCGATCAAATGTGTCAAATAAATCTGCCAAGACAGCTACCACCGAACTTTCCTTGCTATGGCGGTATACAAGGAACGCGTCAATTGCGGCTAGGTCCACCAAACCATCTACGTTTGGAAAGAGGACGACCCCAAAGATTAGCAATGCTAACACATCCATAAACGGGACCCAATCTTCTCGATTTGCCATATCCCTCGCCTTGTCTTCTAGGTACTTCCGTGGTAGGCCCGCTATGCCGTTTCGAGTTTGTTTTACGCGGTCCAAACCTCTTGCTGAATCCTTGACCACAGTTGCAATTCTGCTCAAAGAGGGGAGACAATCGGAGAAAAGATATGGTTTTCTTCCCCCGATAGGACGTCCTAGAATCTCCTCAAATTCTTCAATGGTCGGTACCAATTGGAAGTCTCTGAACGTGAAGCATCTCAAAGGCTGGTCGTAGTATTGGGTGATTGATGCAATGGCTTCTATGGATACCTCTGCTATGGTCAACTCTAAGATCTTTCCGTAAGTCTTGCGGAAGGCTTGCATTTGGAGAGGTTCCATCAACCGCCCTAATTCCTTGATGCTGGTGGTATCTAGGCCTTTAACCTTGACTTGGTAAAACCTCTTGCCGGTTGGATTTGTCCCCATGCTTACTAAAGTGAGACAAAAATCCGTGCAAATCAAAACTCCGATATCTCATGGATGGAATGGATGAATGCATGAAGGAATGCATATGACACAGATGCAATTTAGGAATGCGGGGGCCCGAGGAATTGTCTCCTTCTTAGATACAACGTCTAGGGGTAGCAAAGTGCCCCAACGTATGTTTTTAAGAAGGTGACACGGACCCTCCGTTGGTTTGTTTATAGAGGGGATCAAGACGGAACCCGCGGGTGATGCACATGCGAAAGGCGCAACATAGTATGACAATATTCACAAAATATAAGCAAAAGGGTATATGATACTTATGCATGGCAGTGTGAAAAATGGCACGCAGCGTGTTTGCTCCGTGCCCATATTTAAGGGACCTATAAGGGAGAGAGCTAACTAGGCATTTAGTGATAACCCCCAAGGTAGTCATATCTCTCTTGATAGTTTCTAGAGGTATTATTCCCTTCGAAGAACATACAGCAGCAGTAGGGACTACTAGCAACAATATGTTTTCAAAGAGAAAAACTCTAGAAGAGGGTTCACTGTAATCAAGCATGATCACAGATTCACCTCCACTCCTTATGTTCCTATGAACCCGGGTATAGGGCCCCTATTTTTTTCAACTCACAGTGTGTGCAAATAGTGTTGGTGTTTGTGTGCATCAAATGAATAAATATTTACCTCATGCATACATTTTAAAACGAACTTAAAGCAACAAAGAGTTTATATACACAAGAACATAAGACAAATAAAGGGAAACCAACAAAGGAGAAAGTCACGATAAAACATTGCACAAGATTTAAATGGTCTAACTCTCTAAAAACTAGTCCCCAGTGGAGTCGCCAACTGTCGCAACCTACCCTTCGGTGGGAGGGCGACGCGTGACTCGCGGGATGCGTGTTCCACGAAAGGAATACGCGCGGAGTCGCCACCAACTTTTATTTGGGGAAAACGTCGGAAAAACCGGAAAAGATGCGATCTACGAACTTTAAATGAAAAGGTTTGGGAGTTATATTTACGCACGGGGAAGGTATTAGCACCCCACACGTCCGTCCCAAGGGACGGCAGCCTTTAATCGAATGTGCAAACATGACCTTGATTTTTACGTTCCCTTTTTATGTCTTTATATCCTTTATACCCTTTTTATATTTTTTTCTCTTTTTGTGGTCGACAAGGGTGTTTCCCTTTGCTCCTACGTACTCCTCAATCGCGATGAGAAAATCAGACCTACGTAGTTCTTTCTTATGCGTGAATCAAGTGATTCTTTTTTTCGTAAAGTTACGGAAACTTACGAATTTCGTAACGATACTTGTTTTCTTTCCGTAATGTTACGGAACCTTGCGGATTACATAATCATCCCCTTTTTTGACTTACGGAATGTTACAGAACCTCACTAACTGTGCAACGATGCTTCCATTTGATTTCCGGTGTGTCACGGAACCTTATGAATTGTGCATCAATATTTTCTTTTGTTTTCCGGCATGTCCCAGAATTTCACAAATTGCCTAATGATGGGTGCCAAGCACCTCACAAGGGCCAAACAGAAGTTGCATGTCATCAAGCAAAGGTCCCCGGACGAAATTAGGGTATGACACTTATCTTGATTAAGCCTTCTCTTGATTCTTGAATCTTGATCTTGATTCTTGAGATCTTGAACCTTGAATCCTGATTCTTGACTCTAAACTTTCTTCATGAGTCTTGAATTCTTCTTGATTCTTATCTTGAACTCTAGAATTGTTCTTGATTCACTAAAGTTGTTCTTTGATTGATCTTTGATTCACTTAAGTTGTTCTTTGATTGATCTTTGAGCTTTTTGCCATCACCTTTGTCATCATCTTTTGTTATCATCATTGTTATCATCAAAACACCTTTGAATCACCTTTGATTCACCATGAAGCTTTGTTTCTACAATAATTAGCAATCTTGACATGTGATCAGGTGTCTGGGAGGATAACTTACTATGGCCATGAGCTAAATGAAAATGGTGTTATCAGACAGTGCACGTATTCACGCTCGTCACACGCACCGCTAATGATAAGTCCTCTGATTCGTTGGCGCCGCTAACGAAACTGATGAGTTATCATCAGTGACGGGTGTCACGAAAGTCGATTCCTCCAGCATCTATTGCGGTAACTCCGCAACCATACTCCAATTAGCCACAATCTATTTAAAAAAAAAACCATACTCAGCAAGTGGCACTATCAGAGGAAGGAAGCAACCTATGAATTCTCAACCAAAGTTGCGCCTGCGCTTCTACTAATTGGAGGTGGTGGCATGCTTTTAAATTCAAAGAGAAGAAGAAGAAGCAGAGAAGTTTCCATGGCACATTCAGTTTGTGGAAAAAATGTACGCCTTTTTCCAGAACTCGTACTATATTTTCGAATTTTGTCTCCCAAGTCCAAAGTCTTTAAAACCTTGTTTATATACACTTCTTCACGAGTACTTGTAAAATATTAGATGAGATAACTTCTATAAAAAGTTAAGTGCCTAAGTTAATTTTAGTTTATAAGAGAAACTTATTTCATTTTACTTTCTTATTTTGTTCTTCTATAAAAAAATTAGTTTATTCACATAACAAAACATAAATTTCTTACATACTATTAGAAGGTGCAAGGTTGCTTAAGTTTACTTGAGTTGAGTGGTGCTGAATGCTGATGTGTGGGTGCTTTGTTCTCTTAAAGCTGTATGAATTCATAGTGGGAGCTCCACCGGGAAAGGAAAGGAAGCATGAATTTGTTGACAACCCAAAAGGTTTATTCTCTACTCAAGCAGCACCAAAACCTCCAGCTGTTGTGTATACAATACTAGAAGGAATGCATGGTTCAAATTAGGGGTGTGAAAAAATCAGTTTCTAAAAAAAAATTAAAACCAAACCTAATCAATTTTTAATCTAAATATAAGAATGAACTCATTTTAGGAATTCAACTGGTTGTCAAACTGCTTTTTTTAATTTAAAAAAACTGATTTTCATAATGATTATTTAATTAATAATGAAAATGACATTTTCAGCTCTAAATCAATGGTTTTCAAGAAATAAGAGAGAGTAGTGATCAACAGAGACATAAGAGCATACCAGTCTAGGTCTATGTGCTCAAAGTGATGTACACAAATTGTCTGTGCTCTTTTTGTAGTATGGGCAGCAATAATTTCCCCCAGCTTACCAAACTGTATTCTGCATATTAAGGTTTCTAACGATTTTCATCCTTACATAATAAATATCCTTTTTTAAACCAATAATATAACTAATGACAACGTTATTTATTACAACTAGCTAATTATAATGACACATGACACATCAAATAATATAATCTAATCCTATTCGTTCCTAATTCCATGCATTTACTTATCACTGTTAATTAACGAAATACAAAGGAATTCACCTTAAGCTCTAATAAGAATGAAATGAAAGGTTACATGGATTAAAAGAGAAGTTTCCCATGAAAACAAATAAGGAAGGACGCACAGTGGAAACAATGGGAAAGAAGAGACTACTTAGGTGTTCATCCACAGAAACAACAAGGCCTAAGCTATGCTGGGATTCACATTCCAGTTGATGGAAAAGCTATCATGTAATGCCACAAAATCAGTCACACAGTTACACCACATGATGAGAGTTTTTCACTCGAAATTGTGGTGCTAATGGGCGGCTACAATAGTAAAATTTTAATAAATACGCATAGCATATTTCCTAATGGCAGGTCGCTTAATTGTTAAGTCAAGTTCAAATTTTATGGTTGGTATTTATTCTAAGCCTAGCTTTAAATAAACTTGTTGCTGTCATAATTAATTTAGTTTTACAAGTGAAAGGATTGATTTCAGCTCCTTTTACAAATGAAGTGAAGAAGACATCAAACCATCTTATTTGCATATTAGTTTGGGTAGTATTATACGCAGAATAATTGTCCCTCTCTGCATGGCCTAGCAACTTATATATATAATCCATGCACAGTGTTTCAAGCTTACAAACATTTTGATCGATAATATTGGTAACCGATTGATACATTTCCTAGGATGTTCATGGATAAAGATGCTAATTCAGAAATCCAACTCCCTCCTGGATTTAGATTCCACCCTTTTGATGAGGAGCTAATTGTTCACTATCTGAGAAACAAAGTGACATCATCACCCCTTCCTGCTTCATTCATAGCAGAAATAGATCTTTACAACTATAATCCATGGGAGCTCCCAAGTCAGTGTTAGCAATTGCACTGTTTTAGTTTGTGTTTCATTCTTTTCTTCAAGTACTTACTCAGTGGGATAAGGCTTTTGTTGTTATTGTTGTTGCTATTGTCTTGAAGTAGTAATTACTAAAGGAATGATAGCTTTTAATTATGAACAGGCAAAGCTTTGTTTGGGGAGGATGAGTGGTATTTCTTTACTCCAAGAGATATGAAGTATCCCAAGGGAGTGAGGCCTAATAGAGCAGCTGCTTCTAGTTATTGGAAGGCTACTGGGACTAACAAACCCATTTTCACTTCCTGTGGGATGAAGAGCATTGCTGTCAACAAGGCACTCGTGTTCTACAAGGGTCGTCCACCAAAGGGATCGAAAACCGACTGGATCATGCATGAGTATAGATTGCATGATTCCATGATCTCCAATTCAAAGCAAGGAGGGTCCATGAGAGTAGGCCAATTTCATGAGTTCAATTTTTCAATTTGGTGGTTTTTAATGACCAATAGAGTAAATTATTGAGGAAATTCTCAATTGCATTTCATTGATATTGTATAGTACACTTATAGAGTCTATGTACAACTGATTGGCAAGAGATCTAATCTATCTTAATCTAAACTAAGTTGTAACTAATAGACAAGATCTTCATTTAAATTACAGGATCAAATAATAGATAAGATACTAGTACATAAGATTAAGATTACAGCACCATGTTGATCCATTGTAGATGCAAGTTTTATGATGATGAATCAAGTTGATTCGAGTAGTTTTGATGATAACAAAGATGATGACAAAAAGCCCAAGAGAACAATTTCAAGATTGAGTCAACAAGTTTCAAGAATCAAGAGAAGTTTGATTTAAAAATTCAAGAAAAGATGAATTCAAGATTCAAGAGAAGAAATCAAGAAGACTTCACAAGGGAAGTATTGAAAAGTTTTTTCAAAAAACAAACATAGTACATTTTTGTTTTTCAAAAGAGTTTTTCTCAAAATTTTCTAAGTTACCAGAGTTTCTACTCTCTGGTAATTGTTGGACAAGTGGCCTCAGATATCTTAAGAAGGGGGGGTTGAATTAAGATATCACAGACTATTCCCCAATTAAAAAAAATCTACTTTTAGTTTAACTCAACAACCTAAGATTCCTTTTAAACAATAACTCCTAGATAATAATGCAAATTAATCTTACTAAATAGAAATAATAAGCAATAAACAATAAAGGAGTTTAAGGGAAGAGAAAATGCAAACTCAAATTTATACTGGTTCGGCCACACCCTTGTGCCTGCGTCCAGTCCCCAAGCAACCCGCTTGAGAGTTCCACTATCTTGCAAAATCCCTTTACAAGATCTGAAACACACAAGGACAACCCTTCCTTTGTGTTCAGATTTCTTTACAACAAGAGACCCTCAGTCTCTTAATCCCTTTTGAGAAATAGAAAGAAGAGAAGAAGAAATCTCTCTTGAAAGAGATAGATTGTACAATATAGCACTCAATTAATTCCTTATTGAATTGCAAGTGTATTGGCCAAGGAATTCTTAAGAGGATAAAATGATTTTGCTTTTTGAGAGGATAAGACTTTTTGTTCTGAAAAACTCAAAGCAAATTCCTGTTCCAAGTCACATATAAATAGACCTTTGATAGCCATGCAAAAAACCATTTGAAAAGTTGTGACCCTTGGAAATAATTTTCTGAAAATTTCCTCTGGTAATCGATTACAAGTTTTAAAATTTGAATCAAAACGTTCAGTAGCTGCTGGTAATCGATTACCATCCACGTGTAATCGATTACATAGTGTAAAATTTGAATTCAAATTTCTAATAGCTGTTATAATTCATTTTGGCCACTGGTAATCGATTACATCCTCTGGTAATCGATTACCAGAGAGTAAATCTCTTGAAAAAACATTTTTGCTTAAATTTCTTGGCCAAACCTTTTGCAGTTTCAATTTGGAATTCCCTTCCTAAAAACACTAGAGATCTTCTTGATGTTGTATCTTGTATTCTTGAATTTCTGTCTTGAATTAAACTTGAGAAGCGCATTTTCATAAGGCATCAAATCATCATGATCATATGGCATCATCAAAACATCAACGGCAAAGTCTTTGCTTGTACAATCTTCCCCTTTTTGATGATGACAATTTAATTCCTGAAATCAAGATACAAGCAATGTATATGCAAGATATATTGCGTTCACTCATTTCAACTCCCCCTATGTTTTGGAATTGATGATCACTTAATCACTTGATTTCTAAGCTTCTATTTTTAAACTTCTATACCACCCCATTTCTCTCCCCCTTTGGCAACATCAAAAAGCCAAAGTGTGTGGCAATCAACGCAAGATGATATAAGATATAACTAAAGTATTTATAATCAATCATAAGTCACAACCAAATATAAGCCAATCATCCATAAAGTAAAACCAAATATAATCCAAGCATAAATAAGTCAATACCAAATATAATCCAAGCATAAAAGACTAAGTGCCAATTATCGAAAGATAACGAAAGTTCAAAAAATGATAACATAAAAAAGCATAGCCAAATACACGGCTTATAATAAAACATAATAATAATCTAAAAACTAAGAAGGTGGTGGTGATGGTGGAAGATCGAAGCTCTGACAAATATAAGTCACATCTTCTTCAAACTGGGTGATACGGGTATCCATGCCTTCAAAGCGACCATCCAAGGAATCGAATCGTTCACCAACATATGTGCGGAGACCCCGTAACTCCGAAAGAACTTCAGTCATAAGGGCTGAGGAATCATCATGCTTAGGAGGAGGAGAGGGAGTACGCTCGTCTTGTAACACGTCCTTCTTCAGCCATTGACCATTACGATCCTTACGGTAACCAAAAGAAGTGACTGCACCAGCACCTATAGCAAAGGAACGTTTGACTTGAACAAAAGGTTCATCATCAAGAGGAATTTGAAAATGACGGAGAAAGAGGGTGACCAAATGAGGATATGGAATAGGTGCATTGGCTCGTAATTCCTTATGCATTCGGTACCTAACCAAGTGAGCCCAGTCGATCTGACGACCGGTAAGAAAAGCCCACATCAAAATCATGTCCTCCTCAAAGGCTTGAGCCAAATTAGAAGAACGGGGAAGCAAAATTCTAATGATAATGTAGTGCATGATGCGACAATCAAAGGTTAATGATCTGGCTAGCAATCTACCGATCATTTCAGCTTGGTCATTACAAACCATACGACTAGCATCATGACTAGAATAATCGAACTTCTAGTCATCAACAATGGTGCCCTCAAAAGGTGCACCTTGACTAGGTAATTTAGTCAATGAAAAGAATAGAGATTGATCAATGATCATAGAAATACCATGCACCTCATAAGAAATAATACCATCCTGAATTTTTAAATTGTTGTAAAAGACTTTAACAAGTTCAAGATAGTAAGACAATTTTAAGGACATAAAATCAGCCAATCCAGAGTTTTGAAACACTTGATAACAGTCAAATGTCTCATCATTAAAGAAATATGTGTCTAGGTACTTAGGGTTTAAGATGATCCTAGAAGAAAATTGAGAGTTGTACCGTAGACGTTGATCATCTGAAGAAAATAGAGTAGATGATCGTGGAGATGATAAGGAAGGATGAATAGGTGTTGCGGGTGCTTCAAATGGTTCGTGGCGGCGATGGCCAGCAGCAGCGGTGGTGGAGGATGATCCCTTTCTCTTCTTTGATGATTCTACCATTTTATGAAGTTTTAGTGAATTTTAATCAGTGGAATTGAAAGAGGAGTGAAAATGATAAAGATTGGGCTTTGTGGGACTTGATTTGGTTAAGAATTGAGGGAGATATGAAGGTCTGAAGATTTAGGGAAAATGAGGCATGTAGGGAGGAGTTGGCTGCGCAACACCACTGGATTTCGTGAGTATTTATAGAAGAGGATGTGATGTAATCGATTACAAGGTTTGGTAATCGATTACAGGAGCATTTAGCCTTCTGGTAATTGATTACAGGCTGCTGTAATCGATTACAGGCTATCTGTTCTTGTGTAATCGGTTACAATTAATGGTAATCGATTACCAGAACACAAACTAGGCTTGTTTCTCTAAAAATTATCTATATCTATGCTAAAAATCTAACTATATCAATCATCACCACTCTTAGGTATTTAATTCAAACATTCAAGCATCAAACACACAATAATGCATCAATCAAACATAATAACAAAGAATTTAAATAAAATCAAGCAAGGTAACACACTTAATACAAACAATCAATCATTAAGCATAGATGATTCAATCAATCAATCCTTATTTATCCAAATCACTAATATCTAAGAGGCCTAATTCCCTTCTAATGGAAAATAATGTTTCTTTGGGGAGAGGTTTTGTGAAGATATCAACAAGCTGATTCTTTGTATCAACAAACTCTAGCACACAATCACCCTTCAGAACATGATCTCTTAGGAAATGATGCCTAATTTATATATATTTGGTTCTAGAATATTGAACTGGATTTTTGGATAAATTGATTGCACTTGTATTGTCACACATAATGGGTATATGATCAAGAAGGATCCCATAGTTAGATAGTTGTTGCTTCATCCATAAAATTTGGGCACAACAACTGCCAGCAAAAATATATTCCGCTTCAGCAGTAGATAAAGCAACACTATTTTGTTTCTTACTATGCCATGATACAAGAGCAGGTCCAATAAATTGACATGTCCCACTTGTGCTCTTTCTATCATTTTTTGATCCGGCAAAGTCAGAATCAGAGTATCCTATTAAGTTACATGTTGAGTTCTTAGGATACCCTAATCCTAAATTGATTGTTCCTACTAGGTATCTTATGATCCTTTTTACTGCACTCAGATGTGATTGTTTAGGGTTAGATTGGAACCTAGCACACATGCATACACTAAACATGATATCTGGTCTACTAGCAGATAAATAGAGAAGAGATCCAATCATACCTCGATATTGTTTCATGTCTATAGATTAACCGGATTCATCTTTGTCTAAATAACAGCCAGTATTCATAGGTGTAGCCATGTGCCTTGCACTTTCCATATTAAATCTTTTGATCAATTCTTTGCAGTATTTTGCTTGGTTGACAAATATACCTTCTTTAGTTTGCTTGATTTGTAAACCCAGGAAGTAATTTAGCTCTCCCATCATTGACATCTCAAATTCGCTTTGCATATCAAGAGAAAACTCCTTGCAAAATGAATCATTAGTGGATCCAAAGATTATATCATCAACATATATTTGAACAAATAGAATATCATCATACTTTCTCTTTATAAATAGTGTGGTATCCACTTTTCCTCTAGAGAAATCTTTCTCTAAAAGAAATTTGCTTAGACGTCCATACCATGCCCTAGGGGCTTGTTTCAAACCATATAAAGTCTTTTTCAATCTATAAACATGATTTGGCTTATCTAATATTTCAAAACCTGGAGGTTGTTCAACATATACTTCTTCTTGAATTAAGCCATTTAGAAAAGCACTTTTAACATCCATTTGATAAAGCTTGAAATTCATTATGGATGCATAAGCTAAGAGCATTCTAATGGCCTCTAATCTTGCAACTGGAGCATATGTTTCTTCATAATCTATACCTTCTTCTTGATTGTATCCATTTGCAACTAATCTAGCCTTATTTCTAATGATTATGCCATGTTCATCTAACTTATTCCTAAATACCCATTTTGTTCCTATGATGGGGTAGTTTTCAGGTTTCTCTACTAGTTCCCACACATTGTTTCTTTTAAATTGATTTAGTTCTTCTTGCATAGAAATTATCCAATAATCATCTATTATGGCTTCATTTATATTTTTAGCTTCAATCATAGACACAAAAGCCATATTATTGCATAAATCTTTAAGAGAATGTCTAGTTGTTACCCCTTTTGAGATATCACCAATAATGTTGTCAAGGGGATGATCTTTTAAAGCTTTCCATTCTTCTAGAAGTTCATCATTTGATTTGGCTTCTTCTGGAGGATCTTCATTGCTTCCTTTCCCTTTTCCTTTAGAATCTTGACCATGAATATGCATTTGTTCTAAAGATTCTGCAACATCATCTATAATATCCTTTCTCGGAGAAATAGCATTAGACTCATCAAGGGAAACATGAATGGATTCTTCAATAGTCATGGTTCTTTTATTATATACTCTATAAGCTTTACTATGCAAGGAATATCCAAGGAAAATTCCTTCATCTGACTTAGCATCAAATTTTCCTAAGTTTTCTTTACCATTGTTTAATACAAAGCATTTGCCACAAAAAACATGAAGATGTGAAATGTTGGGTTTTCTACCATTCAACAGTTCATATGGAGTTTTCTTTAAAATGGGTCTTATTAAAGCCCTATTCATGATATAACATGCAGTATTAACGGCTTCAGCCCAAAAATATTTTGGAAGAGGAGTATCATTCAATAAGGTTCTAGCAATCTCTTCCAAAGACCTATTTTTCCTTTCAACAACTCCATTTTGTTGAGGGGTTCTAGGTGTAGAAAAATTATGTTCAATGCCGTGCTTTTCACAAAATAAATCAAATTCTTTATTTTCAAACTCACCCCCATGATCACTCATAATAGATATAATTTTGAGATTTTTCTTATTTTGAATAACTTTTGCAAGTTTCCTAAATGCTTGGAATGCATCATTCTTATGAGTGATAAATAATGTCCAAGTATATCTAGAATAGTCATCAACTATAACAAGGGCATAGTAACTTCCTCCAAGACTCATGATTCTAGAAGGTCCAAACAAATCCATGTGTAATAATTGTAAAGGTTGAGTAGTTGAAACAATGTTTTTGGATTTGAATGAAACTCTAGTTTGTTTTCCTTTTTGACATGCATCACATAGTCTATCTTTTTCAAATTTTAGTTTAGGCAAACCAACAACTAAATCTTTTGAAATCAATTTATTTTAGTGTTCCATGTTTATGTGAGCAATACGTTTATGCCATAGCCATGGATCATCATCTTTGCTAAGAAAACATTTATTATTATCTAGTTTTTGACTTAAGTCTATCATATAAGCATTGTTAACTCTATACCCTATATGCTTTATGTTAGTATCATGTTTATGTTCAATAAAACATTTTTGAGAATCAAATGACACTAGATAGCCCTTATCACATAATTGACTAACACTAAGCAAGTTATGCTTAAGGCCTTCAACAAGTAGAACATTTACAATGGAGTTTGAAGAATGTGTACCTATTTTTCCAACTCCAAGAATTCTACCTTTGTTGTTATCACCATAAGTAACATGCCCACTTTTCTTAGGAGAGATATGTGTGAATTTTGATGAATCTCCCATCATATGCTTTGAACAGCCGCTATCTACGTACCATTTCTTCTTCAAAGATTCCTACATGATTAAGTTTGTGACTTAGGTACCCAAACTTTATTGGGTCCTTGTGTGTTAGTGTTGACTAAAGATCCTATTGGGACCCATATCATTTTGATATTGTTGCAATTTTTTCTAAAATAACATGTAGATGTGTCATGCCCTTTTCTTCCACAATAGAAACATGTAATGAAAGGAGAATTGTATTTTTCTGAGAAAGAAAAGAAATTTTTGTAAAACTTTTGTTGATTTTCTGGTTTGTATCCAATTCCTGCTTTATCAAAAATACATCTTTGATTTCCTAATATGGCATCTAGATTATTCTTTCCAATTGAAAATTTTGCAAGTGAGTTTTTCAAATTTTAAATTTCTTCTACATATTTGCTACAACATTTACGTGAATTAACTTTTTCATTAGTCATAGTAGAAACATAATCTTTATCACTAGATTTAGAGATTGAAACTTTAGTTTTAAGAATATCTATTTCTTTATTTAATTTTGATATTTCTTTCTCTAATTTTGAAATTTTTTTCTTAGATGAAGAGACAATTTTTGCTAGTTTAATTGATTCACTATGTAATTCAGAAAATGCATCTTGTAACTCATCAAAAGAAATAGATTTGTTAGAAGATGTTACCTCTTCGTCGCTTTCATAATTTTTGCCCATTTGACATAGATTAACCATTTCTTTTTCAAAATCATCAGACAATTCTAAGTCGTTGTCATCCCATGTGATATATGTCTTCTTTGCCTTCTTATCTCCAATAGTCTTCTTTTCAGACTTCTCTATCTTTCTCTTAAAGATTGGACAATCAGCCCTCAGATGTCCAGGTTGATTGCACTCAAAGCATTTTGGAATTTGAGATGACTCTTCAGTTCTTCTTTTAGGTTTGAAGTTTTGTCTTCTTTGATTTCCTCTCATTCTAATAAATTTGTTGAATCTTTTGACAAAGAGGCTAAGATCTTCATCTTCATCTAAGTCAATTAAATCTTCTATGTCACTTTCCTCTTGGATTGAAGATGAGGCTTTAAGAGCAATTCCCTTCTTCTTTTTATCATTTTCTTCATGTTGATTTAGTCTTTGCAACTCCATTTCATGTTCCTGTAATTTTCCAAATAGAATAGCAAGAGACATAATAGACAAATCTTTTCTGCATATCTTGTATACTTTCATTTCTCTTCATCCTAAATAATTCATACTCATGAAAAGTTCTTCCTAATGATGCAAGATAATTAACTATATATGTAAATCTTGTTTGCATATCTTGTATACTTTCATTTGTCTTCATCCTAAATAATTCATACTCATGAGTTAAAGTATTTATCCTAGATCTTTTGACATCAATTGTTCCCTCATGTGTAACTTGTAGAGTGTCCCACATATCCTTAGCACTCTTATAATTTGACACCCTAAAATATTCATCCATTCCGAGAACAAAAGTAATGATATTTTTAGCCTTTAAATTGTGCTGCACTAATCTTCTTTCTTCTTCAGACCACTCTTCTCTAGGTTTCTCTATTGTTGTATTTCCAGCCACCATGGTGGGTACATAAGGTCCAACTTCTATGGCTTCCCAAATGTTTAAGTCTATTGCCTCAATGAAAATTTGCATTCGGGTTTTCCAGTAGTGGTAACCCTCTTCATTAAAAATAGGAGGCCTATTTATTGAATTTCCTTCTAGGAATAAGAAGTTTGATGCGGCAATTATTCTTCAAGCTTCAAAACTTTATACAAGAATGAAGCTTTAATACCACTTGTCAGACAAGTGGCCTCAGATATCTTAAGAAGGGGGGTTGAGTTAAGATATTACAGACTATTCCCCAATTAAAAAAAATCTATTTTTAATTTAACCCAACAACCGAAGATTCCTTTTAAACAATAACTCCTAGATAATAATGCAAATTAATCTTACTAAATAGAAATAATAAGCAATAAACAATAAAAGAGTTTAAGGGAAGAGAAAATGCAAACTCAGATTTATACTGGTTCGGCCACATCCTTGTGCCTACGTCCAGTCCCCAAGCAACCCGCTTGAGAGTTCCACTATCTTGCAAAATCCCTTTACAAGATCTGAAACAAATAAGGACAACCCTTCCTTTGTGTTTAGATTTCCTTACAACAAGAGACCCTCGGTCTCTTAATCCCTTTTGAGAAATAGAAAGAAGAGAAGAAGAAATCTCTCTTGAAAGAGATAGATTGTACAATTTAGCACTCAATTAATTCCTTATTGAATTGCAAGTGTATTGGCCAAGGAATTCTTAAGAGGATAAAATGATTTTTCTTTTTGAGAGGATAAGACTTTTTGTTCTGAAAAACTCTAAGCAAATTCGTGTTCCAAGTCACATATAAATAGACCTTTGATAGCCATGTAAAAAACCATCTGAAAAGTTGTGACCCTTGGAAATAATTTTCTGAAAATCTCCTCTGGTAATCGATTACAAGACTTATGTAATCGATTACAGGTTTTAAAATTTCAATCAAAACAGTCAGTAACTGCTGGTAATCGATTACCATCCATGTGTAATCGATTACACAGTGTAAAATTTGAATTCAAATTTCTAATAGTTGTTATAATTCATTTTGGCCACTAGTAATCGATTACATCCTCTGGTAATCGATTACCATAGAATAAATCTCTTGAAAAAACTTTTTTGCTTAAATTTCTTGGCCAAACCTTTTGCAGTTTCAATTTGGAATTCCCTTCCTAAAAACACTAGAGATCTTCTTGATGTTGTGTCTTGTTTTCTTGAATTAAACTTGAGAAGCGCATTTTCATAAGGAGTCAAATCATCATGATCATGTGGCATCATCAAAACATCAACGACAAAGTCTTTGCTTCTATAGTAATCAATTACCAGTTTCCTATAATCGATTACCAGTGGCAAAGTTTGATTTCAAAAGCTTTTAACTGAATTTGCAACGTTCCAATTGATTTCAAAAGTTTCTAATTGAATTTGCAACATTCCAATTGATTTTAAAATGGTGTAATCGATTACAAGATATTGGAAATCGATTACCAATGTATCTAAATGTTGAAATTCAAAATCAATTGTGAAGAGTCATATCCTTTCATAAAAAGCTTTGTGTAATCGATTACATGGTTTTGGTAATCGATTACCAGCGACAAGTTTTAAATAAAAATCAAAACATTTAACTCTTCCAATGGTTTTCAGGTTTTTCTAAAGGTTATAACTCTTCAATGGTTTTCTTGACCAGACATGAAGAGTCTATAAAAGCAAGACCTTGACTTGCATTTCAGGTACTTTTTAATATATTCTTTTACAACCTTTGAATCTCTTTGAACATCTTCTTGAACTTCTTCTTCCTTTGCCAAAAGCTTTATGAGTTTTCTGGTTTCCAAACTTTGTTCTTTCACAGAAAACAAAAGTGTGCTATTCATCTTTTTCATTCTCTTCTCACTTTGCCAAAAAGAATTCGCCAAGGACTAATTGCTTGAATTCTTTTTGTGTCTCTTTTCTTCCTTTTCCAAAAGAATGAAGGACTAACCGCCTGAATTCTTTTGTGTCTCCCCTCTCCCTTTTCAAAGAATTCAAAATGACACAGTCTCCAAACTCTTTTGATTCTTCCCTTTCCCTTAAACAAAAGATTTCAAAGGACTAACCGCCTGAGATATCTTTTGTTTCCCCTTCACAAAGTTTCAAAGGACTAACCGCCTGAGAACTTTGTCTTAACACATTGGAGGGTGCATCCTTTGTGGTACAAGTAGAGGGTACATCTACTTGGGTTTTTGTAACTGAGAACAAGAGAGGGTACATCTCTTGTGGATCAGTTCAAGTGGAGGGTACATCCACTTGGTTGTTCAAAGAGAACATGGGAGGGTACATCCCTTGTGAATCTTTTCTTGTAAAGGATTTTACAAGGTTGAAAAGAATCTCAAGGACCGCAGGTCGCTTGGGGATTGGATGTAGGCACGGGTTGTTGCCGAACCAGTATAAAACTCTTGTGTTTGTCTTCTTCTTCCCTACACTCTTTAATTTCCGCTGTGCACTTTAATTATCGCTTTTACTTTTGGTTAAGTTTCTATTTTTGTTCTTTACTTTCTTAACATTATAGTAAAAGCCTAATTGAATCTAGTAACATTAAGAAGGATAGATTTTTAATTAGTAAAGGTTCATTAATAATTAATTCAACTCTCTCTTCTTAATTATTCTGAGGCCACTTGATCGAACAAGTGGTATCAGAGCAGGTATCTTGCATAAAGTTTGACCACTTCAAGATTCATGGCCTCTTCAAATTCTTTTTTTCCTGAAGGAAATTCCATCCATAGGCCACCTATCTTCAATGGTGAGGGTTGCCATTATTGGAAAACCCGTATGCAGATTTTCATTGAAGCCATAGATTTTAACATTTGGGAAGCAATAGAAATAGGACCTTACATACCCACTTTAGTAGATGTAAGTGCTAGCACCACAACACAAAAACCTAGAGATAAATGGACTGAAGAAGATAGAAGACGAATCCAGTATGATCTTAAAGCCAAAAACATTATTACTTTAGCCCTAAGAATAGATGAATATTTTAGAGTGTCAAACTGCACAAATGCCAAGGAGATGTGGGATACTATCCAACTTACACATGAAGGCACCACTGATGTGAAAAGATCTAGAGTCAATTCCCTTACACATGAATATGAATTGTTTTGGATGAACCCTAATGAAAACATCCATAACATGCAGAAAAGATTCACACATATAGTCAACCATCTTGCCTCTTTAGGAAAAATATTCCCTAATGAAGATCTAATTAATAAAGTTTTAAGATGCTTAAGTAGGGAATGGCAGCCCAAGGTAACTACTATTTCTGAAAGTAAAGATCTTTCCTCTATGTCTCTTGCTACTTTGTTTGGAAAATTGCAGGAAGCAGGAACATGAAATGGAACTCCAACGTCTTAATCAAAATGAAGAAATCAACAAAAAGAAAAGAAGTATAGCACTTAAAGCCTCCTCATCAATGCATTCTGAAAATGAAGAAGAAGAATCAGAAGATGAAGAAGACTTCTCACTTTTTGTGCAGAAGTTTCAAAAATTTGTCAAGAAAAGAAGAATCGAGAAGCGTCAAAACTTCAACAATGGAAGAAGATCTCAAGAAGACTATCAAATTCTTAGATGCTACAAATGCAACCAACTTGGTCACATCAAAGCAAATTGTCCTTCAAATGAGGAATGGCCTGAGAAAAGTGATAGGAAAAGGTATGAAGAAAGAAGGACCAAGAAGTCCTACATTGCATGGGATGACAATGACTCATCCAACGGTTTAGAGAAGGAGATCAACCTTCTAACCAAGGACTATGAGAGTAATGAGAACATCTCTCTAGAAGATTAAGCAAAAAGTAAAAGTGTGACTTCCATCTTTGAAGAACTAGATACTTTAATCATGAAAAAAGGTAACATCAAAACCATTCTCTTTTAAAATTTTATTTTGATTGAAATCTTTCTTTTCAATTAATTTGATTATGATGACTAACAAAATTTTATTTGTTTGTCTTGATTGATTGAAATTGTGAGTATATGTTTATATGTTCTTGATTGAGTTAATTTTCTTTCTCAAAGCATGAAGTCTCCTTTTAAATATTCTGATAATATCTATGATCTTTATTCTTCAATACTTATGTTGATTATTTTGATATAATTGAATATATATGTTTCTTTTAAATGATTATGCATGATTTTGAATGTGACATGTGAATTACTTGATTAAGGTTCTTTCATAAAGTATTTTCAAAATTTAATGTTATATATATTTTCTTTAAGAAGGTATTTTGATATTCATTCAAATCCCTTTTCCCTTAAAAGTCATTCAGCATTTAGTTTTGGCTGAAATGCTCTCTGGTAATCGATTAAAACAATAGTGTAATTGATTACAGGCAGTTTAGAAGGGTGTAATCGATTACCAAATACTATAATAAATTACAACGCATCCCTGCTCCTATATATTCAGATTTCAAAATCTGAAAATTGTAACTCCTCATTTTCTCGCGAAACCCTCGTTCCCAATTCTTCCTTCTGCCATATCTCACTCATTTCTTGTCCAAATCACTCCCCACAAAGCCCAAACTTCATCTTTTTTCATTCTCTTTCATTTAAACCAATTGAAATTTCAAATAACTCCCTCAAATGGCAGAACCATCAAAGAAGCGAAAAGGTTCTTCGAGTCGAAGCCAGCGGCATTCCGAGACTCAAGAAACGCAGATTCCCTCCTCCATTTCCTCTTCCTCATTGTTCTCATTAGAAGAACAATGGATACGGTACACAAATATTTTCTCTTCTCGTTCCATTATTGATCCAAAATTTATTGGCATGGATTTCTTTTCCAATGAGAGTTTTGAATGCATTCAGGCATTTGAGAACTCCAATCTCATTCATTTCATGTCTTTAAAATTGCCTGTTTATTCTGAATTAGTTAAAGCCTTATATTCTAATCTTGAAATTCAAGAAGGCAATTTGATTTCTGAAGTTTATGGGATAAAAATGGTCATTGATCAATCCCTATTCTATGACTTGACCCAATTGTCTAGTGAAGGTGTACCATTCGAAGGTACACTGAATGATGATTGGAAATTTGATTTCAATGTGCATGATGCCCACCGGTTAGTTTGCACCAACCAAGCGGATATGACCGGAAGGCTTCTTGTCGGTTCATTGGCTTTTGAAAGCCGCATCCTTCATTATCTTATTGTGCGTATTTTGCTTCCAAGATCTTCAAACCTTCACAGGTTTCTGAAGAAGATCTTATTGTCATGTGGGCTTTTCATACAGGCCGACAAATTGATTGGGCACACTTAGTCCGATATCGCATGCATAAGGCATTGCGATTAAATGCTCCATTGCCATATCCACACCTAGTCACTCTCTTCCTTCAACACTTTAACATCCCTCTTGATTCTGAACCCGATGTTCCAATCAAGAGATCCTTCTTAATTAGTGCCGCTGTGATTGCATCTTTCGGTTACCGTAAAGATCATGATGGCTCTTGGGTAAAAAAGGGTGCTCAACCCATTGATGAAGAAGGACACTTACCAGTTGAAGAAGATTCCTCTCTTCTTCAAATGATTTTGGACAGGTTCGATGGTCTTCAAACCTTTGTTGGTGAAAGGTTTGATACTCTGGGGTTACAAGTGGACATGCGATTCGATGAGATGGATTCAAGGATCACCAAGGTTGAAGGAGATGTTTCTTACATCTTCACATGCTTTGATCTACCACCACTGCCACCACCATCATCTTTGACTTTATAAATCTTTAGTATTATTAGTACTTTGATTTCTAGCCATGTATTTGGCTATATTATTATGACATTTGAACATTTAGTATTTCTTTTAATATTTGTTTAGTATGACTGAATTTTTATGAATTATGTTATATGACTATGTGGTTTATATATTAATTTGGGTTATTCATGTTTTTGCTTCATGATTGGTTTAGATTTTTCAATGAATGTCTTGTGTATGATTAGTCATTTATGTATGTTTTATATTTGTTACGCACTTTGGCTTTTTGTTGATGCCAAAGGGGGAGAGAAAATAGGGATTAAATCAAGAACTCACAAGATTGAATAACTTAATTTCAAGTAAAGCTTAAACTCAAAAACAAAGGGGGAGAATATGGAGAATTAAGTGAGTGATTGGCTAGGAAAAAGAATGTGTATGTGTTTCTTGATTTCAGGTTTGTCATCATCAAAAAGGGGGAGATTGTATAAGCAAGCTTCATGATGATGAATCAAGTTGATTCGAGTAGTTTTGATGATAACAAAGATGATGACAAAAAGCCAAAGAGAATGATTTCAAGATTGAGTCAACAAGTTTCAAGAATCAAGAGAAGTTTGATTTCAAGATTCAAGAAAAGATGAATTCAAGATTCAAGAGAAGAAATCAAGAAGACTTCACAAGGGAAGTATTGAAAAGTTTTTTCAAAAAACAAACGTAGCACAATTTTGTTTTTCAAAAGTTTGATTATCAGTTTCCTGTAATCGATTACCAGTGGCAAAGTTTGATTTCAAAAGCTTTTAACTGAATTTGCAATGTTCCAATTGATTTCAAAATGGTGTAATCGATTACAACATATTGGTAATCGATTACAAGTGTATCTGAACATTGAAATTCAAAATTAATTGTGAAGAGTCATATCCTTTCATAAAAAGCTTTGTGTAATCGATTACATGGTTTTGGTAATCGATTACCAGCGACAAGTTTTAAATAAAAATCAAAAGATGTAACTCTTCCAATGGTTTTTAGGTTTTTCTAAAGGTTTTAACTCTTCCAATGGTTTTCTTGACCAGACATGAAGAGTCTATAAAAGCAAGACCTTGACTTGAATTTCAAGTACTTTTTAATATATTCTTTTACAACCTTTGAATCTCTTTGAACATCTTCTTGAACTTCTTCTTCTTCTTCTTCCTTTGCGAAAAGCTTTATGAGTTTTCTAGTTTCCAAACTTTGTTCTTTCACAGAAAACAAAAGTGTGCTATTCATCTTTTTCATTCTCTTCTCCCTTTGCCAAAAAGAATTCGCCAAGGACTAACTTCTAGAATTCTTTTTGTGTCTCTCTTCTCCCTTTTCCAAAAGAACGAAGGACTAACCGCCTAAATTCTTTTGTGTCTCCCTTCTCCCTTTTCAAAGAATTCAAAATGATAGAGTCTCAGAATTCTTTTGATTCTTCCCTTTCCCTTAAACAAAAGATTTCAAAAGACTAACCGCCTAAGATATCTTTTGTTTCCCCTTCACAAAGTTTCAAAGGACTAACCGCCAGAGAACTTTGTCTTAACACATTAGAGAGTACATCCTTTGTGGTACAAGTAGAGGGTACATCTACTTGGGTTGTTGTGACTGAGAACAAGAGAGGGTACATCTCTTGTGGATCAGTTCAAGTGGAGGGTACATCCACTTGGTTGTTCAAAGAGAACAAGGGAGGGTACATCCCTTGTGGATCTTTGCTTCTAAAGGATTTTACAAGGTAGAAAAGAAATGTCAAGGACCGCAGATCGCTTGGGGACTGGATGTAGGCACCGGTTGTTGCCGAACCAGTATAAAAATCTTGTGTTTCTCTTTTTCTTCCCTACACTCTTTAATTTCCACTGTGCACTTTAATTATCGCTTTTACTTTTGGTTAAGTTTCCATTTCTGTTCTTTACTTTCTTAACATTATAGTAAAAGCCTAATTGTATCTAGTAACATTAAGAAGTATAGATTTTTAATTAGTAAAGGTTCATTAATAATTAATTCAACTCCCCCTTCTTAATTATTCCGAGGCCACTTGATCGAACAAGTGGTATCAGAGCAGGTATCTTGTAGAAAGTTTAACCACTTCAAGATTCATGGCCTCTTCAAATTCTTTGTTTCCTGAAGGAAATTCCATCCATAGGCCACCTATCTTCAATGGTGAGAGTTGCCATTATTGGAAAACCCTTATGCAGATTTTCATTGAAGCCATAGATTTAAACATTTGGGAAGCAATAGAAATAGGACCTTACATACCCACTGTAGTAGATGTAAGTACTAGCACCACAACACAAAAACCTAGAGATAAATGGACTGAAGAAGATAGATGAAGAATCCAGTATGATCTTAAAGCCAAAAACATTATTACTTCAGCCCTAGCAATCACAACTCCAAACATTTGTATACACAATCAGTATGACAAACCAAACTCACAAGGCATATAAGTTGAATAACAGAACATAACAATATCATATTTTACTAAAATAAAAAAAGTGCTATAAATATTGATGTTAGCTCTCTAGAATACATACACAAGGTTTATCTTCTCATAGTGAACCAACATGTAATAAATAATGATAAAAACAACTACACCCAAATTTTGAATACTACTAGAGACTTACAAAGAATGTATTATATTGATAAAAAGAACTATTTCCAACAACCTTACAACAAAGAGTTGCGAAGCGTACCTTTGATGGAGAAAAACAAAGCGCGTACAAGAACCTTTGATTGAGAACAACAGTCGTGATTAGGTTGCAGAAACAAACATTTTAAAATAGGGAAGAAGAAGAACAACCTTCGATGGAGTACAACGTGAGAAGTTGCGAAGAAGAAGAAAACCACTTGCGACGAAGAAGAAGAACACTTGTGCAGAAGAAGAGCAGCTGGGAAGAACAATTGAGAAGACGAAGAAGCTTCGACAGAAAAAATAAAGCGCGAGCAAAATAGGACTCACAATCTAATATTTTAAAATGTAAGTACAACATCGGTTACCAATACAAAACCGATGTTAAGTAAATGATGTTAACATTAACATCGGTTTTCTACAACAAACCGATGTTAACCTATCTTATGTTAACATCGATTTTTCAGAAAACCGATGTTAACATACTGACTTTAACATCGGTTATTCAAAAACCGATGTTACCAGTTTCATGTTAACATCGGTTTTTAAACAACCGATGTTAACATAAGCTAATTAACATTGGTTTTCTAAAAAACTTATGTTAACAACTTCACATTAATTATAATTATGTCACCGCGTTAACGTTAACATCGGTTTTTGAGGAAAACTGATGCTAAACGTACAATGTTAAATGTGTTTTTTTAGTAGTGGCATACAGTAAGAAATTCCAATCAAAGCCATGAAATATAGAAAGAAAAACAGAATGAGTGGTCATGTACGTTATTAATATCAATTTCATATTTTGGATTGAAAGCCCAAAAACAAATGGTTAGGGGAAAGATAAAGGATAAATAAATTCCAAAGGTCTTAAATTTGATTTCTATCTAATTGAAACCAGCAAAACAGAAAACACAATTTAATGGTCTTAAATTTGATTTCTATCTAATTCTACTTATATCAAAGTTTAATTTTGACTGTTAATATAAAACCATAAAAAGTAAATTAAAGTTTTGATTACTAATTTAACAAAGCATAATAATTATAGTAATGTTGTGATCTGGATAAAATGTACTGACCTCATACGAGGGTAAAACCTTAACAACAATTTCCTATAGCACTTAGAATTAGCTTGGTTATAAGCCATGTAACATACAAAAATAAGAAGAAAAACATATGAAAAATTAAAGGAAAAAATTGAACATATAAGTGAATAAGATTAACAAAAAGAACATTTCACCTGATGTATGGATGAAAGACTTGTAATAGGAGAACAATTTCAAACAATTGAAGAAAACACAAAAAAAAAATTGCAAAAGAATATAATTTGGGAGAGGATTTGAAATGGCAAAAGAATATAATTTGGGAAAAAGGAACTGACAAAAAGTAAATGTATCAAATCCATATTGAAAGACCCGTTACTCTTCAATCATCCAATGATATTGCATTCAAATTTTGAAACATCTTAAAAAGCTGAACGTGTATATGAAGCCCGTCAATTCAAAAGTTTATGTTACAAAATGTAATATAAATTTGAGATTGCTTTAAATTTATTCCCAAAACTGATTTTGCATTAATGAGAAATTGAAATACTGTATTAATTTAACTTAAAAAATCATTGGTCAAAATTAGGGAAATTTTCCAATATCTCTTCGTTATTGAAATTTTATTAAATTAATTTTGGGATCATTCAATTATGTGTTGCCTATGTCCATTTTTTGTCCCAAAAATATGAAAAAATAACTTCTCAGATCTAACATTTCCTACAAACAACCAAAGAATAGATTAATAATTACATAATTTGCATGAACATATTTTTTGGATTTTAAACAATATAATATGAAAGAAAATAGTTGCATAAAAGTAGTTGAATTTAAATTTTAAAACTATCTAAGAACCAAATGAGAGAATTTTTTTGCTCCTAGTTTGATTTTTTCAAAGAAAATGTTCCCCAGACCCTGAAGGGGTACAATGTAAATATGAAGAAAATTGATCTATCAATTATCTTGTAATCATAATACACTTCCGTTTCATTAAACACAAATTCATGTACTTATTCTTGTGTCAGTTTATGAATTATTGGATGACCCACCAAAGCCAGTCCATTCCATGAGTCTACTCCAAATCTTATTGTATCCCCCTCATATCCAAAAATTTGTGGATATCCTCTAAGATCAAACTTCAAAGAATAATCTACCTTAGAAGGATCATTTTCATTTTTCGAAGATGACAAAAACCTTTCTAGACCGGTTACTAGGTTCCATCCAAGCTTCATTCCTGGTAAAACTGTATCACATGAATAATCAAAACTCTGCCACAAAAAGTTGCCCTCGTTTATATCATGTTCATTCTTCACCACAAGATTTCCAGAGTTCAAGAGCTGTGTAATTGGACTTTTTACTACTCAGCTAGATAAGTTGTTGAACCTCCAAATAGTGTTGTTGGTGTCATTAGGAATCACAAGAAGCCCCCTTTCATCAAGTTTTAAAATTCCTGATTTTTTGTGAATTGGTTTTTCTCGATTAGCCACCCAGACCATGATTGAAGTAGATATATTCCTATACCATATACCCAAGTATCTTCCTATTGAAGTTCTAGGACTAAAGAAATCCACTTCAAAAGTTCCTTCTTCTGAAACTAATGTTTCCCCATCTCGAATAAATTGACTCGGAGATATACTGTCCAATGAAGTGGAACTTTTTCAGAAGGATAATCGTAAGAACCAAATAAACAACATTCTGAAGATGTCCACCATTTAGTTAAAATTCAAGCAATGACTTCTCAAATAGTCAATTTTTAGTAACAAATTCAAGTTGCTGGTTTTCTCGGCCGTTGCACCCTACAACTAGTAATATGTTAGGGAAGGAAAGATGAACGTATATAAAATTGTAAGCTCGGTGAGACACCAGTGACTATAACCAAATGAGCAAGAATATTAAAATCTGTTTCTTCATTTGGTCTTTTAAAAAGGATTGTGGACTGTGAGAGGAATGCACTTTTGAAGATTGTCTTGGAATTTTGTGAATTATTGGATTTAATTCCAAATCATTAATATTAATTATGCAAATAAAACTTAATAGTATTATAATTATTGGATTAAGTTCTTAATTAAAGTCTTCTGGGCTTATGATAGTGAGTGAGCATATGATAGCTAGACTGACCCTCACCTAGTACCATAAGTAGGGGTTGCTCTTTCTTTGATGTTTATAAACTCCCTCCCCATTAAACTGTAGAAGCAAATATGATATAAAGCTTTATGAAATTTTGATGATGCCAAAGATAAACGCTTCTCACGTTTGATCCAAGTCAAGAATCCAGAAATTCAAGATAATTGATGAACATAGGTGCTAGAATCTAAGGAAGAGTTTCTTAATTGATGATGAACAGATTTGGCCAAAGGATATTTTCCAAAAATATTTTTGAGATTTCATAACTATGATTTTTACTCTCTGGTAATCGATTACCAGAGGCTATAATCGATTACCAGTGGCCCAAATAATTTCCGAAATGCTCTTACAAAATTTGAAATTAAATTTTAAGCCTGTAATCGATTACACAAGGCTTGTAATTGATTACCAGAAGTTTTAAACGTTTTATAATAGCCTTTAAAAATTTGAATTTAAATTTTAAAGCCTGTAATCGATTACAACTTGTGTGTAATTAATTACCAGATATGAAAATTCAAATTTCAAATTTGAAGAGTCACAACTATTCAGAAACTAACTGTGTAATTGATTATAACAGTTATGTAATCAATTACCAGTAAAGAATTTTCAAAAATAACTTCCAAGGGTCACAATTATTCATGAAGTTTTTGAATGGCCATCAAAGGCCTATAAATAGGTGACTTGGGACACGAAATTCCTAAGAGAGTTTTCCTGAACAAATTGTCTTATCCTCTCAATATAAAATTGTCTTATAACTCTCAAATAGAATTACTTGGCCAAAACACTTGCAAATTCAATAAGGAATCTTGAGTGATCTTCAATTGTAATATTTTTCTCTTAAAGAAAGAATTTTTCTTCTTCTTCTTCTTATTCAAAGAAATTGATTAAGGGACTGAGGGTCTCTTAAGTTGTAAGGATTTCTGAACACAAGGGAAGGGTTGTCCCTGTGTGGTTTAGACTTTGTAAAAGGCATTTTACAAGATAGTGGAAATCTCAAGCAGGTTGCTTGGGGACTGGACGTAGGCACAAGGCATGGCCGAAATAGTATAAAAGTTGAGTTTGCATTCTTTCTTCCCTTAAACTTCTTTTATTTATTGTTGTTTACATTTTTCTTTAAAGAAGTTTGTTTTTGAATTGTTCTTAGAGTAATTCACAATAAGGGTTGCATTGTTAATCAAAAGGAGAGTTAAATTTTAATTGGGGAATAACTTATGTATCTTAATTCAACCCCCCCTTCTTAAGATAACTGAGACCACTTGTCTAACCACTACTAGAAAAACCAGATTTAACATCAATGGATTAACATCGGTTTATGACAAAACCGATGTTAACATAAACGCGTTGGCATAATTGTAAATAATGTGTATCCATTAACATCGGTTTTGAAGAAAACCCATGTTAACGTATGATCAGTTAACATTGGTTTGTTGAATAAAACCGATATTAACGTTCACATCAATTTGTTAACATCGGTTATTTTTATTGAAATCCGATGTTGAACTTACATTTTAAATTGTATTTGACGCGACCTATTTTGCTCACACTTTCTTCTTCTCCATGTACCCTCTCGCTCTCTCTTCTCCATTGCATTGTTAACATCGAAGCTTGTTGTTCTCCATTGCACTAAAGACCATGACAGGTCACTTTTTGTTGTCCATCCCCAACTTACCTAGGTATGTTTCGTCTACCTGTGTTGTTCTATTGAATAGCTAGGTCTGTTTCTAGAACTCATCGTTAAGCTGAGGACCTTTTTTGGTTTCTGGTGCAAAGATTGGGGAACTCGTGGTGACCTGAGGTACATTTCATTGCCAGTCTCGCTGGCATTGTCGTGTTGGGTTCGAGGTAAGCTTCATGTCTTCATTGTAACTTTGGGCTTCCGCGTACGTGTTCTTTGTGCTCTTTGTTCTTATAGATTGTTAGTTAGTTTGTTAACTAGCTACTACTACTAGGGTTTGGAATGCAGCTAGTCTTGCTTCGAAAGCTGTGTCAAAATACTGCCTTATTTTGTTGAGTTGTTGCTTGGAAGCATCTACTTTTTCCTTCAGTGTTGTTTTATACTCTTTTCTTTCATGATCTAGTTCTTGTTTCCATGCTTCATATCCTATAGCTTTTTGGGATAGTGTCTGTTCAAGTTGTTTGGCCTTATTGTTCACAGCTGCAACGCACTTATGCAAACTTAGAAATCTCCTAAGGTTTAGGTAACAAAATATACTCAATGTAAAGTTGACATCATCACAAAAATAACGTGTAATTAGATATTAACATGTACTTTCTAGCTGTTTCTTTATCTTAAGGCTTATTTATAGGACGACTAGTAGTGATCCTGTACTTTCTTTTCTTTTTTTCTTTCTGGTTTTCTTTAATGATTGGTGCTACTATACCATGCTATTAACTACTAAGTAACCATAGTGGTGTGATTTATTTGAGTTGACTACTTTATTTTGGCTTTATTAATTCAAGTTGAACATGTATCTTTGTAAGGGTTAAGACTATGAGTACTTTGCTATTTTTCTTTTATTAATGCTTGAAACATAGACACTAGAAAGTAGGCAAACATTGGTTCTTCTGTTTCAACATTGGTTCCATGAATTGACTGATTTCTGTTTTTGGCTTGTTCTTTGTGCGTTGCTGTACCTGTGTGCAGTTATTTTTTAGTTTGGAAGGAGTGATGTGGTGATTGCACGATGGTAGAAGTATGCTTACTTTGAGTGGGTGTTCATGTTTTTTATGAATAATTGGAATGAGGAAGTTGGTGTTCTTGTAGATTTTGATGAGGGAACAATTTCTCTTTCTGATTTGGGAATTATATTTGGTAGTTGCTACTATGTATAAAGTGAAGCCTCAATTTAAGATTAAGTTACTATACAACAAAATCTGATTAATGAAAACAATAGGTTTAGGGATAACCTTGCTAAATAATCCTCTTCAACATCAAATTTCTCCCTTGGACACAAATCCTCATCACAAAGAGCTAAATCAGCTACATCAGCTCTGATATGCGGGTCAACCACATTTCAGATCAATCCCACCTAATTCAAAACACTATAACCCTTGGTCATACCAAAGGAGGTGAAAGCAAATAACTGATTCACACACACACACACACACACACACCGTTATTTCCAAAAAAAGGACAAAAACCAACCAAAATGTAGATATCATAATGAATGAGGTCCAAATGACATCAATATTCATATGTTCTTTTGTGTTATTTTCCCTGCTCAATCAATATATACTAGAGATGCAACAGCCAAAGAAGCATCTACACAATGTGCACAGGCATGGGCCTTTCACACAATATAGATACGTTATACCTAAGATAACTCTATAGAATGTCAGCAAAAAGAGAAATGCAGTTAGATTTGGAAAATTATAACTTAAAATCATAACAGTGAGTAGAAAATTCAAGATTATTCTCTTACCTGATTCATTAGTGAACTGCTGGAATCTGAAAGTGCAGCAACACACTATGTTTTTGAAGGAGTCTGGTCCTTTGTCTATGAAATTTCTTGGTTGTCAGATGAAGATGATTAAAACAAAACTCCACTGGCTGTTCCTAGATTTTACTAATTGTATTAGGATATATATATATATATATATATATATATATATATATATATATATATATATATATATATATATATGTAAATAACATTCACCCTACTAAGTGTTTTTAAAATAGAATAAGAGTGTACCACCCTGCTATAGTCTAACTAGTAAGTATATACTTTATGATTATCCATGTTATGCTTGCAGGAGGGTCTTAGTAATAAAGTTAAATCCCTTCTCAATTGAAAATTCTTAGTACTTATTAACACCTTAGTAGCATGCTTCCCTCCATTTGGAACCATATACTCTAATAGAGTGATTTTCCCAACCTGCCTATGAGTTACTACACAACAGAAAGTCATTAACTTGAAAATAAGGAAACCAATCCAAACTCGGATATCTCAAATGCTTGCCATCATTATTTATTTCTTCCACTGATTTCTCAAACACAATCCCTTTCTATATATAGGAGATTAAAAAAATAAACTTACAGACAAGTGTTCTAACAGCTACTTTCTACCGAAAGAATTAGGATTACTAGACAAAACACAAATAATTGGTGTCAGACCTTAAATTAAAAAAGCACGCCCCAAATCTGGAATTACCAAATAGATCCAATAGCAAGGGACTTGAGTTTCAAGGAGTACTAGCATGCCATATCCCTAGGTTTACTTTAAACTAAAATGTTAAGAAATTTCATAGATAATGTATGTAAATAACCCGTGAAGTTTTGCAAAATAATGTCAAAGATATAGTTTTACTAATTGTATTAGGATATATATGTAAATAACAAGTGGTATTAGTAACCTTTATTCAATTGAGAAATGATTAAAACAAAACTCCACTTTCTATTCTCAGATTCTCTCAATTTCATTTCTCTTAGAACATTGTATATGTAATATGATAGCTTCCCAAATCATATTAAAACAAATCTGACTTGGGAAGCTAAACTCATTGTTTTGTTTAAGAAAAGTTTAGTTAAGAAAAGTTTTAATCACATTCTCTCAATTAATTTAGTTAAGAAAATGTTAGTTTTGTTTTAATCACATTCTTGGCTCATTTCTCTCAATTTCATTTCTTTTTTGTTCCCAAATCTGATAGCTTCCCAAATCAGATTACATATACTCCACTTTCTATTGATCAATTGTCATTCTTAGCTCATTCACTTTTGATCAAGGGAGCTTATTTTTCCATATTAGAATAATATGCAGTGGAAAAAGGTACCAAATTTCATAATGCTAATTAACTAAGTGGGATGATATATAAGTCCAAGGAGCTTATTTATTTATATATGAATAGTACATTACATCGTGGAATCACTCGTCATTCTTAATAATAGACTATTTTTTGTAGGCAAATAAATTTATTAATTCAAAACAGGCTTGCATACAAATGTTACATCAGCTAAGAAGATACAATACATATTCGTATCTAACATATAGGAACCATATTCTATGGATACTAATTCCTCTCATATGCCTGATTCACCCTTAAGTATCTCCTTCTAAACTACTAGACCAACCTTAGCATAGGGTAGCAACTTAATTAACCCTGTAGCCACATCATTTGTTATGCTATCAGTATGAGGCACCTTGTTATTGTTAGACCTTTAACCATGTGCCAAAACTAATATGCTCGTACTCCTCCCATCCACCAATGTTGTTCAGGCAAAGCAGAGGAGTACTATTGGTCCATTCCTAAAATAAGAAGGTGAATCCTTTGATTTTTACTTGTAACCTAGACCATGTTCTGCGTGTAATGCTGTCCAATAGTGCTTCTCTATCCAAATTCACATTCCTGAAGACTACTACATCATGGTGGTGTCTCCACAAGCACCACAAAATTGCTATCCGAGTCACTTTGTACACTTGAGAAGCCTTCCAAACCCAAGGAAAAGTCATCTCTCCGTTGCCTTTTGAACTTGTTGACGAATAATCATAAAAAAAGCATTAAGAAAGAAGCTTCTTAGACTATATGAAACATTACTGTTGGAAATAAAGAACAAATACAGGTAAGCTAGCAAATCCCAATTGTCACTGTATGTTTTTATAGGTTTTATTTTTGGTGGTTTTGTTGTCTTGAATGTGCATACATGTTAAACTGAATTGATTTGTTGAGAACATTTGATTGTGGCTTGTTATTGTATATTTGCTTATGCTTCTGCCATTATGGACAATAAATAGTTAAGGTAAAGATATGGTGGAATCGTAACCAAGATTTAGTTTGTCCTTTGATATGCCAATAGTAGAGACCGAATGATTGATTTAGTTCTACTATTGAGCCTGCAGCTCCTATCTTTGGAGACCACCTTCTCACTACCAGTGGGAGGGATTTCTCATTTACTACCCACACTAGAATCCCATACTTCTAATGTGAGACTAGTCTCATACCTTGTTGGATCCTAACATCCAATCATGGTTAGCATCTTGTTTTTTCTTGTATTATTATAGCTTTATAAGGATAAAGCATGTCTGTTAGGAGCTATTCCCAGCACAACCAGACTTATCCTTACAAATCAGCCCTCCAAATGCCAATTCCAAACCAAGTTGGAGGAGAAGCATAGAATAAGACATAGATTTGGGGTTTTGGAAGAGAGGGTTCGACTCAACAAACTCCATGGAATCAAAAATGGCCAAACAAGACTGTTGGTTGAAGACTGTCCCTCTCCAATCCAAAAGCCTCAGATAACAATGAATCACACATAACATGAATCTGTCATACCTCTAACATATTCACAAAAGAAGACACATACCCAACTACAATAATAAAGCATAAGCACCCTCGAAACCCATAATTCCAAAATTAGTTACATAAAGAATTGTTGATGTCGATATTTATCTATAATCGAAATTTACATTTTGTATGTTCTTGTATGTCATGAATGTAATATGCTATACAAACAACTGTTGAAGTCGATATTTGTCTGCAATCAAAATTTAGATTTATTATGTTCTTGTACGTCATCAATGTAATTTGCTATATAAACAACTATTGTTCATGCTGAGTGAACCTTAGATTCCCGTTTGAGACTAAATGCAATGATTCTTGCGGACAATTTGCATTAGTCATTGTATTTAATCTTGAATTGTCCATTTCGACAGTTTGGGGAGACTGGTATTTTTATGTTAGATTCATTCATTAAGGTTATTATTATTTTGATTAATTTGATGAATTTTCGGTACAATACATTTCAAGTTGTTCTCTGAGTGCATACTTGATAATCGGAAAATTAATTTCACCGATGTCATGTCGTGTACTTGGAGACCAATGCGAAATGCTGCCGAAATTTAGTCAAATTTTTTAAAATAATGCTAACCCTGATGTATGAAGCTAACATAAAAGACAATCTTCCTAAATGGGATAGGGCCACACCTATAAATAAAAAATGAGATTTTCATGCATGGAATTGCTTAGATGGATCGTAGTTGGATGAATCAAAGTCGCATGAGTCAAGAATATGAGGATGGCGTCGATCAGTTCTTGCAATTTGCTTCAGAAAGAGGTCGACCGAATGAAGAAGGAAAATATTATTGTCCTTGCATCAACTGTTTGAATGGAAGACGACAACTACTGGATGACATACAGGAGCATCTATTGTGTGATGGGATTAAGAAGAATTACACGACGTGGATATGGCATGGTGAAGTGATAGACATGTAGAGTGGGTTGATGTAAGCTCCATTGGAGCTTGTAGGCCTAGGATCTTCTTCATCAATGGATTCCTTTGCTAATTGGAAGATGAATGGCAGCAGAATGGAGAAGGAAGAGAGATAAGAGATGCCACTTCAAGGAGAAGATGAGTCTAGAAGAAGCTCACCACCATAGGAGGCCATGGATAAGAGCTTGGAGGAAGAAGAAGATGAATGAAGGGAGAGGAAGAGAAGAACACGAAATTTTGTTCTCTAAAAGAGCTCTGAAATCTAAAGTTTAATTTTCAAATGATCAAATTTGGAGGGAAATTTGAATTTCTATTCAAATTTCACTTGAATTTGAAATTGAATTTATGGAGCCAAATTTTGGAGCCAAAATTTCACTAATTATGATTAGTGAATTTTAGTTATGGTTCAGCACACTAATCCAAGATCAAGTCCAAGATTCTCCACTAAGTATGCTTAGGTGGCATAAGGCATGTAAAGCATGAAGGACATGCACAAAGTGTGACTATATGATGTGGCTCCCCCTCTAAAATTTAATTGGATTCGGCTTCTCCCAATTCAATTAGATTTATTTTCCAACACACACATCAAATATTCACTTAATTCATGTGAAATTACAAAACTACCCCTAATACAAAAACTAGTCTAAGTGACCTAAAATACAAGGGCTGAAAAATCCTACATTTCTAGGGTACCCTACCTACATTATAAAGCCCTAAATACAAGACCCAAAAATAATGAAACCTTAATCTAATATGTACAAAGATAAGTGGGCTCATACTTAGTCCATGGGTCCAAAATCTACCCTAAGGCTCATGACAACCCTTAGGCCTTCTCTTACATCTCTGGCCCAATCTTCTTGGAGTCTTCTATCCAATGCCCTTTGGGGTAGGATTGCATCATGGGTCCCAATCTGAACCGTTTGATGTAGAAATGGGAGATCGCTTGGAGGACATGATTCGTGACCTTGGACAAGAGTCTTTTCAGCAAGCACACGCCCCTATGTATGAAGGATTACAAAGTGATTCAATGAAACCTTTCTATACGGGGTGCAAGAATTCCTTAACCCTATTGTCTGCGGTGTTAAGTCTGGTTAATGTGAAGGCCAGGTATGGGTGGAGTGACAAAAGTTTTACCTCACTGCTTGAGATACTGTGTCCGATGGGTATGTTTGCCCCAATGATTGCATACTGTACATGCATGAATTCCAGCAAATGTCCAAATGCCCTATCTATGGGACTTCACGGTACAAAATGAAGGATGAGGAGGAAAGCAGTTGTGATGAAAACTTAAAGAAGGTCCCTCCAGCGAAGGATTTGTGGTATCTTCCAATCATTCCAAGGTTGAAGCATCTTTTTTGCTAACGAGGACAACGCAAAAGACCTTACATGGCATGCAAATGGAAGGATTTATGATGGAATAGTCCATCATCCGGCTGATTGCTCGAAGTGAAAGAAGATTGATGGTTTGTATCCAGATTTCGGAAACGAGCCAAGAAATCTTAGACTTGTAGTAGCTAGTGATGGAATGAATCCATATGGCACCTTAAGCACTTAACACAGTTCATGGCCAGTTCTACTAGTAATTTACAATTTTCCTCCTTGGTTATGCATGAAGCGAAAATACATGATGTTGTCTATGATGATATCGGGCCCAAGACAACCAGGAAATGATATTGATGTTTATCTAAGTCCGTTGATTGAAGATCTGAGAAAGTTATGGTATGAGGGGGGTTTAGTGTTTGATGCATTTGGCAAGGAGACATTTGAAATGCGTGCAATGCTTTTTTGAACTATTAATGACTTTCCAGCATATGGGAATCTCAGCGGTTACAATGTTAAGGGTCATCATGCAAGCCCCATCTGTGAAGAAAACACAAGCTACATACAACTAAAACATGGAAGAAAAATAGTCCACAGTAGGCATCGCCATTTTCTAACACCCAATCATCCTAACAAATGATTGAAAAAAGCTTTCAATGGAAGTCAAGAGCACGATATTGCACCGATACTGTTGACTGGTGAACAGGTATACCAGTGGGTTCAACACCTGAATATTGTATTTAGAAAGACCAAAAAGAAGGATAAAAGTAGGACTTGCATATGGAAGAAGAGGTCCATTTTCTTTGATCTTCTGTACTGGTCTGATCTATACGTTAGACATTGTATTGATGTTATGCATGTGGAGAAAAATGTATGTGACAATGTGATTGGGACGCTCCTTAACATTCAAGGCAAGACGAAGGATGGCTTGAATACCCGTCAAGATCTAACTGAGATGGGGATACGATCACAATTGCATCCAAGGTCTGATCGGAAGAAAATTTACTTTCCCCCAGCTTGTCATACTTGGTCGAAAAAGAAGAAGATAAGTTTTTGTCAGTGTCTTCGTCGGGTGAAGGTTCCACAAGGATACTCTTCAAATATTAAGAGCCTTGTGCAGTTGAAGGAGCTTAAGCTTGTAGGGTTAAAGTCTCACGATTGCCACATGTTGATGCAACAATTGTTAGCCATGGCTATACGAGACATCTTGCCAAACAAAGTCGGGTTAGCCATAACTCGCCTGTGCTTTTTCTTCCATGCCATATGTAGCAAATTCGTTGATCCTGTCAAGTTTGATGAGTGGGAAAATGAGGCCGCAATTATATTGTGCCAGTTGGAGATGTATTTTCCCCCTACTTTCTTTGACATCATGATTCACTTGATTGTGCATCTGGTCAGAGAAATCAAATGATGTGGTCCTGTTTATTTGTGGTGGATGTACCCGGTTGAGCGATACATGAAGATCTTAAAAGGGTATACAAAGAATCTATATCGTCCAGAAGCATCTATTGTTGAGAGGTACATTGCAGCAGAAGCCATTGATTTTTTTTTAGAATACATTGAGAAGGCTAAACCTATTGGCCTTCTTGAGTCTCGACAAGATGACAGAGTGGGTGGTAAGGGTTCAAGAGGACTACATGTGATCACTCCAAGTCTAGAAGATTTGTTACAAGCTCACTTGTATGTCTTGAACAACTGTAATGAAGTTTTGCTATATATACTTAAGGATGAAGCTTTAGTCAAACAGAATAATCCAAAAATGTAAAAGAATTGGGTGTTGAAAAAGCATAACAAGACTTTATGTGATTGGTTTAAAGATACAATCTTTGCAGATGAAAATGCTTCAAAAACATTAAGAAAGCTAGCAGATGGGCCTAAAAGAAATGTTATAACTTGGCAAGGATACGACATAAACAAGTATTCATTTTACACAAAAGCACAAGACGACAAAAGTACAATGCAGAATAGCGGGGTCACCCTAAGGGCTGAATCTCAACACTTTGCAATTGTGCATGATGCCAATCCCTGTGTAGCTTCCATCCCTTACTTTCGGTTCATTGATGAAATTTGGGAGCTTAACTATGTGAAATTTACTGTTTGTGTTTTCAAATTTAAATGGGTTGACAACAACACCAGTGTGCGCACCGATGATATAGGATTTACTTTGGTAGACCTAAAGAAACTTAGTTACCACAATGACCCTTTTATCATGGCAGAACAAGCTAGACAAGTATTTTATGTGCAAGACCCTTGTGCTGAAAGGTAGTGTGTGGTTCTACAGGGCAAAACAATTGGTGTTAATGTAGAAGATGATGATTCATACATGGACACCTATGTTAGTCATTTGTCCACACAAATCACTCCTAACGTTGTTAGAGAAGAAGAAGCTGATGACGTTCATGCTAATCGTAATGATCATGGTGAAGGAGAATTAATTAACATCGTCTAATGTAATTTTTTATTTTGCTAGATTTATTTACATAATTCATACATTTATTTTTTGTAATGTTTATTAACCCTGGTTTTTTTGTATAAAGGATCATGGCTTCTTCACCTAGCTCGCCTCCTCCTCCTCCTCCTTCAGACGCATCAGCTTTGTCGTCTGCCGTGAAGTGGACACGCAAAGCCACACGTCTACGATCGTTGTCTACTAGACCACCTGGTGCTGAGAGACCAGTGGTCCATGTTGATCCTGCTACCGGCAAGGCCGACGGTCCCTATAGGAAGAAATTAAGAACATATTTGGGGGTTATGGCGCGTGATAAGGTGGATGTCACGTACAAGAATTGGAAGGAGGTCCCTACTACTCAAAAGGACTTGATTTGGAAGGATATTCAAGTATTTTTCTTTTCTTATTTGATGTACTTTAATTAATAGCCAAAAAATACATTATTGTAACAAATAAACCTTATTTGTTATTGTCAGGTGGAATTTGAAATCCCAGAGGCTTCTGATAGTAGGACGAAAAAGAAGTTACTTAAGACTGTCGGTAAGAGATGAAGGTAGTTTAAATTAGACCTCACGAGGAAATGGGCCCTTGCAGTCGATCAGGATGGTGTGGACGACACTGTCTGTGAGAAATACGACATAAGCAAGGAAAAATGGGCCCAGCTTTGCCAGACTCGCAGAGACCCTTCTTGGGAGGTATGTACCTTGCCCTTTAAGCTGTTTTTCAAAAAACATTAACTTTTTATAATTCATTATAGCAATTTGATAGATTATTGTTTTATTTTTAATGGGTGTGCGGAAAAAGGCACAGGCCATCCAGAAACAGAACACTACCCCCCATGTTTTGTCTCATGGGGGTTATGAATATTTGGAGCATAAGCTCCTGGATGAGAAGACCAAGAAGAAGCTAGAGGAAGCTACACATTCAGGAAGTGTTGATGGCGTCATCGACCCTCCATCCCCCATCAGACGCCACGTGAAGTGGAAGATGGCCCGCACCAAGAAAATAGGTGAGATGATGACTAAGGCTGCAAAGGAAATCGCTAACAAGATCGTAAGTCATTTTCAACTAACCATTAGAATTATATTTCTTTATTTTGTGAATGCCATGTACAAATGTGTCTTTTCTGTGCAGGATTCCTTCGAGGAGCAGGCATCACAGGGATCCTTCATCCCCCATGGATGTCAAGATGTTCTCATTGCTGTTATTGGACGTCAAGAGCACCCTAGACGTGTCCGTGCTGCTGGAGCTAGTGTCACCATTAGGCAATACTTCGGATCGGCTCCACGGACGTCCCGCAGCTCTTCCTCACTGCCTCCTGAAGAATTCCAGCAGCTAACCTAACAAATCAGGGACCAACTAGAGGAGTCCATCACAGAGAAAGTGTCTCAGCAGCTCATGGCATCATTAAGCCAGATGCAGTCCCAGTTTCAGTCCCAGATGCAATCTCAGGGACTTGCACTACCTTTGGGGCCTCTGGTTGGTTCCTCAGGTCCTCGAGTAAGCACGAAGGAGAGTTATGTTGATCCCTCATGAAACGATCATGAGACGAGTGACTTAGATAGGTGTGGCTTGTACATTGAAGCAAATCCTGCCCGCCTGGTTGCCCTAGGAAGACTTTATGAGGGATCCACTATTATTCATAACACTCCTTTATTGCCTGGCCAAGTAAAGGTGGGTGTGGAGGAGGTTAAAGATGCAGATGCTCCCATTGCTGTACCCACTGATGAGGTTTCCTTAGTGGGGCAGGAAATTCACACTTTCCATGCTCGGCCGACACATCTGGCCAAGCCTTTATCACAATAGGTACTTTACTCTTACTATATGTTTCTTCTTTTTGAATTAATTCATTCAGCATGCCTTAAATTAGGTCATTTTAACTTTGTTTCATGAACAGGCAGTTGTGTCTCCGGCAAAACCACCTCAAAAGTAAGATTCGAAGATCAATGATCCGCTTTATCTGATGACATTGACCATCCCAGAGCTTTTCTTGAGGCCTTACCAGGTTACATGGGATGCCACCTTGTTCGGGGTCTTTAATCCAAACTTCCCGCTCTACATAAAGCACAAAGACCTCTCCGAAATCGCACATGGTGGTCAATGTCTCAGCATATCAGTGTTATAGTTGTCGATTTTGTAAGTCATTTTAGATTACTTTTAATTACCTAAGTGTCATACCCTAATTTCGTCCGGGGACCATTGTTTGTTGGCATGCGACCTTTGCTTGACCGCCTCAAAGTGTTGAACACCCATCATTATGTAATTTGTAAAGTTTCGCAACATTCCAGAAGGAAAAAACAAGCATTGTTGCGCAATCCGTAAAGTTCCACGACATTCCGGAAGTCAAAAAGAGCATTGTTGCGTAATCCGTAAAGTTTCGCAACGTTCTGGAAGGAAAAATCAAGCATTGTTGCACAATCCATAATGTTTCCCAACATTCCGGGAAAAAAAATGGGTGTCGTTACGTAATCAGTAACATTTCAGAAAGGAATCAACAAAAAAACACTGAAGAGGGTGTATTTAGTGAGAAAGGGGGTGCAAATAGCAACCAGGCCCACTTGGGCCTTCCTGATGGTTCCAAAAGAAGGTGGTGCCTTCTAGTGGTAGCAACCCTGCTCGCCTGGCCGAGCTGGGCGGCAACTACCTCCCTTATTTCTCCTATAAACAGGGGAAATAGGGCAGAGAAAAATGTTCAGCCCTTCTAGTATTTGAGGATTCTCTTGAAATTAGTGAGAAAAATTGTTTCCATGAAAAAAATCCAAGCCGAGGTGCTTCCGAGACGTTTCCATGAGAATTTCATGAAGATTCTTCATCGTTCTTCGTTTGCTCTATATCGTTCTTCGTTCGTTCTTCATCGTTCTTCGGTCTTCAACCGGTTAGTTCCTGAAATCGAATCTTTCAATTCATTCTATCCACCCTTAGTGGTCCCTACTTGTTTTGCGTACTTTTATTTTCATTCCGTTTGTTTTGCGTACCCCCTTTTAACGTGCTTTAACCGTTTATTTAAGCCGTTTTCTCACCTAATAAATGATAAAATGAATTTCAACCGATCATTTGTGTTGTAATGTTGTTTAATCACTGTTAAAGCAAAATCTAACCGATCATTCACGCTGTAACCACGGTTAAACAAAAAAAAGGCAAAATAATAATAAAATAATCAAAATATCTTTGAATAAAATAATCAAAAAAATCAATCGAACGTTTTTTCTTTGAAAGTTTCCTTGAATGAATTGACTAATAACCAAAGTGAAACTAAGGCTAAAATCAACTCACAAATCAAGCTTTGTCCGTAAAAATCACTAAAAACCGTTTTAAGGTCCAACGCCTTAGGCGGTCCTCTTTGCTTTTATCAGTTAACATGGATTGTTCAAAAACATAAAATCAATATGTAACTTTACCGCTTTTGTCGACTTCCCCAAGAGATCGTTAATGGTCCAATGCCTTAACGTTTCGCTACTTTCAAAATCAAAGGATCATTTAATGGTCCAACGCCTTAAATGACCTTTTGTTCGATTAAAATATATCTTGCGAAAAAAGATAAAAACAACTTAACCAACGTTTAGTTCTGAAAGAACTAAACATGTCTGATTTCCTCATCGCAATTGAGGATACGTAGGAGCGAGGGAAACACCCTTGTCAACCATAGAAAGATAAAAAAAATACAAAAGACATAAAAACGTAAAAAAGGGAAAATAAAACAAATCGAAGACATGATATTGCACGCTTGGTTAAAGGCTGTCGTCCCTTGTGACGGACGCGTGGGGTTCCAATACCTTCCCCGTGCGTAAAAACAACTCCCAAACCATTCACATTTAAAGTTCGTAGACCACACGCGTTCCGTTTTTTTTGACGTTTTCCTTGAATAAACGGTGGTGGCGACTTCACGCATTTTCCTCCCTTGGAAGACGCACCCGTGAGTCCCGCATCGCCCTCCCACCGAAGGGTAGGTTGTGACAATTGGCGAATCTGTTGGGGACTATTTTAAGAGAGTTAGGCCATTTTGATCTATGTGCATTCCTTACCATGACTTCTCCTTTGTTTGTTTTCCTTTATTTTCTCTTATGTCCTTGTATATAACTCTTTTATGCTTTTAGTGTGCTTTTTAATGTATGCATAAGATAGATATTTATTCATTTGGTGCACACAAACACCAACACCTTTTTGCACACACAGTGAATTGAAAAAAGGGCCCTATACCCGGGTCCATGGGAACATATGGAGTGGAGGTGAATCTGTGGTCATGCTGGGTCTCCGACTTACTTGATAACAATGAACCCTCATCTAGAGTTTTTCTTTTTGATAACATATTGTTGCTGGTAGTCCCTAATATGTTTTTTCGAAGGGGATGATACCTCTAAAAACCATCAAGAGAGATATGACCACCTTCGAAATTATCACTAAAAGCCTTTTAGTTCCTCCCTTTTAGTTCCCTAAAATAGGGGCATGAAGTGAACACGCTGTGTGCCTTTTAAACACTGCCATGTATATAACCTACATGTCATGTACGCTTTTGCTGTATGATAATTTGTAGATATTGCCATGCTTTGTACATCTCCTTGTTACCCTCTTTTTTTTTTCGCATCTGCACCATGTCATCATGCACGGGTTGCATCTTGATCCCCTCATTTTGTCACGAGAAGTCGGAAGGTCTGTGTCACCTTCTTAAATGCATGCATCGGGTGTTGTGCTGCTCGAGTGCTGTATTTAAGAAAGAGATGATCTCCCAGGCTCTCATATCCGTAATATTCATCTCTACCATAAGCATTTCTTCATGCATTCCTCCATTTTTACCCGTGATAAATGTCGAAGCCTTGATTCGCACAGGTTTTTCACTTTTTAGTAAAAAAATGGGATTGAGTCAAATGCCTTGGCTTAAAAGGAGATTCTATCAGGTCAAGATCAAGAGCCTAGGAATCGCAAGTCTAAAAGAGTTAGGACAGTTGATGGGTCAACTCCAATGATAAGCCTTCCGCAAAACTTATGGTAAGATCTGGGACCTAACTCTGGTGGAGGTCTCCACGGAGGCCATTGCATCCCTCGCTCAATATTATGACTAGCCTTTGAGGTGCTTCACCTTTGGGGACTTCCAGTTAACACCCACGGTGGAAGAGCTTGAAGAGATCCTGGGATGCCCACTGGGAGGAAGGAAACCGTATCTTTTCTGAGGCTTCTATCCCTTCTTGGTTAGAATTTCCAAAATAGTCAAAATCTTGATACAGGAACTGGACCTAGAAAAGCTAGTTGAAAATGGGGTGGTGGGAGTACCAAGGAAATGTTTGGAAGCAAAGGCGAGAGTCCTGGCAAGTCAAGACGAATGGGCCCCGTTCATGGACATCCTGGCAGTCTTGATCTTCAGGGTGGTCCTCTTTTCAAATGTGGATGGGTTGGTGGATCGGGCAGCAATTAATGCTTTTCTCGCCTTTTACGACCGCAAGGAAAATCCGGTTGTCGTTATCTTAGCCGATCTATATAACACATTCGACCAAAGATGTAAGAAGAACAATGCAAGGATCGTTTGCTGTACACCGGCTCTCTACGTATGGTTGGTTTCACACTTCTTCTGCCAAGAGATGAGACACGTTTGCCCACTAGAAGGCCACCGCTCATGCACCGAGAAAAAAGAGGCAAACTGGGACTGACTCTTAGCAAGCAAAGAAGGAGTGTCTATCAATTGGTTCCCCAGATGGAAGGAAGGAAGAGCTAGGATTCTTATTTCCAAATGTTCCCTTGATGGGGATGAGGGGTTACATAAATTACAACCCCATCCTCGCCATAAGACAACTTGGTTACCCTATAAGAGGGGCACCATCAGAGGAAGGCCTCACCCCTTTTATAGCACGAGGTTTCAATAGCACCAACGCGGAGGTTCTTCAGAGGATCCTCAAGGCATGGGAAATGGTGCAAAGGAAGGGCAAGGAACTTAGGCGAAGTAACAATGGCCTCATCGGCAGTTACCATAGGTGGATGAAAGCCTACGCACAAGGTCTGGATTGGCTCCCGAGTTTGAGGACCACTAAGGAGATGGAGGGTGAAGCTCCGAAAGAAGACGAAGAGGTACAGGCCCTCAAGACAGAGCTTGAGAAAGCCCAAACAGCCAAAGAAAAGTTCAAGTCAGCAGTTGTTAGGGTTTGAAAAGAGAACGCCAAACTGAGAGATGTCAACATAGCCACCACCAAGGCCTTAGAGCAAGAGACCAAGAGGGCCCGCAAGGAAGAACATGGCTGGAACAAATTCCGAGGGGCTCTGTGGAGCAGTAACAGTGAGCTTAAACTCCAAAGAGAAGAAAGGGACCAATCGCGAGTAGATGGCTTGATTCTGAAGGACGAATTGAAGACTTGCCTAAGGTCAAAGAGGAGTTTGTCTTAGCGGTTATGCGAGACTGAAGCAAACATGTTAGCCATCATCAACAAGTACCAAGAAAATTTAAATTTAGCCACCGCCCATGAGCACAAATTGGCGGACGAATACGCCCGAGTGTACGCGGAAAAGGAGGCTAGAGGAAGGGTGATTGACTCGTTACATCAAGAAGCAACGATGTGGATGGACCGGTTTGCTCTTACTTTGAACGGGAATCAAGAACTTCCCCGATTGCTGGCAAAGGCCAAAGCAATGGCAAATGCGAACTTTGCCCTCGAGGAGATCCACGGGCTCCTCAGCTATTGTCAGCATATGATAGACTTGATGGCCCATATAATTAGGAGCCATTAGGGAGTTTATATTGTCACTCAGATCTTGACTAGTTATAACTTTCTGAATAAAATGAGTTTATCCCATGATTTTTACTCCAAAGATCCATGCGAATTGAGTGACTCCCACATTTTTCTAGCATCCATTGATTCCTCATTAACGTACTCTTCACATTTGGTCTCTTTAGGACCGACGTCATAACTAAGTGCGCCCCAAGGCATCCCTATCGCACCAGATCCAAATCTAGGACGATGGGTGGCCTAGAGGAAGTACATGAACAGATGAAAGCCGACATGTCAACTTTGAAAGAACAAATGGCTTCCATGATGGATGCCATGCTGGGGATGAAACGCGGCCACCACCACTGCTGATAGCTCGGCTGCCGAGGTAGACCCGACTCTCCCAACTACTGCGCACTATCCCATTCCAAACATAGTGGGATGAGAGAGAAGCACATTGGGACATATAAGCAACCCCCATCCGGGGTACAACCGAGGTACTTAGCCCTACGGTTTACCACCCAATTACACACCACCAACCATACATGAAGACATGGGTCACGTTCCTCCCCTTATCCACGAAGGGGAACCTCCTCGACATCCTAATGGGGTCCATGAGAATCCTCGAGAGCATGCTCAAGGAGATGTCAACTCCTATTCCCCGTTTCCCGCTGTGGGGTCGGCGCCCAATGCACTACCTCAACCCAACATCACGGGAGAGCCTTGAAGCCACCCAACACAACCAATCTTTCTGTCCGTGGGAAGGCCACCCATGGCAGCAGAAGGAAAGGGGAAACTCGATCTCATCGAAGAGAGGTTAAGGGCTGTTGAAGGATTCGACGATTATCCGTTCGTAGACATGACCGACCTATGCCTGGTATCGGACGTCGTCATCCCCTCGAAGTTCAAGGTACCTGACTTTGATAGGTACAAAGGGACGACTTGTCCTAAGAATCACCTAAAAATGTATTGTCGTAAGATGGGTGCATATTCCAGGGACGAGAAGTTATTGATGCATTTCTTTCAAGATAGCTTGGCTGGGGCAGCAGTCATCTGGTACACTAATCTAGAAGCTTCCTGCATCCGCACCTGGAAGGATTTGATTACCGCCTTCCTTAGGCAGTATCAGTACAACTCTGACAAGGCTCCCGACCAGACTCAACTACAAAACATGGTTAAATGGGAACACGAGTCTTTTAAAGAATATGCTCATTGTTGGAGGGACCTAGCAGCGCAAGTAGCCCCTCCCATGGTCGAGAGAGAAATGGTTACTATGATGGTGGATACCTTGCCTGTATTTTACTATGAGAAGTTAGTGGGCTACATGCCCTCTAGCTACGCGGACTTGGTTTTCACCGGAGAAAGGATCAAGGTAGGAAGGAGATGCCCATACCGTCACTTCAACACCTTTGTGGCCCAAGCCGCCGCAAAACCCCACGGTACCCACCAATATGCACAACATCACCCGAGTTTTTTTGCTCGCGCCGGGGCCTCTTCCGATACAACGCTCGCCCAACCAAGGGCGCCCACGCCCCCAGAGGGGGGGGGGGCTCTTCAGGCTTCAGCCTCACCCGGCCAACAATCCTCACCTTGGCGCAAGCCCCAACACAGCGAGGAACTTTTTGCCAAGGCAAGCTCAGATTTTCGCCCCGATCCCAATGACGTATTGGGAATTCTTGCCATCTGTCATCGCTAACCAATTGGTCGTGGTGGTTCTGAGAAAGATCTTCCAGTCTTCGTTCCCAAAATGGTATAACCCTAGCGCAACCTGCGCATACCATGGGGGAACCCCAGGCCACTCGATCGAACAGTGCTTAGCCTTGAAAAGCAAGGTCCAAAGCTTGATAGAAGCCGACTGGTTAACTTTTCAAGAGGACGGGCCCAACATAAAAACAAACCCGCTTGCCAATCATGGAGGAGGGGTGGTTAATGCCATCAAGGTGAGTAGGTCACACGAGCCCAAACTTTTGAAGGACCTAACGACCTCCAGAAGGTTTATCTACAAAGCCTTGCAAAAGGCGGGCATGATTCCCCACGGCGGGCGCAGAGAAGATTCATGTCTAATGCATCCGGGTGTATTGCATGACATGGAAACATGTTCGGCGGTAAAAGATCTATTACAACAAATGATAGACCAAGGCCGGCTTGAGATTGGCAATGAGGGGGAGGAGGAACAACATGTATACATGCAGTCGGCAGATAAGGAAGGTCCTAAAAAGCCTAAACCCTTGGTAATACACTTCACCAGGGACACGGCTCCCCAAAGACCTCAACACCCCTCGGCAGTGTCGAGCGGTAGACCTATTTCATTTCCTTACGAGAACGGTCGCACAATTCCGTGGAGGTATACCCCTCCGGGCGGTAGGAAGGAAGAAGCTAGCGATATCGGTTCACTATCGGCCAAAGTGACCAATATCACCGGGCTAAGTGGCATAACCCTGTAGATTCCCTCCCTAGGCAGCCCCGCCTGTCCGATGCGGCAATGATGGTGACCCGGGTGATGTTGGGGCACGGCTACGAGCCCGGAATGGGTTTGGGCAAAAACAACGGCGGCAGGACCGGCCTGGTAAGTACCAGAGGAAACCGTAGGAAGTTTGGGTTAGGCTATAAACCTACGCAGGCTGACATAAGGAAAAACATCTCGGAAAGGAAGAACAAAGGCCAAGGCCCATGGTCGGGACAGCGAGCCAAAGAGGCTCCACCGTGCCACATCAGTAGGAGCTTCGTAAGTGCGGGTTTAAGACACGAAGGACAAGTCGCCACGATATGCGATGAAGACTCCCCGAGGAGATCGAATTTGGTACATCCATGCCCTCCCGGTTTCCATCTAGGAAATTCACGGGTGGAGGAACAACCGGACGTTTATGCGACAAGCATAATGTAACCTTTTTAGCTTTAAAACTCTACGGTCGAGCCTAGACTTTAGGGTTTCCTTTTGTTAAGTCATTATGTCTTTTGTTCTTGAAGTTATAATATAAAGATCTTTCTTCATCTGTTCTTGCGTCTCTACCTATTCTCATTCATTTTCATGTTTATTTCCTTGTTACGCTTAAAACGATACAGATCCGACGACGAGTCCCGTGAAGGTACTAATACCGGGGACCCAGCCGTCGATTTCAAGCAAGAAGCAAGTCGGACGGAGGATGAAGAGGACGAGGATGTAGGGCATTCCCCATAGCTGGAAAGGATAATCTCCCAAGAGGATCGAGAGATGAGGCCACATCAAGAAGAGACAAAACTCCTAGACTTAGGAATCGACAGTGGAAAAAGGGAAGTAAAAGTAGGCACTTGTATGACCGCACCCATCCGTAAAGAATTAATGGCCCTGCTGAAAGACTACCAAGACATCTTTTCCTGGTCGTACCAAGATATGCCCGGTTTGAGTTCTGAGATCGTACAACACAGATTACCTCTTAATCCCGAGTGTTCCCTGATAAAGCAAAAATTGAGGAGGATGAAGCCCAAGACGTCCCTGAAAATAAAAGAAGAAGTAAAGAAACAATTCGACGCTGGCTTCTTGGTTGTTGCTCGGTACCCGGAATGGGTTGCCAACATTGTGTCAGTCCCTAAGAAGGATGGGAAGGTACGAACGTGTGTAGATTATCGGGACCTAAATCGAGCCAGTCCCAAAAAAAATTTCCCTCTGCCGCACATCGATGTCCTCGTGGATAATACGGCCAATTTCGCTTTGTTTTCCTTCAAGGACGGTTTCTCCGGCTACAATCAGATAAAGATGGCGCCAGAGGATATGGAAAAGACCACCTTCATCACCCTGTGGGGGACGTTCTGCTATAAGGTGATGTCCTTTGGGCTCAAGAACGTCGGGGCAACCTATCAACGGGCTATGGTGGCTTTGTTCCACGACATGATGCACCGAGAAATCGAAGTCTATGTAGACGACATGATCGCCAAGTCTAAAACCGAGGAGGAACACCTTGTCAACTTGCGGAAGTTGTTCAAAAGACTTAGGAAGTATCGATTGAGGTTGAACCCCACTAAGTGCACCTTCGGGGTCAAGTCAGGAAAATTACTGGGTTTCATCGTAAGTCAAAAAGGAATATAAGTGGACCCCATAAAGGTAAAAGCCATCCTTGAGATGCCAGAACCGCGTACCAAAAAGCAGGTCCGAGGTTTCCTGGGGCGTTTGAACTACATTGCCAGATTCATATCACAGCTCACAGCTATCTGTGAGCCGCTGTTCAAGCTCTTAGGCAAGAACCAGTCCATCCACTGGAACAAGGACTGTCAAGAGGCGTTTGGAAAAATTAAACAGTGCCTCATGAACCCTCCCGTGCTTATGCCGCCAGTGCCCGGGAGACCTCTCATCTTGTACAAGACAGTTTTGGACGAGTCAATGGGGTGCATGTTGGGGCAGCATGACGAGTCTGGGAAAATAGAGCGAGTCGTCTACTACTTAAGTAAGAAGTTCACGGCCTGTGAGATGAACTACTCGCTGCTGGAAAAGACATGTTATGCTTTGGTCAGGGCGTCCCACCGTTTAAGACAGTACATGCTGAGCCATACCACCTGGCTGATATCCAAGATGGACCCAGTCAAGTACATCTTTGAGAAGCCTGCTCTCACGGGGCGAATCGCTCGGTGGCAGGTTTTGCTATCTGAGTTCGATATAGTCTATGTCACCCAAAAGGTAATAAAGGGGAGCGCCTTGGCAGACCATTTGGCTCAGCATCCTCTCAATGATTATCAACCCATGCATCCCGAGTTCCCGGATGAGGACATCATGGCCTCATTTGAAGAGAAGCTAGACAAGGACAGGGACAAGTGGATCATGTGGTTCGATGGGGCATCAAACGTTCTAGGCCACGACATTGGGCCAACATTGGTCTCTCCAGACAATCAATGTATACCTTTCACGGCCAGGCTGGGGTTCGACTGCACCAATAACATGGCTGAATACAAAGCATGCACTCTGGGCGTCCAGGCAGCAATTGACTTCAACGTCAAGCTACTCAAGGTATACGGAGACTCCGCGCTGGTAATTCACCAGCTGAAAGGAGAATGGGAGACTAGGGATCACAAACTAATACCCTACCAGGCCTATATCAAGGAATTGGCTGAGTTTTTGATGAGATCTCCTTCCATCACGTTCCTCAAGAGGAAAATCAAATGGCTGATGCGCTTGCCACTTTAGCATCCATGTTCCAGCTGACACCACATGGAGACCTACCATACATTGCGTTCAGGTGTCGCGGCAGACCCACAAAGAGTTGGCATTTTGACATCAAGCGATACATTGAAAGCAAAGAGTACCCACCAGAGGCTTTCGACAACGACAAGAGGACGTTAAGGAGATTGGTGGCCGGTTTCTTCTTGAGCGGAAGCATACTATACAAGAGAAACCATAACATGGTTTTGCTCTGATGCATGAACGCTAAAGAAGTTGGGAGCATGCTGGGGGAGGTCCATGAAGGCTCTTTCGGTACGTACGCTAACGGGCACGCCATGGCTAGGAAGATCTTAAGGGCGGGCTATTATTGGCTCATCATGGAGAGTGATTGTTGCCTCCATGTGAGGAAGTGTCACAAATGCCAAACGTTTGCGGACAATGTCAACGCTCTGCCCCTGCCTTTGAATGTTTTGCCACATTGTGGCCCTTTTCCATGTGGGGAATAGATGTAATCGGGGCTATAGAGCCTAAAGCTGCAAACGGACATCGTTTCATCCTAGTGGTGATCGATTACTTCACCAAGTGGGTCGAAGCTGCCTCGTACGCTAGCGTCACGAGGAGTGTGGCGGTCAGGTTCATCAAGAGGGAGATTATCTACCGGTATGGTTTGTCGAGGAAGATTATCACGAACAACGGCACCAAGTTGAATAATAAGATGATGGAGGAGATGTGCGAGGAATTTAAGATCCAACACCATAATTCCACACCCTACAGACCCAAGATGAACGAAGCGGCGGAGGCGGCCAACAAGAATATCAAGAAGATTATCCAGAAGATGATTGTGTCATACAAGGACTAGCACGAGATGCTCCCATTCGCGTTACATGGTTACCGAACCTCGGTGCGCACTTCAACCGGGGCAACATCATTCTCCTTGGTATACGGAATGGAGGTCGTGCTGCCAAATCCAAGACAGAGATGAATCGAGGTAAGTGGTAGCATGACCACAATTTGCTGCGCAATGTCATTTCCTGCTTTCAAGTGCTCGGGGATGGGTACGAATGGACGCTAGGCCCGTGATCAACAGATCGTTGTCCCGCAAAAAAAAAAATGCACAGGGTTTCGAGTAAGCGAACACCAACCCACGAGGTTTCGAGTAAGCGAACACCGACCCATAGAGAACATGTACTTTCTTCGCAAAAAAATGCACAGGGTTAGCTCGCCTGGGCGAGCACCCCTGCACCAGAAAACATAAAAACAAGGGGAGGGTGAGTTTCTCTCCACCCAAAACTCCCCTCCCTCATTCAAAAATGCAGCACCCACGGGATTTACGATTTTTTTGACCCTAGGCCACCATTTTTGTGCTTCTTGCTTCCATTTTAGTGTCTTTGTTTACTCCATACAAGTAAGTGCGCTATCTCTTTGCCCTTTGGCTCACCATTGTTGCATTTTGATGCTTTATTTCTGATGCAATCCTATCCCGTAAGGGCATTGGGTAGAAGACTCCAAGTAGATTGGGCTAGAGATCCAATGGAAGGCCCTAGGGTTCTCATGAACGTTAGGGTAGATTTCGAGCCCATGGGATAAGCATGAGCTCGCTTATCGTTGTAAATATTAGAATAGGTTTTTTCTTCGTTTGGGCCTTGTATTTTGGTCATTCTAGTAGTATAGGGTTTTAGCCTTGTATTTCGGGGCATTTTGAGTAGTCTTTGTAGTAAGGACTTTTTTTTTGTATTTTCATGTTTTTTGTCATGGGGGTGAGCTTAGCTATTATAGGGGGTGTGTAGCTAAGTTCTAGCTTCTCATCTCAAGGAGGTGAGCTTAGCTATTAGAGAGGTATGTGTAGCTAAGCTCTAGCTTCTTTAGGAATCTTCTTAAGGAAGCTTCTCAAGGAGGTGAGCTTTGTTATGAGAGGGGTGTGTGTAGCTAAGCTCTAGCTTCTCAAGGAAGTTTTCTCAAAGAAGCTTCTCAAGGAAGTTTTCTCAAGAAAGCTTCTCAAGGAAGCTACCTAGTCTATAAATAGAAGCATGTGTAACACTTGTTGTAACTTTGATGAATGAGAGTCTTGTGCGACATACTTCAAAGTTCCACTTCTCTCCCTCTTTTATTCCTTCAATTTCGTGCTCCCCCCTCTCTCTTTCTCTCTCTCTTTCTTTTCCTCCATTGAAGCGTCCTTCCAAGCTTCTTATCCAAGGCTCATCTTGGTGGTGAAGCTCCTTCTTCCATGGCTTATTCCCTAGTGGATGGCGCCTCCTCTCACCTCTTCTCCTTTGTCTTCCGCTGCATCTCCATGGTGGAAAATCAACATTAAAGGACCTCATTGAAGCTCAAAGATCCAGACTCCATAGAAGCCCCACAAGCAAGCTTCCATCAATTTCCTCATGCTTGCAAAAATCCGAGAAGTAATTTTTATCCTTGAATTCGTGCTTGTTTTGTTGAAATATGGAGTTGTAGAGGATGGCTTTAGGCCTAGGTTGCGTTCTGGAATAATGGGGCACGCCACATTGTCCCCATTCTCTTTATATTCATGCCTAAAAGCACTCCCGCGAAGTGCTCAGTGAAATGTCTCAATGACATTTGAGCACAATTCTTTGAGTTCCCTTTTGGAAATGACTTGGGCATAGGTAGCTGCCATTGTTAAGTTTAGGGACAACTTGGAGCAACTAGGGCAGGTGCTCAAATGCGTGCTTAAGTCAAGAGATCCAAACTTGGGTTTTCGAATGCAAGAGAGAATAAATGGGAGCATATTGGTAAGGTTTTCCCTCTAGGCCCGCATTTGATGAAGGCTGCACCTTGATGGTTCTTTGCACCTAGATGATGTGGAGATGTTAATCATAGAATAGGTAGCAAGAGGCAAACACCTTTCAAATAAAGCGTGCATATGTTGAATAGGTAGCCAAGTGGTTTGCAAATGTGCATATATGTTGAATATGGCACGAAAATGCTTCTCAAAATAGGAACATATGACATGAAATTGCCTTTCAAAATGTGAATAAGTAGTACAAGAATTGCCTTTCCAATGAATGTGTAACATGAAATTGCTTTTTCAAATGAATGTAACTATATGTGAATATACAACATGAAATTCACTCTCTAGTAGGCAAGTATGTATAAATAAAATGTGCATAGCAAAAATGTGATCATTGAAGACACCTGAATGTGTATGTATATTGCATGTTAGATAGTAAAAATACCTCATAAAATGTATATGTTGCATGATAGGTGATCAGAACGCCCTTGGGTAATTACTTTGGCAACTACCTTGTTGATATATTCATTTGGTTAGTAGGATACCTGTATTGGTTTGTATGTTAATACTCAAAGTATGCACATATGTAATATTTGGTAGCAAAACGCTTTGTATATGCATATATGTAATTTTTTTTGGCAAAATACCTTGAGCGTGCATATATCTGTTTGTGTTTAAGATATGCATGCGGATGTAGGTAGCAAGAATGTTTTGAATATACTTATACATTGACGTAGATAGCATAATCTTTTGCACATATACACTTCCATCAATGTGTTTCTTCAAGGAAATGTGTGTACGAGTTTGCTCCAAGTCAAAAAGGGGTTCCATCCCATTTCCATTTCCTAGTGGCATATTTCTTCTGAACTAATTTTTCATATGTTTTTCTTTGCAGGAAATGGCTCCGAAAAAGCTTTCCACGAAGAGGTCTTGAAAGGACGCCACGGGAAAAGGCTCTAGTGCCACCTTGGAGTTTGATAGTCACCGGTTTCAGAGTGCCGATCACCAGTAGCTTCGAGGCCATCAAGGGATGGTCATTCCACAGGGAGAGGCGTGTCCAGCTCAGGGAAGACGAGTACCCTAACTTCCAGGGAGAGGTAGCTCGCAGGCATTGGGCACGACTAGTGACCCCTATGGCTAAATTCGAACCAAAGATCGTCATAGAATTCTATGCCGATGCCTGGCCCACTGAGGAAGGGGTTCAGGACATGCGCTCATGGGTGAGGGGTCACTGGATCCCCTTTGATGCAGATGCCATCAGCCAGTTCTTGGGCGACCCGTTGATTTTGGAGGAGGACCAGCAGTGTGAATTCAGTCGGAGGAGAAGTCGGGCAGACGATTTTGATGAGGAAGCCATCGCCCAGCTGCTGTGCATACTGGGGCAGGATTTCGCCCAGACCGCTGTGGGGAGGTGGGTGCGGATCATGCACACCAGTATGACTACCCTGACCCAGATAGGGATGACACTGCTGCTCAGCAATGTCTTGCCTAGCGACCACAACTCCGACCTCCCTCTGCCTATGTGCTAGTTGGTGTATGCCATCCTGACACGGATGAGCGTTCATGTGGCCCAAGTGATTGTTGCTGCCATTTATTTGTTTGCAGGAATGGCGCCTACTGGGCACCCTTTGGACCCAGAGAACTCCAAGAGGGCCCTGGGGTTCCCGGCTTTGATCACATGCCTTTGCCAGTACTACAGAGTTCATGTCACTCCTAGCAAGGTAATCTGACCGCCGATCACCCGAGCCTTCATTGAGAAGTACTGCATGCCTTGGCAAGCATAGGGTGACGCACATTAGGACGCGGGCGCACCGTCACCACCTCGGCAGGCCGATTCGGCTGGGCCGCCGAGCACGGAGCGGTATCTACAGCATTTGGTTCGCCAGCAGGCGGCCAACCACCGTGGACAGGTGCAGATACATGAGTTTCTCTACCGGTTCAGCCTCAGCCAACAGGGGCAGGGTTCTGCCCTTTTTGTATGCCCTACCCCGGAGCAGTTTGGGGCTGAGGTCGCATGACCTGGAGACTGGCCCGATGCCCAGGCAGGGGAGGAGCCTGCAGAATCCCTCGGTGAGGCGGATGAATCCCATATGGATGAAGATATGACTGACCTGCTCGGTTTCTTGGGAGGGAGCGGACCCACATGACCAAGGTCGCTGCACTTTTAATTCCATTATGATTTACATTATTGCTTTCAGTTATTTTTTCTTTTTGTGATCTAACGTTACCACATTTAGTTATTGTTTCTGTTTCCACTGTGATCTGGCATTATGGCTCTCGGTTGTTTTGTCACTAATTTTTTCATTGCGACTTATCATTGCATTGTTTCCATTTACTTGATGATTTGACGTAGGTAGGCCACGTGTACATTCGTTCGCACGACTTTCCGGAAAAGGAAATATATATATATATATATATATATATATATATATTTGTGTGTGTGTATGTGATCACAGATGTCAACTTTTTCAGAAAAGAAAAATAAATATAATAATAATAATAAATATAAATAAAAATGCTTTGGTTAACTAAGAAGCCAACACGCTTTTGAAAAGAAAATAACTTCCAGCTTTTCTTTGAAAAAAAATTCACCGATCAAAACGAAGGGTTTTTGTTGAAAAAATGTGTATACACCTGAAGGGTGAATGCTGTGAAAATTTTCTCGAACGCCCAAAATGGACTCGGATGAATGCATGAATTGATAAAAGAACATGTTTTGGAAACACTGGGTTGACTAAAATAGGAAAAATAAATCCTGAGCACTAGTGTCACTTGACCATAAAAACTTGATACTTGAGTGTCCACATGGGTGCATGCATGACTAGTTTTGCATAAAATTTCCTAATCATCATTATTGCATGTGTATCATGGAAATAATGTGGGACATCTCCTTTATCCCTGAACCGCTGGCCAAACCAACACCCTGACATATATCATGTCCAGCCGTTCTACAAGCCTTGAGCCAAAATCTCAACTCACCATAAACCTTGACCCAGGGTGAGAATTCTCATCCTTGCCTTTGGAAGAAGAGAAAGGAAAGAAAAGAAAGTTCCCGATCAAAGACCAGAAGAAAGTAAAAGAAAATTCCCAATCAAAGATTGGAAGAAAGCAAAAAGAAAAAGAAAGAAAATCCCTAATCAAAGATCGGAAGAAAACAAAAGAAATATGCAAAAAGGTCTTTGGACTAGACAAATATCTGAACAGTATAGACTTATCACCTCCAAATAAGGAAAGGAAAAGGCCAAAACACTTAGAGCCAAAACAGAAAAGGAAAAGGCCAAAACACTTAGAGCCAAATTCCCCTCCAAAAAACACTATTCCCAAGAAAAATTCCTATTGATCCATGATCACGCGTGTAATCTTTGATTTGATAGGAAATGATTTGCAAAATCAAGTCATGACATATCCATGGTTCGGAATTAGGATGAAACACTTACCTGTGTGAGATTGATACACTTTGAGTGATTTTCTTCTATTTTATTGGACCTAGTGTTTCCTCTAAATGGTCTTTTAGAAACAAAACGCTAACATCCAAAATCTCATTTATGGTTATGTGAAAATTTCATCAGCATACTCTCCTTCCCCAATAGACACATTTGTTTTTCATCAAAAATCATATGTTGCTCTGATCATTGGAGGTTTTGTTTCTTTACTAAAGCATGTTCACATTTTGGTGAAAGAACACCGAGACTATTTTAGTCTCACAAAAGCAAGAACTACGTAGGTCTGAGTTCCTCATCACAAATTGAGGATACGTAGGAGCAAAAGCCCTGCTTTTGTCGACCACCCCACCTTGTGCTATCGTGACCTATGAGTCTGATGAAATGCGGAGATACCTAAGTGGTTATCCGCACAAATGATTTCTGTTAATCCTAACCCGTGAAGTTAGGTGGCAGGCGAAGATACCCAAGTGGTTCTCCGTATAAACACTTTTTCGCTATCCGTCAGACTCAAAGTCCGGTAGCATGCGGAGACCAACGTCGTCATCTGCAACCTTTGTCAACCAAGGGCAAGCAAGCCTGTTGACACGCAGAGACTTATGTCATCTTTTGCACCTTTGTCATCCAGAGACGGCGAGTCTAATGAAATGCGAAGATACCCAAGTGGTTATCCGTTCAAACAATTTTTGTTAATCCTGACCCGTGAAGTCAGGTGACATGCGGAGATACCCAAGTGGTTATCCGCCCAAATGATTTTTGTTAATCCTAACCCGTGAAGTTAGGTGGCAGGCAGAGATACCCAAGTTGTTATCCGTATAAACACTCTTTCGCTATCCGTCAGACTCAAAGTTCGGTAGCATGCAGAGACTAACGTCATCTTTTGCACCCTTTGTGAACCAAGGGCAAGCAAGCCCGTTGACACGCAGAGACTTACATCGTCTTCTGCACCTTTGTCATCCAGAGACGGGGAGTCCAATGACATGCGAAGATACCCAAGTGGTTATCCGTACAAACGATTTGTGTTAATCCTGACCCGTGAAGTCAGGTGACATGCGGAGATACCCAAGTGGTTATCCGCACAAACGATTTATATTAATCCTGACCCATGAAGTCAGGTGACATGCGAAGATACCCAAGCGGTTATCCGTACAAACGATTTTTGTTAATCCTGACCCGTGAAGTCAGGTGTCATGTGGAGATACCCAAGCAGTTATCCGTACAAACGATTTTTGTTAACCCTGACCCAGGAAGTCAGGTGGCAGGCGGGGGTACCGTATGATTATCCACACCTTTCATTAACCAGGGGCAAACGAGCCCGTTGACGCGCAGAGACTAACGTCGTCTTCTGCACCTTTTGTCATCTAGAGACAGCGAGTCCGGTGACATATGGGGAATACCTTATGGTTATCCGCACCATTCGTCGACCAAGGCAAATGAGTCGATGGTATCGGGATGATGTTGGTCGTCCGATTCTGATTATTTTTGAAAATTTTTGCAGGTTTTACTTTCGTCATCCAGAGACATTCAAGTCGGGTGACGCGCAAGATTCTTCTCTGCTAGGCAGGGACGATCGAGTTCGATAGCATGTGCAAACGTCATGGTTATCCCGTTTTAACGCTCTCAAGGCATTAAAGTTTTTCTGACGCTCCTGATGCCTTTTCTTTTCTTTCTGAATGACAGGTTCCGCTGGTTGGGATATTGATCGCCCGAATGATGTTCCGCTCGAATGGAATTAATGTCTTATATTTACTTCGCTTTTATCTCCAATAAAAGATAAGTAAAGAGGGGAAACTATCATACCCTAATTTCATCCGGGGACCATTGTTTGTTGGCATGCGACCTTCGCTTGACCGCCTCAAAGTGTTTAACACCCATCGTTACGTAATTTGTAAGGTTTCGCAACATTCCGGAAGGAAAGAACAAGCATTGTTGCACAAATCGTAAAGTTTTGCAACATTTCGGAAGTCAAAAAGAGCATTGTTGCATAACCCGTAAAGTTTCACAACATTCCGAAAAGAAAATGGGTGTCGTTACGTAATCCGTAAAGTTCCGTAATGTTTCGGAAAGGAATCAACAAAAAAACTCAAAAGGGGTGTATTTAGTGAAAAAAAATGGTGCAAATAGCAACCAGGCCCACTTGGGCCTTCTTGAGGATTCCAAAAGAAGGCGGTGCCTTCTGGTGGAAGCAACGGCGAGCTGGGCGGCAACCACCTCCCTCTTTTTGCCTATAAATAGGGGAAAAAGGGCAGAGCAAAATTTTCAGCCCTTCTGGTATTTGAGGATTCTCTCAAAATTAGTGAGAAAAATTGTTTCAGTGGAAAAAATCCAAGCCGAGGTGCTTCCGTAACGCTTCCGAGACGTTTCCGTGAGCGATTTCGTGAAGATTCTTCACCGTTCTTCGTTTGTTCTTCATCGTTCTTTGGTCTTCAACCGGTAAGTTCCCGAAATCGAATCTTTCAATTCATTCTATGCACCCTTAGAGGTCCCTACTTGTTTCGCGTAGTTTTATTTTCATTTCATTTGTTTTCCGTACCCTCTTTTAACGTGCTTTAACCATTTATTTAACTCGTTTTCTCACCTAATAAATGATCAAATGAATTTCAACCGATCATTTGTGTTGTAATGTCTTTTAATCATTGCTAAAGCAAAATCTAACTGATCATTCACGTTGTAACCTCGATTAAACCAAAAAAGACAAAATAATAATAAAAGAATCAAAATATCTTTGAATAAAATAATCAAAAAAATCAATCAAACGTTTTTTCTATGGAAGTTCCCTTGAACGAATTAACTAATAACCAAAGTGAAACTAAGGCTAAAATCAACTCACAAATCAAGCTTTGTTCGTAAAAATCACTAAAAACCGTTTTAAGGTCCAACGCCTTAAGCGGTCCTCTTTGCTTTTATCAGTTAACATGGACTGTTCAAAAACATAAAATCAATATGTAACTTTACCGCTTTTGTCGACCTCCCCAAGAGATCCTTAATGGTCCAACGCCTTAACGTTTCTCTCCTTTCAAAATCAAAAGATCGTTTAATGGTCCAACGCCTTAAATGACCTTTTGTTCGGTTAAAATATATCTTGCGAAAAAAGATAAAAACAACTTAACCAACATTTAGTTCTGAAAGAACTACGTAGGTCTGATTTCCTCATCGCAATTGAGGATATGTAGGAGCGAGGGAAACACCCTTGTCAACCAGAAAAAGATAAAAAATACAAAAGACATAAAACGTAAAAAAGGGAAAATAAAACAAATCAAAGACATGATATTACACACATGGTTAAAGGCTATCGTCCCTTGTGACGGAAGCATGGGGTGCTAATACCTTCTCCGTGAGTAAAAACAACTCCCGAACCTTTCACATTTAAAGTTCGTAGACCACACACGTTCCGGTTTTTCTGACATTTTCCTCGAATAAACATTGGTGGCGACTCCGTGCATTTTCCTTCCTTGGAAGACGCACCTGTGAGTCCCGCGTCGCCCTCCCGCCGAAGGGCAGGTTGCGACACTAAGTTATTGCTTTCAATTCATAAATATTTAACTTTGACTTAACACAAACAGACATTTGACTGAAACAACTATGCGAGCGGGGAATTTTGATTTGTATGGATTCCTTGATGTTGGATCAAGTGGCCTCGTAATAATTAAGAAGGGGGGTTGAATTAATTATTGTTGTACCTTGACTAATTAAAACTTATCATTCTTAATGTTACTAGATTTAATTAGGCTTTTACTACCAAGTTAAGAAAGTAAAGAACAGTAATTGAAACTTAACCAAAAGTAAAAGTGATAATTAAAAGTGCACAACGGAAATTAAAAGTGTAGGGAAGAAGAAGACAAACACAAGAATTTTATATTGGTTCGACAACAACCCGTGCCTACATCCAGTCCACAGGCAACCTGCAGTCCTTGAGATTTCTTTTGAACCTTGTAAAAACCTTTACAAGCAAAGATCCACAAGGGATGTACCCTCCCTTGTTCTCTTTGAACAACCAAGTGGATGTACCCTCCTCTTGAACTGATCCACAAGAGATGTACCCTCTCTTGTTCTCAGTTACAACAACCCAAGTAGATGTACCCTCTACTTGTACCACAAAGGATGTACCCTCCAATGTGTTAAGACAAAGTTCTCAGGCGGTTACTCCTTTGAAATTTTGTAAAGGGGAAACAAAATATATCTTAGGCGGTTAGTCCTTTGAAATATTTTGTTTAAGGGAAAGGGAAGAATCAAAAGAATTCTCAGACTGTGTCTTATTGAATTCTTAGAAAAGGGAGAAGGGAGACACAAAAGAATTCAGGCGGTTAGTCCTTTGTTCTTTTGGAAAAGGGAGAAGAGAGACACAAAAAGAATTCAGGCAATTAGTCCTTGTTCAATTCTTTTTGGCAAAGGGAGAAGAGAATGAAAAGATATAGCACACTTTTGTTTTCTATGGAAGAACAAGGTTTGGAAACTAGAAAACTTATAAAGCTTTTTGGCAAAGGAAGAAGAAGAAAGATGAGTACCAAAGGCTTCAAGATTTCTCAAAAGTTGTTCTAAAAAGTTGTAAAAGTTATTGAAATGCAAGTAAAGGTCTTGCTTTTATAGACTCTTCATGTCTGGTCTAGAAAACCATTGGAAGAGTTATAACCTTGAGAAAAATCCTGAAAACCATTGGAAGAGTTACATCTCTTAACTTTTTATTCAAAACTTGTCACTAGTAATCGATTACCATAACCATGTAATCGATTACACAAAGCATTTTATGAAAGGATGTGACTCTTCACAATTGAATTTGAATTTTAACGTTCTAATAAACTGGTAATCGATAACCAGTATATTGTAATTTTTCTTGTAAAACAAAATTGTGCTATGTTTAGGTTTTGAAAAATTCTTTTCAATACTTCCCTTTGAAAAATAATGTTTGCAATAATATGGCTTTTGTTTCTTTGATTGAACCTAAAAATTTGAAAGAATCCATAATTGATGAACATTGGATCATAGCCATGGAAGAAGAGTTGAATTAATTAGAAAGGAATAAAGTCTGGGAATTAGTAGAAAAGCCTGATAATTACTCAATTATAGGAACAAAATGGGTATTTAGAAACAAATTAGATGAAAATGGTATAGTTATTAGAAATAAGGCTAGGTTTGTAGCCAAAGGATACAATCAAGATGAAGGGATAGACTATGAGGACACATATGCTCCAGTTGCTATATTAGAAGCCATTAGAATGTTATTAGCCTTTACATCCATAATGGATTTTAAATTTTACCAAATGGATGTGAAGAGTGCCTTTTTGAATGGCTATATCCAAGAGGAAGTATGCGTAGATCAACCCTCTGGTTTTGAAAACTCAGATAAGACTAATCATGTTTTTAAACTGAAAAAGGTTTTATATGGTTTAAAACAAGCCCTTAGGGCTTGGTATGAACGTTTGAGTAAGTTCCTTTAAGAAAAGGATTTTTCTAGAGGTAAAGTTGATACTACTCTTTTTATTAAAAGGAAGTTGAATGATATATTATTATTACAAATCTACGTTGATGATATTAATTTTGAATCCACTAAAGATTCTCTATGCAAAGAATTCTATCAAGACATGCAAAGTGAATTCGAAATGTCAATGATGGGTGAACTAAATTTCTTTCTTGGGCTGTAAATCAAGCAAACCAAGAATGGAATATTTGTCAATCAATCAAAATATTTCAAATACTTGATTCACAGATTTGGGATGGAAAATGTTAAACATATGGCTACTCCAATGAGTACTGCTTGCTATTTGGATAAAGATGAAACCGGTCAGTCAATAAACATTAAGAAATATCGATGTATGAATGAATCTCTTCTTTATTTATCTGCTAGCAGACTTGATATCATGTTAAGTGTGTGTATGTGTGCTAGATTTCAATCAAATCCCAAAGAATCACATCTTAGTGCAGTTAAGAGAATTATAAGATATCTATTAGGCACTATGAATATAGATTTATGGTATCCTAAAAATTCCACATGCAATTTAATAGGATATTCTGATTCTGACTTTGCCGGTTCTAAAACTGATAGAAAGAGCACCAATGGAACTTTTCATTTCGTTGGTTCTGCTCTAGTTTGTTGGCAAAGTAAGAAACAAAATAATGTTGCTTTATCTACTGTGGAAGTAGAATACATTTATGTTGGCCGTTGTTGTGCTCAAATTCTTTGGATGAAGCAACAACTTTCTGATTATGGAATATTACTTTATCATATTCCTATAAGATGTGATAACACGAGTGCTATAAATTTATCCAAGAACCTTGTTTAGCACTCTAGAACTAAACACATAGAAATAAGAAATCATTTCTTAAGAGATCACATTCAAAAGGAAGATTGTGTTTTAGAATTTGTTGATACAAAGAATCAGTTAGCTGATATCTTTACAAAACCTCTCCCTAAAGAAACATTCTTTGCTATTAGGAGAGAATTAGGTCTTTTTGATATCAATGATCTAGACAATAGGTAACTGAAATTGAGTTTTATCCTCCTTATGATCAATATATTGTCTATGAGTCTAGTTTCTTGTGTTATTAATATTTATATTAACTATTTTTTTCATATAATAATTATCCTTCATTAGTTTTGTTTGAATTTTATTTTATAGGAATAGAATTTATTGTGTATAGTTAAATTGATTAGATTTGTTTGTAATTGATTATTGATGGTTGAATGTGTTTGATTGTGATTGTAATTGAATGTGTTTGATTGTGTTTGTAATTGAATGTGTTTGATTGTGCTTGTTTGATTATGGTTGATTATCATAATTAGGTGTGTATTAGACTTAGAAATAGTTAGCTTTAAGTGAAAAAACCTTGTTTAAGGGTCTGGTAATCGATTATCATTCCCTGTAATCGATTAACTTAGAACAACAAGGCTGTAATCAATTACCAGTAGGCTCAAGTAGTTACAGGATACTCCTGTAATCGATTATAATGGCTTCTAATCGATTATAAGGCATCCCTGTCTATAAATATTTGCATTTTCATAGAACCCTTATCCCCCATTCTCATGTGACAGCGCCCCTTGCTTCAAAATCTTCAAATCTTCGTATCTCACTCATTTCTTAACCAAATCACTTCAAACAAAGCCCAATCTTCATCATTTTCAATTCTATTTCAAACCCACCGATCAAAATCCACTGCAACATCCTCAAATGGCAGAATCATAAAAAAGTGAAAAGGATCTTCCTCCACCACCACCGTTGCTGGCCATCATCGCCAAGGAACCTTTGGAAACCCACCCGTACCAGTTCCTCCTTCTCTTTCATCTCCTAGATCATCCACTTTCTTTCCTCGGATGATCAGTGTCAAAGGTACTGCTCTCAATTCTGTAATGGAGTCATTTTAGACCCTAAGTATCTTGACCTTGAATTCTTTGATGGAGAAACATTTGATTGTTACCAGGTGTTTCAAAATTCTGGTTTGATTGATTTCATGTCTCTAAAACTGCCTTACTTGCCTGAATTAGTTAAGGTTTTCTATAATAATTTGAAAATTCAAGATGTTATTTTTTACCCTGAGGTGCAAAATATTCCCATTGTTATTGATCAGTCCTTATTCTTTTCCTTGACTAAATTGCCCAGTCAAGGTGTTCCTTTTGAGGGCACCCTAGTTGATGACTGGAAATTTGATTATTTTAGTCATGATGCTCGCTGCATGGTCTACAATGACTAGGCTGACATGACTGGCAGATTACTTGCCAGGTCATTAACTTTTGATTGTCGCATCATGCATTATATCAATGTTTGTATTTTGCTTCCTCGGTCTTCAAACCTTGCTCAAGCCTCTAAGGAGGATTTGATTCTGATGTAGGCCTTTCAAACTGGTTGTTAGATCAACTGGGCCTATTTAGTTCGATACCAGATGCATAAGGCATTACAGGCCAATGCCCCTCTGCCTTATCCTCACCTTGTTACTCTTTTTTTTTCATCATTTCAATATTCCTTTGGATGATGAACCATTTGTCAAGGTCAAGAGGTCTTTCTCTATTGGTGTTGGTGCGGTTACCTCCTTTGGTTACCAAAAGGATGTTGATGGTCAATTGATTCGCAAACAAGACTTTCCTCTGCCTATTCCTGACGATCGTACCCCATCTCCTCCACCACAACAGGGTGATTCCACATCTCTTCTTATTGATGTCCTCATAGAAATCTATGGTCTTCGAGCTTTTGTGGGTGAACACTTTAATGGGATGGATACGAGGATCACTCGACTCGAAGATGATATGAGCTTCATTAGGCGTTGCTTTGATCCCCTGGCCAACTCTTAGTTTATGTTCTATTTCCTTAGTTTTATATGTATTTCAGCCTTGTATTTTGGCATTTATTACATTAGTACTTTGATTAAGTTTGTGTTGGATGTTTACCATTCTGTTTTGCTTTGTGTTGGGACTTTGCTTTGGTAACTTAACCCTTGTTTGGTTTGTTCTATGGTTTGATTTAGTTTATGGATGGATTGTGCTATGGTTTTTGTTGTTGCCTTAGTTCTTTTCTTTGAACGTTTTTGGCTTTTTGATGTTGCCAAAGGGGGAGAGAACAAGGGTAGAATTATTTATCATAAACTTAGGCATAAATTCCAATCTTGAGGGGGAGTAAGGGTTATGAGCACGCATTATCAATTGTATATCATTGATCATGATTGTAAAAGCAAATATGATATAAAGTTTTATGAAGTTTTAATGATGTCATAGATAAGCGCTTCTCACGTTTGATCCAAGTCAAGAATCCAGAAATTCAAGATAATTGATGAACTTAGTTCCTAGAATCTAAGGAAGAGTTTCTTAATTGATGATGCACAGGTTTGACCAAAGGATATTTTCCAAAAAAAAATTGAGATTTCATAAATATGATTTTTACTCTCTGGTAATCGATTACCAGAGGTTGTAATCGATTACTAGTGGCCAAAATAACTTCTGAAATGCTTTTACAAAATTTGAAATTAAATTTTAAGCCTGTAATCGATTACACAAGGCTTGTAATCGATTACCGTAAGTTTTAAACGTTTTATAACAGCCTTTAGAAATTTGAATTTAAATTTTAAAGCCTATAATTGATTACAACTTGTGTGTAATCGATTATCAGACATGAAAATTCAAATTTTAAATCTGAAGAGTCACAACTCTTCAAAAACTAACTGTGTAATCGATTACAAGAGTTATGTAATTGACTACCAGTAAGGAATTTTTAAAAATAACTTCCAAGAGTCACAACTGTTCATGAAGTTTTTGAATGGCCATTAAAGGCCTAGAAATAGGTGACTTGGGACATGAAATTCCTAAGAAAGTTTTCCTGAACAAATTGTCTTATCCTCTCAATACAAAATTGTCTTATAACTCTCAAAAAAAATTCCTTGGCCAAAACACTTGCAAATTCAATAAGGAATCTTGAGTGATCTTCAATTGTAATATCTTTCTCTTAAAGAGAGAATTCTTCTTCTTCTTCTTCTTCTTATTCAAAGAGATTGATTAAGGGAGCGAGGGTCTCTTAAGTTGTAAGGATTTTTTAACGCAAGGGATGGGTTGTCCCTGTGTGGTTCAGACTTTGTAAGAGGCATTTTACAAGATAGTGGAAATCTCAAGCGGGTTGCTTGGGGACTGGACGTAGGCACAGGGCGTGGCCGAACCAGTATAAAAACTAAATTTGCATTCTTTCTTCCCTTAAACTTCTTTTATTTATTATTGTTTACATTTTGCTTTAAAGAATTTTGTTTTTGAATTTTTCTTAGAGTAATTCATAATAAGGGTTGCATTGTTAATCAAAAAGAAAGTTAAGTTTTAATTGGGGGATAGCTTGTGTATCTTAATTTAACCCCCCTTCTTAAGATAATTGAGGCCACTTGTCTAACATAAACATTTTTGTGTGGCAGTGGAAACCCTTTCTTGTAATGTGGTGGAGAAGAGCTATCTCTCATTCCATTATTTATGTTTCTTTTTGAGGTAGCAAGCCCATAAATTTCATCTCCTCCTCTCTAACCACACATGTTCTAATTAACCTTTTATAATGTTATTGTATGTTATGAATGTGACATAACTTTGCATCATTTGTCATTAAAATCTATTTAACTGGTATGAAAGTTTGAATTGGTGCATGTCATGGCTGTCTTGTGTTATAATAATATTGAAAGTTGTGTTATCATAATCAGACCGGTCATTGACTTTGTCAGGATATTAGATAGCGACTCACTGATTGAATTGCATGAATTAGTATATATTAAATATGTAAATTTTATATGGAGCATAGAGTATATAAAATAGTTTTTAATTTAAGTTTCTAAGTTTGTAAGTTAGTTTAGTGGTTACAAATATTTTAGGAAGCCTTGGAATCAATGTATTGGAAGCTTTATCCTTTCAGCAGAACTTTTGGAATGAAAAATCAAGAATTCAGTGGCACTACCAAGGTGATAGAAATAAAGCCTTTTTTCACCATGTGGCAAAACTAAAGAATGCTACTAAGCAAATTTCCATGCTTAGATATGACAGTCGTTTGTTTGATGACCCTGCCGACATTGAAAACATAGTGGTTGATTACTTTGCAGACTTGTATGCCTCCACTAACTATTATGCAGGGAATGATCTAATTTCTAAAGTGATGCCTGCATTAGTTTCAAATGAAGATAATATAGCTCTTACTTATGTTCCCACTATGAGGAGGTAAAGAAAGCATTTTTTGCATTATATGGTGATGGTGCCCCTAGTCTTGATGGATATGGAGGGCATTTTAGTTCAGGAAGGAAAAATTCAGCTAATGAAAGGGGTCAAAAACTTCGATTTTCCCAATCACTTTTTGTTTGCATATGATATTATGTTTTTTTGCAAGGGTACCAATAAGAGTTTGATTTCTTTAAGGATCTTGTTGCTAAGTATGGTGATGCTTTTGGCCAGCTCCTGGGGCTTCTGAAATGTCATTTTTACTCTGGAAATGTCTCACCCTCTAGAATGGGTTTTTTCTGTGATTCTCTTAGCTTCTCAGTGAGATCCCTTCCTTTCTTCTATTTAGGTGTCCCTCTATTTGAAGGTAAGCCTTGCAAGCTTCATTTGCAACCCATAGCTGATAGGATTAAAAGAAATTTGACTTTTGGGAAGGCTGTTGGTGAATATATAGCTTTTATGTTTATTCTTGGCCTTTGTCTCCTTTAAAGAATTTCGATGGCTAGATGCCTAGTTTTATATTGAGATCAAGACTCATGTTTGTGGGCACTTCTGCTTGGGCTAAAATTTTGCTTACGATAATTAAATTAAAGGATTGATTATGTTTTTGATTTGATCCTGAATTTTTTTTCAAATTTAACTTTTAGTTTTTAAATATATTTTTTGTATTTTCAGTTCTTATAATTTCACCTATTATCAGTTTTAGTTTATGCCATCAAGTAACAACATTAATTAAAATATAATAGTTGTCATGTTAGTATGTAACTAAGTGACTTGTCATGTATTCATGAAATATGATGGACAACCACATGTATTTTTATTTAGGTAAACTATATTTCTAATCTTTCAATATTTATCTAGACTAGTTGATGAGGGATTAAAAATATAATTAATAAATAAATTTCATATGATTGTCTCATCAAACGCCTGAATGACGTGAAGAGTCATTGAGTTGCCATATTATTATCACATCATCAATTGTTGACAATAGAGACCATTAACAAATTAAGGAAAAGGATAGGAACCAAAAACACTGAATTTTAATTTATTTAGGAGCTAAAAGTGAAATTTGAAAAAAAATTAACTGACCAAAAACATCATTAACCCTGAATTAAACAAGACTTTGGGCTAGATATGTAGACTTGTTTGTGCAACGTTATTCTGTGCATTTTTAGTAAAAGACCGTTCACAAATCATATGACACGTAATATTCGCATTTTTTAAGAAACTTGATTAGTCCTACTTCTCCAAATTCAGTCACCAATATTAGTGGAGAAATTGTTTCTATAAAATCATAAAGAGTAGTTTCTGTTGAAACTCTCTTTTTTAGTATGGTTATTTTACTTTTTCTATGTTTTAACAAACGAGTTTAAATGATTTAGCAAAAACATTTCTTGTCGCTAGTTATAATATCGGTGTGTGTGTGTGTGTGTGTGTGTGTGTGTGTGTGTGTTGTATGATAATATGGAAATCAAAGTAGATTGTCATTTCCTAAATACTAGAGAGCCATTGAAAGATGAGAGATTATACACATTGATATGCACTACTAGAAAAAATACTTTCAATATCACTATTTTAACATCGGTTTTTGATAAAACCAATGTTAACAAAAAGGATGATGACATTTTTGTAAATAACGGATTTTGTTAAAGTCAGATTTTTTAAAAATTGATGTTGGTGTGAAAATGTTAACATCAGTTATTAAAAAACCGATTTTAACACCAGTTTATAAAAATCGATGTTGTTTGATTAATTATTAACATCGGTTTCTATAAAAACTGATGTTGTTTGATTAATTTGTTATCATCGGTTTTTTGTAAAAACTTATATTGTATTTTATCCCCAAATTAAAAGCTAGCATCAACTCTCAATCTCACTCGCTTCCCACTCTCAATCTATCTCTTTGTCCCAACTTTTCTTCATTTTCTCTCTTCCTCTCAACCAGCACCACTGCTCAATCCAACGATGTCTCGCGCCTCCTCCACCAAAGATTCTTCCACCTTTGGTGAGATCATGCTATTCAGAGTCAGATCTCATTCAACAAGCAAGTTGGGTTAGTGAGTGTGGTGTATGAGGCCCTCAGGATAGAGCCCGCAATGCCATTCTAGCACACGAATGCAAGGGACAACGTCGAGGAGAATGACAACGACAATGATAATGGACACAAGGAGTTTGAGGAAGACAACGACGAGGATCGGAGAAGATGGAATTGCGAGCTACTTCAGCTTCAGATTAGGGATTTGGCGACTCGCTCGATGAGCATGTAGAACCGGATCTTGGATTTGGCTGAGATTATGATGGGCCTCGAGGACAATTCCATCGAGTTCCGCCTCTAGTTGTTAGAATGCGACTGCTACATCAAAAATCTTGAGGATTACGTCGATGCGGCGGAGTACGAGGCATTGCTGCAAACACTGATGGAGAGTGACGACGGAGGAAAGAGAGGAGCACCGCTGGCATCAATGGCCGTGTTGTGGAAGCCTTGTCAAAGGCGAAGATTGCGTCAAAAAGCAAAGTCATGGCGTGCGCTATATGTAATGATCTTAATTTTTTCTTGATATTTTATCTATATTGATTTTATTAATATGAGTTTCATGAATTAAAAACTACAATTTATTAAATCTTTTCACGTATCGTAACTATTCTTGTTAAGGGTGGAATGTTTAGAATTAGTTATTACATTTCTTGTAGAGAGTAAAACTTGAGAAATGCAGGGGTTTTACACACTAATTATTAGATGTAAAAGAACGAATTTATTGTACTAGCAAGACCTAATAGTACCATTTATGTGAATTGACTTTTTAAATATTTAAGAACCTGTCATTCATTTTGATATGACGAAAATGCAATGGCCAATTTTTCTATTATAGATTCATTTGATCTTCAATGTCATTCAAAACGAGCACTGTTTAGGTTAAGAAATGCATTATGCATGGCATGTGCAGTTTTTTACTAATGAAAAGTACTAATGTTCTCGGTTTGGATTTCTAATCCCAGGTAAAAGTGATCACTGGTGACAACGTTAATCTTAAGTAAGATGATGACAATAATTATAGTGAATTAATGATACACTTGGTGAGTATAACTGATGCCAAGTTTCCAGCTTTGTTATTGCTGTTAATTTTATATTCTATTAGAATCTATTGTTCAGACACACTTTTTTTGGTTCAAATGACGTAAACTAGTTTTTGCTTTCATGGTTGTTTTTGTGACTCTATTTTTGAGTTTAGGCCGATATTGGTCTTGCAATGGGTATCCAAGGTATAGAAGTTGCTAAAGAGAGCTCTGATATCATTATTTTGGATGACAATTTTGCTTCAGTTGTGAAGGTTAGTCCTCATTTCTTATTTGGGAGATTTTGAATTGTTCTTATAAATGATGCACGTTTAACATCTACCTTTTGAAGGTTAATAGAGTCATCCTCAGGACCCTGCAAACTAGACTTGACAAGTCTAAGGGTCAATGGAAAGAATAACTCTACAACATACTTTGGGCATGCCACTCTATGCCTCAAACACCGCCAAAGAAACTCCTTACCAACTCACATGTGGCACTGATGCCATGATCCCCGTTGAAGTTGGGGAACTGTTGACAAGGAGACTATTGTTCCAGCAACAAAAAAATGAAAAAAATATGAGGGTGGAACTTGAAACCACCGAAGAAGTTCGAGAAATGACAAAGATCAGAGAAGAAGTTGCCAAACTTCGAGTAGTCAGAAGGTACAATACAAAGGTTCAACCCGGGGACCTCGTATGGTGAAGCCAGAAAAGATCCCCGAGTAGGAAAGCTTGGCCCCAACTAGGAAGGTCTCTTTAGGGTCATAGCCAACCTATACAATAGAGCATACCGACTACAAGATCTAGATGGCAAAGCAATCCCACAAACGTGGAATGCCACCCACCTGAAGTTCTACTTCAGCTGACCTACACTCTAAACCCAATGTTGTACTATTTTCCCTACTCAAGTCTTTTGTCCCAAAAATAAAAAAATCCAAGGTTTTGGCTTGAAGGATTTTTAATGAGGCACATCTGGGGTAATGAAAGGAATTTGTACTCAATTACATACATTGAATAAAATTCTACATCCTTTGCTTTTCATATTTCTCTTATCAAGACAAGAGTATCCATAGTCGTACCTCCGAGGCTCTTAAAACCCAAGGTCTGCCCTTGGTGAGCCCTTCTTCTAGCAGTATGACTCTAGTGTGTGCCACCCACGGCGAGTGACACACATGCAAGATCGTATCATCTTGGTGACTCCAGTACATGCCACTCACAGTGAGTGACATGTGCGAACGAGCACCCTACTAAGCCTCCAATGTGTGCCACCCACAGAGTGGCATACATGCAAGAGCATATTACTATCGTGACTCTAGTGTGTGTCACCCACGACGAGTGACACAAATGCAAGAGCGTATCATCTTGGTGACTTTAGTACATGCCACCTACAGCGAATGGCATGTGCACATGCAGCATCTTAACAAGCATCCAGTGTATGTCACCCACGATGAGTGATACACATGCAAGAGCATAACATTATGCCTCAAGTATAGGTTACCCACAGCGAGTGACATATATGTAAGAGCATACTACTGAGCCTCCGATACGTGCCACCCCTGGCATGTGCGAACAAGCATTATGCTAAGTCTCTAGTGTATGACACCCATGGCGAGTGACATACATGCAAGAGCATATTACCATCATGACTCCAATATGTTTTACCCACGATGAGTGACATATATGCAAGAGCATATCACCACGTCTACAATGTGTTCGACCCACGACGAGTGGCATGTATGCAAGAGCACGATGTTCAAAACCCAGGTCAGACAATTCTCGGGTCAATCCTTTGATGGTTGTGAGGAGTAAGTACGTGCTTCGACCTTGATAAACCCAAGGTTCACCCTCGATGAAGCCCTTTCAATTACTAAGTTCCATCCCCATGGGAACTTAAGGTATGCAAGGTCTACCCTTGATAATCTTTCCTATTCCTAACTCTTATCTATGCAGGAATACAGGCTTATCAAAAACCCAAGGTCTGCCTTTGGTACAAAAATACAAGGTTTGCCCTTGGTGCACACTTCTACAAAACCAAAGTCAAGGGTCCAAAAGTTCCAACAAGCGAACTACCACGCCATTATTTGGTAAGACCTTCAATCAAGTCAAAGCATGTACTTACTCCTCATAACCAACCATCAAAGGAGTACTTTTACAGGTCAAGATGACCTACCACCCGATTGCATGACGAGACCTTCAATCAGGTGTAGCTCACGCTTACTCCTCATAACCATTAGAGGAGGAAAGCAGCAGGTCAAGCGAACTATCCCTATACTGGTTAGGAAAGACCTTCAACTAGGGGCAATTCAAACACAACCCTTCACAACCATCAAGGGAGAAGCTCCACAATAGAGAAGGAAGCCCCACTAGATGGATGACAAGACCTTTAATAATGTTAAAATCAAGCCTAAGATGACTCTGTGTCATTCTATTTACAAGACCCCCACATTCCTACTTCCACATCAACAAGACTTTGCTTCCTACACTATCTACATCATGACGGCCTATTCATACGACCACAAGTATGGAGTGTTGCAAAGACAAAGGCAACATACATCACACAAGACTTACACAATTCAAAATTTGACATCGAAGGAAAGCTTGTGCATTGAAGAAAATAAAAAATAATTGTCATAATTACAAGGCTTATACGACCAAAGTCCAACAAAGAAGAAAAAAGACAAAGGCAGCCTAGACACGGGCATCATTGCCTTGCTCCACAACGCCTTGACCTTCATCAATAGCCTCGTCCTTCGCATCAATCTCCTCCTCATCAAGCAAGACATCCTCCTTCACATCCTTGAAGGGATCGAAAAGGCTTAAGTTAAGGTCTTTCACAAAGAAACCAGCCTACCTGACAGCCTTTTGAAAGCCTTTTTCATGTTACTCCACTGCTTCCTTCTCATACAAAATCAACTTTTCCTTGATCTCCTTACTGACCTCCCTTTCCTTGGTAGTCTGTAGCTCAGACTCCTCCAATTTGGATTTTTACTCCTTAAGTCAGGTCTCCAACTCTTCTCTTGGCAAGCCCGTCCTTCTCAGCCGCCATGTTCTCCACTTTGTCGCCCAGGCCCATCTTCTAAGCCTGCAAGTCCTTGCAGCATCCAAACAAGTCATCACCATCTAGCTGGGCGCGCAACAACTTGGCCAGTGCACCACTAACCTTGGAAGCCAGTTGGGAGTTTGCCCTTATGGCCTCAGCAAAAGCAATGGTGGCATTGGCCACCTTAGGGTGCTTCACTCGTCATAGAGTCCGAGTAGTAGCCCTCCACTTGGCGACCTCTTCCTCTAAGGATGCCACTTTCTACATAGCCTCTCAGTGTCGTAGTTCATTCTCCTCCATAATCGCCAAACTCCTTTGGAGAAAAACCTTGGCAAAATCAATAGCATTCTGCACCCCAGCTGACCTAATAAGGTTCTTATCGAAGGCTGACATAAAGCTAGTCGGGGTCTTCTGCTCCAATTGAAAGTTGCACCTCACAATGAGTCGGCATCACTAGAGGTGTATAAATGATTGAGGGATATGCGAGGGCACGAGAATGAAGAAGGCGACGCCATAGATACCAAAGCAGCAATAGGGAGGATCATCAGAACTGACGAAGAAGAAGGCAACACCATGGGAGTACTAGTGGTTGCCACATTGATACTTAGTAAAGGGGCCGAAACGGTGGATGATGACACCATAATAGACTCAGCCTAAGTGGCTAGCACATCAACTTCAACAATAGTAGGAGAAACCTCTTGAACAATAGTCGGAGGAGAAGGTGGAGGAGCGGGAGTAGTAGGAGTGGCAATAGTAGCTGGAGACTTGGTGGTCGTGGAGCCGAAGGCACATCTTGCACAGTCGTGAGGCGACTCACAGTGGGCCCCAGCCCTATAGCCTGCCTCAAGGCACAGAGGCTCATAGGGTCCTTCGACTTCTTACGGCCCGACAACCCGGGAACATCATCCCTCTTCCTCTTTACCAAAATAGTCGAGTCCTTGTTGAATGAATGATCTTATAAATGTGTGCAAGTTTTATCTCTTACTAGGTTATACAATGTTCTATTTTTAACTTATATATGTTTTTGGTCGTCCTTCTTTTGGATCATTTTTTTAGTTTCCCAAATTGAAAATTACATTTTTTTAGTCCCTATAATTAAAAATGATGTTCTAGTCACCTTTCATAAATGTTGTTAGAGGCCTTCAAACTGTGTAATTTTTAATGGTTTTAGATTCACAACTTGCGGCAATTTTCAACCACTACAAACTACTATTAACCATTCATTCAACAAGGACTCGACTGCCAATGAAACTTGGTGAGCAACAAAAAATGGTAATACACCAATAAATGGGATAGAAGTGAGATGCATACAACATCAAATGTACTCCATCATAATAAATTATTTGGCATTGTATAAACATCACATAAGACTTAGCTTTTAGACTCCTTAATTTGGGTGACTTTGGGGTTTGTAGATGGTCACTGCTTTGACATAGGTCTTTTGTTTGGGTGAATAGCTAGACCAACTATCTTGATGTATTTTTGAATGACTATACCCCATGACTATATGTATTTTGAAACTTGATGCACATATGTATGTGTTGGATCGAGTGGCCTCAGAATAATTAAGAAGGGGGGGTTGAATTAATTATTCCTAAACCTTTACCAATTAAAAAATTACTCTTTTAAGGCTTTTACTAAATTGTTAAGAGAATGAGGAGTAGAAGAGAAACTTAACAGAAAGTAAAAGCGGAAATTAAATGCACAGCAGAATGTAAAAGAGTAAGGAAGAAGGAAACAAACACACAAGAGTTTTTATACTGGTTTGGCAACAACCCGTGCCTACATCCAGTCCCCAAGCGACCTACGGTCCTTGAGATTTCTTTCAACCTTGTAAAAATTCTTTTACAAGCAAAGATCCATAAGGGATGTACCCTCCCTTGTTCTCTTTGAACCTAGTGGATGTACCCTCCACTAGAACTAATCCACAAGAGATGTACCCTCTCTTGTTCTCAGTCAAACCCAAGTAGATGTACCCTCTACTTGTACCACAAAGGATGTACCCTCCAATGTGTTAAGACAAAGATCTCAGGCTGTTAAACCTTTGATACTTTGTGAATGCGGATACAAAAGAATTCTCAGGCGGTTAATCCTTTGAACACTTTTGTATTAGGGAATGGGAAGAATCAAAAGAATTCTCAGACTGTGTCGTTTTGAATTCTTTGACAAGGGAGAAGGAAGACACAAAAGAATTCAGGTGGTTAGTCCTTTGTTCTTTTGGAAAAGGGAGAAGAGAGACACAAAAAGAATTCAGGTGGTTAGTCCTTGGCGAATTCTTTTTGGCAAAGGGAGAAGATAATGAAAAGATGAATAGCACAAGTTTTCAAGGTTTGGAAAACCAAAAAACTTCATAAAGCTTTTGGTACAAAGAAGAAGAAGAAGTTCAAAGAGATTCAAGGCTTGTAAAGGATTGATTGAATGAATGTAAAAAGTGTCTTAGATTATTGAAATGCAAAACAAAGCCTTGCTTTTATAGACTCTTCATGTCTGGTCAAGAGGACCATTCAAAAGAGTTATAACTTTAGAAAAACTTCAAACCTATTTGAAAAATTCAAAACCTTTTTGAAGAGTTACATCTTTTGATTTTTTTTCAGAAACAGTCACTGGTAATCGATTACCAAATTAGTGTAATCCATTACACAAAGCTTTTGAGTGAAAGGATGTGACTCTTCACATTTAAATTTGAATTCCAACGTTCAAGGACACTGGTAATCGATTACCAAAACATTGTAATCGATTACAGCCTTTTGAAAATAATTGGAACGTTGTAAATTCAGTTTGAAAACTTTTTCAAACTCATTTTGTTACTGGTAATCGATTACACCATTATGGTAATCGATTACCAGAGAGTAAAAGCTCTTTGGTAAAGATTTTGTCAAAAACTCATGTGCTATTCAAAGTTTTGAAATAACTTTTTAATACTTATCTTGATTGAGTCTTTTCTTCATTCTTGAATCTTGAGTCTTGAGATCTTGAATTCTTCTTGATTCTTGAACTCTTGACTTGTTCTTGATTCACTTGAGTTGTTCTTTGATCTTTGAGCATTTTGTTCATCACCTTTGTCATCATCTTTTATTGTCATCATTGTTATCATCAAAACACCTTTGAATCACATTCACCATGAAGCTTTGCTTGAAGCTTTGCTTCTATATTATGTATAACATATTTTCACATGTTATATAATCATGGTTTGTTTTTATAAGATCCTTTTGATGTTTTAAACGTTTGCGAAAATAAAATAAAAGAGTTTGGTGAAAAAAATTTGTTTTAATCAACCAAAGTAATTAAATAAATATTTCTTTAATATTAACCAGACATTTAGTGGTTTAATAAGCTTCTCTTGAACAATTAGGTGCCGATTTTGATCCTTGGTGACTACGTATAATTGTCATTGTTTTTCTTTTTTCATAACAATGTTTCATACTCTCAAACAAAAGTTTTGTGTGAGAGAGTGAAATGAACAAAGTTACAATTGAGAGAGTGAAATAATAAAATGGATAAATAGTCACTTTTATCTTTGAATGTGTAGTTCGCTGACAAATGCGTCTCTGAATGATGAAAATATAAAATTTATTCCTTAAAAGTGTAAAAAGTGCGACAAATATATTTGGTTGTTAACTATCGTATGTCATTGTTAATAAAATAGTCTATGTGGCATAGAGGGACGAATTTGTCACTAAAATGATTTCCAACGTGGTTATCTTGACTAGATTGGACAAAAATGTCAATAAAATACAATTTTTGGACGTAAATGTCAGTAATTTTTTGTTGGACGAAAATGTCAATATTTTTTTATTGAAAGAAAATGTTAGTAATTTTTATTGGACCTAAATATCAGTATGTTTCTATTGAACTAATTAGACCAAAAATTTTATTTTATTTAAGGGTAAAATATAATTTTAGGATAAATTTTTGTCATTTTTTATCGTTACAGGCATAACATTACAATAATCACTTAAAAAAATATATTGGTAAACATAATTTAAAACAAACATATTAATAACGATGATATTGATTATCAACCATAATTTGTCTGTCACAATAGAAATTATTCAAAATAAACATTGTACTAGTTTACCAAAATAAACATTGTAACAATATATCAATGATTACAAATTTTTCCAAATTATAATAATTAGTAACAATCTACTACAAATTAAAGATAAATATATTCCATATTTCACTTCTTCGAATTTTGACTATTTTATTATCGATGACACACAAAAGTTAACAAAAGGATATATTTGTCACACTTTTTACACTTTCGAGGACTAAATTTTGTATTTTCATCTTTCAGGCGCACATTTGTCAACGAATTACACATTCAGGAGCAAAAGTGACTATTTATCTTATTCTTGTTCGAGAGAGTGAGAAGATGAAAAGTAAAAAAAATATCATATGACATATGTTGATAATCATTTCATTGACAAATTCATCCATTTGTGCCATGTAGACTATTCTATTAATGGTGACGGATGAAAGTTAAATACCAGATATATTTGTTACACTTTTTACACTTTCGAGGATTAAATTTTGTATTTTCATCTTTCCGATACACATTTATAAAAAAATTATACATTTAAATACAAAAATAAGTATTTACTTTAATAAAATCATAAAAGTTCCCACTAGTGAGTGAAATAATAAAATTGTTGTGCTGGTCGACACAAAACTCGAGATTTTGAAAAATATTATTGCCTAGCAATTAGGTCCCAATGCCCACTAAAATCATAATTGTGCGAGGCGAGTTACTACCGACCTCCAAGATGATAAGAATGTCTCAAGGCCTGTAACAAGTTTGTAAATCATTGATCTTATGATTTACTGTTGTTGGAATTTGACTGCACAAAATCCTTGATATTTCTTGTTTTTATCTCCATTCATCACTTGAAAGAGTTTGTGAGGATTAAAAATGCATAAGTGGTAGGTACTAACTTAAAACAAAAATCATGGTTACCTAGAATAAAGTAAATAATATATATAGCATAAAATGGTTGATTCAAATAGGCCAAGTGTTATTAAAAAATGTCTCCCTTCCACTATCAGAATTCTTAAGATTTGCTAGGAATTTTAGCTACTTATAAATTTAGTAGTTATTTTAAAGCTAATTAATTATGTATTAGCCAGTAATATTATTTTCCTAGTTAAAATTAAATTTATTTTATTTTAGCAAGTAACTTTACCAATATTCTTATTCTTAGTCTCCACCCTCATTCTTATTTCGAGTTAAAATCCCATTCTCTCTCTCTCTCTCTATCTCTCTCTCAGTTCGTTGAATTTAGAAGAAAATGGAAGAGGTTCCGTTGTCGAAGGAGTAGAGAATGAAGGTGCTTAACTCCTTCGACCACCGTGAGTCAGCGTCGGCACCACCAAGTCTCTTCGTCCTCGTACCTGTTGCGAGGTGATCTCTTCTTCAAATCCTTCCCAATTAGGGTTTTGATTACCACTACAATCTATTTCCATTCCCTTTTCTATCCAATTCACTTAATCTAGAATCATTTGAATGTGTAGATTTTGAGAAACTATACGAGGTTTGCCATGCCATCATCGATGGCAGGGTCCACAGTTACATAGATGATAAGGTTCGTTGCCCATCTCAGGGTTCGAGTTTCAAATAATCTAAAAAAATCCCTAACATTATTCTACTCAAGGTTCATTTCCATTTTCAAGAGTGATTTTTATTTCCATTTATTTTTTTAGGGATTGAAGGTTCTTTCGATTAAATATTTTGTGCATTTACATTTGTATGCAATTTAAGGTTCTAACTTATATGTATTTGTATAATCCTTCATGTTTGTTCGGCTTCATGGTATTAATCCTTGGTTGAGATTGAGAAGCAACTTGTGAGTACTTCTGCATGCTGTAGTTTTGGTTGTCTATTGTCAATTGATGGAAGCCTATGTTTGTCTAGTGTTCTTTTCTATCTTTAATAATTTTTGTGCTTATGTTTCATTTTTGTGGCTCTCTACAGTGATGGTAGTTCTTGCATGGTTTTAGTATTCTTTAGTTTGCTTTGTGATGCAATCCTACCCTGCAAGGGCATTGGATAGAAGACTCCAAGTAGATTGGGCCAGAGATGCAAGAAAAGGCCCTAGGGTTCTCATGAACCTTAGGGTAGATTTTGGGTCCATGGACTAAGTATGAGTCTGCTTATCTTTGTACATATTAGATTAAGGTTTCACTATTTTTTGGCCTTGTATTTAGGGCTGCATAATATAGGTAAGGTACCCTAGAAATGTAGGATTTTTCAGCCCATGTATTTTAGGGCACCTAGACTAGTTTTTGTATTAGGGGTAGTTTTGTAATTTAACATGCATTAAGTGAATATTTGATGTGTGTGGTTAGAAATAAATTTAATTGAATTGGGAGAAGCCCAATCCAATTAAATTTTAGAGGGGGAGGTGAGCATTTGCTTGCTACACCCCATTGCCACATCATATAGTTACACTTTGTGCATGTCCTTCATGCTTTACATGCCTCATGACACCTAAACACACTTAGTGGAGAATCTTCGACTTGATCTTAGATTAGTGGGCTGAACCATAGCTAAAATTCAATAATCATAATTTGTGAAATTTTGGCTCCAAAATTTGGCTCCACAAATTCAATTTCAAATTCAAGTGAAATTTGAATAGAAATTCAAATTTCCATCCAATTTTGTATGACACTTAGGCTATAAATAGAGGCCATGTGTGTGCATTTTTTTCAACTTTGATCATTTGAATATTAAACTTCAGATTTCAAAGCTCATTTAGAGCATAAAATTTCGTGCTCTTCTCTTCCTCTCCCTTCATTCATCTCCTTCTTTCTCCAAGCTCTTATCCATGGCCTCCTATGATGGTGAGCTTCTTCTAGACTCATCTTCTCCTTGAAGTGGTGTCTCCTCTCTCTCTTCCTTTCTTCATTCCGCTGCCATTCATCTTCCAAGAAGCAAAGGAATCCATTGATGAAGAAGATCCTAGGCCTACAAGCTCCAATGGAGCTTACACCAGTCACCACCAATGTTTATTCGAGGAAAACGTTAGAAAAACCAAAAAGAGGTCTGCAAATTTTGAAAAGAAAGGTTCGGGAGTTGTTTACGCATAGGGAAGGTATTAGCACCCTACGCGCCCATCACAAGGAATGATAGCCTTTAATCGAGTGTGCGCAATGTGATTTCAAAATTATTTATTTTCCCTTTTTATATTTTTTACTTTTTTAGGGTCGACAAGGATGTTTCCCTTGCTTCTACGTATCCTCAGGTGCGATGAGGAATTCAGACCTATGTAGTTCTTTAAAGTGAGAAAATTGTGTGTTGAGTTGATTTTAGGCTTCGAAAGATTTCATTTTTAACTAACATGAAAAAGAGACCGTTAAGGCAATGGACCTTGAGCGATCTCAAGTGACTTTTATGAAAAGAAATTCAGTTATATGTTGATTTCATCTTGGTTTTATTCATTAACTTTCAATCTCTTTTAAAAAGATGATTTACGACACTAATGAACGGTTGAAGTTTACTTTACAAGAAGAAAAGAGATTACTGATGATAGGAGAAAGAGATGAAGATGCACAAAACAACAAAGAGGACCCCTAAGGGTGCATAGATTGTATCCAAATCCTTTAAACAAAAACTAATCGGATGACGAACGAAGAACACCGAATGCAGAATGATGTAGAAGTCGATTACGATCGCAATTCGGTAGCGCCTCAGCCTCGTTTTCTCTTCTTTCTTCTTCTTTCTCTCAAAATATCTCAATGCTAAACCTTTGAACCCTTTACTTAGCCTCCCTCACACCTATTTATAGCAAACAAAATGGCCCTTGCAACCATGACAGTTCGCCCAAGCGAGCTGATGCTTCATCCTAAAGCAAGTTGGCTCGCCTAGGCAAGCTACAGCTCGCCCAGGTGAGCTGGTTCCTTCACCCTTAAGCAATTTGGGGGCCCAGGCGAGCCAAAGGCTAGCCTGGGCAAGCTGGGGTCCAGAAAATGAAAAGACCCTTTTGCCCCTCCCTTTTGGTATCTTTCGCATTCTTGATCTAAACATTGAATGATACTTTGTTTTGTGCAGCAACTGGTGTCGAACCATGCAATTTTGCTAGCGAGAGTCAATGAGTGACAGTCCCCAGATGAAATTAGGGTATGACAGTTGCCACTTTTTACTTATCTTTTATTGGAAATAAAAGGGAAGTAAAGATAAGGACACTAATTTCGTTCGAGTGACCTTGCTATTTGACTGAGCAACTGGGGAAAACCAAGGAAGAAAAGCCTATAAAGAAAAAGACATTGAAGTCCTGTAGAGCAGAAGACCTTTGAAGTTTTCTTTTTTCAAAGCATGGAAACAGAGGACGTCGAGTCCTTTGAAGCACACAGACAAGGACATTGGGTCCTATAAAAGACCAAAGACTTTGAAGTCTTATAAAGTGTAAAAGACAGAAGACATGGAAGTCTTTGAAATGTAAATGAAGACATTGTAGTCTTTTAAAAGCATAGAAACATTGATTGAATGGTCTAACTCTCTAACAAGTCCCCAGTGGAGTCGCCAACTGTCGCAACCTACCCTTCAACGAGAGTGTGGGAAAAAAGCCAAATGAGCATCTTCCAAAAAAGAAAAACGCACGGGAGTTGCCACCAACATTTATTCGAGGAAAACGTTAGAAAAACCAAAAACAGGTCTGCGAATTTTGAAAAGAAGGGTTCGAGAGTTGTTTACGCATGGGGAAGGTATTAGCATCCTACGCGCCCATCACAAGATGGTAGCTTTTAATTCAGTGTGCGCAACGTGACTTCAAAATTATTTATTTTCCCTTTTTATATTTTTTACTTTTTTGGGGTTGACAAGAATGTTGCCCTTGTTCCTATGTATGCTCAAGTGCGATGAGGAATTTAGACCTATGTAGTTTTTTAAAGTGAGAAAGTTGTATGTTGAGTTGATTTTAGGCTTTTGAAAGATTTCATTTTTAACTAACAGGAAAAAGAGACCATTAAGGCGTTGGACCTTGAGCAATCTCAAGTGACTTTAATGAAAAGAATTCAGTTATATATTGATTTCATTTTGGTTTTATTCATTAACTTTCAATCTCTTTTAAAAGGATGATTTACAACACTAATGATTGGTTGAAGTTTACTTTACAAGAAGAAAAAAGATTACTGATGATAGGAGAAGGAGATAAAGATGCACAAAACAACAAAGAGGACCCCTAAGGGTGAATAGATCATATCCAAATCCTTAAAACAAAAACTAACCGGATGACGAACGAAGAATGATGTAGAAGTCAATTACGGTCACAATTCGGTAGTGCCTCGACCTCGTTTTTGCTTCTTTCTTCTTCTTCTCACTTCCTTCTCTCAAAATCTCTCAATGCTGAACCTTGGAACCCTTTACTCAGCCTCCCTCACGCCTATTTATACCAAAAAATGGCCTTTGGAACCATGGCAGCTCGCCCAGGCGAGCTGATTCCTTCACCCCTAAGTAATTTAGGGGCCCAGGCGAGCCAAACACTAGCCTGGGTGAGCTGGGGTCCAGAAAATTCCCTGAAAAGACCCTTTTTGCCCCTCCCTTTTGGTATCTTTCGCATTCTTGATTAAAACATTAAATGATCATTCGTTTTGTGCGGTAACTGGTGTCGAACCACGTAGTTTTGCTAGCAAGAATCAATGAGTGACAATCCCGAGACAAAATTAGGGTATGACACTCTGTATACGTACAAAGGCTAATATGTTTTGTTTCTCTTACCTGAAAACACAATGAAATTGGTAGATACATTTCATGAGGTGACAAAGAGACATGACCAAAAGAAGGAGGTAAGATTCTCCCCTCCCTCCTTACTTGGTCTACTTTTATATTTTAGTTGGTTTATTACTACTTCTATGTGTGTGTGTGTTTGGATTTGAAATTTTCAATTTGTAATTGATTCCTAGATTGATATTTTTGACTATTTGGGTTTTCAGTTTTGAATCTTGTTTCTGTGTGCATAGAACTAATGGATAAACAAAAAAATTTGAGTTTGATTGGTTGTGATGTTGTAGTTTATGTTTTGCCTGGGTAAATTCTCTTTCCCTATGGCAGTAGTTACATAACTTCCTAGCTCATCAAGAAGCTATTGACCAAGCCACAATGGTCATACAATTCTCAAATACATCAACTAGTACTCTTAACTCTGCTAGAGGATGGTTCAAGCAAAACATGTGGTGTTTGATGAGTAAGACTACATCTTGACTACAAAGGATGGTTCAATTTTCTTGATTTGATCTTATTTATGTGTTGGTTTCCTCTCTCTTTATCTATCCCTTGTTCTATATGTCACTTTATCTCAATTTGATCTTATTTATATGCATTGCAACAAATGCTACTCTCCTTAACATGGAAAGGTGATTTCCTAACCTATGCAATTCTTCTTATTTGTTCTCAGGTAACTATGCAACAACAACCAAGTCTATCTCCAAGTCTCAATTTATATCATCTCCTATTGTTTCCTCTCAGGAAAAATGGGCATTGGATGCGGAAGAGCAGATTGGAAAGGCTCATGTAACTAAAATAGGTTAGTTGGACCTTAATAGGCTTGCTCACTTTCTTGGTTGTACTGTTTCTACTAGGCTTGCTCACATTTGGCCATTCATTGTTTTATCTATGGTAAATAATAAATACATTGGAACTTTTTTATAGGTTTCCAATTTATAGTGTCATTGGTGCACCTCATATTTCTTTTAAGTTGGACTAATATGTTTAAGATATTTTTCTTAATTCCAATTGCATTGAACTGATGAACATGATTATCAAATCCAATGACTGATGGGCAAGTGCTATACCAACAACTTTCTGATCTGGTAAGATACATCCTAATGCATGCCCTGTCTTAGTACCTGATCTATATGCTAGAGAGCATGGCATAAGAGCTCTTGCATTTGGTAAGTCATATTCTCTTGGTAATTCTAAATTAAAAATCTTTAATCATATGCTTGATAGTGAATGTTCATTTGTTTTCCTAATAATTTCTCTATTATTTATTTTCTCCTAGTTATTTTTAATATACTTTTGGTTTTCAGTTTTCACGTGTTCTATGATGGCAGAGGATGCTACAACGTGGTATGTCCAGGTTTTGCACAAGTTGATAAAACTCTTCACTATCACACAAGTATAAGGAAAAGTATAAGAGATACATCTACCAATTTGGCGGTGTTCAATGTAAATAAACTCTGCAGGGCATAAGAATTTTGGTTTGAGTTTGGTGTGCTTTGACCTTGTGCATGTAGGGTTGGGGATTCATGTATTTAGACCTTCTTATGTTGAACATTGGCATGTATTTAACTCTTGTTTAGTAATAAAATTCATTGGGTTCTACCTTCATGCCTCTTTTATTAATGAATTTCACTTGTTTTTAAATAAATACATTTTCTATGATTATTTTGTTTGGATTGTCAAATTGTGACAAATATTTGAATAAATGAGTAAAAATAATTTATAAATTAAAAATTAAATTAAATTTGCTAAGAATTATATATATATATATATATATATATATATAGAGAGAGAGAGAGAGAGAGAGATATTAATTTTAATTTGACTATGAATTAGCTGGGAATTAAACAGAAAATAATTTTTAAATTACTATTGATATCGGATAATTTTAGCTATACATTAGTTACAAAATTGTTATGAAAATAACCTAATTACATAGCTAAGAACAAAGAAAATTGAACAATATATCACTACAAATTAACTAGAGAATAACTACAAATTTCTTAAAATTAGCTACAAATTAATTAGGATTATTTTTTGTAGTTAATTAGCTATTGTCTCATACTACCACCCATATTGTAGTTAATTTTTTTAATAGAGATTAGCTACACATTAGCTATTAATTTTGTCATATAGCTAATTTAAAAAAAAAATGTATGAACTCCAAATACAATATAACTACTTGTGAAATTTAAATTGGAAAGCGTACGTGAGGATTAAAAAATTCATATGTGGTAGGTACTAAGTTAAAACAAAAATCATGGTTACTCAAACATAAAGTAAATAATATATAGCATGAAATGGTTGGTTCAGATAGTCCAAGTGCTATTAAAAATTAAATTTCCCTTCTGAACTCCAAATACAATCTAACTGCTTGTGAAATTTCAATTGGAAAGCATACGTGGCTTGTTTTATTGTAGCTTCTTAACGTTGGAGATCTCACGTGATGAATGCTGAGGTTAAAATAATATATATAAACTAGGACAATCTTTATCTTATAAATCAATTTTATAGAATTCAATTAAATCCATAACTCACAATTTAAAAATGGAATCAAAGCTTGTCTAAAGATTATTTTTGGGCCTATTGTGCCTCCCACAGTCTTTCAAATTGCATTTAAATATTCTTGTTTAAACACATAAAAATGTTGAAATATAAACTTGATTTGGGCCTAAATTAATTATTTGATTTCTTAGACTTAGTTATTTTGGGCTTAAGTAATTATGAGTCATGTTTCTAGAGAATTCTTGTAGTGTAGATATTTCTTATGGTTGTAATATTCTCTAGAATACTCTTTGGATCTCTAGAGTTGAGAACTCTCTAGAATAGTGTGTCTAGAGTTCTCCTTAGAATAGTATAAATAGAGATGTAATCCTACACATTTGTATCAAGCAAAAATACAAAGTTCTCTCCTCCATAAAGAATTTTTCTTCCTATCAAGTTTCTATTCAAAGTCTCCAATATTCCTAAACATAAAAAGCCTTATTTCCAACAAAAAAACAGGAGCTGATAACAACATACCATTTATCCCGGATTGGAAGGAAAACCTTTTTTTTTCTTCTCTTTTTCCCATCGTATTCTATCTTGCTTCTAACATTGTGATTGAAATTTGATTACTTGAGAAGTAATTCTTAAGTTTAATATCTGATTCAGGTGTCACATCTCCTTCTGTGTAAAAACCAGGAACCTTTGGGTTGGGCAACAATTTCTCGCCATTAAGCATTAGAACCACCGATGACATGTCTGGCCTATCTTTTGGTCTTTGTTGCACGCATAACAGACCCACTTGTATGCATCGTATGACTTCAGAAGGTGTGAATCTTTCCCTTAACACTCCATCCAGTAGTTCCAATGCCCTCTCTTCAGTCCACAATCTCCATGCCTAAAATGGTGAGAATCAAACTGATGAGTTAGAAATGATTCAAGTGTTAACAGAATGTAGTTATATAGATATGCTTACATGTCCAACAAGATTGAGGAAGTGTTTGGGGTCTGAAAATTCTCTATTCCTCTTGCCACTTACAATCTCTAACACTACCACACCATAACTAAAGACATCTGATTTCATTGAGAAATGCCCACGTGTAACATACACAGGAGGCATGTAACCACTGAAAGCATCAATTTTAAAGTATATCAAGTGACTATAATCCCATAAACACATATAATGTATTAAAAGACTTACTATGTTCCAGCCACCTTATTTGTATTCGCCTCAACTTGATCCCCACATAACGTTCGTGCTAAGCCAAAGTCTGATATTTTAGGATCCAAACTTGCATCTAGTAAAATATTGCAGGTTTTCAAATCTCTGTGTACAATCCTCAATCTAGAGTCTTGATGAAGATAAAGTAGTCCTCGAGCAATGCCACAGATAATGTTGAATCGTATAGGCCAATCTACCAAATGCCTTCTGGTTTCATCTAGCCAATTGCATACATATGATTAACATTCCACTTGTAGTCTCCATAAGTTCACAAACTAGAGATAAAAATGGAGGATTCAAATAGATGTCAGTAAAATTTGTAAAGCCTCGTACCAAAAATAAAGCAGTCCAAACTTTTGTTTGGCATGTATTCATAAATCAACATTCTTTCATTTCCTTCAATGCAGCAACCTATGAGCTTGACAAGATTACGATGTTGAAGTTTTGCAATCAACACAACTTCATTTTTTAACTCCTCCAACCCTTGAGCTGAATTTTTTGAAAGCTTTTTCACAGCAAACTCTAGCCCATCCTTCAGTCTTCCCTGCAAACCAAATTGTTAAAAAGATTTTGAGTAAGGAAAAGAAACATCTTTAGTTGGTTTTCCATATCACCTTGTATACAGGTCCAAAGCCTCCTTCTCCTAATTTGTTACTCTCGGCGATGTTTTCAGTGGCTCTAGCTATGATTGGGAAATCAAATGTTGACAAACCAATGCCTTCCTTTCTCAGTTTTCGTTTGAAATGGTTCCTATAAATTATTTTTGCTGCCCCTGATAGGTTAGAAGTTAACAATAGAGAAGACCTATCACATTAACCATGTGCACATTTGATACATAAACTTACTATCATATACTAAATCGATATCCAAAAAAATTTACCTAGCTTTTTGATAATGATTATTATGCAAACACATGCAGTTAATCCAAGTATATTTGCACCAACTGTTATTCCTATCATCCTTCTCGTGTTTTTTCCATGGCCATTGACGGCAACATGATCTGACAGATGTGGAGCAACATTAATGAAAAACTATAGGTACGAATGACAGCTCAGAGAAGCTGGCACAAGTTACTAATTTCTTACGACAGCAAGAATGTTGAGAAGAGCATAGTCAAGTTCACCAGTACTATGTGATAAAAATGAAAGTCATCTAGAATATGGAAGCCCTATAACAATTGACCAAAATCATTGAAACCTTCCCTAACAGTAACCTTTATATTATTTTTCCAATTATCATGAAACACCAGCATGGCCTGCACTACAAAAATTTTGCTAAATTCATCTTTGTTTGTAGTTTTAACAGCCACACTTCACTCTCTCTACTTCCATTAGAAAAAAACAATATATATACTCATACAATTAGCAAAAGGGAAACAAAAGTTAAGCAACCAAAACATTGAGTACCTAGCAATGATGATGCCTGAATTCTGAAATAAATGTCTTGTCCCCCTATAGAGAATTTTCTCGTATCAATCAGATCATCAAACCAGAGTAAGCAGCCACTTCCTCCATTGCGAATATCCAAATTTGCATATGCTTTACAAGAAAAGTTTTTCAGACAAGACTTCTTGCATTCCTCAAGGCTCATGGTCGTATTGAACCATGATGAAGATGTGTCTGGCAATTTCAAGTCTGTGTACCTCAACAAGCCATCTATGTTGATGTTTGTACAATCAGGTTTATTCCTTGGAACGCAGCCATTATACCATTTTGACACATTCCATTGTTCAGGGAACTTTGGAACATACCCCTTGATGCAATCACATGTCTGAGAGTTACCATCCATACTACATGTAGAATTTATGCCACACATAGCATAATTTTCACACAGATCTGACCGAAGTGAGATAACTTTTATTCTTCTTGTCTGATTTGTCCATAGGAGGACATTCCCAATCCCTGAAGAGTTCAATGTAACTATGAAGAAAATCGATCTATCAAGGATTTTATACTCGTAATACACTTCTTTTTCATTAAACACTAATTCATGTACATATTGTGTGACTGGACGAATTGGATAACCCACCAAAGCCTGTCCATTCCATGAGCCTACTCTAAATCTTATTACATTCCCCTTGTATCCAAAAAGTTGTGGATATCCTTTAAGATCAAGTTTGAAAGAATATTCTCCCTTAGCAGGATCATCTTCATTTTTCCAAGATGATATTATTCTATCTAGACCAGTTACTAAGTTCCATCCAATTTTCATTCCTGGCAAAAATTTATCACATGGATTATCAAAACTCTGCCACAAAAATTTGTCCTCATTTATATCCCGTTCATCTCTAACCACGAGATTTCCATAGTCCAAGAGCTGTGCAATTGGATTCTTTACTACTTTGCTTGATGTACTGCTGGACCACCAAATTTTGCTGTTGTTACCGCTGAGAATCACAATAACCCCGTTTTCATCCAGTTTCATAACTCCTAACTTATTTTGAAGGGCATTTTCTCGGTTAGCCACCCAGACCACTGTTAAAGGAGATACATTCCTGTACCATATCCCCAAGTATCGTCTTGTTGAAGTTCCAGGGCTAAAGAAACCCACTTCAAATGTTTCTTCATCTGAAACTAATGTCTCCCCATCTCGGATAGATTGACTTGGAGATAAACTGTCCATTGAAGTGGAGTTTTTCAAGTAGGATAATAGTATGAACAACCAAATAAATAACATTCTGAAGTTGTCCACCATCTTGCTATTATTAGAGCAATGACTTCTCAAATGCTAACTTTTAGTAACTCAGACAAGATGCTGGTTTTCATGGCCTCTGCAACACTGCAACTAATAATAAGTTATTATATATAAAGTTGAAAGTTCAGTGAAACAACAGTGACCATAACATGAATGACCAAGAATGTTAAAAACTCAGTTTTCTTTTTCTTTTTCAAATTTGTCTTTATAAAAGGGTTGTCTCATTATAAGATGAATGCACTTTACAAGATTGATGCTTGGAAAATTAAGAGTTAAGATTTTAACTAACTTCAATGTTTTCTTTTGAACCCTAGGAATTGAACTCAAGTAGGTTTACAATAACTCAATAAATCAGGTACACTACTCAACAAACTAATTAAGGTAAACCCCTTATTAACTAATTTCAATATTGTTTTTTATACAAGTACTTATTTTTATAATATTTTAATTTTAATTTTTTAATCAACGAATGACTCTGAATACACTTAACTTCTAAAGTTCATCCTGAGTTTAAAGGAGTCAGATCCATCTAATTTATCCTAAATAAAAAAACAATTATCTGACTAGTATATTAAATATTAAGACGAGTAAACTTAAATTTAGATCCATTTATTTACTCCATTTTGGTAACTTTTACATTAAATGATAGTGCTAAAGGTCTCAAAATAGAGATAAAGTAAAAAAGTAGATTCAAATTTGAGTACGCTTAATATAGTTACATAGGTCCATTTAAGATGGCAATTTTAACCATTAATTCACTTAAAATAAGTAGGTTCTTGTCAAACCAAATTAAAAAATAAATACAATCTTAGAGATTCAATTACAAATATACTTAAAAACTTAATTAAAAATTAACAAATAGTTGAGGGATGTAAATTAATTTAACGTATGATTTTCAATAAATTAAAGACAATTGTTTCTTTTTCTTTTAAAATGAATCATCAAGAAATCAACTAAATTTGTCAGACATGACAATCCAGTGAACCAATTAATGTTTTATATTTTAGAAATGATTTTTATTGCCAATTAAAGAAAGAAAAACCTTTTTCTTACTGAAAAAGAAAAAAAAAACCTAACTTAAAATAAAACTCTTAATTTAATTTAGAAGACATCAATTATATTACTGGCAATGATATGCCACCAAAATAAGAGCTTGCATATCTAACTCTTTTTTTAAAAAAAAAAATAATCATTCATCTGTTCATCTTAAGAGACTTTTGAAAATAGTACATATAAACATTAATTGTAGTAAATAAAGAAAAAAATATTATATATTGATAATATGAAAAAATTTATGAAATTATCTAATCACAATCTATAATATATGTGGTAAGTTTATTAACTTTTAAAATAATTTAAACTTTGATTTATAATTGAAAGACTATCTAAATATTTAACATCATGTTGACTCAACAAACAAAATCACGTTCTTAAAATACAAAAGAATAAAAAAAAAAACACTCGGACGGATGAACAGACTAAAAAATTAATAAGATGCAGCAGGAAGCTAGCCAGACGAAATAACAATAAAACATAACACGTACGGTAATAAGAGACTTATCTTTAAATGCGTGAAACAATCAGTGCAGAGTTGTTCTAATTTAATCATTGTCTCAAGTTTGAGTTTTCAATGTATAATTGCCTTAAATATCACAAAGAGAATTTTACTATCCATTCAGCTCAACAGCAGTGTTATTTTATGTGAAAAATAGTTGCAGATCATTAAAAAAAAAAAAATACAGGATAAGATTTTGGTACGAAACTCAACAGCGAAAATCGAGATCTGTGTACAATATAAATCATGAAATTTTAATATCAGTCTGTAAGTACCTTACCTCTTGCAGGAGGTACATGGAAATAAATTTTTGAGAAATGGTCTTATTTTCCCTTACTTCTTTTAGTGTCTATCTTTTTCGAGCTTGTAATTATTCCTGGTGATCTTTATCGGTTCCTCTCTTTCTTCATTTTCAATTTCCCATCAACAGAACTTGTTCTATCTCCCTCTCCTTGTTGCTTGTGCAGATTTTTTTCAAGTAATAGGAGAGTGAACATGATGCATCTGTTGCCTTATTGACTGAATAATTATTTTATTCATAAGATTAGACTAATGTACATGGGTATATATTATTAGCTTAGGCGTCCAAATGAAGAGTCAGGAACGGGGATAATACTGTGCTTGAATGCTATATGGTTGGTTGAGGAAACAACTAAATTATGCTGAACAATTAATTTTTGGTGTGTAGTTAGATGTCAGTATATATAAGACTTTTCCAAGAAATTAAGTGATTGTATCCATTAGACTGAACTGCGAAATTAATATCTGTGTTCCAGTAGATATAGAATGCCTAGCACAATATCCACAAGTGTCATCGTCTCAGGTCAACGGAATTCTCCATCTTCCTCAAACTACAGTCTCTATGTGATTTGATATATTTAATGAGGGTCATTACGTTAAATTTTAAGTAGCTGTTTTTAAGGCTGAAGGAACATAAAGCACATATTTTAATGGAGTTGCTATTTCCACTCCCGCATATTAATAATGCACTCCCTTTAGTATTTTCTTTTCCCTACAATACCCTAGAATTAACATGATTTTGGACTCCCTTTTCCTAATTCTTTCCACCTGTTTGTTAACCTGTGATTTTGCAATCCTCTTGTAATTCTTTTGGCCTCTCCAATGCCGTCGCCAATTCGTGTGTGTTTAATCAAGCTTTTTTTTTTTTAACGGCAAAAGAAATTTTATTCACCGGAGCTAATACAAGAGCACAAGATGTGCCATTTTATTAGAAAAATACAAAAGATAGAACCTGTAAAACAAAGTAATCCAACATCATGACAACAATACGTTCAGAGAACGATTCCTTGAAAATTGTCATCCCTCTTCAAAACCACTCCCCATTAACACAAACATGGATTTCAATAACTCTGCATCAGTAACTAAACTAACAAAAGAATTCTCAAATCCTGTCAAAACCGAATGGAAGTAACAAACATATAAGGAATTTGAACACAGAATGACAATGTTGTTACTGTATATACTTCAATTATACACCAATTCGGCTGGTTAGAGAGACTCTTTCTTTAGTTTGAAGATGTTAATGATTTTTCTTTTTGGAAGGCAAAATAGGTAACATATATTACATAAAGAGAATAACAAAGTCTCTACAAGATGTACAAACTAAACAAAATCAAAACCTATGAATCCACTGCCAAAAAAACTTCCAAGGGTACGGTCTAGGACCCGTATAAGTCAAACAAGTATCAATCCCTCCCTGTACCCAATAATCAAAGAGAGACATAGCCTCAGATTTGTTTAGCAATATTGTGCTAATCGTGTAGCTAACATGCCACACTTGAGCCTTCTCTATAGAGATCTTGCTAAATCACTGACTGAAGAAGATGCCAAAAGAAATAGAAAAAAGGGGAGTGAATAATACCTTAGAAGATTAGTTAATTTCTAGGGTATTTGAGGAAAAAAATTGTAAACAGATGCGATGATACTTCTGTTGATGATTCTCCGTTCTGTAACTGCGACCGCAACAACATGACCTCAACGCACGCTATTGGAATTGCCCTGGAGGAGTCGGAACCCTCACAAAACTCTGTCGCTTTGGTTAATTGACTCGTTCTTCTTCCCATCGCCGCAACCACCAAGCCAGGAAGGGTTGTTGGTGCCGTGTGCCACCGTCTCGTCTCCTCTGAACCTGTTCTTGTGCTGTTGTCGAAGGCAGTGATGGAGAAGCCTTTGTCGTGGAGAGTTAGGAAGGGTAGTGTATTTACTTGGGTATTCTTGGAAAAGAAAAATAAAGAGGGAGTGTTTTTGCAAAGAAGTGGAGTGGAAATAGCACCTCTCTATTTTAAACACGCATATTTATGTCATTTAACCCAGTATTGAAGTTGTTTGGAAAATTTGATGCTACACTCTTTCACAAATTAAACGCATGTCATGCAGCCAGAAATTAAGTTGCATGGAAAAGTTTGTTAAGCATACGTGCATTCTGTACAGAATAAATATTTATTTATATAAATAAAATTTATAATTTATAATAAATATTTAGGAATATTTATTCCATGTTTATTATGAAATAATAAAATAATTAATTCTGAATATATTTTATTCTTAAATAAGTCATAATTTTACTTTCAATCAATATTTAATCATAATAAAAGAAATAAGAAATATTTATTCACATGCGTGAAATTGGAATCACAATGTGAGTAAAAATACAATACATACATCCTCATTATTGCTCACAACCTCATTAACCTCTTAATGCGTCTTTCATGTACCTGTTATAATTTTTTTCTCATCCTTACAAATTTAGAATGTCTACTTTAGAGATGTAGGTACTAAGAGCATCTCTAAATACGATTTCTTATGAGTTTCTTAATATCTTTTAGTGATTTTCGTAACATTTTTTGTAGTCTCCATAATATCATGTCACTCCTAAGAAATTAATACAAAATTTTACTCTAATACTAAAAAACCGCAAAAAATTTCAAAAAAATTCATACATGTATTTCTTTATTATAACTTAATTATTATTCAAATAAAATAATTTATTTATTTTTCAATTTTTTATGTTTATAAATAATAAATATGAATAATTGAAGAAAATAATTAAATTTCAGTCATAGTAATTTTGAAAAAAAAAATTATTATTTTTCACTCACCACCCACCACCTACCATAGTTAAAAACAAAAAATATCATCCCAACACCAAAATCTTCCTTCCCCTTCCCCAATGTTCCAACTTCATTTTTCTTTCAAAAACAAAATAAAAAATCACCCACCTTCATTTTCTCATTCCTTTTGCTTCCTTTTCCATTTTCTTCCCTGCTCTCATTTTTTATTCCTTTGGTTTCTTCTTTTTCTTCGTTTTGCAACCACCCTTCACCGCTGCCCGTTGAGCCACAAATGTCACTCCCTTGTGCAATCACGGAGCCACCAGTGTGCTCCCTCGCAATCATGACAAGCCACTCCCTTGTGCCACCACCACCGTCGCCAATGTTGTTCCTTCACAACCACCACAACCCCTCGAGCCACCACTACAGCTCGCTCGCAGAACCACCATTGGTCCTTGAGTCACCACTGCTGCTCTCTTGTGCAACCACTATCAGTTACGATGACATGAGATTTTTTCATATTCTTTCAATATTCCTTTCCCCTTTGTATTTTCCCAGATCTGCTCATTTTTCTTGTTGTGATTATTTTTCCTCTTTTTTGTACATGGGTGGATTGAAGGTTGTTGATGTTGGATAATCATTTTTTTAATGCTAAGTACCCGTTTTATATATACAAAACTCATTTTATTTTGAAGAAACAGTTCCTTCCATGTAAATTGTCTTCACTGCATAATTTCTTCAAAAATCCCTTTCTTCATGTTAAGAAACTCACCATCGAACTGGAGTTGGAGATGCTCTAAGCTTACTATAGTTTATTATTTTTATGTTTCAACAATTTAAATAATTTATGTTTCAGCAGTTCCTAAATATATATATAGCTTCTACAGTTTTTAAATAATAGTGTGTTGTTGCTCTTGTTATTCATTGTTGATCTCATAATTAGTAAAATATTTTATGGTATATCTTATACTTAATTTTTTGATTTAAGGCTTGTATATATAAACCAAGAAAGTCAATAAATATTTTTGATTCAATAAAATTAAATAGTTATGGGATTTCCTATTTTACTCTTTTTCCTTTCCACACTATAAGAAATATATGTGTATAAATTATTTAAAGATTAAGAGATAAATAAGAATATATTATTGATAAATGAGTAATTGATATGATGTTGAATTTTATAAATAATGGAAAAATAGAAACAAAAAATTTCTAAAAATTTGACGGTTAAAAAAAATATAGGGAGTGAGAATTTCTTGATGGAATCTTAAATGTATATATTAGGTTTAAGATTCTATTAGACTAAAATAAAAGAAATAAAACATATGCAAAATTAAATATTAGACTAAAATTGAAAATTTACTAAAATATGGATAAAAATATCTTTATTTTAAAATAGAAATATCAAAAGTGGATTGATCAAAATAGGAAATCAAAATTATATTTAATCTATTATATTTATATGAAGGTTTTGTTCTATGTGATGATATCATGTGACAATCTCATATTCATTATTCTGAATTAAATGCCATGAATTTTATTTTTATTTATTTTATTCCTCCTAATTAAATCAAAATCACGCATAATAATTTCTGAATTGGATTAAAAAGATATGATTTTTAAGATTTGAATATTCAATCTAATAATACAAGCATATAATTTAATTTAAACTAATTTTTCACATAATCTCTGGTACGGATTTTTTTAAAAAATATTATTACCTTAAATATAAATTATTTCACAATATTTATGTTAACGATAAATTGTTGTGTGTATATATATATATATTGATGTGAACCTTACGGGACGAAATGTTTGATACAGGCTATGAAGGTTTGGATGACGCCACTTCCGGTGAAGGAAGATAAGTCAGGTTAGACGCCACAAGGATTACCTTGATAAGTTTGATATTGGTTCAACAAGAAACCCAGAGAGAAACTCTCACCAAATTTTATCAAATGCCAAAAGTTTCTTTTATTCAAAACAAAAATCAATACTTATAGTGTATCTGAACAAAAAGATAAAAATAGACATGGACCTTCTAAATAGTTTGGGCCAAAATTACAATAAATAAAAATTATAACTAAAAAACATATTTAACTTGGGCCTTCAAATTAATCTGGGCTTTCAGCAACAATTAATAGTCTTGATATTGTCTCTGGCTCTGGGCCTTCATCCTTCTCCACTTGGGCCTTCATCCTTCTCCACTCGGGGGCTTTATCCTTCTCCACTTGGGCTTCGCCCTTCTCCACTTGGGCCTTTAGCCTGTATTTGGCCAATTTCAGGATTCTCATCATTCCCTCCTTCTTGGAAAACATTTGCCCTCAAATGTCCAGGATCATCACCAGGTTCAAGTACCACTTCCTTCCTTTTCTTGTTGGCTTTCTTAGTGTAACTTTCATTCTTCTTTGCAATTTGCACCTTCACTTGGTCATACAATCTTTTCACATATTCAACTTTGACCTGTGCATCCTTATGCTGAGTCTCTTGGGGCTTGTTGTTGTAAGTTGGCTTGTTAGGCAATGAAGCTTCTAGAAGGAGATCAACTTGATGTTCTATGCTTCTTGAAGGTGGCAGTCCATGAGGAATCTCCTTGGGAAAGACATCTTTAATTTCCTGCAATAAGGGTTGAACACTAGGAGAAACATAAATAGTTAACTGATTAGAATTATCACTCTTTCTCTTGTGTATCACTCCATCTCTCAAGTGTATCACTCTTCCTTTTTCTATTCCTCTGTCATGCCTCACTATTGTCTCTCTCTTGTTCTCTCTTTTCTCTCTTTCTAATTTGGTTATCACACACTTCTCTAAGGGATAGAGGTTTATGAATAATTTTCTGGTCATGGTGCTGGAAAGAAATCTTGTTGGTGAAGCCATCATGCACTGCTTTGGTGTCCTCTTCAATGTTAGCCCTCACTAGTGTCATCTCCATCTCCTTGTCCTCAACAGTCATACTTCCTTGGGATAACCTCTGGAGTTTCTGTCGCATGGTTCTACTATAGCTAGTCGAAACATACCTCTTTCGCATATTCTCATCTCAGTCCATGTATCTATCTCCCGCCCTTCTTCTCTCTTCATCTCTCTTTGATTTTTCTTCCACCAAACAAGGGCATAGTCTGAGAATGTAGCTGCTGCTAACTTCACCTTCTGCTCTTCAGGATAATCATTGTATGAGAATGCATGCTGAATCTTCATCTCCCAGTCAACGTAGGCGTCTAGGTCACTCCTGCCTTTAAAAGATAATACATTGAGTTTTACTCCCTCAATTTTGTCTTGCCCCTCTATTCGGTTCGATCCATCATTGACCCTTCTGTTGCCACTATAAGGTCTCCCATCATTTGGATTCATTTGGTGCTCTAGTCATTCTATTAGCTTGTAGAGCACTTCATTATTACGGTTCAACAAACGTTGCATTTGTGTAGTCATCGCGTCCAGTAGCAAGCGCTGAAATCCGTCCAGTTGATGATATACACCACCATTGTCACCAGCTCCTGCCATGATTAAGGAACAAAAAATTTTGTAGTAATTTAAAAAAAAATTCCGAACCTCACCACACTCTACTCACGTGTTTCTCTCTTTGATGGTAGTTCACTCGTGTTTGATGTTCTCAATATAGGCTTTTGTGTGATGTTTTCACTCTTGCCTTTTACCACTCGTGTTTCCTCTTAAGTTCCTGGATGGACCAAATTAGACACACAAGGTAATATAAAATAAAAGGAAAGACAATATAATAATCACAGACATATTTGATTTGGGATAACAACTTGGACTTGATTTGGATAATAATATATTGGATTGGATTTGGATAACAGATTAGCTTTAATTTGGGTAACAAATATCATAACAAATAAGATATTAGATAGGATATTAGCTAGGATAACAGATAAGATATTAGATAGGATATTAGCTAGGATAACAGATAAGATATTAGATAGGATAATAGATAAGATATTAGATAGGATAACAAATAAGATATTAGATAGGATAATAGATAAGATATTAGATAGGATAACATATAAGATAACATATATGACCAGTAAACTTCAAATGCTCATAACTTTTGCTACGGTTGTCCGTTTGAGGCTCACTATATATCAAAACGCTCAGAATTCAAAGGAGAATCTAGATAAGGGGATTTGGTACACGATTTTCTGCAAAAAAAAATCCTCTAACTGCCTCAATTCCGTGTTCAAAGATCAAACACCCCACTTTCTTTTCTTTTCTTTTTTCTTGTTTTCTTCTCTTTTTTTTTTTCAAATTTCTGCAACTTTTTTTTAACTTGAAATAAAACTCAAGGAGATTTTTTTTTTACACAAAGTCTGAAAGACACAAGAAACAAGAACAAGAACAAAAACTTGACAAGAATAAGAACAAGAACGAAACAAAGACACAAACAAGAACGCAACAAGACGCAAACAAGAAAACAAATAACAGAACAAGGACAAAACACGAACCTGGACAAATTACAAAGAAACATAATAGGATAGGATAGAACCTGTATCAAGAGCCGAAGCTCTGATACCAGATGATGTGAACCTGAGTAGGAGCGGATCATTTGATACAGGCTACGGAGGTTTGGATGACGCCAATTCCGGTGAAGGAAGATAAGTCAGGGTAGACGCCACAAGGATTACCTTGATAAATCTGATATTGGCTCAACAAGGAACCCAGAGAGAAACTCTCACCAAATTTTATCAAATGCCAAAAGTTTTTTTTTATTGAAAATAAAAACCAATACTTATAGTGTATCTGAACAAAAAGATGAAAATAGACATGTGCCTTCTAAACAATGTGGGCCAAAATTACAATAAAAATAAATTATAACTAAAAACTTATTTAACTTGGGCCTTCAGCAACAATTAATAGTCATGATAGTGTCTCTGCCTCTGGGCCTTCATCCTTCTCCACTTGGGCCTTCATCCTTCTCCACTTGGGCCTTTAGCCTGTATTTGGCCACTTGGGCCAAAGCTCTGACACCAGATGATGTGAACCTTACGTGGCGGAACGTTTGATACAGGCTACGAAGGTTTGGATGACGCAACTTCTGGTGAAAGAAGATAAGTCAGAGTAGACGTCACTTTCAGCGAAGGAAGATAAGTCAGGGTAGACGCCACTTCTAGTGAAGAAAGATAAGTCAGGGTAGACGCCACAAGGATTACCTTGATAAGTCTGATATTAGTTCAACAAGGAACCCAGAGATAAACTCTCACCAAATTTTATCAAATGCCAAAAGTTTCTTTTATTCAAAATAAAAACCAATACTTATAGTGTATCTGAACACAAAGATAAAAATAGACATGGACCTTCTAAATAGTTTGGGCCAAAATTACAATAAATAAAATTATAACTAAAAAACATATTTAACTTGGGCCTTCAAATTAATCTGGACTTTCAGCAACAATTAATAATCATGATAGTGTCTCTGTCTCTAAGCCTTCATCCTTCTCCACTCGGGGTCTTTATCCTTCTCCACTTGGACCTGCGTCCTTCTCCACTTGGACCTTTAGCCTGTATTTGGCCAATTTCAGGATTCTGATCATATATATATATATATATAAGAAAATATTTAAGAAAATATAACCAATCAATTATTACATATATTAGTAATAAAAAATGTATAAAAATTTTTGTATTATTATTTAAAAAAAATTATATATGATAACTATTACATATGTTAGTAACAAATTTGTTTAAAAATTTAACAACTTTAATGTAAGTATTCTAATTAATATATTATTATTTAAAAATTAAATAAAGATTGATTTGTATCAATTTACAAATTATTAATACTTAAATCTAATAAAAAATAAATTATACTACGTCATACACATAACATATCCAAATAATTCTGTTAATTTTTGTTACTTTCTAATAATTTGATATATATATATATATATATATATAAATATATATATAAATTCTAACATATTTCATTAATTAATTTAATTTAAAAATCTATTATAAAATAAGATTTTGCCTCATAATTGGATGTCTATTTTTTATGAATATTAGTCCTCGAAGGTTGTTAGATAATTCATATCAATATTAAAGCAAATCTTATCTATCACCAAATTAAAGGAGATCTTATCTAAGATAATACTTTTAATAATAATAATTTTATGAAGCATGCGTAAAAAAAATTATTTAAATATTTATTGAGATATTTATTAATATATATTTATTAAAATTTAAACTAAATAACTAATAATATATAAAAATTCAAAATAATATTAAAAACATTACTCCTATAAATTATAAAATATTCTTTTAATATCCAAGGCATGAGAAACTGAGTTGGCTTGTGTATAAAGTACAAAAGTTTTTTTTGTTTTTTTTTTATGGCGTGGCGCCTAAAATTAACCCATATTAATTATTGTTATAGTTCAATTTAATTTTATGGATATTTTTTTATTACTATAGAGAAATTTATGCACGAAAAAGATTAGCAAATATATGATAATATTCAAATAAATTATTTTAACAATTATCAGTAGAAAATTAAAACTAATAATTTTTATGCACGAAAAGATTAGCAAATATATGATGACATTTAATTTCGTCTGATTCGGGAAATATGAATCCCATCATATGAAGCGTAATGGCATTTAATCCCGTTAATTCGTTTAATTCCTGCATGCATTATTTGATTGCCTTAAATCCTTAAGGAAGACTAATAATTTACATAACAATGGTTTTTTTTTTATCAGCCTGATGTCATTTAATCTCATTATAAGAGTATACACTTATAAAGTTTAAATCTAAAATGAATTTACTTTTAAATCTTTTATGTCATATAAAATAAAAAGATTTACAAGTGGTAGGTAATTACTTAGTCAAACAATATTGGAACGTGATAATTAAATCATTTAATTGCCTTATTTAAACTTTACAATGATAGGAAAAGATATAGATCAATGACTCTTTTTACTTGTGCCTCCAAATTAAGGTTCACCACAATCACTGATCATATTCCTTAACCCAACTTTTCTTGCGTGTTTCTTAACAAGGGTTTCAATTGGAAAATGGCCATGGCCGCAGGTAATAACAACCCAATTGTGTTTGACCCATCCACTTCTATGTATTTGGTGTCCTGTGATGGACTAACCATTGAAACAACAATCACTGACAAATCAGGCATAGTAGATAAATGGATTCAAGTCGTTTCATCAACATATGCAGGAAAACAAAGGATAGTTGGATTAGACACTGAATGGACGACTGCCAAAAAGCCCAAGATGAAAGTTGCAATTTTGCAACTGTGTATTGAGAACAAGTGCCTGATCATTCAACTGTTCCACATGGACAATATTCCCCAGTCCCTAAGGAGCTTTTTGATGGACTCTAACTTTGAATTTGTTGGTGTTGGAGTGATCAATGATCTTAGGATGCTTAAGAATGATTATGGGTTGGAGTGCAATAAGGGCATAGATGTTTCCCTCTTGGCAAAGGAAAAATGGCCTCATCGGATTTCTTCTGGGGCACTGAAATATCTGGCAAAGGAGTTGGTAGGTCTTGAGATGGAGAAGTCAAAGGCTGTATGCACCAGTGAATGGCAATCAAAAGAGCTGACCCAAACACAGATTGAATATGCGTGCATTGATGCCTACGCTTCTTTTAAGATTGGTAAAATGATCCTAAATCAAGATTAGTAGTTAATTTTATCCCATCTCTTTGAAAATTTTCTTTATGTTTTATTTATTACTTAGTTTTTGGATCTGTCTATGCCAATTCTTGGGCATATATGTTGCTGCTTTTATTGTTTTTTGCCTTAGGATTTTGATAACTTTCTGTCATGGGTGTATAACCAAATAGTAGTATATCATGAATCACATTTCTATTTGTTTACTGTTATCTTCTATCATCTTCTTTTGGCACATTGGATGTACCTCGGAAACTGTTTAGCCAAGTTGTTGGCTATTCAGCATTTTGACGAGTCGGTTTGTCATTTTTTAAAATTTGTTTTATGCTATTCAATTTTTGCCACCGATCAAATCACAAACGCAAACAGTTATGTTTATTTTAACAAATATTCCTATTGATAAGCAGTTATGTTTATTTTAACAAATATTCCTATTGATAAGGACTAAAATTATTTTTTTTATTAATCTCCTCTTTTATACATTTTTTTTAAAAGAATGAGATTAATAAAAAAAAATAAATACTAAGGTTTAGCCAAGTTGTTGGCTATTCAGCACTTTGACGAGTCGGTTTGTTACTTTTTAAAATTTGTTTTATACTATTCAATTTTTGCCACCGATCAAAGCACAAACGCAAACAGTTATGTTTATTTTAACAAATATTCCTATTGATAAGGATTAAAGTTAATTTTTTTATTAATCTCTTTTTTTTAAGAATGAGATTAATAAAAAAAAATCTAATTTTAGTTGTTATCAATAAGAATATTTAAAATGAATGTAATAGGAAAAGCTTTAAAATAGTTAACACTTCTATGATTTAAAATATAAAAAAAAAATATTATTGAAATTTTCTGTCAAAAAAGATTGATGTGTATTAAAAAATATTTTTATTTTTGAAAATAAAAATCCAAATTGATATACGTATTTAAGATTAGAAGTAACTTCACATTTATTGTTTTCGGATTGATTCTTTCTTTGACAATAATTTGTGTGTAAAACATTCTTCAATGAAAAATGTACGTAGGCGTGCAGCGAAGGCGTGCAATTGGAACCGAGTCATGGCCACCTCACACGTTTCAATCTCCTTCCATTCAAATTAGTAGGGACGGATTTACTATGACAAACCCATATTATTATGTTTGAATTTAATATAAAAAAATATTACTATAAGTTATAAAATGTGAATTTAATATCCATGCAAGACACAAGAAACTAAAGCCTTGTCTGGGGTGGTATTTAGATTTGGGTTTCAAATTTTTTTTAAAGAAAAACAACAAATTTTTGTTTTTTGTTTTTAAAAACTTTAAAACCAATTTTTAAAATATGATTAGTTTCAAAATAAATTCATTTCGAAAGTTTCATATTATAATAAAATTAGTTTAAAGATGCCTTTGTGTGAGGGTGATGACAATGATGATAGTAATGGTGTCAGCAGGGATTACAATAAAGATATTATTGGTTGTTGCGGTGATAGTGATGGTGGTGATGGTGGTAGGTATGCCAATGGTGTCGCTGCAATGATAGTGATGATAGTGGTGCTAGTGGTGACAAGTAGCGTTGACAATGATGGCGGTAGTGATATAGGTGGTAGCAGTAATTGTGGTGGCAATGGTTGTGGTGGTGGTGATAATAGTAATGTTGGTGGCGATGGTGATAATGGTGACAACTAGTAGTGGCAATGATAGTGAATTAGTGGTGGTTGTGGCAGAAATGTTGGCAGTGGTGACAATGATGATGTCGATGATGGTTGTGGTAGTAATGTCAGTTGCGATGATGGTGATGGTGATGGTAGTGGTGTTGACAATGACAGAAGTAGTAGTGGTGGTGGTGGTGATTGTGACGGGCATGATGAGAGTTGTGGTGGTGGTTGTGGAGATGGTACTGGTGGTTGTGATAATAATGATGACAATGACAATAATGGTGTCAATGATGGTGTTAGTGGTGTTAATGACAGAGGTGGTATTGGTGTTGGTAGTAGTGGCGGCGAAAATAATGGCATTGACGGTAGCAATGATGTTGACGGTGGTTATAATAGTAGTGACAAGAAAAAGTATCATTGTCTAATGTAGGGAATATGTAATTTTTAAAAATTAAACCAGATTTATAATTTTATTTTGTTTAAAAAATGAGTGTAAATGTGTTTGATAAATGATTTAAAAATCATTTCAGCTTCATTTTTGTAAAACACATTTTTTTTTTCAAATTGAATTTGAAAATAAAAAATAAATAAAAAACCTAAAATCGCTCTAACTAGACTCTATGCTAGATAATTTTAACATGCAATAACGGTTAAAAACTGCCACAATGTTTAAATTAATTATTTTAACTCTTTAATTGATTATAATACTTAATTTAATTAGACCAAGTGTCAGTTATGGTATAGTTGTAATTTAAAAAAGCAATCCTTAAATACCAATTGCTTCAAAGAATCGACACTCCCATATTCAATGAACCAACATAAAAATACAACTTCAGCACATATCTGCCTTTCATTTTGAATCCAACATAGCAGAGCAACAAATATCCAAGTAATCCCAAGATTCAATATACAATCAATTAACCAAAGCAGTACCATAATTTAGCAAAGTAATACCAATTAACATTCCGTTTGTCGGGCAATTTAGTATGTTAATTCAAACTCAGTATATTGAAGCAGGAAATGTAACTCACAGCAGCAGTACAACACCTTCAGAAAGTACTTACCAGCAGTGTCCCATAATCCTAGACTAACTGTGCTTCCATCAAGCACCACATTTGTGCTGAAGTTGTCAAAAACTGTAGCCACATAGTCCTGTGTTGTATTTTTTTTCCAACAAGAGCAGTACGTTGAAACACAAACTATAAACTTAACATATTCAAACAACTAAAACCTGACCTCACATCAAAGCTTCCTTTAACATTCTACTGTTTTAATAACCTCGAGTTCCTATATTCCTTTCACTTGATGAATTGGAAATAAAATGAAACAATGGAGAGAAGAAGTATGATGCTTACAAAGAAGGGAGAAGAGAAGGCCATATGGGTCAATTTGAATTTTCAAAAGAAATGGAGAAAATACTTGTCGATAAATTAATAAGTGATTTTAATGTTTACAATAAATATTAATACAATATATAAATTCCTCCTATATCATCTAAACTTTTCTAAACCGCATGTTTTTAACTTCTATAAGGTGTGTTGTCCATTGCTTGCAAATTTTTTTGATGGTCTTCATGTCTAATGGTATTCCATCATCAAACCACTACAAAATATAAAATATACAAATTAGTCGGGTACATGTAAAATGATTTAAAAGTTATAGTAACTAATAACTCAAACTTGTTAAAGCATTAATTAGATGACTAACCTTTACTTCAATCTAGTAAGGTGCAAGTTGATTAGATTTACCATCCAAACTAGTCTTTAATCTCTTGATCGCACTGGTTAAAAAAGAACATCAATGTATTAGGAGGATAAAAACATTTAAGTATCCAAGCTAAGAATATAGCAAGTGAATTATAATTTCAAACTTAACTTGTTAGTTGTGGCTTTGATGTGAATATCAAGCTTCTTACACAAGGATTAAAAACAGACAACAACATCGTTCCTTGGACGCACAATGACAAGTTGCCAATGGCCCTTGAATTTGAGAATAATTAACTACTTATAATGCAAACATTCATTTAATGCATTTGTTAAAATTTACTTACTGACTCAAGTAAGGTCCTAGGTAGATCTCTCTTTGTGATTCCTTCACCCATGTTTCAATGTAATGTTGACATGCATCACATTTATTCTTTGCATTGTGTATGGACTAAAGCCCATGGAATTCGTACACGAAACTATGACCTAACCTTATACTCGATTCATCCATAAACCTATTTTTAAGACTACAAAGTAAAATTGTTAATCATATATGTCATAAGGAATATTAATTATTAGTTAATGAAAGTACACCTTCAAATAGAATTTACTTACATTATTCACAACTATAATATAGACATGTTTAAACATTTGTCACCTGATATTATTTCATTTACATAAAAATATGTTATGAAAAAGGATGCTTCTACATTCAGAATTCCTAATTTACTCCTATTCCCCAACAACTCAAGAGGCTTCTCGTAAATATCATACAAATTTTGAATCAAATCAACAAAGGGATCAGTTCCACCAACAAGAGTTGACCTGTGAATAGGTTTTTCCTATTTCTTTGGACGAAGCTATGAAACTTATTTAGTTAATAAACATAATAATCAACCTAATGTTAGTAAAGAGATATTCACAATATAAGAATGTCTTAATACTGTTAAACATAAATAAATTCCTCATGTTAAACAGGTTTCACGACATGTCTCGTCCATGCAATGAATGTGTCAAGGGTCTTCCTCACATACTACACCTTTGATGTGGGAAAAGGGACTTGAGCATTACCATTGTAAGCTTTTGCAACACTAACCTTGACCCCATCATCTGCATAAGGCACATTGTGTATGGTGGACGACCCCTCATTCATTTCCAAAGCCCCCGAGGTAGGTAGAATGATCATCTTCAATGTACAACCCCATAGTGGGCATGACATCAGCGACATGCTCTTCCCCTGATAGATTGCCAGTAGTAATAGCATAGCTTCCCTTTGTGTTGACATTTGCACTAAATACTTGTATATCTGCCTCAATGGGGGTGAGGGCTAGGATGCCACTTGGCTAAACTCTTTTTTTATGGCCTCATTCAACTCTTCTTTAATTTTCTTTAGACTGCATTTGTTTTCCTCTTTTACTTCTCTCTCATACTCTTCCTTAAGGCTTCATATTATCTTAGCCAACTATTGTGGGTTGATTGATGCAAAGGAACTATTAGAGGCACTTGGTGCTCCAATCGCCCAAAGGAAGTATTGATTATACCTTCATGACCATGGGGAACATAGCTACCATGTGTCGTCTGTTCTTGTAACGAGTCTTGTAACAACCACGACATGTACATAGATCAAATGAGGTTGCTATTATACAAAAATCACACGTGTAACTGAATACGAACTCACAATTGAATAAAAAATTATTGTTCCGCCTTAGATGTCATCTGCCAATATTCTTTTGTGCAACCCATCTTTCACTTCACATGTCTTTCAATAGGAGATGAAGGGTCCACAATCATTGTTGAATCCTTGGTCGGTATTGCTTCCTCTTGTCTTTTCTTCCTTTTCTCCTCCATGAGGTTCTTTTCAAGCAAAGCATAACCCCCAAAAGATAGTAAGTATAGAAAATCATTGTATTTTTGAATTTTCTAAGCCTTCTTTCTGATTCCCTGTGATAAATTACATAGAATTTCAGAAAATTAATAAAATCAAATTATAAATTTCAATATCAATTTATAGAAAAAGACATCCATATCTAACCTATGAATTAGGTGTTTTGTGGCTTGCAACAAATTCGTCCCAAGTTTGTGGATTTATTCCATACTTCTTTGACATTGTCTGCATATACGCATTTAGTGGTCAGGGATGACTTAAATTGCCTCCATCTAGTGGCCACCAATGACATCACCTTCTTCTTGGCATTGGATGCTTCTGGGATATAAAATTTTCCCTGCATAAGAACTTGTTATGTAAGACTTAGTGAATCACAACCTTTTGAACTTAAATTAAGCAATTTCAAAAATGTCATTTCATATTAGATTCTTTAAAGATTCTAATGCAATTTTCAATTGCAATGGACAATAGGAATCTTTTCCCGAGCTACCACGCCTATATAGTTGTGGAACTTTTCTTTATGCGGGCCTGATCCTCTCCCACTGGAAGGATTGACATTAACTGTTGGCCTAAGCTGATCCAAGTTTCTTACCGTTAAGCTTCTTAGTCGTGTGGATTGTCTACTCCTCCTATACGTATACTCCAAAGGATCTGATGAATGGGTAGGGGACTTTGGGGTTGTTGTAATGACTCTGTGCAAATAAAACAAATTTAAAATTAAGATCAATTACAAAGATACAAAAGTAATAAATTGTAAAAATGCAAATTAAAAAGATTGATTACATATCATGTAATATCATAAACATTACTTTCATATAACGCAATTACATAGGAATGTTCTCCCATAAACCTTCATCATGATCATTACAATTTGCATGTATATCATGCACTTCATGTTCTTCAATTATGGAAGGCATTTGTGAGGATAAAGAAGGCGTCTCACAAATATCAAGTGTTGAATCATCATTTTGGTGATTGATACCACTTATTCTTCCTTGTAGAACCGCAGACCTTCTTAAGTCACACAGATGTTGGATGTAAAACACCTATCTTTATTGTTCTTCCATGATGACAGACTCATCCTTGTAAGCGATCTTATGAAGGTCTACCAAAGTAAATCCCATTTCATCTTGAAGCACACCGGTATTTCTATTAACCCATTTACACTTAAAAACAAGCACTCTTAATTCAATATAATCAAGCTCCCAGATTTCTTTAATCACTCCAAAGACGCTCGAATTCGGTTGTAATTTGATGCACTACAAAAGTGTTTGGAATCTGCCTTAAAGCTCACCCCACTATTATCCACCCTACTTTTATCATCATGTGACTTTGTGTAGAAGGAAAAATTGTTGATATCATATCCCTTCCAAGTGGGACATTGAGATTTGGCCAACAACTAATAGTCTTAATGTTTTAGAAGCAGTATCATCACCGAAGATTGTTTCTTTAAACCATTTTATGAAACTTCTATTATGCTCTTGTAACACCTTCATCATGTTCATTTTGGGGTTAGTAGCTATCAGAAATTGATCGTGAGCATCTATGTTTGAAAGAACCTCTTGTGTGTTATTAAATATATACAAATGCGTTTGTGAGACCTCCTATCGACTTATAGTTACAACATTGTATCCCCATGTACCCTTACCTTTCTATCTCTCATCATGACAAGTTTAGAGAAGCCCAACAAGTTTCACAGTTTCAGTCTACTTTGAACAAAACTCATTAATGATATAAAATATCATTGCACGCATGATGTGCCATCATTTTCTTCTATTTTCTAAACCCTTTTTGTACCATTTTAATTATTGATTGGTCTTAATTGTCAATTAATTAGGCAGTTTTATTATTTGGGCTCATTTAGCTAATTTGATGTTTTTAATCTAATTTCAGGAATTAATGAAACATTGGGCTTCATCCGGATTTTAGTTGTGGACTTGAAGAGGGCAAATAAAGCAGCGCTTACCTTAGTTAATATCTAATTAGGAAATTTCGCAATTTTATTTTATGTTGTTCAGTGTTTATTTCGTTTTGGGCCAGAGTATTGTAATAGGGCCCAGTGACTTTGAGTGACTCTTTTTAAATAGCTGCCTTGGGATTCATGCAAGACATTCTATTCTGTTATGCTATTCATTATTCAGAGCTTTGTTTTAGGGTTTTGGTTTTTCTATTTTGATGCTTCTGAGTTCGTAATGCAATTTTACGTTTTCTGCTTCTAATTACAATTTCGTTCTTGCTTCTTCTTCTACTCTCATTTACGTTTCTGTTCCATTTTACATTTCTGTTCGTTTACGTTTCTGTTCATTTACGTTTCCGTTCATTTACGTTTCTGCTTCATGTTTCAATTGCATTTTCTGTTTGAATCCATGGAAGGCTAGATTTTCTGGTGTTGTTTCCTTTTGAGGACGAAGCCCAACTCTCTTTGAGGTTTCGCTTGTAATGTGGTTTCCTGGCAGTTCTCCCTTCACTAGTATCCCAAATTCATGAATATTAATCAGTGCACGCTTCGTGTTCGATTAATTGCCTCTGAGCCTAACTTGTGTTCATGCTTAATGGACGAAGGGCTAACTGGTGTATGTGGTGCCTAATCACGTATTGAAAACCCTAAGTTGATTTTCGCTTAGTAAATTGAAATAGGGTTGGATTAAGTGGTTGACTGTTAGGGACGAATTCTCCATAACCCAGGATAAGAGAATGGCTTCTGAATCAGAGGAAACAACCCGTTTTTAATATTAGTAGTTTCGTATTCCAGTTTACTTGTTCTGCTCTTTAATCACAAAACAAACAAACCCCCCCCAATCGTTACTGCAAGTATATTATGAACATTTGGTTTGTCACTGCTCGTTGGGAAACGACCTAGGATCACTTCCTAGTTACTGCATTTTCATGTTTATTTGATTCGGGTACGGCCTCGATCAAATTTGGCGCCATTGCCGGGGAGCAGTGTCCAAAGGTTCATAATAGCTAGCTAGTGTTGTGTGTTTAATCCTTTCGTGTTTTATGTTTAATTGTTAGTATTGTGTTAGTATGTGTGTTAGTGTTGTTTAGTGTCCTGGTATTTTGTTTAATGTGTGTTCTGTTTCAGTTTTTCCATTAAGCGTTTCCCCTGTTTCAGTCTTGGGTGTTTTGCTGTGAAGATTGTGCTTGCGGCAAAAACAGAGTAGTAGTAGAAATCAATTAGAGACAGATTTTAGCGACCACCCATGCTGAATTATTTGAGATTTTTTGTTTTAGTAGCTAGGGTTGTTATTTTTGGCTGAATTTTTTTGTGGTAACTTCTTTTAATCCATATTTTGTGAGAAAAATAGCTAGAGCCTTTAGTTTGGTCAGATTTGAAAGTTCCAAAAAACTAGCAAATTTTGTGTTTGTCAAAACTTCAAACGGCCATAACTTTTGCTCCGGTTATCAGAATCGCAATTATTATATATGCATTTGGGGTAGAAACAAATTTCCTATGCCGTGGCAGCCCACCATAGGCCAGATGAGGTCTCCAACGTCCAAAAAAAGCGATTCTGTCAAAAGTTTTTTATTTTTCAAGTTTTATTCACTTATTTTTCTTAACTTACCATTTTTAGCTTTCATAGTTAGACTTTGAATTTTTGTCTGAAATTTTTTGTGCTATCTTCTCATCATTTTATAAGGTTGCTCGCAAAATTTCAAGTCATTTGGATATCATTTGAGGGTAGCTGTAGTTCAAACCTACACCTTTATTTACATGACAAGGCAACTAGTTGTGTGCATGCTGAATGTAGTGTATGACTAGAGGCAATCCATCTGACTTACAACCCTTTGATCCTGAGATAGATAGGACATTTCATAGATTAGTTAGGCATCATTTTATACCTTTTGATCATTCTGAGCATTCCATAACTAGTGAATCTGTGCATTCTGTTATTGGTGATTTTGAACATCCTGATCTTGAGCATTATAATTTTGAGCATTATGATTCTGAGCATTCTGATTTTGCACATTCTGAGAACATGGCACAACCTCCACCTCGTGAGAGGACTCTAAGGGAAATGGCTGCACCTGATTTCACCTACGAAAGCTTGTGCATCCAATACCCTGATGAGGATGTCCCATATGTTCTTAAAACTGGACTGATTCATTTGCTTCCAAAGTTTCATGGCCTTGCAGGTGAAGACCCGCACAAACATTTGAAAGAATTTCACATTGTCTGCTCCACCATGAAACCCCCAGATGTTCAAGAGGATCACATATTTCTGAAGGCTTTTCCTCATTCATTAGAGGGAGTGGCAAAGGACTGGCTGTATTACCTTGCTCCAAGGTCCATCACGAGCTGGGATGACCTTAAGAGAGTATTCTTAGAGAAATTTTTCCCTGCTTCCAAGACCACAGCCATCAGGAAGGATATCTCAGGTATTAGACAACTCAGTGGAGAGAGCTTGTATGAGTACTGGAGAGATTTAAGAAACTATGTGCCAGTTGCCCCCATCATCAGATTTCAGAACAGCTTCTTCTCCAATATTTTTATGAAGGACTCAGTAATATGGAGAGAAGTATGATAGATGTTGCCAGTGGTGGAGCCCTTGGAGACATGACTCCTGCTGAAGCCAGAAATTTAATTGAGAAGATGGCCTCCAACTCCCAACAGTTTAGCGCCAGAAATGATGCCATAGTCATTAGAGGAGTGCATGAGGTAGCTACAAACCCATCTGCATCATCTGAAACTAAGAAGCTTGAAGGCAAACTGGATGCATTGGTTAACTTGGTAACCCAGCTGGCCTTGAATCAGAAATCTGTACCTGTCGTAAGAGTTTGTGGTTTGTGCTCCTCTGCTGACCACCATACAGACCTTTGCCCTTCCATGCAGCAACCTGGAGCAATTGAGCAGCCTGAAGCTTATGCTGCAAATATTTACAATAGACCTCCACAACCTCAGCAGCAAAATCAACCACAGCAGAGCAATTATGACCTTTCCAGCAACAGATACAACCCTGGATGGAGGAATCACCCTAACCTCAAATGGTCCAGCCCTCAGCAACAACAACAGCAGCCTGCTCCTTCCTTCCAAAATGCTGCTGGCCCAAGCAGACCATACATTCCTCCACCAATCCAACAACAGCAACAACCCCAGAAATAGCCAACAGTTGAGGCCCCTCCACAACCTTCCCTCGAAAAACTTGTGAGGCAAATGACTATGCAGAACATGCAGTTTCAGCAAGAGACCAGAGCCTCCATTCAGAGCTTAACCAATCAGATAGGACAATTGGCTACCCAATTGAATCAACAACAGTCCCAGAATTCTGACAAGCTGCCTTCTCAAGCTGTCCAAAATCCCAAAAATGTCAGTGCCATTTCATTGAGGTCGGGAAAGGAATGTCAAGGACCTCAACCCATAGCACCTTCCTCATCTGCAAATGAACCTGCCAAACTTCACTCTATTCCAGAAAAAGGTGATGACAAAAATTTACCTAACAATTTATGTGCAGGTGAATCTTCTTCCACAGGTAATTCTGATTTGCAGAAGCAGCACATTCCCCCTCTTCCATTCCCTCCAAGAGCAGTTTCTAACAAAAAAATGGAAGAGGCAGAGAAAGAGATCTTGGAAACGTTTAGAAAGGTAGAGGTAAACATACCTCTGTTGGATGCAATAAAGCAAATTCCAAGATATGCCAAATTCTTGAAGAAGCTGTGCACTAATAAGCGGAAGCTTAAAGGAAGTGAACGGATTAGCATGGGCAGAAATGTCTCCGCATTGATTGGTAAATCTGTTCCTCAAATTCCTGAAAAATGCAAAGATCCAGGTACATTCAGCATACCTTGTATCATAGGGAATAGTAAGTTTGACAATGCCATGCTAGATTTAGGAGCTTCTGTTAGTGTTATGCCTCTGTCTATTTTTAATTCTCTATCTCTAGGCCCCTTGCAGTCAACTGATGTGGTAATTCATTTAGCTAATAGAAGTGTTGCCTACCCTGTTGGTTTCATAGAAGATGTCTTAGTTAGAGTTGGTGAACTGATTTTCCCTGTTGATTTTTATATTTTGAATATGGAAGATGGATTTTCTCAAGGATCAGTTCCTATCATTCTAGGCAGACCCTTTATGAAAACTGCTAGAACTAAGATAGATGTTTATGCAGGCACACTGTCCATGGAGTTTAGTGATATAACTGTTCATTTTAATATTCTGGATGCTATGAAATACCCATCTGAAGATCTTTCTGTATTTCGTGCTGAAATAATTGACCATGTTGTTGATGAATACATGACTGATCTTTATTCTAATCTGCATGCCTCTCACTCTTCATGCATTGAGTCTGAAATTGTACTTGATCATATGTCTGAATTTGATGCTGAGAGTGAATCTGAGAGTGATATTGATTGCATGCCTGGTGGTGGTGTTTTACCTCTTGAGATTGATTTTATAGAGTCAGATAGGACTAACCATGTTTCAGGAAGTACACATACCTCTGACTTTCTTTATGAGGTAAAGGCTGAGAAACCATCCCCTTCCACCACTGTCCAGCCGACCACACCAGAATTGAAGCCTCTGCCATCAAATTTAAAATACGCTTACTTGGATGATAGCAAGAGTTTTCCAGTGATTATATCTGCCTCCCTTGCTGATGAGCAAGAGGAGAAGTTGTTGTCAGTTCTCAAGAAGCATAAGAAGGCTATAGGCTGGACCCTGGCGGACATTCTTGGTATTAGCCCATCCACATGTATGCATCGAATAAATTTAGAGGATGGAGCTAAACCGGTAAGACAACCACAGAGAAGACTCAACCCGGTGATTCTTGATGTAGTGAAGAAGGAGATAACCAAGCTTTTGCAAGCTGGAATCATTTATCCTATCTCCGATAGCCAATGGGTGAGTCCCGTCCAGGTAGTCCCGAAGAAGACTAGCCTCACAGTGATCAGAAATGAGAAGGAGGAGCTGATTCCTATTCGGGTGCAGAACAGTTGGAGAGTCTGCATTGACTATAGGAGGCTGAACCAGGTTACCAAAAAGAACCATTTTCCCCTGCCATTCATTGACCAGATGCTTGAACGCCTGGCAGGTAAATCCCACTACTGTTTCCTTGATGGTTTTTCTGGTTATATGCAAATTACTATTGCTCCTGAGGATCAGGAAAAGACCACATTCACCTGCCCCTTCGGCACTTTTGCTTATAGGAGGATGCCTTTCGGCCTGTGCAATGCCCCTGGTACCTTCCAGCGGTGCATGATTAATATTTTCAGTGATTTTTTAGAAAATTGCATAGAGGTGTTTATGGATGATTTCACTGTATATGGATCCTCTTTTGATGGTTGTTTGAATAGTTTGGAAAAAGTTTTGAATAGATGCATTGAAACTAACCTTGTTCTAAATTTTGAAAAATGTCATTTTATGGTTGAGCAAGGTATAGTTTTAGGCCACATTATTTCCAATAATGGTATTGAAGTAGATCCTGCAAAAATTTCTGTTATTTCACAATTGCCTTACCCCTCTTGTGTGCGAGAGGTGCGATCTTTTCTTGGTCATGCAGGATTCTACAGGCGCTTTATAAGGGATTTTAGCAAAGTAGCCCTTGCACTGTCCAAGTTGTTACAAAAGGAGGTGGAGTTTGACTTTAATGACAGATGCAAAGAGGCTTTTGATTGCCTCAAAAGAGCGTTGACTACCACCCCCATCATCCAGGCACCCGATTGGACAGCCCCTTTTGAGCTTATGTGTGATGCATCAAATTATGCATTGGGGGCTGTCCTTGCTCAGAAAATTGATAAATTGCCCAGGGTGATATATTATGCTTATAGGACTTTAGATGCTGCCCAAGCAAATTATACTACTACTGAGAAAGAGCTTCTAGCCATAGTTTTTGCTCTTGAAAAATTTCGATCTTATTTGCTTGGTACTCGCATTATTGTTTATACTGACCATGCAACTTTAAAGTACTTGTTGAAGAAGGCTGATTCTAAGCCTAGGTTGATCCGATGGATGCTCTGGCTCCAAGAGTTTGACTTGGAGATCCGTGATAGGAGCGGAGCACAAAATCTAGTTGCTGATCATTTGAGTCGGATCGAACGTGTCTCTGATGCAAATTCACCTGTTCGGGATGATTTCCCGGATGATCATTTGTATATATTGTATAGTATTTCTGACTCTCTTTCTACTCCCTGGTTTGCTAACATTGTTAATTATTTAGTTGCCTCTGTTTTTCCTCCCTTAGCATCTAAGGCCCAAAAAGATAAAATTAAAAGTGATGCTAAGCATTTTATTTGGGATGACCCCTACTTGTGGAAATTGTGCAGTGATCAGGTCATTAGACAGTGCATTCCAGATCATAAGACTGACTCAGTCCTGCAGTTCTGTCATTCTTCCGCACCGGGAGGTCATCTGGGTGTTCAAAGGACAGCTCGCAAAGTGCTTGATTGTGGTTTTTATTGGCCCACTATCTTTAAAGATGCGTGGAAGATCTGCAGCACTTGTGAGCAGTGTCAGAGAGCAGGAAATACACTTACATGGCGACAACAAATACCTCAGCAACCTATGCTATTTTGTGAGGTGTTTGATGTCTGGGGTATAGATTTAATGGGTCCTTTTCCTGTCTCTTTTGGTTATGTTTACATTCTCCTTGCAGTTGACTATGTTTCAAAATGGGTGGAAGCCAAGCCCACTAGAACTAATGATGCTAAAGTTGTCGCGGACTTTGTCAGGTCTAATCTGTTTTGCAGGTTTGGAGTACCTAAAGCAATTGTTAGTGATCAAGGAACCCATTTTTGCAACAGGACAATGCATGCCCTGCTTAAAAAGTACGGGGTGGTACACAGGGTATCCACACCATACCACCTCCAGACTAATGGACAGACAAAAATTTCTAACAGGGAAATCAAGAGAATTCTAGAGAAGATTGTGCAGCCAAGCAGGAAAGATTGGAGTACCAGGCTTGATGATGCTCTCTGGGCACATCGGACTGCCTACAAAGCACCCATAGGAATGTCTCCTTATCGGGTTGTCTTTGGAAAGGCATGTCATCTTCCAGTGGAAATTGAGCACAAAGCATACTGGGTAGTGAAGACTTGCAACTTCTCTATGGATCAAGCTGGCGAGGAAAGGAAGTTGAAACTGAGTGAGTTAGATGAAATCCGCCTAGAAGCCTACGAGAATGCCAAGTTCTACAAAGAAAAGACCAAGAAGTTCCATGATAGTATGATAGTTAAAAAAGACTTCGTGGTTGGGCAAAAAGTGTTATTGTATAATTCTAGGCTTGGACTCATGAGTGGTAAGTTGAGGTCTAAGTGGATTGGTACTTTTGTTATCACTAATGTTTTTCCTTATGGTACAGTTGAGATCAAAAGCGACTCCACAAACAAGAGCTTCAAGGTCAACGGACATCGACTTAAGCCATTCCTCACGAACCCTTCTTTAGTGGACGTAGTGGTGGAAGAGACTTCCTTACTCCACCCTACTCTTCCTCCAACATGACTTAGGGAGTTTTTCTTTTCCTATCTCCTTCTTTGCTTTTATTACACTTGTCTGATTCTCTTTGATGATTTAATTGTTTTTAATCTTTTAATTGTGCTACATTGAGGACAATGTGTTGTTTAAGTATGGGGGGGAGTGTTCTTTGGTTTTGCTAGTTTTGTTGGTTTTGTTAATTTGTTAGTTGTGTTAATTTGTTAATGTTGTTAGTTGTGTTAATTTGTTAATGTTGTTAGTTTCGTCGGATTTTCAGTTTAATATTTTGGGTCAATTTTGTGTGCACGTACGAATTTGCATGTTTTTCTTTGAATTATAGGATATGTTCAAGAAATGGGTAATTGTTTTGAAAATAAAAGTTCTTCACATTTTGTGACTTGAAATCCTTGATTCTTCTCTACATGTCATGATAGTTTTGAAAGCTCAATTTGAAAGTGATGAGTTTACCTTTGTGAGAATTTGAGCCATCCATCATCATAATCATTTGGTGTGTTTTGCCCCATTGATTGCTTGCACAATAGCCTTGGCTTGATTCTTGTTGATGCGTCCTAATTCACATGCATATTTGGAAATGATTGAGGCAATTTTGTTCTTATAAGCTTCTAGCCAAATGGACTTACCTTGAATTAATTCCTTTGATAGCCCTTTTGAGCCTTGTTTCCCTTTCCTTGTTTTGAAGCTCACTACAAGCCTTAAGTGAAAAACCATGATATCACCATATCCTTAAGGAATTTTGGAGCTTTGGAATTGTTTTGGGAATAAGTGTGGGGGGTTTTTGTTTCATTGGACAACTTGTTTTGTTGGCTATGCTTCATGATGTATTTTGGGCCATACTTGATGTACATTGTATATTGGTTAAATGTTGGACATGCTGAATGAAATGTTGTTTCTCAAAGGCTATAGAATAATAAAAAAAAAAATTCGAAAAAAAAAATTCGAAAAAAGAAAAAGAAAAGCAATAAAGTTGAGTGAATAAGATCTTAAATGGCACAAGAATGATGAAACTCTTGGTTCTACTCTTCATGTTTAATTTTTATCTTTACTTCTTTTTATTTTCTTATTTTTTTCTTAATATGCACTTATTCCCCTTTGCTCCTCTATTCCTTTGGGATTTAGCCACTTATTCCATATTTCTCCATACCTTGTCCTTGGCCCCATTACAACCTTAAAAGACCTTTTGATCCTCATGTGCTTGTGTTTGTGGGTTGATTGTCAATTTTAGAATCTTGCCAAGTCTATGTGGTGTTTGCTTTCACGGGTGCTTTGAGGGTAAATAGTAGCCTAGACACTTGAGAGATAGAGTGTATATCTTGTGAGGCTTTATCACTTTTCATTCTTGAGCTGATTAACTATTTTGCCATGATTGGGTTGCTTGGATGATTTTCATGAATGTCTTGACTTTTTGGATTTCCTTATGTTAGATGTTACCCATTCCTTTCATTCCTTGATGTTCATTGAGAAATATATGAATGTGTTTGTTTGTCTCTCTTTGATATCCTTGGATTTTGTTCTTTGTTTAATTTTGCCCAGGAGTGCAAAAGGCTAAGTATGGGGAGTTTTGATGCGCCATCATTTTCTTCTATTTTCTAAACCCTTTTTGCACCATTTTAATTATTGATTGGTCTTAATTGTCAATTAATTAGGCAGTTTTATTATTTGGGCTCATTTAGCTAATTTGATGTTTTTAATCTAATTTCAGGAATTAATGAAACATTGGGCTTAATCCGGATTTTAGTTGTGGACTTGAAGAGAGCAAATAAAGCAGTGCTTACCTTAGTTAATATCTAATTAGGAAATTTCGCAATTTTATTTTATGTTGTTCAGTGTTTATTTCGTTTTGGGCCAGAGTATTGTAATAGGGCCCAGTGACTTTGAGTGACTCTTTTTAAATAGCTGCCTTGGGATTCGTGCAAGGCATTCTATTCTGTTATGCTATTCATTATTCAGAGCTTTGTTTTAGGGTTTTGGTTTTTTTGTTTTGATGCTTCTGAGTTCGTAATGCAATTTTACGTTTTCTGCTTCTAATTACAATATCGTTCTTGCTTCTTCTTCTACTCTCATTTACGTTTCTGTTCCATTTTACATTTCTATTCGTTTATGTTTCTGTTCATTTATGTTTCCGTTCATTTACGTTTCTGCTTCATGTTTCAATTGTGTTTTCTGTTTGAATCCATGGAAGGCTAGATTTTCTGGTGTTGTTTCCTTTTGAGGACGAAGCCCAACTCTCTTTGAGGTTTTGCTTGTAATGTGGTTTCCTGGCAGTTCTCCCTTCACCAGTATCCCAAATTCGTGAATATTAATCAGTGCACGCTTTGTGTTCGATTAATTGCCTCTGAGCCTAACTTGCGTTCATGCTTAATGGACGAAGGGCTAACTGGTGTATGTGGTGCCTAATCACGTATTGAAAACCCTAAGTTGATTTTCGCTTAGTAAATTGAAATAGGGTTGGATTAAGTGGTTGACTGTTAGGGACGAATTCTCCATAACCCAAGATAAGAGAATGGCTTCTGAATCAGAGGAAACAACCCGTGTTTAATATTAGTAGTTTCATATTCCAGTTTACTTGTTCTGCTCTTTAATCACAAAACAAACAAACCCCCCCCCCCCAATCGTTACTGCAAGTATATTATGAACATTTGGTTTGTCACTGCTCGTTGGGAAACGACCTAGGATCACTTCCTAGTTATTGCATTTTCATGTTTATTTGATTCGGGTACGGCCTTGATCAACGCAACCTGAAGGTGTGTTGGAGATTCCCATCAAATACATCAACCACGTCTACCTATAATTTTCTCAAGTCTTCAATCAACAGAGTGAGATAGACATCAATATCATTTATTGGCTGTCTTTGACCCGCTATCATCATACACAACATAATGTATTTTGACTTCAAGCATAACCAAGGAGGGAGGTGGTAAATCACTAGCAAAATAGGCCATGAACTATGGTTAGTGCTTAAGTTACCAAATGATTCATTTCGTCCAAAGCAAGAGCAAGCCTTACGTTTCTTGGCTCCTCCTTAAAATCTAGATATAAACGATCAATTGTCCTCCATTGGGATTATTAGTCGAAATAATCCATCACTTTTTCTTCTATCTATATGTCATTTAAGTTTTTTGCATCATTTCCTTTAGCAAACAATCACTTAAACCTTGAAATTATTGGAAGATACCAGCACACCTTTGCTAGACAACCGATGTTTGTGCTTGCATCATCACTACATTCGTCATCCTTCACTTTATACTGTGATATCAAAATTAATTTACATCCATTTATTAATGTTGGGAGAAGTCATATCTCTCCACTATATAAATGGGGGCTTGTGAGGAGTGGTTGCAAGCAAGCAAGTGAGATCCCTCAAGAGTGATACAGTGAGGGTGTTTAATCCTCTTCAGGAAAAAAGAGTTATATATTTACACCATACTTAGTAAGTGTTTGAGAAATATTATAAATCATCCTATTGGGTATGATTAAGATCATTGTAATCTTACTTGATAGTGAAGATATTTTTCTAGACTTGGTCCTGTGGTTTTTCCCTTTCATACTTAGGGGTTTTCACATTAAAAATTTCTTGGTGTATTCTTACTCTCTTAATTTATTTTTCTCATTGTCCATCTTAATCACATAGAGAGCGAAATTCATTCTTTGTATTTCCCAACAGTGGTATCAAAGCTTGGTTGATTAGAGGAGCTATCATCCCGTGTGATTCAAGATGGAAGGTGTTGTCACTCATGATGGAGATATGTTCAAGCTAACTGCTAAAAATTACTCCTATTGGAAGTCAATGATGGAAGACCATTTATACTGCAAAAACATGCATGAGCCAATTACCCAAAAGGATAAGCCGAAGACGAAGATCACTAACAAAGAGTGGGAGCTCCAAAATCGGAAGGCAGTAGCTATGATTTGAAAGTACATTGATTGAAGCTTGTTTGAGCATTTGTCAACTTATACTAATGCATACTGTAACAACCCGTTTTTCGTAAAGTTAAAAATTGTTTTTATTTAAAAATAAACAAGCTTTTAGAAAAATAATGAGGTTTTTTTTAATTAAATATATAAGGAGAAATAATTCTATTAATTAAAGTAATGATTTTAAGGTAAATAAAATAAATGTATTTTTAGAAAATAAAAAGGATGTTATATTTATTCATTTGATAGGGAGAAAATAGAGTTCATTTTTATAAAACAATAAAATAAAGAAAAATAGAGTAAATAATAGGCTCAAAGTACCTTAACTATAAACAAAGATATATTAAGTCATTTCTTACATTAAGATATGTTTCTACGCTCTTTCTTCCTTCTAAATTTGTTCTTTCTTCTTCTTCTCCCAAAATCCTCTCCTTTTCCCACATATACTCAAATCTATTCCAGTAAAACTACGATCTCAAACTCGTTAACGTTGGATCGTCTTGAAATTTGGACACCGAGTTTGGAACATAAACGTGCACATTATCATGGTTGGGATTGTATAAAATATTTTTGTAGAAAAAGAAACTACCTTCGCAAGGAGATAATAAAATTAAGGCTCAACTCTCTTCTCCTTCTGTCTAATGCTTGGAAATCCTAGCAGAGCAACTAGAGAAAAGCTTGAGGAATCTTAGGGAACCACTAGAGACACCACTTTCGCTGCCGAACTACAAATATAAGCCCATTTAGAGGTAAGGGATGACTTACTCGCGCTTGGGGATTAAAAGGAACCATGTGCAGGGATCCTTAGAGGATAAATTTTGGTTATTTTGGGTTGTTTTATGAATTTCAATTATGTTCTTCTTATTTTATTTGCAAATTGACTATGTTTGATGAACCAATTGATGTCCCGATGCAAAATTGTTATGTTATTATGTTCGGTGTGAAACCTAGAAATTAAGCCTTTTCTAATTAGCCTAAATTGATGAAATTAAGTAAGGAGAGATTTATCGTAAGAGGGAGTGAGATATTGATTTTATTTAGCTTGAATTTATATGTTGTTTCATATTGTTATTATTTAAAATTAGCCAATGTCTATTTAACTATAAGGTTCTTCTAAAGTTTAAGTGAAACCTTAATGCAGTTTTGTTTGATTATATTTCACTATGTAAATTTATGATTTGAATAGTTGTGTGTTTAATTAGTTATTTATATACCGTGTGTGTTTATATATGTAATGCTATTTGTATAATATGAAATGTGATTCAAATTGAGTATAAGTAACATTAAGATTGAGTATAAGTGACAAGTTGAACATGTGTTAATTTGTGAGATATACATGAACATGTAATGATGAATTGTGATGTTGGGAGGTGTTAAATTGTGATATTACTTGTGTGTTTGAGTTGTGAATTTTACAATAACCCGACTGGTGTTTACCTTGAGAAAAGTGTTTATGCGTGAAGTGTTAAAAGGAAAGTGTAGGGTTCTAAGTTAGGAACCTAAGGTGTTAAATTATAGTGCAATGAACGAGATGTTAAAAGGAAAGTTGTTGATGGATTGACAAGTGCACCAATGGACCTGGCTTCTCTACTGTCCCTTTCTCAGCTATCCCCGTGCTGCCCCTTGAAAATCACACAGTTTTAAATTGAATCATAAAATTAAATATTAACACAAACTAAGTGAACTGTACTGGGACAACTGAAAAAAGGACAGCAGAGAAGCCAATTTGGTGCACCAATGCCTCCCAAGTAGTAAAGTTAAAATAGAAGTCCGAGTATCGTATCCATAGGGAATTTTTTTTGAACTTAGGTAGATGAATATTTGATTAGTAAAAGAAGTTAAAGAAAATTTATTTGAAAAGGTTATGAGAAAAACAAGAGGATAAATTAATTAATTAAAGAAAAAAGTGATAAAATCCAATATTATTGTAGAAGGAAATTCAGAAGACGAGAATGTTGGGAACTTAGCCTAACAAAGTTACTCTTTGATGTAATGTTAAACATTATTTTCTATTTATAAATTTTTCAATTTACACCTGCATTGATTAATATACTCTAACTTTGGTCCCTCATATGAAAGAGTCTAATTTATCTATTTTCTCTCCCAAATCCCTTTGCAGAGCTAAAGTAGTAAATTGCATTAAGAATAGTGATGTATAACAGGCTAAACAAATATTAGCTATCCCTAGTGATGAGTTTATTTAGATGCCCTTTCCAAGTTGTATTAGAAAATAATGTTTCCGGATGCTACCCCTAAAACTTGCCATCCAAATGGGTGATCAAGCCATAAACAATAATATTAAGTACAAGAAAGGATAATGCAAAAGTAATATTATTAAATAGATAGGAAGAGAAATTATATCAAGAGTTCTTGACTGTCAAGTTCCCAATAAAGGAGGTTTAACCTTTCATTGTCATCAAGACATTATAATTGCAAGAAGGGAATATTTATTAAGCGGGGTAAAAGATAAGAAAGGAAATGGAGGGAAGGAATGATTCCCAATGCTTACTTCTCCTTCTTTTAGCCTTTGTCTTCTATAAGGAATTGTATTCTCTTGTATTTTCTATATGTCTTTTCCTTTTCCTCTCTTCTTCTTTTATAGGTGCAGATTAGCGGGATTCTTGCACTAAGTCTGCCTTCACTTTCCAAAATTAGCATATTTCCTTTATTGGCCAATTCTTAAATTCACAGTTGTCATAAGTTTATGAAAGGAGCAGAACAAGATGTACTTCAAATGAAATGGTTAGCAAGAATGACAAATCACAAGAAATAATCACCAAACTTCAGTCCTCACAAAGCTAGTGTTTCTCATAATCCTGCATGTGTCTCGGTAAAAGTGTTTGAATTATAACAATTGAATAGTAAAATTCCCAACTTTGCACATCATCTTAGTCAATGCTATCATACATGCATAATGTGGATCATTAAGGACTTTATTAGGCTTGTAACGTGGCTGGACTAACAAAGAAATCATGGTTTTTCTAGGATTCAAAGCTTAGGATCTAGGAGAGCACCTTTATTTTCCTTAATGATGGCTTACCCCAGCTTAGAATTTTTCACAACACCAACCTTATTGCTTTACTACTGTTTTCAGCACCTTTATTTTCCTTAATGATGGCTTACCCTAGCTTTTATTCATTTTTTTTGGAAATGTAACTAGACATTAATGATGGACTAGAGTAAAACCATGTTTTGTGACTCAATTTAACTTGTGCTATTTGTTCATTTTCATGCAATAGAAAATCACCCAAAAATATTTCCCCAAATTTGGAACAAATTTGTTTGGATCCATGAGTACTCTCCTACCACCTAAGTAACGGTAGTTGGTAAATATCACCTTTTAGGCTTGGGTTCCAATGACAATTTTTTTTACATTAGACTAAAAAAGGGTGCAAGGGATGCATTCATTCACAAGATGACTTTTTGGCTAAGTAGATGAATAATAACAAATAAGGCCTTGATCATCTCCATATTTCAAGCAAACCAAGAATCATGCAAAATCAGGAAATTAAAACCAATCGTTCTCTCACAATTTAAAGATCACACAACTTAACGGTTTTTATTGAAGTATGAAGGTTAGCATTCCATGCTTTTCACTCTTGTACTTTTAGTACATACTCCATCACTTACACTAATGCCTGCTCATTTAGTCTCACTCATGCAATCAATTCACTCAAAAATGTGATGCAACCAATTAATAACTTCCTACTTCTTTATCAAAATTAAAATTAAATGACTTAATTTAAACTATTGAAATTAAACTGTCCTAAACGCAATAAATTAAAATGAACAAATATGAAAACAAAACAAAATAAATAAGACAAATAAAGAGAATTAAAGAAAAGTTCTTATCAAAATGGGCCTCAATCCAAGGTGGTCCCTAGATCCCAAGCTTCCTGTGCAGCAGTGATGTCCGCAACATAATCATAATCAACTCCAGTCTCTGTGGCGTCATCATTATCAGTACTAAAGGTATCACCCCCCAACAGAAGGAAATTGGACTCCAGGCTAGGCAACTTGTACAGGCATTTGGTCGCTTCTTATCACTTCACTCATGCAAGATATTCTTACAGTTTTCTTATCCTCTTAGAGCTAAGGAAAACACACATTATTATTGAAATAAATTGAACACAACTGTCCTAAGAAATAACAGAAAAACACACAATGCAATTAACTAAAAAAGATAAAGTAAGAAATCAACGGTTGCCTCCCAGTTAGCGCTTCTTTAACGTCATTAGCTTGACGGGTCAGATGCCTTCAAGGTGGCATGAATGTCACATAGAACACATCTTCCTTGCATTTTTGCTTCTTAGTTAGAGACTCCATGAAATTCATGTATCCCAGAAACACCTTCAATGCCATTGCAAGAGAAGTGTTGGTGTTCAAGGAAAGAATGACACTTAAAGATTTATCACATTCTACATATCTTTATTCATTTTTAATCAGTTGATGAGGATGGATATTGACTTGGAGAATGCCTTTTTGTTGAATTTCTACTTGTGAGCACTTCTCCCACTATTGTTGTGTTCTCTCCTCACCTTTTTCTTCTTTTTCTTCATCTCTTTCTCTTGAATCATGCTCTTTTACAAGACTCTCCTCATGAGCTTTAACCTCTTCAAAGTTTTCTTCTCTTGTGACTAAAAAGGGTATTTTAGCCTCTTCTTTTGCTAGCTTACCAACCTGGATCTTAAGATTTTGAATTGCATTTTGATTGACTTTGAAGTTAGCTTCAAATGTTTCCATGAATTGCATCAACACATTCTCAAGATTAGAAAGTCTTTCTTCTTCATATTAATTGTAAAGGTCTAACTCTTGCTCCCACCAGTAATTTTCCATGGAGTAAAGATGGCAACTATCACTGAAATACTCTCCTCCACAGAAATCAAAATTTGTTAGTGGTGGGTGAATGACACCTAATTTCATGATTTCAACATACCCAGACAACCTCTTTAATTGGTTACTAAGAATCCTCCGATGTCTGAGCATACCACTCAAAATACCTTCCATGGATCAAGTTCTTCCAAGGTTACACCCTTTTTCTTTTATCATTTAAATTTGAAAAATTAAGGAAAAATAATAATTAAAAATAGAATATCCAAAATACCAAGCACAAAGAACAAAGTCCTCGACAATGATGTCAAAAACTTGTTGATGGATTGGGAAGTGCACCAATGCATCCCAAGTAATAACGTTAAAACGGAAGTCTGAGTATCGTATCCACAGGGACTTTGTTTGAACTTTAGGTAGATGAATATTTGATTAGTAAAGGAAGATAAAAAAAATTATTTGAAAATTTTAGGAAAAAAACAATAATTTAAATTGGTAGAAAATTAAATCAAACAAGAGGAGAAATTAAAGAGAAATTTAAATTAATTAATTAAAGAAAAAAAATAAGCACATCCTTCACTATGAAAGACTTGGACAAACAAAGAAAATCCTTGGGATGAAGATCACTCGAGATCGATCTAAGTTGTTGGATCGAGTGGCCTCAGAATAATTAAGAAGGGGGGGGGGGGGTTGAATTAATTATTCCTAAACCTTTACTAATTAAAAATTTACTCTTCTAAGGCTTTTACTATGTTGTTAAGTGAATAAGGAGTAGAAGAGAAACTTAACCAAAAGTAAAAGTGGAAAATAAAATGCACAGCGGAAAGTAAAAGAGTACGGAAGAAGGAGACAAACACACAAGAGTTTTTATACTGGTTCGGCAACAACCCGTGCCTACATCCAGTCCCCAAGCGACCTGCGCACTCATTGAGATTTCTTTCAACCTTGTAAAAATCCTTTTACAAGCAAAGATACACAAGGGATGTACCCTCCCTTGTTCTCTTTGAACCTAGTGGATGTACCCTCCACTAGAACTGATCCATAAGAGATATACCCTCTCTTGTTCTCAGTCAACAACCCAAGTAGATGTACCCTCTACTTGTACCACAAAGGATGTACCCTCCAATGTGTTAAGACAAAGATCTCAGGCGGTTAGTCCTTTGAAAACTTTTGTATAAGGGAAAGGGAAGAATCGAAAGAATTCTCAGATTGTGTCATTTTGAATTCTTTGACAAGGGAGAAGGGAGACACAAAAGAATTCAGGTGGTTAGTCCTTTGTTCTTTTGGAAAAGGGAGAAGAGAGACACAAAAAGAATTCAGGTGGTTAGTCCTTGGCGAATTCTTTTTGGCAAAGGGAGAAGAGATGAAAAGAATGAATAGCACAAGTTTTCAAGGTTTAGAAAACCAAAAAACTTTGGAAAGCTTTTGGCACAAAGAAGAAGAAGAAGTTCAAAGAGATTCCAGGCTTGTAAAGGATTATATTGGATTGTTAGAAATATTGATTAAAAATGCAAAATAAAGCCTTGCTTTTATAGACTCTTCATGTCTGGTCAAGAGGACCATTTAGAAGAGTTATAACTTTTAGAAAAACTTAAAACCAATTTGAAAATGTCAAAAACCATTTGAAGAGTTACATCTTTTGATTTATTCAGAAACAATCACTGGTAATCGATTACCAAATCAATGTAATCGATTACACAAAGCTTTTATGTGAAAGGATGTGACTCTTCACATTTGAATTTGAATTTCAACGTTCAAAGGCACTGGTAATCGATTACCAAAACATTGTAATCAATTACAACTTTTTTGAAATCAATTGGAACGTTGTAAATTCATTTGAAAACTTTTTCAAATTCATTTTGCTACTGGTAATCGATTACACCAATCTGGTAATCGATTACCAGAGAGTAAAAACTCTTTGGTAAACATGTTGAGAAAAATCCATGTGCTACTCAGTTTTTGAAAAAACCTTTCCATACTTATCTTGATTAAGTCTTCTCTTGATTCTTGACTCTTGAGTCTTGAATCTTGATCTTGATTCTTGAAGCTTGATCCTTGAATCTTGATTCTTTATTCTTGAATTCAACTTTCCTCTTGAATCTTGAAGTGTTCTTGATTCTATCTTGAACTCATTCTTTGATTGACCTTTGAGCTTTTTGTCATCACCTTTGTCATCATCTTTGTTATCATCAAAACATCTTTTTGAATCAATCTTGATTCATCATGAAGCTTTTCTTCTACATAAGTTATTGTGACTATCTCAAGAACAATACATTGAGAAAGCTCTTAAGAGATTTAATATGCAAAGGCCAAGCCAATTAGCATTCCACTTGGTAGAAAATTTAAGTTGAGCAAAAAGCAAAGTCTAACAAGTGAGGGAGACAAAGAAGAAATGAAAAATGTTCCTTATTCATCTGCTGTTTGTCGTCTCATGTATGCTATGATATGTACAAGACCTGATATTGCTTATGCAGTCGGTGTTATGAGTCGATTCTTGTCTAATCTTGGGAAGAAACATTGGGTTGTTGTAAATGGATATTCAGATATCTTCATGGCATAACCAAGAAATGTTTGTGCTTTGGTAAGGAAAGCTTGTGTTAGAAGGATACACAAATGCAAACATGGCTGGAGATGTTGATTCTAGAAAATCGACATCAGGATATCTAACTACTTTTGCAGGGGAAGATGTGTGGCTTTATCAACTATCGAGGCTGAATATATTGCAACTACTGAAGCATGCAAAGAAATGTTGTGAATGAAGAATTTTCTTCATGAATTGTGCCACGAACAACAAAATTATGTGGTGCATTATGATAATCAAAGTGCCATACACCTAGCTAAAAATTCAACATTTCACTGTCGTTCAAAGCACATAGATGTCCGTTATCACTAGATACAAGATATGTTAGAGGAGAAGTTTTTACAGCTAGAGAAGGTTCACAGCAATGACAACTGGTTAGACATGATGACCAAGGTGATACCAACTCAAAAGTTTGAAGACTGTTGTCAAGGTGTTGGTGTGGTGGTGCCCCCAAATTAAGTAAGAAAGGGGGAGATTTATTGGAAATCACTCCAAAATTATGGAGCACCACATTCAACAAATATTGATAACATCAAATGCATAGAAAATAAAAGGTCAAGATTCCAAGGTTTTTGAATTTCATCTTTGACTCTTGATGATATCACACTCATCTTAGAAAAATGGAGATAACATTTGCAAGAGTTCTTAGAAATATGAAAATTAATTTATATTCATTTATTACTCTTGGGAGAAGCTATATCCCTCCACTACATAAATGGGGGCTTATGAGAAGTTGTTGCAAATAAGCAAGTGAAATCCCTCAAGAGTGACGAAGTGAGAGAGTTTCAGTAATTCTCTTCAAGAAAAGAGAGTTATATGTTTCCACCATACCTAGTGAGTGTTTGAGAAATATTGTAAATCATCCTAGTGGATGAGATTGAGATCATTGTAATCTTGCTTGATAGTGGAGATATTTTTTTGGACTTGGTCCCGTGGTTTTTGGTTTTAATACTGAGGGGGTTTTCAGATTAAATTTTTTTGGGTGTTATTCTTCTTCTCTTACTCTCTTAATTTATTTTTCTCATCGCCTATCTTGATCACATAGAGAGGGAATTCATTCTTGGTATTTCCCAAACAGAAAACCTAGGTATTTTCCTCTTTCTGAAATATCAATTGGAAGGCATAGCTTGTTTTATTGATGGTTCTTAACTTGTAATACCATTTTACAATAACTAGTCAAAGCACAATACATCAACTCATACGATGCAAGGTAAACATCACATGGTATTATAAAAAGTCTTTGATGCTTATTGCTTACAAGGATGAAGACCCGTGCAAACTAACCTTATTCAATACTCACTCCATGAACATTGATGTCATATTCCTCAAAATAATTTAATGTCATGATCCGAATTATCTAATTTCAAAAACCAGAAAAGTTTTCACAATCATAATCATTCAAATGGCATTTTAACATTCATGTCTACAAAAAAGTATTTCAACTTATATGTGTTTCTGGATAAATGAAAGAGAGATAAAACAAAAGTTGATAACAGAAAATCTCATTTATCCCGGATTGGAAGGAAAACCTTGTGTATTTTTGTTGCCTTGTTTACTTCATATTCTATCTTGCTTCTAACAATGTGATTGAAAGTTGATTACTAGAGGGTTTAATATCTGATTCAGGGGTAACGGCTCTTTCTGTGTAGAAACCTGGAACGTTAGGGTTGGGCAATAATTTTTCACCATTCAGCATTAGAACCACTGATGACATATCTGGCCTATCTTCGGGTCTTTGTTGCACGCATAACAAACCCACCTGTATACATCGTATGACTTCAGAAGGTGTGAGTCTTTCCCTTAGCACTCCTTCCAGTAGTTCCAATGCCCTCTCTTCAGTCCACAATCTCCATGCCTAAAATGGTGAGAAATAAAGTGGTCAGTTAGAAATTATTCAAGTAAGTGTTAGCAGAATGTAGTTATATAATTATTCTTACATATCCAAGAAGATTAAGGTTGTGTTTTGGGTCTGAAAATTCTCTGTTCCTTTGGCCACTTACAATCTCTAACAGTATCACCCCATAACTAAAGACATCGGATTTCATTGAGAAATGCCCACGAGCAGCATACTCAGGAGGCATGTAACCACTGAAAACATCAATTTTAAAGAAAATTAAGTGAGAATAATCGAACAAACCACATTAATGTAGATAAAGACTTACTATGTTCCAGCCACCCTATTCGTGTTTGCCTCGACTTGATCTCCCCATAATGTTCGAGCTAAGCCAAAATCTGATATTTTAGGATCTAAATTTGCATCCAGTAAAATATTGCTGGTTTTCAAATCTCTATGTACAATCCTCAATCTTGAGTCTTGATGAAGATAAAGAAGTCCTCGAGCAATGCCACAAATAATGTTGAATCGCTTAGGCCAATCTACCAAATTCCTTTGAGTTTCATCTAATCAATGGCATACATATGATTAGCATACCACTTGTATATTCTTCATAAGTTCATAAACTATAAATAAGAAATGGAAGACTTAAACTGATGTCATAGTATAATTTGTAAAGCCTCGTACGAAAAATAAAGTTGTCTAAGCTTTTATTTGGCATGTATTCATAGATCAACATTCTTTCATTTCCTTCAATGCAGCAACCTATGAGCTTGACAAGATTACGGTGTTGAAGTTTGGCAATCAACACAACTTCATTTTTGAACTCCTCCAACCCTTGACCCGACTTCTTTGAAAGCCTTTTCACAGCAAACTCTTGCCCATTCTTCAGTCTTCCCTGCAAGCCAACATCTACAACTTTTAGAAATATTTTGAGTAAGCAAAACAAAAATCTTTTGTTGGTTTTCCATATCACCTTGTACACAGGTCCAAAGCCACCTTCTCCCAATTTGTTACTCTCTGCGAAGTTTTCAGTGGCTCTTGCTATGATTAGAAAATCAAATGTTGACAAATCAATGCCTTCCTTTCTCAGTTTATGTTTGAAATGCTTCCTATAAATTATTCTTCCTACAATAGAGAAGCACTGACACTCACGATATGTACATATGATACAAAAACCTACTATCATATATTAGATGTTTAATCAATATCCAAGATAAAATTTACCTTGCATTTTGAGTATCATTATTATGCAAGCACATGCAGTTAATCCAAGAATAATCGTACCAACTGTGATTCCTAACATCTTTTTCATGTTTTTTCCATGGCCATTGAATGCAACATGATCTGACAGACATGGAGCAAGACTAATTAAGAACTATATGTATGACAGCTCACACAAGCTGGCATAAGCGACTAATTTATTAAAACTGCATGAGTATTTTGAGAAAAGTAGCATATTCAATTTTACCAGTACTATGTCAGGAAAAGGAAAGTCATCTAGAATATAGAGGTCTTGTACCGATTGACAAGCACCATTAAAAACTTCCCTGATTGTAACTAATTTTTTTTACCATGAGCATGGTGTGAAATATCGAATTGTTTTGCTAAACTCATCTTGGTAGCTCTAAACGCCTCACTCCTTCAATTCCATTAGAAAAATGCAATATATAATCAAAGAGGTAACAAGAAGGAAATGAAAGTAAACCAACAAAAAACTGGAGTACCTAGCTCTGAAGCAGGGACTCTGAAATAAATGTCTTGTCCACCTAAAGAGAATTTTCTCATGTCAATCAGATCATCAAACCAAAGTAAACAGCCACTTCCTCCATTACGAATATCCGCATTTGCATATGCTTTACAAGAACAATTTTTCAGACAAGACTTCTGACATTCGTCAAGGTTCATGGTCTTATTTAACCATGATGAAGATGTATCTGGCAATTTCAAGTCCGTGTATCTCAAGAAGCCATTAGTGTTGCTGCTTTTACAATCAAATTTATTCCTAGGAACACAGCCATTATGCAAATATGATACATTCCTTTGTTCAGGGAACTTTGGAACATATCCTTTGATGCAATCACATGTCTGAGAGTTACCATCCATATTACAAATAGAATTTGCACCACATATAGCATAATTTTCACACTGATCTGACTCACCAAGCCTCAGGACTTCTATATTCCGTGTTTGCTTTGTCCATAGGAGAACGTTTCCAAACCCAGACCCTGAAGGGGTCAATGTAATTATGATGAAAATCGATCTATCAGGGGTCTTATACTCAACATACACTTCCTTTTCATTAAACACAAAATCATATACATATTGTTGTGTGGGTGGACGAATTGGATAACCCACCAAAGCCTGTCCGTTCCATGAGCCTCCTCTAAATGTTATTACATCTCCCTTGTATCCAAAAAATTGTGGATATCCTCTAAGATCAAGTTTCATCGAATATTCTCCCTTAGCAGGATCATCTTCATTTTTCCAAGATGATAGAGTTCTATCTAGACCAGTTTTCCATCCAATTTTCATTCCTGGCAAAAATGTGTCACACGGATAATCAAAACTCTGCCAAAAAAAGTTGTCCTCGTTTATATCCCGTTCATTTCTCACCACAATATTTCCAGAGTCTAAGATCTGTGCAATAGGATTCTTTGCTGCTTTGCTTGATGTGTTGTTTGACCACCAAATTGTATTGTTGGTGCCATTGAGAATCACAAGAACACCCTTTTCATCAAGCTTTAAAACTCCTGACTTATTTTGAAGTGCATTTTCTCGGTTAGCCACCCAGACCACTGTTAATGGAGATAGATTTCTGTACCATATCCCCAAGTATCGTCCTGTTGAAGCTCCAGGGCTAAAGAAACCCACTTCAAATGTTCCTTCTTCTGAAACTAATGTCTCCCCATCTCTGATATATTGACTAACTGCTAAATTGTCCGATGAAGTGGAGTTCCTCAAGTATGATAAGAGTAAGAACCATATAAATAACATTCTGAAGATGTGCACCATCTTGTTAAAATAAAAGCAATGACTTCTCAATTGTCAACTTTTTTAGTAACTCAGACAAGATTCTGGTATTCTTGGCCTCTGCAACTGAAAGTTAGAATTTCACTTTCAAACATCACTGATTAGAAAATTAAGATCTAACATACTAACTAGACTAAATGTTAATTTTGGTCTTTTATGCTTTAGTATTTTTCCGGTTTGGTTCATTAAGTTTCAAAAGTCTCACATGATCTATTTTCAAAAAGTTTCACTTTTTGATGATTTCATCAGTTTTCCATTTATGTTGTTGTGTTTTTAAGTTTATAATAACTAATTTAATATATGACAACTTAAAATCACCACTATGCGTGAATTAAAACTGAGTCCCGACCCCATTCCTCTGTTTTCAAGGAATTGTTGTAACCAGAGTCCACATCACGAACACCAACAAAGGTGCGCCAAGCCTGAGGACTCCGCGCCACAGGAGTGTTTGGTTCCCTTGGCAGTGGCATTGCTGTCCTCGTGCAGCATGGCAGTGACAAGAGTGGAGAGCACCTTCTTGGCGTGGCAGATTTGACCGTCGCCTTGGGGGGCGGGGGCGGGGGCGGGGTGGGGGCTGAGCCAGCGCTGTGACAGCAATCTCAGCGAGGTGCTGGAGATTCTTGATGGCGTCGAGGCCGAGCATGACAGCATTGCAGACGTTGAGGGACTTCACAACGCAGTCGAGTAGCTCAGGGAGGACCTTGTCTGGCAGCGGCTTTGCGATCTGGGAAGGGTTGCAGTCCATTGGCATGATGACTTTGAACTCGGCATCACAGCGAAGGAACTCGTGGATGGAAATGTCTCTCCTTCCCCATGTCTATCACTCTCAAACCCTCTTCTCCCAACTAGCTCTCCTTTTGTTTATTTCTTTCTCATTTTTTGACCATTCCTTCTCCTTCATTTTATTTTCATTTCAGGGTTCTGAGACTGGAATTCATTGCATTCTGCTTTTATTTATAATTTGTAAACCATATTACTAAACCTCCGCTTGAATTGCAGAGGTAGAAGAAGAGTGATGATGGCAAAATGGTGTCGGTTACAGAGTTGGCGAAGGAGTTAAATAAGGAGAAAAGTCCAAAAATCAGTTGTTGATTGAGGAACACCCAATGTTTAGGGCCCTGTTACCATGCTGATCACAGGTTCTACAACCATACTTTCTCTCAAAATTAACCCTGCACTACACATTAATCTTTGTATTTATTTTTGGGAAAAGTTAACAAAATCACAATTGTTTTCATTTCTTATGCTCTTATAATTATTTTTTATTTCTCAAATGAAGTTTAATAAAAAACCACATTGTAGAAAATGTATGTGTTTATGTCCTTTGTGTCTAATCCTCATCAAGTGCTAGAGAAGATATCAAGTAACTTCTCAGGTCCAAATTTGACCATCCTATTTTATTCAGGCACGGTTCACTCCTTTTTTTTCATTTTAAAGATCTTTGTGTTCTGCTATATTGGATTTGATCGAACTTGTTAATTCCTATTGACCAATATCTGGGAAGTTGTCCTACCGGGATTTTAATTAGTATTGGAGTTGAACGTGTAGAATGCTTTCAATTGGATTTTTCATAAGGGAGATATGCTATACCTATTTAGTTATTGCATTGGTTAGCTTCTTCACTACGTATGTGAAAGGTGGCCTCATTTGCTTGTCATGCTAGAGAATGTAGATTGTGTTGGTGAATGTTAAGGTGATTCTCAACTGGTCCAATAATGTCTATTAAAATTTTTAATTTTAATTTTCAAACATGAAAATGCTAGAAATAAAAGTCTGTATTATCATGTATGACGTACCAAATATAGGTAGGATATGCATGTTTATTTGATAAAATGTATATGTACGTTAAAATTCTTATGATATATGAATAATGCTGGTATTAAGTTTAATAGACCAAACATACGAGTTACAGTTCATTTTTAGTGGATATTTTTCTTTTACATCTAAGGATATACATCCTCGTTTTGCACCTACAGATTTAAATTTAGACCCTTGATGTTAAAATTTTGAAAAACTATTCCTCCTTTGATAGTGATAATTGTATTCTAGATTATGATTTCTTCCCAAGTAGGTGTATGTCATTAATATTGTCTTTGTTACATCTCATGCTCCAATCTATTAATCTACAACTTATTTTTACTGGTAGGTTCTTTCTGGTTTGGTATAATTTGTTAGAAGAAGGTTTATGATTCATTTTCAAGATTAGTGTTAGTGTACTGTCTGGGATTGACAAGTGACATGGTGAGTGATACGACATTGAGCAATCTTGGTCAACCCACCATCCTAGTCAGCCTTAGACCCTAAGCACGAATGTACTTCACATAGCTAACCCTAGCACCGTGTGGCTAGTTGGTTAGGCCATTATGATTCCGATACACGAGTATTTGATTGTCAAGGTAGTTACTTTGTTATGAAGCTGTTATAGTGCAGTTGCGCACCTAACTAATGAGGTTGTTATATTGTTACAACAACCCCCTCAAGCAACAATCTAAGGTTTCCACCCGTCGCTATAAATAATTAGGTTGTATATTCACTTGAACTCAACCTTTCTACTCATATACTGCTCACTCAAACAATTAGTTGAGTGTCAGAGTCCCTTTTGAAAGTGCCATCCACATTTCATAGATGGAGGGTATCGGCGAATTCACCACCATGGAGATCACTAGAGTCCACTCTAACAGTGGTCAACTCTAACGTCAGACCGGCCCCAAATTTTTACAAGTACATTTGGTGCCCACCGTGGGGTTGTGGTAAAACTCCCTCTATGACCACCTGCACATATGGCTAGCACACGATCTAGACTCAAGAGAGAGACACCCCCTAACAATTCCAACCTCACTCCGACGGCCACCATGACGAACAACGATCCACTTTGCCAACTCCAAGCCCGCATTGCAAAGATAAAAAGATGCCACGTGGAAGAACTCATAAAATTGAAGGCTAATCACAATGAATTGGAGGCTTGCATTAGACATCCCTAAGGAGATGAACACTCTGCTCACACGATTAACAACACACCTACGGAGAGTCACACCCCCGACAGACCAATAATACCATGGATGAGAACAATTCCTCTCACCCACACCAACCTGAAGGATGGATGACTCGACAACATCCTTTCATCGATCGAATCTGAAGGTTGACCAACCTCTAGGTCGGAAATCACTCAACCTGGAGCACTACAACGGGACCACCAACCTAGACGAGCACTTGGATGCATTTCTCACTCAGGCCAACCTCTAAACTGATGACGACGCAATCTTATGTCGAGTCTTTCCTGTGTCCCTCAGGGGAGCCGCATTGATAGCTTAGACACCCTTGTTGGCCGCTTCAGCTCTCAATATGCAACAAGTCAATCGCACCACATGACTTCTGCTGCCCTAGCTAGTCTATGCCAGGCAGAGGATGAGCCACTTCGCAAATTTATGGACATATTTGGTTGGCTTGTTGTTCAAATTAGAGACCTCAATTCTAAGGTGGCACTACATTTTATGTTGTTGGCTCTTCGATCTGGAAAATTTGTTGACAATTTGTGTAAGAAGCCTCATAGCAGCATGGACAAGTTTTAAGAGTGAGCCAAGGACTATATTCAGATGGAAGAAATGTCAAGATTTTGAAACAAAGTTAGACAGGCTGGACAAAACCACGAGAAAGGAGAAAGTAGCCCAAGGATTGACCCATACAAGTATGATAAGCGACACAAGCTAGATAAGCGTCAGCCACTTCAAAGAGGACCAAGATATGAACGTTATACACCCTTAACGACAAATCGAGCCAACATTCTCAAGCCAGCCTTCAGTGCTGAGGTTCCCATACAATTACCTCCCCGTACCTCCCCCAGACCTGGTATGGATATAACTAAGCATTGTAGGTACCATCGTAACCATGGCCACAACACCATAGATTGTTGATCCCTTAAAGACAAGATTAAAGAACTTATACAAGCAGGTTACCTAGCCCGACTCTTGAAAAAACCTAATAACAATAAGACTGGAGGACTACCCGGAGGGTCAGGGAAAAATGATGACCATCACAAGAGAAGAGACAACGAACAAGATAGGAGGGGTGACAAAACATAGGGTAGAGGGAGACTAAGGCATCACCAATAAATACGTGAGCACCAACCCCAATTAGAGCAGGAAGATGAACCTGCTCAACAGATTAGAGGCATGAACACTATCACAAGTGGATTTTCCCATGGAGGACTATCCAAGCCATCTCGGAAGCGTCATTTCCATGCCATCAAAGGTCTTGATGTCAACTATGTCAACGTTAAACCGCTGAGAAGTCTTCCTTTTATAACCTTCACAGATAGATATTTCAAAGGCATCAACCCCATTAACGAAGATGACCCTATGGTTGCTCTATCGTCATTTCCAACTTCATGGTGGCCAAAGTCCTTATTGACCAGGGAAATTCAATGGATATACTCTATTGGAAGACATTTCAAAGGCTTGAAATGTCACCCACCATGATTCAACCACACTACGGACCAAACCTAGGTTTTGCAGGAGAGAGTAGAAACCAAAGGTTACGTGGACTTGATGATCAACTTCCGTTAGGACAAACTGTTGTAGAGTTTCATGGTTTAGTTGTTGATGCAACACTTTTTATTTTGCTTTGATTGGTAGGAAAACATTCAATGAGCTTGGAGCCATAGTCACGACACCATACCTCAAAATGAAGTTCCCTACCTTGACAGGAAAATTTTTCACTATCAAGGCATACTGGAAGTAAGCTCGAAAAGTTGGCCCCTTACACCCCGCCCCTCCCGTCAGAGAGTCGGGCAAATCTCATTCCCCCTGGTAGTGACAGTCAAGTCATGAGCATTGTCGAAGAATTCACAATAAGGACCTTGACCCTCTATGAGACGATAATTGGAAATCATAGTGACACATTTGACGTGGACCCTCAAGATGATACCATTGACAAAGGCCCAAAACCAATGGAAGAACTCGTCAAACTACAGCTTGCACCTAAGTTTGGGCAATGCACACAGCTCAACAAAGACCTCATTAGCCACGAGCACAGACCTATAGCTGAAGTCGCAGATTTATTTGCTTGACAACCATCTGACATGCCAGGCATCCACCCTAACATTATATGCCACAAAATGGCTATCTTCCCTCAGGCCAAACCAGTCTCACAAAAGAAAAGGAAGATGGGAGAAGAACTACACAAAGTAGCCAGTGGAGAGATTGACAAGCTGCTTAAATCCCAGTTCATCAGAGAATTCAAATACTCAATTGTGCACAGACTACACCAACCTGTACATGACGTGTTCCAAAGATGCATATCCCCTGCCTAGCATCAACAAGCTTATGGACGACGCATCTAACATCTAACTGTTAAGGTTCCCGGATGCTTATTTAGGGTACAACAAAATCAAGATGCACCCTCTAGATAAGGAAAAAATTGCCTTCATCGTTGAAGACGCCGACTTCTATTATAGGGTCATGCCTTTTGGACTAAAAAATACTAGAGCTACATTCCAAAGGATCATGAACCAGGTCTTCAAACATCAGATAGGTCAGAACGTCAAGGTCTAAGTGGACAACATGGTCGCCAAGTCTCATAGCATGGCCCAACATGTAGCAGACTTGGAGGAAGTATTTGGAGAAATTCGTAAATACAACAGGCGCCTCAACCCTGAAAAATGCACAATTAGGGCTAGGGGTAGAAATTTTTTTGGGTTCATGATCTGTCAAGGGATCAAAGCCAACCCTGACAATTATACATCAATATTGAAAACGTAAAGCTCTGGCCAATGTCAGAGAACTTTAGAAGCTGAATGGTAGATTGGTGTCTTTTAACACGCTACTCAAGAAAACTAAGCTATTCTCGTGGGACGAAGCCTATGAGAAAGCTTTCCTAGCTTTCAGAAAAACTATTGCAACACCACCAATTCTATGTCGACCCAAGCCTAGAGCATCCCTCTCTTATACCATTCAATGGTAGAAGAAGCCATTCAATGGAAAGCACCAAACACCCATCTACTTCGTTATTCACATCCTTCATGATGCTGAAAAGAGATACCTAATGATCGATAAAGTGGGGCCTAGCACTTATAACCTCTGCTCGATGCCTCATCCCTACTTCTAGAGCCACCGAATCATCGTCAAGATGGATCATCCCATCAAGCAGGTGTTAAGAAAACCTAAGCTGATAAGAAGAATGATAGCATAGTCTATAGAGCTATCAGAATTTGACCTACAATGCAAGACTCGTGGCCCCATGAAATCACAGTTTATGGTAGACTTTCTAGCAAATTTTGATGGTAATGTCCTGGCCACCTCTAACTAGTAGAGCTTATATGTAGATTGTACATCCAATGTGAAAGGAAGCAGGGCAGACATCCTCTTTGAAGGACCCAATAATGTTACCTTGGAGTAGGTCCTCAAATTTGATTTTAAAGCATAAATAACCAGGCTGAGTATGAAGCATTCATAGTAGGCCTAAAATTGGCAAAGAAAATGGGAGCAAAAAAGCTCAAGTGCTATAGCGACTAATAACTAGTCCAAAGACCAGTTGCAAACAAATATCAAACCAAGGAAGCAACTCTCCTTAGGTATTACCACATTGTCAAGACTCTTATTGTTGACTTCAACTATTTTGAAATGTATCATATATCAAGGGAAGACAACATTAAGGAAAACTTTCTCTCCGAGCATGCAAGCACCAAAAAGCCTGGACACCTTTAGACTATCATCCTGGAAACACTCCAAGCATTAACGATAGACACCGATAAGGTCATCGCAGGGGAAGAAGAGAAACTGAACTGGATAACCCCTATAAGAATCTCTTAACTCAAGGGGTATTACTACCAGACAAAAATCAAGCATGTCGCTTGAGAAAGAAGGCTAGTTACTACGTCATCCTCAATGGAGAGCTCTTCAAAAGAGGCTTGACAACACCCTTACTAAAGTTTCTGGATAGTGAGCAGGCAGAATTCATCATATGAGAGCTACATGAAGGGATCTGCAGCCTTCACACATGGGGGTATTCCTTAGCAACCAAGGTAGTACATGTCAGCTACTATTGACCAACACTTAAGGCTGACACCCTCAACTTCACAAGCAAATGTAGAAAGTTCCAGGAGTTTGCGGATGTCCCGCATATTCCTGCTGACAACCTCCACAACTTGGGCTTTCCTTGGCCTTTTGCCATGTGGGAGATGGATATACTGAGGCCATTGCCAAAAGCTCCAGGACAGGTCAAGTTCTTGCTGGTCGCCATAGACTATTTTACCAAATAGATTAAAGCAAGACCACTACAGGAAATTTCAGCTAATAAAGTAGAAAAGTTTACATGGAAGCATGTCATATGTAGGTATGGACTCCCCTATGCCATTGTCACTAACACTCAAATTCAAGGCCCAAACCTATGAAGAATTCCTGTCAAGGTTAGGTGTCAAGTACCTAGTAACCTCTGTCGAGCATCCTCAGACAAATGGCCAAGCTGAGGCATCGAACAAGGTCATCTTTAAAGCCCTACGCACGAGACTCAACAAGTTCAAAGGCTTGTGGAAGGAAGAACTCCCTATCATACTACGAGCCTACAAGTGTTTTCCCCAAACAACGACCATGGAGACTCTGTTTTGTCATATATATGGCACGGATGCCATGATCCCTATAAAAGTCAAGGAACCCTTGATAAGGAGGCTATTTTTCTAGACTCAGCAGAATGAGGAAAACTTGAGGGTTAAACTCGATACGAGAGAAGAAGTCCAAGAGATGGAAAGAATCAAGGAAGAATCTACCAAGTTTCGAGCATAAAAAACTCTTACATGTTGTACTCTTTTTCCTGATCAAGTCTTTTGTCCCAAAACAAAAAAAGCAGGGTTTGGACTTGAAAGGTTTTAACAAGGCAACCTGAAGTATGGAAGGAACTTGTATTCAAATGATTAAACTAAATAAAATTCTTTCTCATTCAGTCTAATTACTCCTATGCATATAATACATTGACGAATGTCACAATGTCTAAAGGCTCTTCAAACCCAAGGTTTTGCCTTGGTAAGTCTTGCCAAACCCAGGACAAACGCGTTCCCTGTCAAATCTCCAAAGGCTCGTTAAACCCAAGGTCCGCCCAAGGCGAGTCTCATAAAACCAAGGAGAAACATGTTCCTTGTCAAATCTCCAGAGGCTTGTCAAACCCAAGGTCCACCCTTGGTGAGTCTTGCCAAACCTAAGATAAACATGTTCTTGGTTAAATCTCCAAAGGCTCATCAAACCCAAGGTTCACCCATGGTGAGTCTTGCGAAACCCAAAATAGACGTGTTCCTAGTCGAATCTCCAAAGGCTCGTCAAACACAAGATCCGTCCTTGGTGAGTCTCGCCAAACCCAGGACAAATGTGTTCCTGGTCTAATCTCTAAAGGCTTGACAAACCCAAGGTTCATCCTTGGTAGGCCTCTCTATGCCTAAGACCTGTCCTTCACATATATTCTAAAAATCAAGGCATATCCTTGGTAAATTTCTTCACTCAAAACCATGACATTCCTAGTCGAAGTCTAGATTGGCCTAACACTTGGCCAATTTAACACGCCTCACCAGAAAGCCCATGACCTTGGTTATGAAGTTCCTTAAAGAAAAAACGGAAGCACCAACAGGTGAGAAGCTAGAACCAGTGTGCACCCATATCCGTAACATGATTATTGTGTCTGAGATGAGTGGTAGCATCACTGAACTCTACAACGAAAAGACCTTCAAATAGGTTGAAATTAAACCCGAGATGATTGAACATTATCTTGTCAAGTTGTCTATTTCATACAAACTCGTTAGCACGATAGTTTCATACCTAACACATCTCCCTCGTAAGCCATAACTAATCAAAACACAAAGCATCACATAGATCGTTCCATGAAGAGGCCAAATCCAAGTTGGATGTAAGCCAAAACTTGTGACATTTGTAAGCCAAACAAAATTCACAAAACAATAGGTTGATGAAAGGAGGAAAATAGAAATGCATTGAAGGAAAACATTATCAACACTACCACAAAAGCAATATAACAAAATAACCAAAAGAGGCATGGCCTAAACATTGACCCGATCATCCTCCTCTCCTTTATTAGATTCCTCCACAACAATAGTCTTATCCTTATCAAGAAGTTGCTTGTCCTTCACATCTTTGAATGGGTCAAAGAGGTTCAGATCAAAACCCTCAGTAAATAGTCTTGCCTACTTGACAGCCTTGAAGAACTCCTTCTCATACTGCTCCATGACCTCTTTCTTAAACATTATGAGCTCCTCCTTAAACTCCTTCTTTGCCTCCTTCTCCCACATCAAGTTTGGACTCTCTCAGCTTGGCTTAGGTATTAGATGGCAGAAGCTCAAAATCCCTCTGTTGGGCTTGAAGATCAAAAACCACTCTTACGGATTCTGTCATGGTGGCATCAAGTGCTTCCCTCTCCTTAGCAAAGCACTCCCCCTCACATGCCAAGTCATCATTCGCTCTTAATGTATCTTTATAGCGTCCAAAGACCTCATCATTGTCTAGTCTTATACTCCCTAACTTGGCAAAAACATCGTCTACCCTGGATGACAGCTGCTGATTCAACTTGACAGCCTCGATAAAGGCAATAGTAGCATTTGCTAGCCTTGGGTGCTCCAGCCGTCATACTATCTTGGTAGTGGCTCTCCACTTGGCAACTTTTTCCTCTAAGGAAGCAATTATGTCCATAACTATCTTATGTTTGTCCCCATTCTCTTCTAAAATAGCCAAGCTCCTCTGAAGGAAGACCTTCATAGCATCATTTGAATTTTGTACTCCAATAAAAAGATCAAATTTTTGTCAAAAAGGGTCACGAAGCCTGCAAACATCCTCTAGTCAGGTCTGTACCCTATACTCCACAATGAATTATCTTCTTGTGAAGTATATACCTGGTCTAATGAAATGTTTGGACATGAAGAGCAAAAAGGCATCCCAAAATATATGACAGTGGAATCTGAAGGTGGCACGACAAAGGAAGAAGGAGCCATGCTTGTTACAACACTTGCCATTGTCAACCCTGCACTAAGCAGCCGCAGTGCCATAGAAGAAATAGGAGCCAACACAGTAGGGGCAAGAGCGAAAGTGCCCGGTGTAGCTGGAGGAGATGCAAAAACCACCAGGGTGGATGAAGGTGGAGGGGTAAGAGGATAAAAAATGTTGGTTGTAGCAATACTAGTCTCATCAATTGATTCAATTAGATCTCCCTCCCCTCTTGAGGGTTTATTGACATTGACTGACGGAGGGGGCGCATAACCATCAATAGGTCCAAGATGCTTCACTAAAGGCCGACATGCAAAGTCATCCATTATTCTTACAGAGATAGAAAAAACATAATACACAATCAGAAAAGAGAAAGTTATACTGAGACAGGCGCAAAATGGCGACGTATTGTACCATCCAAGACACGAAGAGGGTTACTGTCTGAAGGCAAGGACAAGATGGCTCATGCATCAAGCAAGACCGGCAATTGTTCCAATATGGCCTTGTCTACCCTTTCCTCTGAAAACATTAGGTGTTCTTCCAAAACTTGAACCTTGCAAGATCTGATTCCCAATAGAAGGGTAAACAAGGCTCCCCACTCTCCTTATACATCAATGACAACCCATAAAAAACAACACTACTTGCCTTGACCTTAAAGAAGCAGTCCTTGAATCTACAGAATGTGTTAGAGTCAAAATTGAACATCCTCTTGTAAACAGTATTCAACGACACCCAGCTAATCTTCCCAATCAACTTCATTTTGAAAAAGTGCATGAACATGGGAACACTAGGCCTAATGTTGAAAAACTGGTATAAAAAATCGAAAGCCTTCACAATTCAAAGGAAAAGTCAAATGCAACACTTCCAACATACACCGGTAGACATAGAAATAATGGGGACCATAGGGGGAAGAACACATAAACGGGCACTCATCTTTTTCTCAAGCAACTAAGGTCATTTTACGGGCGTCACCAGGTTTTGCCAACTCAGGTTGATGCCATAAGGCACCAACGCACAAGGGGAATGTTATCAACGAATGAAACTTCAAAACGTCATCCCTCACCCACTTGAAATCAATAATGCACAGAGGAGAAGAAGGTGTTTTGCCATGGTGGCGACACCTATTCCTCGGTGAAACCCTAACTTCACCATTATTCCCCCTTTCCACAGCCTCGGTGGTCACTGGATTCTCCCGAGGGGGTGGGGGCATGATTGCCATAAGAGGGGAAGGTTGATCCTCCGTCAGAGCCATGGGAGGTTCCATCCCCACGTGTAGCCCGAAACTACCCTCGCCCATATTATTGAAGTCCATCAACCTCTCAAAATAGGAGGACCCACTGTTAGAGACCTTGCGAGGAACCTCCTCCGATGAAGAATCTACAATGAGAATGACTTCCTACTCAGCCATGACAAATAGAGCCCCTAAAGTCGTTTCCTCCAATGCCCAACATAGAATCAGAAATGGTAGACATAGTGAGGAAAAGAGGCGTACCTAGAGTGAAGTGGAAATCGAAAAAAGGAAATGGGAAAACTGAAGAAGAAAACCCAGAAATGGAGAAGCACTACAGCTGAAAATATCCAGGGTAAAAAAAGTCACGACAATTGTAAGGCGAGATTGAAGGAACTATCGAAAGCTAAATTCTGAAAGGGGGTGTTGAAGATTGAAGATGGTGAAAACCTAACGCACATTCCTTTTAAACGAGGAGAAAGAGCCACATAATGCATCTTTAAGATGTCCCCTTACACGAATGATCAAAAAGGTCAAAGTCAGGGACCTTCTTTATAAGACATCCCAATGCTTGAGTCTATGTAAAGGGACATAAATCATGCTAGACAACTTGTCAACCATAGCCCGGACAATGTTTTTCTAGGATGAGGGGATTGTTAAGCCTAAAATCATTAAATTTGTCAAGGTTACCACCCTCGACACTGGACAATCTATTTCGCCAATAGAATGGACTCAAAGCTTAAGGGACTTGTGTACTATCCAGGATCCACAAGGGACGTGGCGAGTGACACAACATTGAGCAGTCCTCATCAACCCTCTATCCTAGGTGGATGCACTACAAATAGTTGCACAATGTGACTAGGTGGTAATGCTGTTATGATTCTGATACACAAGTATTTGATTGTCAAGGTAATTACTCTGTTACAAAGTTGTTATATGAAATTACTCTTGACTAATGAGGTTTTTATGCTGTTACAAAACAACCCCCTCAAGCAACAATCTAAGGTTTCCATCCATCACTATAAATAATCAGGTTTTATATTCACTTAAACTCAACCTTTCTACTTGTATACTACTCACTTAAACACTTACTTGAGCGTTAGGGCCCCTTTTGTAGGTACCTTCCCTATTTTGCAATGGGGTCTTAATCTTCTTGATGGTGACCTTGCTTATAGTCATGGATATGATGGCACCATAAATCAACACGATACTGCTGACATCTATAATGGACATTGTTTCCATTGCCTTTAGGATAATGAATTTAACAATCTATGGAGAATATTTGATTAGATGATTGTCTGTACTCTTCAAGAAGAGTTTTCATAGCTAGAGATTGTCGAATCTTTAGGATACTTAAAGGTGGTTGAAGAACAGTTCCATGTTCCTCATATTCAGCTTATATATGATGGGTTTGGATCCTCTCCATTTCTTCCTTTACTATGCTTTTGAGATAATAAATGTCACCTTTGATAATGTGTGTATCATTTTCATTTTATTCATTATCTTAAAAGCTTATGAAATAGAAGAAATGAAGAGAAAAAGAAATAGAGAGGATCCATTTCTGCACATGATTGCCATAACTTTTCAATAGTAAACTGATTTTTCTTGGTTATATTTGGTTGGGATTTTCAGGTACTATTTTTGATGTAATACTCATATGCAAATTGCAAAGAGGAATCATAAGCAATAGGTTTTTTTTTTTGAACGTTAGCAAGAGCTTAATATCATACTCATGCAAATATTTAGTTTAGTTTTTTTTTTTTTTTTTTGTATATCCTATTCTTTCCTTTTACTGTCAATTGTAATTCAAACTGCCTACTTTTAATTTTTTTAAAGCAATTATCAATTTGAAATTTTTCAGTAACTATCCTTTGTGGTTCAAGCTCTTGAATCCAGTTTTGCTTATAATTAATGCTCAAAATAAGGAAAAAAATTGGATTGTGATGGAATTGTACTTCGTTTACAAGTTAGGAGAGAAACTGAAAATAAAAGTAAAAATTTCATATCACTTAGTTTACATAAATCTTAATTGAATTACTATTCATAGAAATTAAAGTACACAAAATAAATACTCTACAATGGAAAATTTTAAAATATTAGTTATTAAACACAAGTAAATACTAATATGGATAAGTCATGTTTTAAAATGCAAAAAGAAGTCATATTTTAAAAATGACTTGTTTTTTTTATTTGTTGAATTGGTGTATTCATATGAAACTTCAAGTTGTCTATGTCTTTTTTTTAAGAAAGCTTCATGAAGTTCTGTATTAGAATGAGACTTTAATTTCTTTTAATTGTTATTGTTACGAAGCTGTGTTTTGATCTACGATTTTCTTTTATTTCTGCATTTTTAATTACTTTTTAAAAATAAAAAACAAAGTCTTCTTTATAAAAAATACTTTTATATAAAGTCATGTTTCAAAACCTACATTCATGTTCAATGTCGTGTTTGCAAAACACGATTAACCTATTAACATAATTTTAAGAAATTATCCATTTTTTATATTTTTGAATTGTTGATATGTAACTATATTAAATATTTAGAAGATCAGTTTTTTCAGTGATATTGATCTTAAAGAATTTGAACAACATTGTGTCAATGAAAGATACATGTAGTTCATATATAAAACTCAAGAATGAAAAATGAGATTTATGTACGATATAAATCATGATATTAATACCAATCAGGACGTACCTTACCTCTTGCCAAGGGTACACGAAATCATTTTTTTCAGAAATGCCTTTCCCATCCCCTTCAAGAGTACTCGTTATCTCCCTCTCCTTGTTGCCTGCGCAGTTTTTTCAAGTAAAACGAGAGTGAACAGGGCATCGATCCAGTGGCCTATTAACTGAATTTATTTTATTCTTAAGAATGAACTAATGTGGCTATATATTAGCTTAGACGTTAACATGAAGAGTTAAGAATGGGGATAATGCTGTTTGAATGCTAGATACATGGTTAGTTGAGGAAATAACTAAATTATGCTAAACCATTAATGTAAGGAGTAGTTAGATGTTAGTATAAGACTTTTTCAAGCAAGCAAAAGGTGGAAAAAAAATAAATGAGACATGTCTGCAATATACTGTTGTCAACCAAGCTATTTTTTTTTATTATTACTTGAAATTGATTAAATCACAAAATTGTATTGGTTTTTCTTTTCATGTAATAAAATTTCACAAGTGATTCTATAGTTTTAAATATTTTTTAACCAATTCAAGAAATAGTTAAGGAGTGTGTTAAAAAATCTGTTGTTACTACTCCATATTAAAAATAATTCAAATGTTAACAAGTATCCTGGAAGACTTACCGATTTCACCATTATCTTCGTCATCACAAAAAAAGTGTGTCGTCCTAAGTGTGTTATCAGTTTAAATATATTGGTGATTGTATCTTTCAGTTGAGACTGAACCTGGAAATCAATATCTGTCCCAGTACATTTAATACATTGCACAAAAGTCACATGTGTCATCATCTAAGGTCGAAGGTATTCTCGGTCTCCCACAAATTAAAAACTGTCCCTGATTGATATTGTATAAAGATTAAAGAGAGTCATTATGTTAAAATTGTAAGTAGGTTTCAAGAATGCAAGAATTAATACAGCATAAATTTTCAACACTAGTATTTATGTCATTTAACCAAGTCAAGTGATTAAGTTGTATGGAAAAATTTGTTAACGCAGACGCTATCTGCTGAATAAAGCAGAAGCTATATATTGCTCTCTTTAACAACACGAGTTTTTATGTCATTCAGCCCAGAAAATAAGTTATATGGAAAAGTTTGTTAAAGCTGGCATTGTTGTCTTTCACAAAGTAAATACATGAGTATTCTTGTCATTCAATTCAACCCAGAAATTTGTTCTCTAATAAAAGTTGAAGGTTTACCTTAATAACTCAAGCTAACTCTTAATGGCAACCTTTATTACACAAGTTACCAAACTGAATTGAAAATACACCTTTGTTGAGAAAAAAAATACTAAAAGATATTGGCTTGTCTTTCATTTAAAAACACTTCAATACCGTGGAGATTACCTTAAACACTACGTATCATATTGACAAGACAATATTGTTTATTCGGGACATCAAATCATGGGGTTAAGTTAAGTACACCAAATTTATTTCATCAACATTCAAAACTTCTGTGCAAATGTCAATTTGCAAAATTCATTTAAGTGACTGAATCAGTCATCAAATAGCCATTCATATATTATATATACTACCAATCTATTCTATAGTGAAAAATTAGAACATGGCGTATATAACCCAGTAAAAGTCAAAGATAAAGCTTGCAGTCATTTATTAGACCATTCTTTCAACAAGGACTCAACTGAGTTAGAGTTTTAGATTTTTTTAACATTAAAATGTCAGTGCAGGTTTTAATATTGTTACTTGTAAAGGAGTTATAAAGTTGCCTGTGCTCAGAAAAACAAGTTGTAGCTGCAAACTAATTAATGGTCCTTTTCTTTAATATTAGTAGCTTGATTATGAGTGCCTTTTGCTCTGTCAATGAGGGGCTTCTCATAATTTTTCTATTTAGATATGCTGCAACTCTTCGTATGTATAAATAACTAAGATTTATGAAGTCTTTTTTTCTCCCTTTGTGTGAGGTTGCTGGTTTCTATAATTTACAACTTTATATTTTATTTTTCTGCATCGTCTGATGGTCGGATCACATAATCTAATGATCAATAGTCTGATCAGTTTATAGCTTAGTGACTTAGTCTAATCACTATTTTCTATTCAATCTTATATTTTGTTTCTTATACGATCTTCAAACAAACTGCCAATGAAACTTCATGAGCAATAGAAAATGCCATCACAGCAATAAATGAGAAAGAAGGTGATGAAATGCATGGTCACAACGTTGAATATATATATATATTCAAAGGCGGCAGAGCCTTTGAATATGAATGCAGTATGTAAGTTGAACGGAATATAAGAAAGAATGGAATATTGTTGATTATGTAAGAACGTTGAATATATATATATATATATATACCAGAAATATTGTTTTTAACATCAGTTTATTTTTTTAAATCGATGTTGTGTTTTAAGTTGATTAAAAACTCAAAACACTTCTCACCTCAAGCTCACTCTCCCAGACCTCCCTTTCACCAGAGCATTTGAGCACTCCCACCATTGTGACTCGCGATTGTCACCATTGTCATTGTTGTCACTCACAACTCTCACCATTGTGATGTCATCACTTTCACCACTGCCGGTCAGTTTTTTCATCATTATTCACCGGCGTTAGTATGTGTTTTTGGACCAGAACATTGGTTTTTGAATGCTTGTTCTGCGATGCCGTCATCGCCATGTTCCATTAGCCACCATTAGTCGTGACTGCCCTTCAAGGTTTATTCTTCTTTTAGTTAGTTGATAACTCGTTGGGATGTCGTCATTGTTGTGTTTTACTTTTTTTGATGAAACACTATCTTACATTGAAGTTAGTTTGAATGAAGAAATTAGTTCTTCACACACATAGAATAAGTTTATTCTCAAAAATAGTTTGGAATTACTCTGGAAATCAGTTGAACACGAAATATATATAGAAAATGAAATCAGTTTGGAATTACTATTGAAATCAGTTGAATGTTGCCTTGCTTATACACTTGTGAGTTAGTCTTCTATTTACTACATTCTATCTCTTTATTTTATTTTTTCCATACCTTAAACTTAGTAAAAATTGAGTTTCTAGAGTTGCTTTTGTTGTTGTGTTTAAGTATTAATGGTTAGGAAAAATGGCAAGGCATTCTGATCTGGGTTTTTTATGGTTTGTTTTATAGTTATTTAGTTATCAAAAATGATGAAAAGAAATGTAATGCTAAGCCAACCTCCTATATAAAAGCCTAAAAGTAGAATGTGTACGAAGCAAGGTAATTGTTTGTATTTAAAATTATTATAGCAACTTCAATAAAGTTTCTCTTCTAACTGTGTACTTTGATTGATCAATTATCATCAATAATTGTGTGTCACCTTAACTTCTATAATATCACAATCCTTGAATTAATCATTGTAAGCAATCTTTGTTTGGAGACAAAAGAGTCAAGTTTTTACTACTATTTTCTTATTGGGTTGCTACTCCATGATAATAAATGGATGCAAAATTCACAAAGAGATGTGTACCCAGGAAATTACTTGAATGAGTAAGTTAAACTGAACAAATCAATTTAAATAATGTATTCTTTATAATGAATTAATGTTCTTCATTGCAGTACACATTGACAAATGGTCGTCATATTGTCTGAGGCTAATTTTGTTATCTGGTTTTGTTCTTTGTACAATAGGCTCGACAACTACTTGAAAGGAATTATTAACAAGTCAATTATATTATGTAATACATTTGTTTATGATTACAATTTGACTTCAATATTTTTATTGTATAATACACATGCATGTTTCTCGTAATCACTACTTTGAAAGGATTCAACGACAATTAAAGAACTAAATCAAAGGCTGCTATTAGATGGATTGTAGTTAAAGTAAGTCATTTAAATAATGTTTCATGTCTTAAAAATAAATTTTATTATGCTTTAGTTAACTTTGAATATCTAAATATCCTGTTCGATTTAGTGTAATAAGTAAAAAGAAAGCATTGAGTGTGGGTATTACGTAATGTATTGGATGTCAACAATAGTCCTAGGAGGTTTCAAGGATAACTAAGAAACGGTAATTATTTACTTTAAAACTAATTCAATTTCTTATAATTGTTATTATTTAGACTCATTTATTAATTAACTTGTCTGTTTTATTATATCATGCAGTATCTTACTGATCAAAGACCATTGAAACCAGAGAGAATGAAGACAACTTGCATTTGGTGGGCAAGATATTATTTAAAGTTAAAAATAAAACACTAGGAATTTAAGTGATTTTAGAATTATAGAGAATTTATTATGTTAATTTAAATTAGGTTACAAATGATTTGATGTATTGACTTTCATTTTTCTTATAATTCATTATAAATATTCAATTATATATAGTGGAAAAAATTTAAACGGGCTGATAAAAACTATATAGCCTGGTACTGCTTTTGAATTTACAACTTAATTTGGGTAATTACAAAAATAGATAGGATATTAAAAAAAATACAAAACCGATGTTGTTTCTAAATGACAACATTAGTTTTCATAAAAAAACACTAGGAATTTACAGGTTAATTTGGAAAACCGATGTTGTTTCCTAAAGACAACATTGGTTTTCATAAAAAACCGATGTTATTTTTTCTAACCATGTCGGTTGTTTATCAGTTTTCATAATAAACGGATGTGGACTTCTAAATATTTTACTCTTTTTTGTTATATTTTTTATCATATAACATCAGTTTTGTATAAAATCGATGTTGTGTAATTCACTTAACATCGGTTTTGGAAAACCGATATTGACATTGAGATTTTTAGCGTCGATAGTTTCAACATCGATTAATAATCGATGTTTAAAGCCTATTTTCTAATAGAATAATGGATGCTAAATTATATGATTATTGGTTTATGGGTACATTGTAATTCATTATTATAAGCCATTTATGGATCGCCCAAAGGTTGATTAGTTGTTCTTATGATCAATGAATATAATTGTAGGTAATTTATGTGTATCATTAGTTTATTTATATACCCAAAGGTAATAGGTAGTACTAATTGGTACATATTTAATTGCCAAATAATGTTATGACTTTTTATTAGCATCATCATGTTTATATACATTGATTGTTGTTTGAACGGATTATTTGTATGTCGTGTGTTTTTTGTTCCCAATTCATTGAATTCTAATGTATCACTTGTGCCAATTTTTAATGGGCATAACTTCTCTAACTTGAATGAACAAGTCCAATTTCATCTCAGTGTTTTGAATCTTGATCTTGCTATATTGGAAGAAAAGCATGTTACTATTACTGATGCTAGAAACAATGAAAAGAAAACCCATTATAAATCTTGGGAAAGATCTAACAAACTTAGCCTAATGTTCATAAGAATGACTATTGTAAACAGTATTAAGACAACTCTCCCTAAGATCGATTGTGCTAAAGAGTTTATAGGATTAGTGCGATAGTGCTTTCAAATAGCTGATAAGTCTCTTGTTGGAACATTAATGAGTACATTAATAACCAGGAAGTTTGATGGTTCACGTATTATGCATGAGTATATAATTGAGATGACAAACATTGCAACAAGACTTAAGGCCTTGTGAATGGCCATGAATGAGAACTTCCTTGTTCAGTTTATTTTGAATCTATTATTGTTTGAGTATGGCCCATTCCAAATGAGCTATAATACCATGGAACATAAATGGAATGTGCATGAATTGCACAATATGTTAGTTTAGGAAGAAACAAGACTTAAGAATCAAGAAAGTCACTTGGTCCATTATTGATGGAAGCTTGCTTGTGGGGCTTCTATGGAGGCTGGATCTTTGAGCTTCAATGAGGTCCTTCAATGGTGATTTTCCACCATGGAGATGCAGTGGAAGACAAAGGAGAAGAGGTGAGAGGAGGCGCCATCCATAAGGGAATAAGCCATGGAAGAAGGAGCTTCACCACCAAGATGAGCCTTGGATAAGAAGCTTAGAGAGAATGCTTCAATGAAGGAAAAGAAAGAGGGAGAGAAAAAGAGAGGGGGAGCACAAAATTGAAGGAAGAAAAAAGGGAGAGAAGTTGAACTTTGAGTTGTGTCTCACAAGACTCTCATTCATCAAAGTTACAACAAGTGTTACACATGCTTCTATTTATAGACTAGGTAGCTTCCTTGAGAAGCTTCTTTGAGAAAACTTCCTTGAGAAGCTAGAGCTTAGCTACACACACCCCTCTCATAACTAAGCTCACCTCCTTGAGAAGCTTCCTTAAGAAGATTCCTAAAAAAGCTAGAGCTTAGCTACACATACCTCTCTAATAGCTAAGCTCACCTCCTTGAGATGAGAAGCTAGAGCTTAGCTACACACCCCCTATAATAGCTAAGCTCTCCCCCATGAAAAAATACATGAAAATACAAAAAAGAAATCCCTACTACAAAGACTACTCAAAATGCCTCGAAATACAAGGCTAAAACCCTATACTACTAGAATAGACAAAATACAAGGCCCAAACGAAGGAAAAACCTATTCTAATATTTACAAAGATAAGCGGGCGCATACTTAGCCCATGGGCTCGAAATCTACCCTAAGGCTCACGAGAACCCTAGGGCCTTCCCTTGGATCTCTGGTCCAATCTACTTGGAGTCTTCTATCTAATGCCCTTGCGGGGTAGGATTGCATCAATTATGTATGCTACCAAGGGAATCAAGGAGCTGAAAAGAAATTAGTGGAGAAGCATGATAAAGGCAAATGACCATTAAAGATCAACGACAGCTTTGTTTAAATCCAGAAGAAGGCATCAAAGAGCAATAATTACCAATTTTGTGAGAAATCTGGACACTTCCAGAAGGATTGCCCAAAGCGTAAGTCTTGATTCAAAAAGAAAGATTAGCTTAATGCTTATGTATGTTTCAAATCAAATTTAATTGAAGTTCCCCATACTACATGGTGGATTTATTTTGGAATTACAACTTATGTTTCTAATACTATGTTGGGATTCCTTACAATCCAAACTATACGCCCAAATGAAAAGTTTGTCTTCATGGGAAATAAAGTGAAAGCTCTAATGGAAGCAGTTAGGACTTATTGTTTAAAACTCGACACTGGATGTCATTTAGATTTACTAAAAACTCTTTATGTACCTAGTTTATCTAGAAATTTAATTTCATTATCTAAACTTGATGTTACTTGATAGTCTTTTAATTTTGGTAATTGATGTTTCAGTTTATTTAAGCACAATCATCTAATTGGTATTAGTGTTCTTTGTGATGGTTATAAAAATTAAACTTAGATGGTTTATATGTTTAAATCATTTTAACTCTGCATCATAATGTTGGCACTAAACATAGTTTAGACATTGAACGATCTACTTTCTTATCCCATAAATGTTTAGGTCACATTTATAAAGAAAGGATGAAAAGATTAATAAAGAATTAAATTCTTCCTGATCTAGATTTTATGGATCTAAATATTTGTGTGGATTTTATTAAGGGGAAACAAACAAAACATACAAAGAAAGGAGCTACAAGAAGTACTCAACTTCTTGAAAATATGCATACAAATAATTGTGGGCCTTTTGATGTTAATTCTTTCATAAAGAAAAGATACCTTATCACTTTTATTGATGACTATTCATGTTATTATTATGTCTACTTACTACATGAGAAATCTCAGGTGGTGGATGCCTTAAAAATTTACTTGAATGAAGTAGAAAGACAATTAGATAGAAAGGTGAGAGTTGTTAGGTCTAATAGAGGTGGTGAGTATTATGGAAGATATGATGAAACTGGGCTACACCTAGGTTCATTTGTTAAACTTCTTAAAAAACATGACATTTATGTGCAATACACAATGCCCGATACACCATAGCAAAATGGTGTAATATAACTATAATGGATATGGTTAGGAGTATGTTAAGCAATTCGACATTACTCGTATCTTTGTGCATGTATGATTTGAAAACTGCCATCTATTTGTTGAATAGGATTCCTAGTAAGGTAGTTCCAAAGACACCTTTTGAACAGTGGACGAATAGGACACATAGTATAAGGAACCTACATGTCTGGGGTTATCAGGAAGAAATAAGGATTTATAATCCATAAGAAAGAAAATTGGATGCAAGAACAATCAGTGGATATTTCATTAGTTATTGAGAAAAGTCGAAGAGCCGGTATAAGTTTTATTGTCATAATCTTAGTATGAGAATTGTCAAAACAGAAAATGCAAGGTTCATTGAAAATGGTGAATTCAATGAGAGTATATGATGCAAACTTACCCTCCAAGGGCATTGGATAGAAGACTCCAAGAAGATTGGGCCAAAGATGTAAGAGAAGGCACTAGGGTTCTCATGAGCCTTAGGGTAGATTTCGAGCCCATAGGCTAAGTATGAGCCCACTTATCTTTGTACATATTAGACTAGGATGTCATTATATTTGGTCCTTGTATTTAGGGCACCATATTGTAGGTAGGGTACCTTAGAAATATATGATTTTTCAGCCCTTGTATTTTAGGGCACCGAGACTAGTTTTGTATTAGGGGTAGTTTTGTAATTTCACATGCACTAAGTGAATATTTGATGTGTGTGGTTGGAAATAAATTTAATTGAATTGGCAGAAGCCCAATCCAATTAAATTTTAGAGGGGGAGGTGAGCATTTTCTTTCTACACCCTATTGCCACATCATATAGTCACTTTGCGCATGTCCTTCATGTTTTACATGTCTCATGACACCTAAGCACACCTAGTGGAGAATCTTGGAATTGATCTTGGATTAGTGGGTTGAACAATAACTAAAATTCACTAATCATAATTAGTGAAATTTTGGCTCCAAAGTTTGGCTCCACAAATTCAATTTCAAATTCAAGTGAAATTTGAATTGAAATTCAAATTTCTCTCCAATTTTGTGTGACACTTAGGCTATAAATAGAGGTTATGTGTGTGCATTTTTTTCAACTTTGATCATTTGAATATTAACTTCAGATTTTAGAGCTCTTTTAGAGCACAAATTTTCGTGCTCTTCTCTCCCTCTCCCTTCATTCATCTCTTTCTTCCTCCAAGCTCTTATCCATGGCCTCCTATGGTGGTGAGCTTCTTCTAGACTCATCTTCTCCTTGAAGTGGCGTCTCCTCTCTCTCTTCCTTCTCCATTCCGCTGCCATTTATCTTCCAAGAAGCAAAGGAATCCATTGATGAAGAAGATCCTAGGCCTACAAGCTCCAATGGAGCTTACATCATGTGGTATCAAGAGCATCTTCATCTAGGTGATGTTCTTTTGCTTCCTCTATCTTTTTGTTCGGTGAATTCTCTTTAATTCCTTGTTCTTCATATTATTCTCCTTGTATATCCTCCATTGTCTTTTGGTTTGGTGTTGTTTAGAGTAGATTAAAAAAAATAAACCGATTAAATCTTAGATCTACACTTGTTCTTGCATTTCTATGGTTCAAATTTTGTAGATCTACCCTTGAATCTTGTTTTTGTGTTGATTTTAGGATCTATCATTTTTCATTCATAATATTCTTGTGCTGAACCTTAGATCTAAATGTTTTTTCAAAAATATTGATTAGAAAAAAAAACACAAAAATCTAAGTGTAAATCACTTAATCCATGTTGTCTTAGAGTCATGTTTAGTCATAGTAATTGTCACATTATGCTCTAAGTTTGTGTTGAATTTTTATTTTGTTTATTGATAGTGCTAGAAGCATCTAAAGTCCTAGAAGCATAATATATCACCCTAGGCAATTTATCAATTTTCTGAGCAAGGACAGCCCCCAATGCATAATTTGATGCATCACACATAAGCTCAAAAGGGGTTGTCCAGTCGGGTGCCTGGATGATGGGGGTGGTAGTCAGTGCTCTTTTTAGGCAATCAAAAGCCTCTTTGCATTTATCATTAAAGTCAAACTCCACCTCCTTTTGCAACAAGTTGGATAGTGGAAGGGCTACTTTGCTAAAATCTCTTATAAAGTGCCTGTAGAATCCTGCATGACCAAGAAAAGATCGCACCTCTCGCATGCAAGAGGGGTAAGGCAATTGTGAAATAACAGAAATTTTTACAGGATCTACTTCAATGCCCTTATTGGAAATAATGTGGCCTAAAACTATACCTTGCTTAACCATAAAATGACAATTTTCAAAATTTAGAACAAGGTTAGTTTCAGTGCATTTATTCAAAACCTTTTCCAAACTATCCAAACAAACATCAAAAGATGATCCATATACAGTGAAATAATCCATAAACACCTCTATGCAATTTTCTAAAAAATCACTAAAAATACTAATCATGCACTGCTGGAAGGTACCAGGGGCATTGCACAGGCCGAAAGGCATCCTCCTATAGGCAAAAGTGCCGAAGGGGCAGGTGAATATGGTCTTTTCCTGATCCTCAAGAGCAATAGTGATTTGCATATAACCAGAAAAACCATCAAGGAAACAGCAGTGAGATTTACGTACCAGGCGTTCAAGCATCTAGTCAATGAATGCCAGTGGAAAATGGTCCTTTCTGGTAACCTAGTTCAGCCTCCTATAGTCGATGCATACTCTTCAACTGTTCTGCACCCGAGTAGGAATCAGCTCTTCCTTCTCATTTTTTATCACGGTGAGGCCGGTTTTCTTTGGAACTACCTGGACGAGACTCATCCATTGGCTTTCGGAGATAGGATAAATGATTCCAGCTTGCAAAAGCTTGGTTACCTCCTTCTTCACTACATCAAGAATCGCCGGGTTGAGTCTTCTCTGTGGCTGTCTTACTGGTTTAGCCCCGTCTTCTAAATTATTCGATGCATACATGTGGATGGGCTAATAGCAGGAATGTCCACCAGGGTCCAGCCTATAGCCTTCTTATGCTTCTTGAGAACTGATAACAGCTTCTCCAATTGCTCATCAACAAGGGAGGCATATATAATTACTGGAAAACTTTTGCTATCATCCAAGTAAGCATATTTTAAATTTGATGGCAGAGGCTTCAATTCTGGTGTGGATGGCTGGATAGTGGTAGAAAGAGGTGGTTTCTCAGCCTGTACCTCATAAAGAAAGTCAGAGGTATGTGTACTTTCCTGAAACATGGTTAGTTCTATCCGATTCTATAAAAGCAATCTCAAGAGGTAAAACATCAGCAGCCATGTAATCAATATCAAATTCAGATTCACTCTCAGCATCAAATTCAGACATATGATCAAGTACAAATTCAGATTCAATGCATGAAGAGTGACAGACATGCAGATTAGAATGAAGATCAGTCATGTATTCATCAATAATATGGTCAATTATTTCAACACGAAATACAGAAAGATCTTCAGATGGGTGTTTCATAGCATCAAGAATATTAAAATGAACAGTTATATCACCAAACTCCATAGATAGTGTGCCTGCATATACATCTATCTTAGTTCTAGCAGTTTTCATAAAAGGTCTGCCTAGAATGATGGGAACTGATCCTTTAGAAAATCCTTCCTCCATATTTAAAATATAAAAATCAACAGGGAAAATAAGCTCACCAACTCTAACTAAGACATCCTCTATGAAACCAACAGGATAGGCAACACTTCTATTAGCTAAATGAATTACCACATCAGTTGACTGCAAAGGACCTAGAGATAGAGAATTATAAATAGACAGAGGCATAACACTAACAGAAGCTCCTAAATCTAGCATGACATTGTCAAACTTATTGATCCCTATGATATAAGGTATGCTGAATGTACCTGGATCTTTACATTTTTCAGGGATTTGGGGAACAATTTACCAATCAATGCGAAGACATTTATGCCCATACTTATTCTTTCACTTCCTTTAAGCTTCCGCTTATTAGTGCACAGCTCCTTCAAGAATTTAGCATATCATGGAATTTGCTTTATTGCATCTAGCAGACATATGTTTAAGTCTACTTTCCTAATGTTTCCAAGATCTCCTTCTGATGGAAGCTTGCTTGTGGGGATTCTTTGGAGGCTGAATCTTTGAGCTTCAATGAGGTCCTTTAATGGTGATTTTCCACCATGGAGATGCAGCGGAAGACAAAGGAGAAGAGGTTAGAGGAGGTGCCATCCACTAGGGAATAAGCCATGGAAGAAGGAGCTTCACCACCAAGATGAGCCTTGGATAAGAAGTTTAGAGAGGATGCTTCAATGGAGGAAAAGAAAGAGGGAGAGAAAGAAAGAGGGGGGGGGGGGGGGGAGCACGAAATTGAAGGAAGAAAAAGGAGAGAAGTTGAACTTTGAGTTGTGTCTCACAAGACTCTCATTCATCAAAGTTACAACAAGTGTTGCACATGCTTCTATTTATAGACTAGGTAGCTTACTTGAGAAGCTTTCTTGAGAAAAATTCCTTGAGAAGCTTCTTTGAGAAAACTTCCTTCAAAAGTTAAAGCTTAGCTACACACACCCCTCTAATAACTAAGCTCACCTCCTTGAGAAGATTCCTAAAGAAGCTAGAGCTTAGCTACACACACCCCCTATAATAGCTAAGCTCACCCCCATGCCAAAATACATGAAAATATAAAAAATGTCCCTATTAAAAAGACTACTCAAAATGCCCTAAAATACAAGGCTAAAACCCTATACTACTAGAATGGCCAAAATACATGGCCCAAAAGAAGGAAAAACCAATTCTAACATTTACAAAGAAGAGTGAATCCAACCTTGACCCATGGGCTCAAAAATCTACCCTAAGGTTAATGAGAACCTTAGGGCCTTCTTTAGTACCTACCTAATGAGCACATAAGTTTGTATGAAAACCAAAAATAAGAACAGACCTACCTAATGAGTCCCTATGTACATGAATCATGAAAATGTTGGGTGCATGAATGATTTTACGAAAGAGGGTTTCAACACTCAACACATTCCTCATATCACTTATTTTAGGGATTTGGTGCCTAATAATACCTATTTTGGGCACCAACAAAGCACAAGGATTTAAGCTCTTACGAACCAAACCCTCATCCAACAACTCCCTTACTTAAGGAATAACCTCAAGCCCAAGAGGTGTTACAGTGCTAACAAGTGTCTTTTTACAAAGGAGAAGATGTGGAGGTTGTCCATGAGGGTAAGTTTCTTTAATATTTGTCTTTATTTCAAAATGACTTTCCTTCTTAGCTAACCTCTTGGAGGAGACACTTACCTCCTTACACTCCTCCTTAACCATTAAAGGTTGTCCTTCTTCTTGGGGGTAAATTTCTTCACTAGATTCTTCCCCTTTTACTTCTTCACTTTCACTAGAGGAAGGTGAAGTAGTAGCCTCATCTTGGCTACTATAAATGTCTTGGCCCCTCATAATCATGGTTTTCTTAGTGGGGCATTGAGAAGTAATGTGCCCTCTTCCAAGACATTTAAAGCACTTTATGGAGCTAGTTTTCTCTTGCATACTAGCCTTAAGGGGTTGATTTTCTATTGTCTTCCACTTATCATCTTTGGGCTTAGAAGGTGTCACCCCTAAGATGCCTTGACCTTGGTCTTTCTTTAGATAAGAGTAAGAGCCATAAGATTTTGAAGTAGACTTCCTTTTAAGATGTTGCTCTACCCTTATTTCCCAATCTAAGTTAGCCTCTACATTGTCCTTCCCATGGAAGTATGGGAGGTTAATGTTAGCCTCTTGAGGCTTTCTTTCCTTTTCTCTCCTATGGGAGTGAGGTCTAAGATGTGACCTATGCCTTCCTTCGTAATAGTCACAAAGTTCTTCACTTGGGCTCTTGCAAATGTTATGACTACTATAGGAGGCATGTTTTTCTCTTTTCATTTCTTTCATTATTTTTCTTCTTTCTTCCTCTCTTATTTTCTTTCTTCCACCTTGACTTATTTCTTCAACTCTTTTTTTTTCCTTTTTCTTTTCTCTCTTGTTTTTCTTTCCATAACTTGAGAGAACTCAACTCATCTAAGATTCTAGATAGTCTTTATGACTAGTACCCTTGCCATTAACACTAGATGAATGGTGACTCATGTTGGTTCCTAAGTTGTGGTTCTTTCTTGTTGGAGGTTTGAAAACAGAAGGTAAAAGAAACTCTGGTTGAAACTAGCCAAAATAAACACTAAAAGAGGTGTTAAAGATAAGGTAAGAAACTAATTGGTAAAAGGAAAGCTATCTAGGCGGTTTGACAATGGAAGGTAAAGGAAATAAGCTATGAAAGTAAGCAAGAAATGTAAACTAGGCGAATCCTAAGAGTGTTTGGATGACCACATTCAAGGTTCTGAACAAAACACTCACTATCCTAAGGAAAAATTGCCTAAAATTATTACACACAAATGGAAGTTTGGTAACCTATTGGAGGCTCACAACACACTTCCAATGAAAGGCCTTTTTGTTACAAAACTTGAAAGCAATGAAGGTAAGTAAATTGAAAATTATAAAATTACAAAACGGTCCTCAATTTTGGTGGTTGTTCTCTCTTTGGTGATTCACTCAATTTGGAGTGCTTCTTAGTACAATAGCTCTTAAGGTGGTTGGCCCCTTTCTTCTTGACTCAAATTCTTCGAGGGATGGCACCAATCCTCCTTCCAATTCCCTATATGGCAACCCACAAACAAGGAAACAAGGAGACAACCAATAACCAAAGACCAAAAAGAATGAAATGAAAGCTAAACCAATGGAGTTTTAACAAGACAATTTTTCTAGGATTACTCAACAATTAAAGCAATGAAAAGGACATAAAAGCAAGCTAGGACTCAAAGAGAAACTTAGAATGGCTCTATAGTAGAGTAAAAAAACTATATAAAAAAAAGACTCAACAAACCTCTAGCTTTGGCACTTGTTTTCACAGTAATTTTCAATTGAAATTTTGGAACTAAGATTGGTATAATATAGGCACCAATTATAGAATAAATTTTGAGCCAAAACAACAAGCACACTTCCCTTTCACTTTTTTTTTCCTGGATACTGATTTTTCTGCCAACTTGTGTGATTTTTAGTATTTTTTCCTTTTATCCAAATCACTTGGTTACTTTTTTATAACTTTTTTCCAGATGTCTAGCAAATTCAGTAAAAATTTCAGCTCAAAATTCAAGGTAACCAATTCTCAGTAATTTTTACAACTTTGTATGTCCAAGCTGCCAGCACTAGCGATTTTTTTTTAAGAATGGTATATTGATTGCATTGGGCTTACTTTCAACCTTCCTATGTATGTTGAAGTCACTAGGATTGTTTACCACAGTTTTAGAAGTTCAATATTCACTTAGGATCAACATTTCAGCCAGCAATTCAATCACCAAAACTCAAATTCACAATAGACACAATCATAAGAAAATCTAAAAGTTCAAGTAAAGGTTCACAATCAAAGACTCTCTAAGAATTTTGCATGAACATGCTAAGGACTAATTAACATGAAAGATTTGACTCAAATCAAATAATAGGCTAAAATAATTTCATACACTCATGATCAAATGAGTTAGACAAAGAAACAAGAAAATAAAATTCAGCACAATATAAGAAATCTTATGTCACAAGTTTCATGACTAGACATGACTTCTATGACAAAACTACAATAGGTGAACAAGTCACTCTAGATTTTTGAGGTTTTCTTCTACTTTAATATTTTTGTAAGAATTTTATGGTTTAGGTTTCAGCCACAAAAATAACAAGATAAAACTCAAAGGAACCTAAACCCAACACAATTCATGGTTCAAGAACAAGAACAAGAAATTTGAACCATAGAAAATCAAATCTAGCTTCTATAGCAAGTTTAATCGGTGGAAACACTAAAGAATCATGTTAACAACATTTAGCACAAGACATGTGAGGAGATACATGAAGAAAAATGAAGAAACAACAATGGAGGGGAAGGTAAAGCAAAAAATTAATGGAGGTTTAACGAGCACCTACTTGAAGCTCTTGTGCTCTGATTACCACTTGATGGAAGCTTGCTTGTGGGGCTTCTATGGAGGCTGGATCTTTGAGCTTCAATGAGGTCCTTTAATGGTGATTTTCCACCATGGATATGTAGCGGAAGACAAAGGAGAAGAGGTGAGAGGAGGCGCCGTCCACTAGGGAATAAGCCATGGAAAAAGGAGCTTCACCTCCAAGATGAGCATTGGATAAGAAGCTTAGAGAGGATACTTCAATAGAGGAAAAGAAAGAGGGAGAGAAAGAGAGAGGGGGGAGAACGAAATTGAAGGAAGAAAAAGGGAGACAAGTTGAACTTTGAGTTGTGTCTCACAAGACTCTCATTCATCAAAGTTACAACAAGTGTTACACATGCTTCTATTTATAGACTAGGTAGCTTCCTAGAGAAGCTTTCTTGAGAAAACTTCCTTGAGAAGCTTCTTTGAGAAAACTTCCTTGAGAAGCTAGAGCTTAGTTAGACACACCCCTCTAATAACTAAGTTCACCTCCTTGAGAAGATTCCTAAATAAGCTAGAGCTTAGCTACACCCCCCCTATAATAGCTAAGCTCATACCCATGCCAAAATACATGAAAATATAAAAAATTCCCTATTACAAAGACTACTCAAAATGCCCTGAAATACAAGGCTAAAACCCTATACTACTAGAATGGCCAAAATAAAAGGCCCAAAAGAAGGAAAAACCAATTCTAACATTTACAAAGAAGAGTGAATCCAACCTTGACCCATGGGCTCAAAAAATCTACCCTAAGGTTAATGAGAACCCTAGGGCCTTCTTTAGTAGCTCTAGCCCAATCCTCTTAGAGTCTTCTATCCAATACCCTTGGGGGGTAGGATTGCATCACCTTCTCTGCCTCTTCCATTTTTCTGTTGGAAATTGCTCTTGGAGGGAATGGAAGAGGGATATGCTGCTTCTCTTTAGATTCACCTGCATAGAAATTGTTAGGTAACTTACTCTTTAAATTTTTGTCATCATCTTTTTCCGGAGTAGAGTGAGGTTGGGCAAGTTCATTGGTGGATGAGGAAGATGCTACTGGTTGAGGTCCTTGATACTGTTTTCCTGACCTCAATGTAATGACACTCACATTTTTGGAATTCTGGACAGATTGAGAAGGTAATCTATCAGAATTATGGGATTGTTGTTGATTTAACTATGTAGCCAACTGTCCCATCTGATTAGTTAAGCTCTGAATGGAGGCTCTGGTCTCTTGTTGAAACTGCATGTTTTCCATAGTCATTTGCCTCACAAGTTCTTCAAGGGAAGGTTGCGGAGGGGCCTCTACTATTTGCTATTTCTGAGGCTGTTGTTGTTGTTACTGCTGGATTGGTGGAGGAACGTATAGTCTGCTTGGGCCAGCAGCATTTTGAAAATAAGGTTGTTGTTGTTGTTGCTGCTGTTGTTGTGAAGGATTCGACCATCTAAGGTTCGGATGGTTCCTCCACCCAAGATTGTACCTGTTGTTGGAGAGGTCATAATTGTTCTGTTGTGGATGATTTTGCTGCTGAGGTTGAGGAGGTCTATTGTAGATATTTGCAGCGTAAGCTTCAGGTTGTTCAATTACTTCAGATTGTTGCACATAAGGGCAAAGGTCTGTGTGGTGGTCGGCAGAGGAGCATATACCACAGAGTCTGGCAACATGTGCAGATTTTTGATTCATGGCCAGTTGGGTTACCAGGTTAACCAAGGCATCTAGTTTACCTTCAAGCTTCTTAGTCTCGCCTGATGGGGATGAATTTGTGGCTACTTCATGCACTGCTCTAATGACAATAGCATCACTTCTGGCACTAAATTGCTGGGAGTTGGAAGCCATCTTCTCAATTAAATTTCTGGCTTCAACAGGGGTCATGTCTCCAAGGGCTCCACCACTGGCAGCATCTATCATACTTCTCTCCATGTTGCTGAGTCCTTCATAAAAATATTGGAGAAGAAGCTGCAATTAAATCTGGTGGTAAGGGCATTTGGCACATAATTTTTTAAATTTCTCCCAGTATTCATATAGGCTCTCTCCACTGAGTTGTCTAATACCTAAAATATCCTTTCTGATGGTCGTGGTCCTGGAAGCAGGGAAATTTTTTTTCTAAGAATACTCTCTTAAGGTCATCCCAGCTCGTGATGGACCTTGGAGCAAGGTAATATAGCCAGTCCTTTGCCACTCCCTCTAAAGAATGAGGAAAGGCCTTCAAAAATATGTGATCCTCCTGGACATCTGGTTGTTTCATGGTGGAGCAGACAATATGGAATTCTTTCATATGCTTGTGTGGGTCATCACCTGCAAGGCCATGAAACTTTGGAAGCAAATGAATCAGTCTAGTTTTAAGAACATACGAGACATCCTCATTAGGGTATTGGATGCACAAGCTTTCGTAGGTGAAATCAGGTGCAGTCAATTTCCTTAGAGTCCTCTCACGGGCTGGAGGGTGTGCCATGTTCTCAAAATATTCAAAATCAGAATGTTCAAAATTATGATGCTCAAAATCACCAATATCAGAATGCTCAGGATGCTCAAAAGGTACTAAATGATGTCTAACTAATCTATGAAATGTCCTATCTATCTTAGGATCAAAGGGTTGTAAGTCAGATGGATTTCCTCTAGTCAGACACTAAATTCGGCATGCACAACTAGTTGCCTTCTTATGCAAGTAACAGTGTAGGTTTGAACTACAACTACCATTAAATGATATCCAAATGACTTGAAATTTTGTGAGCAACCATATTAAATGATGAGAAAATAGCACAAAAAATTTTAAATGAAAATTGGAAGTCTAACTGTATAAGCTAAAAATGATAAGTTAAGAAAAATAAGAGAATAATACTTGAAAAATAAAAAACTTTTGACAGAATCACTTTTTTTGGACGATGGAGACCTCAGCCGGCCTACGGAGGGCTGCCACGGCATAGGAAATTTTTTCTACCCCAAATACATATATAATAATTGCGATTCTGATAACCGGAATAAAAGTTATGGCCATTTGAAGTTTTGACAAAAATCAAATTTGCTATTTTTTTGGAACTTTCAAATCTGGCCAAACTAAAGGCTCTAGCTATTTTTCCCACAAAATATAGATTAAAAGAAGTTATCACAAAAAAATTCAGCCAAAAATAACAACTCTAGCTACTAAAACAAAAAATCCCAAATAATTCAGCATGGGTGGTCGCTAAAATCCGTCGCTACATGATTTCCACTACCAGTTACTTTTGCCGCAAGCAAAAGTGGTCGCTAAATCCGTCGCAAAACATTATTCACAGCAAAACACCCAAAACTGAAACAAAGGAAGCGCTTAACAGAAAAACTAAAACAGAACACACACTAAACAAAATACCAAGACACTAAACAACACTAGCACACACACTAACACAACACTAACAATTAAACATAAAACACAAAAGAATTAAACACTAACACGACACTAGCTATTATGAACCTTTGGACACTGCTCCTTGGCAACGGCGCCAAATTTGATCGAGGTCGTACCCGAATCAAATAAATATTAAAATGTAGTAACTAGGAAGTGATCCTAGGTCATTTCCCAACAAGCAATGATACACCAAATGTTCATAACAGATAGTAGGAAATAGTAACAAATTGGGGGGGGGGGGGGGTTGTTTGCTTTTGTAAATTAAACAGCGAGTAAAATTGAATTAGAATTTATCAAATTTAAAATACGTTGTTTCCCCTTGATTCACAAGTAAGTCTCTTATCCTAGGTTGCGAGAATTTATCCTTTATCAGTTCAACCACTTAATCCAACCCTAAATTAAATTACTAAGCAAAATTTAACACAAAACATTTATTACGTGATTAAGCATCACACACACCAATTACTCATAAACGATCATTAAGCATGAACGTAAATTAAGCACAGAGACAATTAATCAAGCACTAAGCATGCATGAATCAATAGCAATAAATTCAGAGTAATTAGTGAAGAGGAAAAACTGAACAAAATTTAACAGTAATAATAGAACCTTAAAGAGAATTGTGCTTGATCCTCAAGAAAAAACAACGCTGCGGACTTAGCCTTCCATTAATCAAATAGAGAACGAAATTTTATTGATAAAACTAAAAGTCTGAACTGGAATTGTAAAAAACGAAAATAAAAGAGAAAGAGAAGAGAGACTAAAACTAAAAACGAAAAATAGAAGAGAGAGAGGAGAGAGAGAGAGAGGAGAGGGCCTAAACTAGAACCTTGGTGCTGTTATATAGATTTCCAGTCCCAAAGCTTACAAATCTGTTTTAAATCCAAGCCCATAAATAAATTAAATTCAAATCTAGATAAGATAAGATAAGATCTAGATTAAATAATATCTAGATGAGATCAAATCTAAATAATATCTAGATAAGATAAAGATAAGATAAGATCTAATTTTGTAGAATAAAATAGTCTGCCCTCTTCAAGTCCAATCCCAATTTTGGATTCAAGCCCAATGCTTCATTAATTCCTGAAATTTGATTAAAAACATCAAATTAGCTTAATGGGCCCAAATAATAAAACTGCCTAATTAATTTGACAATTAAGACTAATCGGTACTTAAAATGGTGTAAAAAGGGTTAAGAAATAGGAGAAAATAATGGCACATCAATCTAACTCTGCTTAAACCTTTTTGCTGTCTACTCTTCAGGTTCTTTAATTCCTTTAGACTAAGAGAGCTAAGAGCTTCACCAAGGATGTGCTTGGAATGCAAAAAATCATTGAATTTTTTCATTTCTATGGAGAAGTTTGTTGAATAATATTTTTAATAGAATGGAACATTGACCTGTTTGAATTCTGAAGGTCTCTGATTTGTCTTTTTAATTTGGACACTTCCTGCTGATAAAACCGGTATTTATAAATAGTGTCAACCAGTTAGAGAAACCTTGTGGAGGAGCATTATCATATAGCAATTAATTTTGTGATAAGACAATTAAAATGTACCTACAACACAGAATAAGGTATAAAACAAATAATTGATTTTTCAATGTGATGATTTGAATTATGTGTTCAGAAACATGCACGATATATATAGTCTATAGAGACCAAGAGAAGAGAAAACATGAACACCGAAGATATTAACAATTATATGCAGTGTGCTCTTTTTGAGAAAACAGTAAGGTGGGGACTAGCAACTAGGAACAACTGGTCCAAGCCAAAGAGGTAGTAGAGCTACATACTCACACAACTATTGGTTTAATGATTCCTATTTTACTATTACTATTTTATAATATAAAATAAATACATATGTTTTATATGTAGCATATGAGATGAAGCAAGTCATGTATACTTTGGAGACAGTGAGGAGGAGAGGGCTTTGGGTTTGGATGATGATCTTGGTGATGTAGTTTATCCTGTGTATATTGTTATGGTCAGAGAAATAAAGTTATAGTGAACCTATCAACTGTTAACTTCAGTGCAGTAGGATTAATTGAGAAGTTGAATAATGATTTGCATAAGAATGTAAGACATGATCCTACTTTGACTGTAGAGATGGAACAAGATTATGAAAGTGAAGAATTAGACAGCCATATATAAGAATCGTATGCTTTATACTGCCATATATAAGAAGCACATACAACACATTCTGCTAAAACAATGAACAAACAAATGAAACAAAAATAATGTATATAAAACCAAATATTCAGATTCTACTATAGAAATAATCACTTAAAGAGTATCAACAAGGTCCTTCTGATGATAAACTAATTCCAGGGGGGAAGTGACTAATAAGAGGCATCTACACATCTTCACATATTTGCAGAGCATTAACAATGATGCTATGATGGAAATATAATTAAGCTAAGTGAAGCATGTAGCATATTTGTTACGCTATTTAAATAATTTTCTTCTCCTTAACGTTATATCTCTATCCTATGTGTTGGTGTTCATCAGTTTCAGATAAACTGAAAGCAATATATATGAAAAGTAACTAAACTCTCTCTACGCCAAATTGTTTCAAGAAAATTTATGTAAAGCAATTTTGGGAATATAAGGTATCGCTATAGATACTATATTATTACTCTATATATCTATTTAAACTACTAGTTACCGATAAGCAGAATGTACCCTAGAAGCTTGAACTCATCACATATTACATGCAAGGGCGCAGTAGTATAGGCAAGCCATATGGATCAAAACTGTTTTCCAAATAGGTTTATCAACATGTCCTTAGAGGGAGCTCTTGACTTCCAAATAGGTTTATCATGGACCAAAACTATATTCCAAGAAACACTTAGAAATTGGAAGAATGATTTTCACTATCACACCCTACAAGGCCCAATAAACCAAATCGTTTTGTGTGAACCACATGATAAAATAAGAAACTGAAGAAGACACAAGAAAACTTAACCTAAAAATTAAAAACACCCATGATATGCCTTCGAAAGTGTATAAATTAAAAACTTAAAAGAAACAAGAAAACTTAACCTAAAAATTTCACTAATTAAGAATGTTTATTGTTCAATACTCACACACACAAATTCGTTAACAATTCAACGACATCAGGAGGTAGTGGGTGTTACGGTTATGAGACCCAAAAATTTAGGGGGAATTGTTTAGGTTGAAAATAAAATAGGCATATCAAGTGCAATTAAAGTAAACTTTAGGGGGAGTCGGTGTATTTAATTACCTTCAATGAATTTCTAATTTGAAATGCCACACACATTAATCCAAATCAATATAAACTTAAAGTAGACTAAAATCAACAAAGATAAATAAAAACTAACAAATCATAAACAAATTTAGAAAAGACACTTGAAAGTAGGCAATGCAAATTCATCAAGGCAAATCTTTGATAAACCTCTTTGGCCTAAACTCAAAAGGGTTCTCTTACTGATTGGGATCCCTACCAATAGCCCAAACATTCAAAAGGGTTTTGTCTGGCCTAAACTAAAAACACATGTTGCAGAAAATTACCTCCAACATCAACGACTTGTATTTACAAGTTTTGTCTTATGAATGAATTTTATTGAGTTATTTCCTGGACACAGGGCACACTAATGCAACTTCAACAAAATACCAAGCACAAAACTCAATCCTAAACTTCAAAATCACACAACAAAGTCCTAAACTTCAACAAAATAGTTTACCTAACTCAAAATGACACCTTGCGAGCACGAGTGAGCACCCCGAACGAAATGCAAAGTCAGCACCCCAAATAGCCCACAACAATGACCACAAACCTAATTGTTCGAGCGAGCACGACTTCCACAAACTTGTCCTTGCAACACACACAAACAAACATCCTTGCAGTGAGCATAAGTTCCCCAAGCAAACAAACAAAGAAGAAGAACAACACAACAAAGACTAGGGTCACCAAGAAGAAAAAGAAGTTGTACCTAGGTAACGTGGCTACGTGTCACGGTCGTGAAGAAGCTGTACAAAGAAGCTAAAGAACCTGTACTCACTATCGTGAAGAAGAAGAAGCGAAGAACAGAGTGCGAGGAAAGTGTAGGGCTCAGGTTCTGAAATTTTAAAATATAAGTCCAACATCGGTTTTCAATAAAAAATCGATGTTCACATTGGTTTTCTAAAAACCAATGTTAATGTCTTTTAATTAACATCGGCTTTCAGAAAAACCGATGTTAAGCAATATACATTATTTACAAATATGCCACCGCATTTAGATTAACATCGATTTTGTCCAAAACTGATGTTAAATCTGCTTTTTGTAGTAGTGGCATCATGCGTCGTTGGAAGACATACGCGCGATTTGGACTCCCACACCCCCAAATCACTACCTAGATGTTCATTAGGACTCTTCTACCATCATCGTGTTTCTTAAAGCACCGATATGAACCCAAACCCTAACTCTTCATCCTCTAGTTTGTTCCTTCGAGATGTTACTAGGACTTGAAGCAGGAACCGGTTTCTTATGTTTATAGAGACCACACTCTCTAACACACTAATCCCTTGGGTGAAACTTGTTTTAGTATCCCTCACATTCAATTTCTCCTCGGAATGTCTTTCCCTATTTCATGTTTAGGCTAAATTCTCTACATGATATTTTGTATTAATTTATTTGTTAGATGCTTTGCAATACTTCTTTTATCCATTATTCATTTTCTTTGTTAATTTTTCTTTGCCTATACAAGGTACTAACATGGTAATTTTAACTGTATTTGTATTAGCTTATTGCCAGCTCAAATATTAAAGCCTTGTCCTGTATTTTTTCCAAGTTTCATTGGGTTCAGTGGCTTAGTGTGGGATTCTAGAGTTTCATGTGAGCAAATCTATGTTTTTGAATATGAGTGGATAGAGAAAATAAAAAGCTATAATATTCTTGCATATTTAACATAAAATGTTGAATAAATGAGATGGCTGGAACTAAAGTCAATGGGAACTACTAGAAAAAGCTCATTTAACATCGGTTATTTTGGACATTTAACATCAATTTTAAACCGATGTTGAAACTACCGACATTAAAAGTATTAACGTTAACATCAGTTATGAAAATGGATATTAAAATACACTATACAACATTGGTTTGTTTTTTAAAACTGATGTTGTATCATAAGAAATAAACAAAAAAATGTGAACTATGGAAAAACCAACATCAGTTTAATTAAAAATCGATGTTGAAATGCACTCACAACATCGGTTTTTAAAAAACCGATGTTATAGTGCAAAAAACAACATCAGTTTTTTTTAAAAAAACCGATGTTGAATTGTGTATTTTGAAACACTTTCTACATTGGTTATGAAAAAAATGATGTTGAAAGTCATACACAACATTGGATTTTGCCAAAAATCGATGTTGAATGTGTTTATGACATCGGTTTTGGCCAAAACCGATGTTGTAAAGGCACTTTATACATCGGTTTTAGACCAACCGATGTTTTTTTTTTGCAAAAAAAATTAAATATTTATTTGTTTTTACAATGTACCAACTAGAACTAATGTACAAAAAATATATTAATTTTATTCTAATATAAATCATATACCCAACTAAATAAATGTAAACACTGAATTTAAACTCGATCAACTTCTTATGACTAATTATCTACAAAATCAGATCTTATAACATACAATAAATTGATAAAATTCAAAACTAACCTTATATGCTTTATTTTTTGTGATGAGGACACAACTAAGGGCAATGACCATGAAGCACTTGAAGGGCCCATGACCAGAGGCAGAGGCACTACCAAGACTATTAATTGTTGCTGAAGGCCCAAACTAATTTGAAGGCCCAAGTTAAATATGTTTTTAGTTATAATTTTTATTTATTGTAATTTTGGCCCAAACAGTTTAGAAGACTCATGTCTATTTTTATCTTTTTGTTCAGATACACTATAAGTATTGGTTTTTGTTTTCAATAAGAAAACTTTTGGCATTTGATAAAATTTGGTGATAGTTTCTCTCTGGGTTCCTTGTTGAACCAATCTTAGACTTATCAAGGTAATCCTTGTGGCGTCTATCCTGACTTATCTTCCTTCACTGGAAGTGACGTCTATCTTGACTTATCTTCCTTCACCGGAAGTGGCATCATCCAAATCTCCGTAGACTGTATCAAGCGATCCGCTCCTAGTCAGGTTCACATCATTTTGCCTCGAGGTCGCCTTTATTATATTATACTAAATAATTGATACAATTGATAAAGTTTATTTATTATATTATACTAGATAATTTTGTTAGTGTAAAAAATTAATACCTATGCTAGATGAAATGTAGACTTAAAATTTGTGAAATGAATTTTAGTAAAACTAAAGAATGGCTGAGAAATAAAATTATTTCTTCACCTTTCTTGTGTAATTTATGACTAGAAAGTAGCATGATATTTCAATAACTATGTATCCATAACAAGGAAAATAATGCAATTCAAAAACCAAGCTGATCGTCAACACTTGAGACACGAATAAAGATTGAGAAGTCAGAGATTTTATCCTTGTATTTATTCTCTTTTTCCCACATTAAAATAATTTTCTCACCCATGATTAATCTACTTTTTCTCAGTCATGCATATGCAAAATGCAAGCAAAAGGTCCAACAAAAATGATTATACCTAATCATTTGGGCTAATGTAGCAACAAGAAATAAATGGAGAAAGGGGGGAGATACACCCATTCTCAGCTTTTTTAAATGTGTACAGAAATGGTTTTTTCTTGTTTTCCTTCTTTTTTATTGATGGAAAAGATTGCGTTAAATTATTTTTTGCTTGTTATTTGCTTCCTCCCTTCTAGTGTGAAGAGAAATGTCCCAAAATCCAAAGCTATCCAATTCAAATCAATGACAACAAGATTAAACAGTATATGTTTTTTTTTACAGTGGACAAATAATTAACAGAAACCCGTAATACCATCAAGGAAACCAAAAACTTGAAGAGAATACTCACACATTGCAAGTATCATTCAGAAACTGTTGAATGACACCAGTTGTTGTTCGAGACATTGACACTTTTAAGACCTTCCCATACTGAGCAAAATACTCTCTTCGTTGAAGGAGCTATATAAATGGTGATTAAAAATAAAAATTTGCTCTAAGGAAAATGGTTACCCTCAACTGTTGATCTGTCAAATCCATCTCTTCAACACAAAGAGGACAAGTTCTTTCTCATTCATCACTCATGATTGCCTTGAAGACAGAATAAACCACAAAACAACCTCGTGTCAAATAAACATAAACATAATAAACAATGAACATCAGAAACTTAACCCTAATAGAAGAGGAAAGCACTTATCCAGGATACTCAAGAAAATTATTCTGACCCAAGAAACATATGTGAGAAAAAAAAAGGAATCAAACCACAGCTGTAAGAGTGAAAATTATGATATACCCCTCAATACATCTAGTTATCATACACCCCTTGACACAACAAGTTCATAGTCTCTTAAAATTGTAAAGCATTCACTTAAGGAATATTATGACCGATAAAAAAAAATGCATCGGAGAATATGTGAATTCCAATGTTTAAAATAAGAATAATAATCATAATCATTAAACCATCCATTTTTGTGAGAAATAAGAATAATAATCATAATCCTCAAAAGCTGGCCCAACATTCTTTTGTTCATATAAACAACCCCATTGACAACTTCAATAGCCAAATCCTTTGTCTTCCCATCTTGTCTTGCATCAGCATGTTCAAGCAAGTCCCCATCATCCACCTTCATTCCCAAACACAGATTAAGTTAAAAAAACAAAAAAAAAAACACATTCCTACATTTCCCTTTGTGTGGGACAGAGCATCATTAGTTTTGCTATGAGCTAACAAATACTAAATTCAAGTTTTGAAAAAACAAAGTGAACAACCAACATTATTATTAATAATTATAATACCTTAACGACAACACATGAAGCCCTTACCACATTGACCAGTGAAACAAGATTTGCAGCTCCAGTGCTATCAAATAAATCATCATACGTATGAAAAAGGTAGTGTAACAAAAATCATAACTTTAAAATAAATAAAAAACATTTGTACAATTGCCCTGGTAAGTGATTGAGTCAGCCACAAAATAAAGGGAATAGCGGCAAACCAAGTTAAAATGGAACTAAAAGGCTCTGGAATCTGCATTTAACAATTCACGACATTACCTACTTATACATACATAAGAGGTGCTTATGCTTGACCAACGTGTGGATAAAATAAAAACAAGCTTGCAGCAACGGTATTGATAGAGTCACGAAAAATAAGGTTGCAGAAAAATACCTGGGTACAGTGGCGAGGTGTCATGGCCGCGCGCTGTCACAGGGGCTACAGATGCTGACATAGAGTCGCGAACACGAACCTTAGACGGAGAAGAAGATAACGCAAGGAAAATAGGGCTCACGTTCTAATATTTTTAAATGTAGATTCAACATTGGTTTTCAATACAAAACTGATGTTAACCAAGCGATGTAAATGTCAACATCGGTTTTTTTGGAAAAAATTGATGTTAACTCATCAAATATTGACATCAGTTTTAAAGAAAACTGATGTTAATGAACTTACGTTAGCATCGGTTTTTAAAAAACAGATGTTAACGAGCTTATGTTATCATCGATTTTCTTCAAAATTGATGTCAACTCATGCACATTATTTACAATTTTGCCACCACGTTCATGTTAACATCGATTTTACCAAAAATCGATGTTAAATCTACATTTTCTAGTAGTGGGGGTCAGGTCTAGATGTGGCTAGTTGTAGATCCAAATGATACTTCTTTGTTTAGCTAATTAAAGTGAGGGTCTAGATAATATTTATCACTTTTTTGAGAGATTAACGTAGCCATGGATCCTTATGCTATGTTTGAATAGTTTCTCTTTGGTTGTTGTGGTTATGATTTATAACATGCATGAGTAGTCATTTAATCTTCATATTATGGTCATTTCAGGAACTTAAGAACCCGAGGCCTCAACTTTATTCTACTGCAGAATATTATGAAAAATCTAATCTAAATAGTGAACAGAAACAAGTTTAAGGATTCTTTTTCTTAACGAGTTTTTTTTTTATTTCTTAAATTGTTCTTGAACGCATTCTTACCTCCTTTTTTGCTGCCTTTCTCTGTATATGACTGAAGCTCTCAAATAGGACAAACAATTAGTGGACTTTTCTTCTAGTCGATTCTTTCCAGAGATACAAAGGTTATGAAATAATTTTTGTCTTTGAATTCTGCTTGGGCATTCAATTATTGCATTTGTCTATCACATATGTATACCATCAAATATTTCTTGTATTTTGCTATATGTGGATAAATTGAAATAAAACATGGATAAAAAGAATTAATAGATTTGGACTTGTATCTTTTCATTTCAATGTGATGATTCACAATTACAAACTTTGGATGGTCTGGAAAAATGGAAAATAGAGAACTTTGACTACTTTTTAAAATTATTATATTGGGTCCCTAAACCTGACCATATTAACAGTAATCCCACCATATGTGTGTACGTGTGTGCATTAAGATGCATGAAGAAATGTTCATTATATGGATTCTTAAAATGTAATGTCATGTTTCAATTTTGAAATTTGTGAGAATGAATGTTACATTAATCCAAAAAGATACTAAGATTTTATGCTCTTAAAATAATTATGATTAGTTAACTTAACTGTATCTAGGAGTGACAATAGGGAGGAATCTTTTAAGATTATATGCCCATGTCATATTTTCTATCCGATACAAATGAGTGACACTGTCAACAATATTCCCTTTCGTATGCACATATTATTGTGTTTGAACTGCGTGCAACTAGAATTTTCCTTATATTATTATTATTTGTGCATTAGGCTATTTGACAACCTAAAATACTATATTGTAAGAGCCCTTGTGAATTCTATTGACCTTCTAGGAACAATTGCATAGAAGTTAATTGACCTTCTTGAGCAGCAAACATTGGATACTATGGATTTGGAGGTCACTACCATAAATCAGGTAATTACAAATTGACCTACTTGAGAAGTTATTTAATGAGAATATCAACATTTATTTCAATGAATACACAAAAGTTATTTAATACTTCTCTTTTTAGGTAATTGGAGCATTTATAAGAGTGTATTATGCTAGACCCTATGTTTTACTAGCAGAATCTTCTTGCATACCAAATTTACACTAATAAAGAAGATCTACGATAGCAACAATTGTTGGCTTTCATTCTTAGAATCAGCTGGATGTCGAAGCAATCCATCACCTTTTCACCCCTCTACATGTCAGGTTAGGTTTTTTTCATTGTCTCCATTAGCAAACAAACACTTAAACTCAGAATTATTGGAAGATACTAACATACCTTTGTTGGGCCATCTCGGTTTGTGCTTTCATCATTACTATAGTCATCAACCTTCACTTTGTACCGTGATACTCCACATGCGGGGCACTTACGAATTTCTGCAAACTCATTTTTGTATGATGTGCAATCATTAAGGAATGCATACTTTTTTTGGTACTCCATACCCATAGGACTTAATATCTTCTTCGCCTCGTAATAATTTGTTGACAATATGCTATCTTCTGGAAGCATCTTCTTCAACAACATAAGCAATTCAATGCAACTTTTATCACTCCACCGATATCTTGCCTTCAAATTGACCAAATCAAGCACTGCTAACAATCATGTGAAGCTTATGCACCCCAAATACAAAGGCTTTTTCAAATCACTTTTTAATTTATGATACATAGGTGTATGTGCTTGTCGAAAAGACTCTTGTCCAAGATCATGTATCATGTCCTCTATATGATGTTTGATGTCTGGAAATTCACCATGTCATATCCATTTTGTATAACTCGGAATGATCCCCTCACATATGAGATGCAAATATTTTCCACCCATAACTGGTGCACTTCGTTCAACAAACTTCATGAATTGTTCAATCTCATTCTCCTACTCGTCACTGATGCATGACATTTTGATCCAACTTCGATCCATGTTTCCTTTTCTGTCATACTCACAAGGTTATCCCATATGGATGAAGATCTTAATTTTTTCATAAAAGGTGTGAGGAAGATATTTTTTTATACTTGATTATTATGTCAAGGTTACGTCTCTTCACTTAAATTTGACAAAATTTTGACAGCATTTCGCATTGGTCTCCAAGTACGCAAAATGAAAGTAGTGACATCAATTCTCACTACTAGAAAATAGACTTTTAACATCGGTTGTTTTCGGCTTTCAATATTGGTTTTTAACTGATGTTCAAACCACCGACGTTAATTTTATCAACATTAACATCGGTTTTTTGAAAACTGATGTTAACATACACTACACGACATTCGTTATCACGAAAACCGATGTATATATAGTAAGCAATATAAAAAAAAACAAAACTACAAAAATAACATCGGTTTTGATCAAAACTGATGTTGTAAGGTGCATAACAGCAACGGTTCCAAAAAAAATGATGTTGAATTGTGTATTGTGAAACGTTTTCTACATCGGTTCTTTTTAGAACCGATATAGAAAATACCTTTATAACATTGGTTTTAGGCCAAACTGATGTAGAAAGTGCATATACAACATCGGTTTTGCCCAAAATTGATGTTGAATGTTTTTACGACATCGGTTTTAGTCAAAACCGATGTTATAAGAAAACTTTCTACATCGATTTTAAACCAATCGATGTTTTTTTTTGTATAAAAAAATATTTGTTTTATAATAAACCAACTAGAATCAATTTATAAAAAATATATTAATTTTAAATTAAAATATTTTAAAATATTATTTTCATTACAATATCACATTACTTACAATCTCATAATATTAATCTAGAAACAAATTTAAATGATAGTTATCAAACTATAAGATATAAATATTACTCGTTTTCAACTTATATATATATATCGCACAACAAAATAAGTAAAAACTAGATTTTTTTTAACTAAAACTTAAAATAGGACAATTACTTAGGCAAGGCAAGTAACTAATGTTTCTTAAACAGTATTGGTCCACCAAGCACTTGTTATTTTTATATGTTATTAATATTTTCATTTTAAAAATGAAAATTGCAACCTAGTCACTCTATAAGTCATATTAAGAGTATATGTTAAATAAACTAATTATCCAAGTTGAATATTGAATAAGATAGTAACAATTTACTCTTAATATTGAATAAGATAGTAACATATAATTCATTTTAGTGTGCCATTATAAAGATCTAGCTTTCTAAGGCATACCTAGCTATAGATTTAAAAAGCTTAAATTACTTGACCACTGAGTGATGAATCTATTACTGCTCCAAATATTAAATTAACAGTCAGGTCCACGAGGTCATATATGACCTCTATTGCCGTGTTTACCTATAAATGATTATATTAAAAGCCATAGTGTACAAAAGGGGTACCATACATACTACATAGTAGTATGCAAGAGCATGATGAATTCAATAGATAAGTTATCATGAAGACCAAGTATTCCTCAAATAGGTATTAGCTCAATTAAAATTCCAAGTTCACAAAATACTTAATGGAAAAACAAAATTATGGAATTGCAGTAACAAGATAGGTGAATTGTCTACTAATAATGGAATTTATAAGCATTAGATTTTGTTCTCTCAACTAAATATCATATCCATGAGAAAATGTCAAATCACTTTATGCAAGACAAAATTCAAAATAAAAAGGAATGGGTTTTGCATATATAATTACTAAATTTTAAGTTAACATTGATAAATTAAATATTTTTTTTGGTGTTGTTCTGATAATCCATTATAATAATTATAAAATAATTTTAACACAATCTAGATGGTTAATATATTACCAAGATAGCCAAGCTTCTAGTCATAGATTATAGACTTAAAAAAAAACCTCACTTCGTCCTTTTAAATAAATAAAAAATGCTAAGTTTCCCCGCGGTCTTAACTCTAAAAAAAATACAATAAAATTGTGTTTTCGTTGCATATATTCAGGGTGGAAAAATACAACAAAAATACAATTTAATGAAGAAATCTTGTTATTGAGCCTTGGTCCTTCATAAGTGTTATACTTAGGCCTTAATGAGCCTTGATCAATCATAAGTGCTAGATTGGATTCTTATTGGGCCTTGACAATCATAAGTGCTACATTTCGACCTTATTGGTCCTTGATTAGTCATTAGTGATATACTTTGGCCTTACTGGTCCTTAAGAAATGCACAATATCCGCTTAATTCAGGAAACAAGATCAATCTGTACAACAATCATAACATTCAATTCCAAAGATAATCTAAACAATTACGAGTGTCTCTCTACCTATAAATATGACATAAAAGATTGAGGAATAATGAAAAATGCACATAGAAAGACAAGGGTCGTATGTCAAGAAACGAGAGAACAAAAAGGCAATTTATTAAGAAACACACTAGCTTAAGAGAGTTCATCGTTTGTAGTAAAGAAAGTATTAGTGAGAGATTAGAATCTTATTTTAAATTTACCCTTTGAGTGTTGAAAATAATCTCTGATTCTATATCAAACTTCTATTTGTGAAAGCCAGGAGTGGCTTAGTGACAAAAGAATATATTAGGGAGTTCTTAGATTTTGGTGGAATCTAAGGGGTGTGCCAAAAGTGGCCTTGAGAATAACTCTAAGCCAGAAGTGGCAGGAAAGAATACTTGATGTAATAAGGTTAGATCAGTGGAATCTTAGTCACTAGATGAGGGTTTGAATAAACTTGTTAATTTTATCATCTTCCATTTCAAAAAGGTTTTGTATTTTTACTAACATACTATTCATCCCCCTTCCAGTGTGATTTGTTGTATTTCAATTCCCATGTCATCAGAAGTAGAAGGTTCCTTTGTCTGATAAGGAAAGATTTCTTGTCACCTTTCTCACTAAATTAAATGAGCAATATGATGATAGCACGCTCCAAAGTTGAATCATTCTTACACCCGTCCAACTTCGTGAAGTTGTTTCTATATCTTAGTAGACAAGGTATAACTAGGAGCACTCACCTTCTGAAGCCTATAAGGCTCTTTAACCTGATGCAATAGTTGCTCTAGAAGCTTCTCAATGGAAGCGACTAATGTACTCAAACCTAGTCAGTTTGCAACCTCATTGGTTGGTCCCTGGTACACCACAATGTATGCGTCCTTCTTTTAGGGAAGATCAATTGGAATCTAGAGAAAAGATGAAGAAAAAAAGGATAAAGGAAAATCACTTTTATCAACATTCCACTCGCCACCCTTGATAGAAGTCACACAGATCCTTCAACGGAAGTGGAACCTCTAAAGGTTCAGTAGGAGAAAAAGATTGACATCTAAATGCCTTTTTGGAAGCTCATGCCTATAAATCCTTCTAACCTACTTCTCACACTTGTTGAGTTCTCCATGATAAGTGGTATACTCATACAAATGTGATGTAGCTGGTGAAGAAACCAAATGTATTTGATGCCAATACATTATGGAGTCAAATCATTTGAGGTGATCCATTAAAGACTTCATCGTCCTATTATGACAGCCAAGACAATGAAAAAACACAAAGAAAACATTCAAGTGTTGCGTCCAATCAATACACACCACTTTAATAATGCCTGTTATGCTATGTGAATGACAAAGTGGACAAAAGATTCATCTAGAGGTTGAAGGCACTCCCAATCATCTTTAATGATTCTGCCTTCGATCTCTCAAAGATGGTTGAAATGGACTTCAAGGACCACATTGTGCAATTGCATGAAGTATAGAAGCCTGCTACAGAAGGATATGATAAAGCCCATGCTGTTGAGATTGAAGCTACCAAGGTTGCAGATGAAGCTGCTAAGTTCTGAGCAACACAACAAGCAAGGTTAGAGCAACAAGTAGTGCACACCACTGTCAAAATAAATGAGGTTCTCAATGATCTCATTATCTCTGGCGTTGTGCAAGAAGAGATACCTAAAGTGTCCCCAACAGTGTCCAATGTTGCCAAGGATGATGAGGTTATTCCAACTGGTCCATCTGAGCTTGCATCCAAGTAGACTGAAACCTCAAATGAAGCCACTTCTATTTATAAAAGAAGTGTATGGTGTTATTGTAGTCTTCTTAAGTAATTATAATGTTGCCCCACAACCAATCAGTTTTGCTTCCCCAAGCTCCTTGACTATTGATAATGTCCAAGCTCTACTTGATATGACTTTGGTTAAGCAAAAGGAGGAGACTCAAACACTGGTGAATGAAGCTTTAAAAAAGTAGAAAGTAGAGGCTAGATTTGAATTGCAAGCCTACACTGAACAACAAAGGTAGGAGAGTGAGCAATATAAGCAGTCCATCCAATTTTCTATTGCTACTCAATTCAACAATCTATCTTAGATGTTGCTGCAAAATCTACAATAGACTCGGTAGAATATGTTGGGTGTTGTCGTCCAATCACCACTAGTCATCTATCAGCAACCTAATCCAAATGCTATACCTCTTATTGTTGCTCCTGCTGAAGTTACACCAACATCAACACCATCAATTCAGCCACCTCCACTGTCCAATCAAGAGTGACAATGATGGCCAAATCATCATTTCTTTCATTGAACCCTTACTTTCTTTTGTTGATGAAAAAAGGGGGAGAAGGAAAGAATTTTGATGTAACAAAAACACTCTTAATAATACGTGGGTGGTTTTTGGTGTTACACAATGTATTATTTTAATTTCTGTTACTATACATATAATATTTGCTTTGGACATGCATAAAGGTTGTTGAACTCAGGGGAAGTTTTACAAACCTTCACACACACACACACACACACACACACACACATATATATATGCTCTTATATTGTTTTCTCTAATACATTATTCATAATCATGCATTATCCTTCTATTTTATTATGATTATGTTTTATTTTGATCAACATTTATATGTGTTATCCACTTTTCTAAAAGGTTTTAATTGTTAGAAACTATCATATGCAAAATAATTTGTAGACAAACACTAACAGGTAAGTAATCATAGAGAAACCTATTAATTAAAGACACATCTCTCAAAGTAAAAGAACTCAGCACAATGATTTTAATTGAATCATAGTCCACGGTCAAATCAACCACAAATATCAATGCACTTGTCTAACTATCATGTTATGCCATGTCGAATCTTTACTCCCAAAAGATTTCAACTTTTTTTAGCGATTAACCCAACTACATCATTAAAAATAGTCACACTCTATGATCTGACCATTCGGGGAGACTCGAATTAACCCTATAGAGAAAATGTGGTATTATAAAAAATGGATGAGTGTGGTTCATACTATGACCTTAATCTATCCATGGATTCGTCCACCTATTCATTCTATAGGCCCATTTGGCATTAGCCACCACGACAACCTCCAGCACTAGGTTAAGGGCCTTCTTGGCACCCTCAACAATATCATACATTATCACAAAAGCGTTCACCAATCTGAACACTATAAGAGGTTATAATATCATAGATTCATCATTAACATATAGTTCAATAAGAATAGCAAGACATTCCAACACCTTGAATTCTTATAAACTATCTGGAAACTCATATGAATGTGAATGTCATGATCGCAGCATAAAGTCAACTCCAATAATAAAACATCATCTCAACCGCTTCTCATATCATCATAAACTTGTTAAGATCTCAAAATAATTACTTTATGCAAGGAAAACAAACATTAATCGCATCCACATCAAAATTGGTCACTAGATTCAAAACTGGTCATTGAATATGAAACTGGTCACTATACTCAAAATGGTCAATGGACACGAAACTGGTCAATGGACACGAAACTTGTCGCTGGACTCAAAACTAGTCACTGGACGCAAAGCTGAGCAGTGGACACAAAATTGGTCAGTCAATGCGAATTCTACAGAATTTCAAAATTCTATTAAATTGTCTCTCTTGCGTTCCAAATCATCCCAAAACAAACTCCAACTCTTGTCTATCAATTCAAATACATAAACAACACAAAAACTATTCACAGATAGGAACTTTTCATCAATACTCATCAAATAATCAACAATCCAAACTTCAAAATTGAAAACCTCAAATGCTAAAACTTCCATTTTGAACAACATGATTCATTCTCTATCAACATTGAAACAAATCTAAGGAAACCTAAGCATATAAAAGGCATAAAGCTTTCCTTACCTATCAACCCAAGGAACTTGGTTTGAGATGAAGAAAAGGAAGAAAGGAGGGAACTTTGGTTCCAAGGTGGAAGCTTTCTTCAACTCTGCTAGCAATTCACACTATAAGAGCATTATCCATACCCAAAGTCAAATTTAAACCCAAAACCTCGAGTTGATCCACTTGAACGTTTATTCATGGTAGCAAGCGAAATTAAGAAATTTATACAAATACAACGGGATCCTAATGTACAAGGCCACTCCTCTGGCATGCCATTATATATTCAGTGGAGGGATCTTTTGGAAGTATATATGGGTATAGACATGCTTAACATCACAATTGTACAATTATGGCTGATGTAAGTACACATTTAATTTGTAAATCTCTTAACTAATTAAATATGTATCAATTTATTATAAGTAACATTTCATTACAATTTATTGGTAACTACATCGCTTATGTACTAATATGAAGAATGCACATATTTATGGATTCATGGACCCACAATCCATTCAACATGTTGGGAATAAGATAATGGATATTCTGATATATTTGCAAAATAGGTTACATCTCGACGAAAAGCAATGTTACTTAGCACCATACATCTATTCGTAAGTACTAGTTCACAAGTTATTTCAAATTATGTGTATTATTTACAATTCTAGTTCGGATTTATTTATAGTTGTTCTACAATGCAGGAGCCACAAGCAATTGTTGATATTGTGTCCTAACAAAAATGTTGTGGTGTTATTGGGTTCATTATACAAGAAACAAATCAATCAAGAAATGAGACCCATAATTGAATCGTAAGTTTTTATTTCTAAAAAATTTTCATTTTCATGTATATATAACTTTAAATCCTATAATGAAATCCACATGATTATTTATTTATGTTAGTGCTATGGATGGATATCACAGGTTGGTGGGTGTGTAGTCGACTAGTAGAAAGAAGCCTACATGGATTTTATCCCATGTAAGTAGTTTTAAAATCAATTATCAATTAAAAATTAAAAACTTCAATCGTTACTTATTATATTCAAATTTAATGTTCATTTGTAGTTTGAATCTTAACCTAGAGGGTTATTGTGGATATAGAATCATGCACCATATGCTTAAGATTGTCACCAAAAATATCATTGAATTATTTTTTTTTGTTTGTTCTTGACCTAATATTTTTCATATGTTTTATTTGAAATTGTAGCTCTTCAATAATCCGAGTCCAATGCCTAAGGAGAATATTGCTAACATTCAACAACATTGGGCAAATTTTTTTCATGAAGTTGCCAATGTGTAAACCTATTTGTTTATGGTGTTTGTTTAGAACCCAATGATTACTTATGTTTTTATGTTGAGATAAATCTAGTTGTGTTGTGTATATATTAAGGTTCAATGAGTAGTAAAACTTGTTTAAAATGTTTGAGTAGAATTTTCTTACAATTAGTATATATGTAGTACATTGGTTTTTTATATTTCTAGGAAACGTATTAAGTTATTGTGAATCTGCTTGGTATTGTTGTCTTTTATGTGGCTTTGATGTTTGTTTATAGGGAGAAAAATAAATAAAACCTATTGCATAAAAAAAATTAAACATTTTAGATCAATTTTGGCGAATAACCATTCTAAGAAGTGACCTCACTTTTTAGAACAGTTGTAATATGAATCATTCTAAAAAGTCATGACTTTCTACAACGTCTATACAATTGTTCTTAAAAGTCTCTTTTGTAGTAGTGTGGTGAAGTCTACTGTTTAAAAGCTGTCATTCCATCTATCCTCTCCTTGTCACTTTGGCAATTTTCATTTTTAAAGTTGAACGAGAGTGAAGATGGAATCCATTAAGAAGACGGATGGCTAATTGTTACATATTTTGCAAGCACACCAAATTGTGTAATTTTTCAATAAGTATGAGATCATCTCCACAAAAACATGCCTACTATTAGGTTTACTACGCACGTTTCACACTTGGACAAATGATAAAATGATTCAAGGGTTGTAATAACAGAATGTAAGATTCAATTCAAAGTAAAACTAACAAGTTAAATGAGCGAAAACATAGTAAAATTTCAACACACACTTGGTGGGAAAAAAAGGGTTAGGCACAATAATGAAATTGTTGGGGGTTGATTAACTAAACTAACACCTTCTGCATTAAAGAAATGTATTTATTCAATAGAAGCTAACACGTTAAAATCATCAAACAAAGTTTATCTAACCTTGATTCCACAACTATTAATTCAGATAGAACCATTATAGACATTAAAATTCTCTCTCTTGATCACAGGTTAAACTGAATTAACTCTGAATCCATTAATTTACATGTTGAATATTATTTTTTATGGTTTTAAAGTATAAAAAAATAAAAACTGAACTATTAATTTAATTACAACATATCTTTTAAAATAGGTGAAAAGTCAGAACCATTAGAATAATCTTGTAGAAAAATGAGGTCCACAAACCCAACGAATCCAAATCCATAAAATAAAGGGGGCATGCGAATTTGGGTTCCTAGCTACCATCAATAGTCTTACAATAGTCTTCTCTAACAAAGTCAATTTTGAGACTAATCACAGTTCAACAAAGACTGCCCGACTCCATAACTGTTCATTTGATTTTTTTTCTTATTTTAATATATGGTTATCCCTCTGCATCTGCGTAATCAAGAATGCCATCTTCTTAATATAGTAAACTTTATTTCTTCAACCACATATTGTCTCATAGCACCATAATGTTATTTATTTGGTTCTTCTTATTTTCCTACTTCTCAGGAACTTGCACTTCACTACACAGTTTAGCAGTGAATCAATCCATCCGAGATGGTGAGAATGAGACTTTGGTTTCAGCGGGTGGAATTATTGAAGTGGGTTTCTTTAGCCCAGGAAAATCAACAAGGCGATACTTGGGTATATGGTTCAAAAATGTTAACCCTTTAACAGTGGTGTGGGTGGCTAACCGAAATGCACCACTTGAGAAGAACTCAGGAGTTCTGAAACTCGACGAAAAGGGGATTCTTGTCATTCTGAATCACAAAAACAGCACCATTTGGTCATCCAACATATCAAGCAAAGCCGGGAATAACCCAATTGCTCATCCATTGGATTCTGGAAATTTTGTGGTGAAAAATGGACAGCAACCTGGCAAGGATGCCATATTGTGGCAGAGTTTTGATTATCCGGGTGATACACATACGCCAGGAATCAAGTTTGGGTGGAACTTTCAGATTGGTCTAGAAAGATCTCTATCATCTTGGAAAAGTGTTGACGATCCTGCAGAGGGAGAATATGTTGCAAAAATGGATCTTCGAGGATATCCACAAGTAATTGTGTTCAAGGGATCTGAGATAAAGGTCAGAGTGGGGCCATGGAATGGTCTGTCTTTGGTTGGATATCCGGTTGAAATTCCTTACTGTTCACAAAAATTTGTATTGAATGAAAAAGAGGTGTATTATGAGTACAACCTTCTTGATAGTTTGGATTTCAGCTTATTTAAACTTTCTCCTTCAGGCAGGTCACAGAGAATGTATTGGAGAACTCAAACAAACACGAGGCAAGTCCTCACAGTTGAGGAGAGAGATCAATGCGAAAATTATGGCTTTTGTGGAGAAAATTCTATATGCAATTATGATGGTAGCCGTGCAACTTGTGAATGCCTGAGAGGTTACGTTCCCAAGTCACCAGATCAGTGGAATATGCCAATTTTTCAAAGCGGTTGTGTTCCAGGGAATAAATCAGACTGTAAAAACAGTTATTCAGATGGATTCTTGAAGTATGCACGCATGAAATTGCCAGACACGTCTTCATCATGGTTTAGTAAGACCATGAACCTTGATGAATGTCAGAAGTCATGTCTTAAAAACTGTTCTTGTACAGCATATGCAAATTTAGATATCCGTAATGGAGGGAGTGGCTGTCTACTTTGGTTTAATAATATAGTTGACATGAGGTGTTTCTCGAAATCAGGGCAAGACGTTTATATCAGAGTCCCTGCTTCAGAATTAGGTACTCCATCAATTATTTTATTTGATTTTAACTATTGCCTTTTTGCTCTCTTTCGCTGCTTGATTCTTGATGCATATTGCATTATTCTAAGATAAAAGGTTTGAGTAGGGTAAGACCATGAGAACATTCAAAGGTTAGTTAAACAAACCTTCTATTATTGTGGCTTGAACTGTGATACTTAAGTGTATACAATAATTGAAACGAACATGTGGGTTGCAAGATTTTGCAAATAACTGCAAAGAAAGTTATTAGTAACGCATGATATTTATTATATGGCATTTATTTTTCAAATTAAATACAATGTCTTTTTCCCCAATTAGGTCTATAGAAATTAGACTCACTTTGTAAGCTTCAATGGATAGAGACGTTTATTTTAAAGTTGGCAACTGATGTTGCTCTGTTCCTTTTAGATCATGGTGGCCCTGGAAACATCAAGAAAAAGATTCTTGGAATCGCTGTTGGTGTGACTATTTTTGGATTAATCATCACATGTGTCTGCATACTGATAAGCAAAAATCCGAGTAAGTATATATACAACAACTATTACAAACATATACAGTCGGTAACCATCTATATTAATCATGGGCTTGACAGTTGTTGGATGTACAACACCTGTATTGAGAAAGATTTGAGAAAGATTTGAGAATTCTGATACATATTATCAAGCTTGATTATGAAATTTCTTCATAGATATGCTGGTATATATATAGGCTTCCAATGATACAGAAGTAAACATAATAAGGAAACTAATCATACTGATCAATGTTTTTGATGTTGTATATCTTGCACCTTTTAGTAGCACGAAGATTATATCGTCATTTCCGACAATTTCAATGGAGGCAAGAATATCTTATCTTGAGGAAGGAAGACATGGATTTGTCAACATTTGAGTTGTCAACCATTGCTGAAGCCACTAATAATTTTTCTAGCAGAAATAAACTGGGGGAAGGTGGATTTGGGCCAGTGTACAAGGTTAAATACTCATATCTAATGTAGAACTTTATTTTCTCTAAAACATTTCATAATTTTTCCAAATGATGGTTTTCAGGGTACACTAATAGATGGGCAAGACGTAGCCATAAAACGACACTCACAGATGTCTGATCAAGGACTGGGGGAGTTTAAGAATGAAGTTGTGCTAATTGCAAAACTTCAGCACCGTAATCTTGTGAAACTTCTAGGTTGCTGCGTTCAAGGAGGGGAAAAATTGTTGATCTATGAATACATGTCCAACAAGAGCTTAGACTACTTCATCTTTGGTTAGTGCATTTGAAAATTCAACTTTACATCAAGAAATTCATGGCTCTCCGTATGTGATTGCCTTTAAATTCTGTTTAGAAAGCTATTCTTGTACTAATCATGTAAGTGAATTTAATTAGATGAAGCTAGAAGTAAGCTCTTAGCCTGGAATCAACGTTTTCACATTATTGGTGGCATCGCACGGGGGCTTCTCTATCTTCACCAAGACTCTAGACTAAGAATTATTCACAGAGATTTGAAAACCAGCAATATCCTACTCGATGCGGATATGAATCCTAAAATCTCAGACTTTGGCTTGGCTCAGAGTTTTGGCTGTGATCAAATTCAAGCCAAAACCAGAAAAGTGGTTGGAACATAGTAAGTTGCTTTCTTCTTTTTGTACTTATTGTATAGTTTATATATGCAATTGTTTTAAGTGACTGCTTCAGAAAATTGTAATTGTAGTGGTTACATGCCTCCAGAGTATGCTGTGCATGGTCATTACTCTGTGAAATCAGATGTCTTTGGTTTTGGCGTGATTGTACTAGAGATAGTTAGTGGAAGCAAGAACAGGGGATTTTCTGACCCGAAACACTCTCTTAATCTACTTGGACATGTAAGCACAATGACTATCCACTTTACTACCTAGTTGAATCTATTTCAGATTAGAATAGAATCAAAGTATGTAACTATTTTGGATTTCCTTGGCTTTAGGCATGGAGACTTTGGACTGAAGACAGGCCATTGGAACTGATAGATATAAACTTACATGAAAGATGCATTCCTTTTGAAGTCTTAAGATGCATACATCTGGGTTTGTTGTGTGTACAACAAAAACCAGGAGATAGGCCGGATATGTCTTCTGTCATTCCTATGCTGAATGGTGAGAAATTATTGCCTCAGCCAAAGGCTCCTGGATTTTATACAGGAAAGTGTACTCCTGAATCAGTATCTTCATCTAAAACTTGCAAATTTTTATCACAAAATGAGATATCCCTGACAATTTTCGAGGCAAGATAGAATACAAAGACTATTAATGTATATTTTGTTGATGCGTAAAGAAAATGATATGACTTCCTGTAAGTAAAGTTGATGTGAAATTAAAGCACAAATATCAACAAAGTCCATCACAATTGGTAGATAACTTAGACTCTTAAGCGAGCTGTCATTGGATAGATTTCTGATGTATATAAAAGATTTTCTAAGGAGAGAGAATGGTGATTTCATTGATCTTTACATTTTGAAAGAATTAGTCTCTAACTAACTTTTGGGGAATATCCTTGATGCAAATAAAAAGAAATGATTATAAAAAACCTATGGATAGCATGATCTCATTTGTCTTCTAACCTATTGCTTGATTCTGTAAATTTAAAACCATGGGTCAGCGGCTTATTCGTGTACCACTCATCATTTTAATGCCATTTTTTGTTGTTGAAATTTTCAGTGGCATCCATATTGAATGAATAATTTATTATACAGTTCAAATCTTTTAATTTATTAAAAAACAGATTGGTAATTGTCTTTCTTGTTGTGTGTCATGAATTTGTCTCCATTGACATTGAAACTAACCTGCTTATTGGTGCATTTTCCCACTCATTCCGCAGCTACAATACTTTACAAAGGCAAGAATATCCAATTGTAAGATTTTTATCATGCAAAAGTTTTAATCTTTTCAATTTCAAATTACGGTGATGCCATTATGATATTAAATTTAACAAATTCATTGTAATATATCAGTTTGATATAACTGCTAATTCAATAAAAATTTAAATAATCAATTACCTAAAAAATCTTATTAAATATATCATACTCTCAATATTTATATTTTTTTCTAATTAAAAAAGACTTACATATGATTTTTATGCCTAATAAACACATGATTTTGTGGTTCTTCTCTAATAATTTTTTACTTTCCATTAAATCCCTAAACAAAGCAAAAATTTATTAGGAACGAAACTCAAAAATTGGATATTAATTTATTATCAAAAACATATTTAAACCATAAAAAGTACTTGTATTTTTATCAAATGACAATGTATATTTTTATTTTTATGACCATGGGTCCAAATATTCAACATCAAAAGCAATTATTAATCTATGTTTTTCTCACACAAAATGGGTATTTTCCTCCCAACATGATTTGTTTAATACTCAAGGTAAGGATTCAAACCATGAATCACTTACTTAAGGGAGATAAGTCACTATCACTTATGCTAACTAATATTGGTTTCAAATGATAATATAATACCTCTATAATTTAACATACCTTTTCTATTTATTATTTGTTTCAATTTTTTTACATCTCTTTATAATATTTTTATTTAATTTACCAATTATAATAGTTTTAAAAAATAGCGATCACACAAAACCAAAAATTGTTCTAGTTCTCGCTAATCTCTATACGAAATATAATTGAGTATTATCAATTCTATCTTATAAATTTTAAAAAAAATATGTGTACATGTAAAGGTTGATCAGGATCATGGACACATAATAATCTTTGACTACCTAATAATTTTTCCCGTGCTAATATTAGCTCAGATAAATGAAAAACTAAAATGAGAATGAGAAATTGATAGCAATACAACCCAAAGGGATTGCAGGCCCAAGAGGATGCAGAAGGTACCAGCCTACCTCTGTGACTTTGCATAACTCCCAACCAACTTAGGATATTCTTTGCTTTGTCAGCAAATCAGTTATAACCAATTTAGGATTTTTACAATTTTGTTATTAGGATATTTGCAATTCTGTAATTGCTTTGGTCCTTTTTGTTGTTGGCCATATGCGTGGCAATCTTTATCCTTCTATTGAAAACCATTATAAATACCATGGAAATGAAATAATAGAGCAAGGAAAATTTCAATACAAATATTTAGTATGATTTTAGAGTAGAGTGTGACACCCTAGCCTCTACCCTGACATATATATATATATATATATATATATATATATTGGTAAACAAATACACATGGGTAAAAGGTTCACATTCACTTCACTATTACCAAATAAAACTTAATAAAAATATATTCGGCTCAAAACAAGGCCATCAAAATTTACAAAATATTTTGTTAAATCAGTGAGGTAAAATAAAATAGACTAACATCATGCAATTAATATAGAAACTTATGTCCCAATGTCACATCCTATCAGAGCATTGTGTCCCGACGTCCTTCAGCATAAGGTTCTTTAAAGCAATTCACCTAGTCATCTGCTCCCCCGAACACAAAGTTCAAGATCATCACAGGATCCAAACAAAAATAACACACAGGGAGTGAGTTATCACATTCCTAACTAATAAAGAGAAACAAGATAACATGTAGGTATAAATATTATATAAACAAAATAAAACTTACTTAAACATAGCTCACGTCATTTCATCATTTTGTCGCCCAACATCACATCACAAAACAACACATCTCATTTATTTTCACAACATTCACGTACTCAAGGATCAAAACATAATATCACCAAGTCAATCAATCCATATCGATCAATACACAAGCGTTATGCAACAAATACACTAAGACTCAATCCTATATGCAATGAGGTACCATGTCCGTGAAAAACCATGTTGGGCGCCTAGGAGTACATGACAAGACAAACCACACACTAGTAAGTCAGGTCACTCTCACTAGGTAAAATCATAGGGAGACTAGACAGGGTCAAACTGTTTTGCGAGAATGCTCCAACCATGTGGGATCGGCATAGGCTTAAAGGAACATTCAAACCAGGTGACCCCCAAGGCCTACACTCCGAAGAGTCCGTCAGGGCCTCTCCCTCCTGATTGAGGTCCAACCCAGAAAATATTTTAGCACACAGACTCTATCTATGAACTATACAAAACACACGACTCCTCAATTGTTCTCAAAATAGTTTTAACTCGTCGCCCTTTAAGGGTCTTAGCATTAACATGTTACCCTTAAAGGGTCTTAGCATTAACTCGTTGTCCTTAAAGGGTCTTAGTATTAACTTGTCGCCCTTAAAAAGGACTTACAGTCGTGTGATTGTACAATTCATAGTTCACAACTCAATACACACAACATCTCAATGCACATATATATCTCAATCACATGCATACTTAATTTATCACATACACTCGATCTCCATCACAATGGTATAATCTCAATTTAACACGTTATCACACCTCCTGAACCATATACACTTTACCTATGAACTATGAAATACACACAACTACTCAATTATTTTCAAAATTATTTTAACTAGTTGGGTTCCTATAGTGGATCCCATCACAATACTTGCTGCCCTTAAAGGGTCTTACAATTGTGTGATTGCACAGTTCATAGCTCACAACTCAATACACACATCTCAATACACATTTATTTTACCATTCATCACAGGTTCCATTTATTACATACTTCCAATTTGAATCACCATTTCACAATCTCAATATCACAATTTGTACAAAAGGTTTATCATAACTTGGGGAGTATAACCCCTCAAATAATTTCCCACAATTATATCAAAATCAATTAATTCAAATTATAGGTATAAAAAAGTGAAAACACCAATAACACTCAATTTTATCAACAAATTCGTATCAGAACATCAATATTATATTTATAATCATAAATGAAAAAATTTATAATTCAATAAACATCCCAAAATAAACCATAATTTAATCCTCTAAGGATCCCTACACATGTTCATTCTAACCTCAATTGCAATAAACTTATTCCTTACCTCTAAGCGGGCTCACGTGTGCATTGTGACAAAAATAGCGGCATCTCTAATGTTTTACTGAGATTCCTCAAATTTTTCCTCTAATTGCTCTGATAGGGTTGTGCATTGTGACAAAAATAGAGGCATCTCTAATGTTTTCTTGAGATTCCTCAAATTTTTCCTCTAATTGCTCTGATAGGGTTCCCAAACATCAGATAAAAGAAGGGATTGAGGCCTCCATTTTGTATTGCTTTATGTGATTCATTTTTCTCTTTCCATAAAAAATTATTACGCAAATCCCAACGGTGACGGTATGAAGAACTGAATCAAAAACCACATATCAACATTTCACGACAATCCAACGGTCTACGAGTCTGGGATCATAGTTTTACCGAGATAGTTTTGGGTTTCTGTGGGAAAAGAAAAGGCTATGATGCGAAGTGTATTTCTCTCAGCTCGGACATGATTTCGCAATTTCCAACGGTGCGAATGTTTAACAATAATTTCCAAACCTCGTGCTCCAATTTCACGATGATCCAACGGTAAATAAGTCCAAGATCGTCGTTTTTCTGAGATAGGTTTGATGGTATGCGGGAAAAGAGAAGGTTTTGGGAGGAAGAGAGGGGAAAACAAAATTGAGAGGAAGAGGAGGCTGAGAAGTTATCGTCAGTGTAAACTGACCTAACATTTTGTCATTTATAGCTAGGGTACTCGCAACCTATTAGTTACTCTATTTATTTAGTTTTATTATTTTATAAATAAAATACCCTTTTTATTTCCTATCAAATGAATAAATAAAATACCCTTTTTATTTTCTCACAAATTATTATTTTAATTAATAAAATTATTCCTCCTTATTTATTTAATTATAAAAACCTCTTCATTTTTGTTAAAAGCTATTTATTTATAAATACAATCCTTTTTAAATTAGTCTAAGAAAAATGGGATGTTACATAGAGTATTAGAAGCTTACCCTATCATTTTGGTCTGACTTGCCACCGTCATGGTGGAACATAACACTTGGCAAACCACCACCGACTGCCTCAAGGAGGCCGTAAACTGCCTTACCCAAGGTCAGACCTCCCTTGCCTAGAACCATGCATCATTATCCCAAGCTCAGTCGACCATGAACAACAAGATAGACTTGTTGCACTAACCACCCCATTATCCCCAAAATCACCCCAACAACTTTTCACCCCTTTCACTGCCTCACCGAGCACACATGAAATTAGACGTTCCGAGGTTTGACTGACAGGACCCTCAGGGATGGATTTTTAAAATCTCCCAATTCTTCGACTACCAGTGCATGCTAGATAATGAATGACTTACAGTTGTGTCTTTTTACATGGAGGCACTAGCTCTCTTATGGTACCAATGGATGTTGCACAATAGACTCTTGAGATCGTGGCTGACCATGTTGCAAGCCAGGGAATCTCACTACGCTCCTTCTTACTACAATGATCCCCATGAGGCTCTATTCAAGATACAACAACAAGGTTCAGTCAATGATTATTTTATCAAATTCAAGAGACTTGTGAATCACATAGTGGGCCTCGCACCTCCATTCCTTCTTAGTTGTTTTATCTCTAGTCTCACCCATAAGCTCTATTGCAAGGTCCAGACTCTACAACCATTATCGTTACCACAGGTCGTCGCACTAGCAAAGCTACAAGAAGACAAATTCTAGGATCGTCATCGCTCCGGCCAGAACCAAACTTCTCCTACAACGGTCATTTCCTTTGCTCTGGGAACCCCAAGTCCTCCACCTGGGCCCTCGAACACTTAAATTCCCATTAGAAGAACTTATCTCTAGCAAGTGGTCTAGTGAAGATGTTTGCTAGTTGATGCTCACTATCAATACACTCCATGCAGCAATCACCCTTTGAAACATCATCTCTAAGAAAAGGATGTTTTATCTCTATATATTTGGTTCTAGAATGCATGACATGATTTGTAGTTACAATGATCACACTTCTGTTCTCCCATTTTAAAGGAATATGATCAAGGATTACTCCAAAGTCTTCAAGTTGTTTCATCTAGCAACTTTGAGCACAACAAATTTTAGCTGCAATATATTCAACTTCTGTAGTAGATAATGCTACACAAGCTTGTTTCTTGCAATTTCAAGATATAAGAGAGCTTCCTAACAGATGGCATGTCCCACCTGTGCTTTTCCTTTCTAGTTTCCTATGGTTGTGCCCTTAAGGTACTTAATGATCCTTTTAAGAGCTGCCAAGTGAGATTCCTTAGGATTAGACTGATACCTTGCATACAAGCAAACACTGACATAATATCTGGTCAACTTGTAGTTAAGTAAAGAAATGACCCAATGATACCTCTATATCCTGACTCATCGACTGATTTAACTTTCTATTCTAAGTCATGATAGATTGATGTTGCCATTGGAGTTGATGCTTCTTTGTACTTTTTCATGCCGAATTTCTTAATTAGTTACGAATAGTATTTGGTTTGACATAGGAAGGTTCCATCTTTCATTTGTTTGACTTTGATTCATTGAGTTTGTTTAAAAACACCCACTTGGTTTTGAGTGACTTGAGAGAGGCGGGTTTAGGAACTAAGTTCGACACTCTATTCCTTTTAAACTGATTTAGCTCTTCATGCATAACCGTCACTACTACAAAACTGTTGTTTTACGATGATGATTCTAAGACGGTTTTGTGGAACCGTCTTTGAATATGACACGAAGATATTTTTGTAATTAGGGGAATAAAATTTGTTTTTTACGACGCACATTCTAAGACGGTTATGAGAAAACTATTGTCGTTTGCTCTGAATCCTTAGTTTTCCCCTCCCACCCTCAAATAGTCTCCTTCAAGCTATCTCCAACTTGCCCTCTATGAAGCACTCTCCTGCCTCCCTTGTGCCTTCACTCACTCTCTTGTCTCACTCACTCACTTTGGTCTGTCGAGCTATCTTATAACTCACCGGTCATCGAAAGTCTCCTTTGTGGCGTGCATATCGTCATACATGTAATCTATTAGATTTTCATCTTCAACCAATTATACAATGAATAAGGATTTTATAGCTGTGTTTGCTTCCTGAAACCATCTAATTTGTAGATTCCTACATCTATTATTTGTTATATTGAGTTTGTGAAAAACCCTTTGAATGCAAGAATATTCTTGAACCCTTTCAAAAAATTGCTTACTATGTTTTTGGTACTCAAGGTGGTAAAGAAATGCAACATTGACAACTACCACACCTACAGTAAATATTTAGTCATCACCTATACCAGATTCCTCAAGCAGCACTACAACAGGCCAGACATATGTCAAATAAATAGGCAAACATAATCCCTTTATCTTTACTTGTAATAAGGCCAAATAGATTGACAACAATGCAGAGTATATTAGAAAAGATAAAGTCATCAAATCATATGGACTGGATGAACAAACACCAATAGTGAACATGATAGGTTATATCATGTAGGAATATATCATAATACTCCTTACCAGTAATAATTCCTACCAAATGACTAGTAATTGAGAATTTAGGTCATTAATATGAAATTTTAAGTCCCAACTATTCCAAAAGCTTAAACAGTCCCCTCACACAAGTGCCATTTGGGCTTGAAGCATGGATATTACATAGGACAAAATGCCTCATGATTATTCAACACTTCATTAGAAGAATGGGGGTGTCTAAGAGGGAGTTCTAGATCACTTGGTCAATGAGGGTCCAATAGAATAATACCATGTTGAAATTATAGAAATTTAGGTATAGCTGGAGGAAAAGGAGAGAATAAGAATTGAATATTAATGACCGTTGTATTGACTTCATATGATGTGAAATGTGATGTTGCATGCCAAACATAAAGCACTAACCCTTATTTATCCAAATATTCTATCATAATTATAATTTTACAAAGTCTTAATAGATAAACTAACATTCTCTAAATTACTCCAAAGATATAATCAATATAATATTGGATGTTTTTCATTTAACAACTTTATTCCACTAGCTGGGGATTGGATATCTTTCATTTATTCTAACAACTTTGAAGATAGAATAAAACTTCCTCAATAATAGTTGTCCTATACCAATGGCAGTTCTGGTTCTTGATACTATAGAATTAGGTCCTAATCCTCATCTCCATTTTATCCTTATCCAAACCTGGCAAATTTAGACGAAGATTTTGCAACTTATTATATATATATATATCAAATTTCAACACTTTCTACAATGTCCAATATTGGATATTTAACAACTTTATTCCACTAGGTGGGGATTGGATATCTTTCATATATTCTAACAACTTTGAAGGTAGAATAAAACTTCCTCAATAATAGGTGTCCTAAACCAATGGCAGTTTTGGTTCTTGATACTATAGAATTAGGTCCTATACCAATGGCAGTTTTGGCCGCTAAGCAAGCAGATATGTTGGGCCTAACTTGTGCACTAAGCTAGATGTTCCAAACTTCAATTTTTTCTTCAAGACATTTTTTTCACGTTTTTTCATCAATTTTTCCTCTAAATCACATGTAATTTCCTTCTTTTGAATCCTACTAGTCAAAAATTAAAATGATATTAAAATTCTCATTATTTCATTAAAACCAATAATAAAATAAAGGAATTCTAACTATTGTTAGTCAAAATGGACTATCAATTAAACCCAAATTTCGTAGTTATCCCATGTAATCAATTAATCAGTACAATAATCGATTAAAATAGATCGAGTGTTTTAAACACTACAATCACTTATATGGTAATCTATTAAAACACGGGGTAATCGATTAAAACATACAATTTTCAAAACTAATAACGCACAAAATGCAGTGGTAATCGATTAAATTAAGGGATAATCGATTAAAAAAAAAGTTCTAAAACTAATAATACACATAAACACGTAGTAATCGATTAATGCAAATGTGTAATCACTGAAAACAAAGAGAAAAACGAAATAATCGATGTGAACATGCATTTTTTAGAGAACAAATAACTAAACAAAAGCATATCAACATACTAAGACAATTCAAAGTGAAATCAAGAGAGGATTCTAGTGTTCTTGGCATATGCAATGCTGCCACTCTTGTGCCACTAGAAGGTATGGAGAAACTAAGAGCCATGGGCTGAGGTGGCATTGGCAGTGGAGATGCTGCACTTGATGCAACCAAATTATTTGCAGTGGAAACCTTTTGACCTCTAGACACCAATGGACTAGAATGACCCACTAGACCTAAAAGCCTTGAATTGGAGGGGAAGCTGGTTAGAGGCCTAGGAAATTCATGAACTGGTGTGGGTAGCACATATGAACTGAACTTCCGTGATAAAGATGGGTGCATTTGTCTCCGTTTTTCACTTGTATCTGGTTTATTATCAGCAAAAAGTGGGGCAGATTGGCTCCCTGCCCTAACCTTCAAGGAAAAAAATTCCTTATAAGGTTGTCTAAGTTTTCCTACAAATAGAGCAAAATATATTCACTCCACATTCTCTTGTATACTTTAAATTTTATAGGAAAAAGGAAATTGAAGATAATAGATGTCTTTTTTTACCTTAGCAACTTCAGCTGTAGAATCTCCAGGAAGTGTAAGTTCAACCTAATCCAACTGTAAAAGAAACAAACATGGTTAAGTGTTGAAGATATACTTTTGTAACTGCATAATATTTTATTTTTCAGTTTTTAAAATAGGATTTAGTAAATAAGTTGGTTTCCTATATTTTAGGAGTAAGTCAGTTTTAACGGATTACCTAGTTAATAAGTGGTTCCTATCTTTAAGGAGCAAGTTAGTTTTAATATTATGTTTTGCTAATATCTTGTTATCTAATTAGTTTATCTCTTGCTATTTATTGTATCGCTGCTGAAAATAATTTGAATTAGAATAGAATAATTATATTTCCTCTGCATACGTATTGTCTCTCTTTTCTCCTCTGTTTTTTATAATTTCCTCCACAAAACCAACAATTGGTATCGAGAGCCTTATTCTTACGGGACCTGTACCATGGAAGGTGAAGCAAGTTTTTCCCACCTAACTCTTCCAATCTTTTGATGGAGAGAATTATGATCTTTGGGAAGTGAAAATGCAATCCTACATGGAGTCTTTGGATTTGTGGGATGTTGTGGAAGAGGATTATGAAATATATCCGCTGCCTAAAAATCCCACCATGGCCCAATTAAGAATCACAAGGAAAGAAAGATGAAGAAGGCAAAGGCGAGATCATGTTTGTTCACTGGTGTTTCACAAATGATATTCATCAGAATCATGACTCTTAAATCACCCAAAGCAATTTGGGATTATCTGAAAGAGGAATACGCTGGAGATGATAGAATACGAAGCATGCAAGTGCTGAATTTAAGGAGGAAATTTGAGCTTCAAAGGATGGAAGAGTCAGAGACAATCAAAGAATACTCAAACAAATTGTTGGGTATTGCCAACAAGATAAAGTTGTTGGGAAGTGATTTTGCTGATTCGAGAATTGTAGAGAAAATTTTGGTAACGGTGCCGGAGAGGTATGAAACATCTATAGCTTCATTGGAGAACACAAAGGATCTATCGAAAATCACATTGGCAGAAGTGCTACATGCCCTGCAACCTCAAGAGCAGTGAAGGTTGATGAGGCAAGATCGTGTTGTCGAATGTGCTTTGCCCGCCAAACATCATGAAGTTGATGAAAGCAAAAATGATTTTTTCAAGAAGAATCAACCAGCAAGCAGCGAAAATAGTGCAAACAACCAAAACAAAGGTAAGGATAAAAAGAAAAATTATCCACCTTGTTAGCATTGTGGCAAAAAAGGTCATGCACCTTTCAGATGTTGGAGGAGACCAGAAGAAAAATGTAACAAGTGCAACCAGATAGGGCATGAAGCGATGATCTGCCCCTACAAAAATCACCATGATGAGGGAGCTCAGATTGCTAATCAAGACGAGGAGGACCAACTGCTTGTGGCCACATGCTTCTTAAGTAGTGAATCAAGTGAAAGTTGGTTGCTTGATAGTGGTTGCATGAACCACATGACATATGATAAGACTCTATTCAAGGATTTGAATCCAACTAATGTCTCAAAGGTCAGAATTGGGAATGATGGCTATATTCCTGTAAAAGGAAAAGGAACTGTTGCAATTTCAACGTATTCAGGTATCAAATTAATATAAGATGTTCTTTATGTACCTAACATTGACCAAAACTTGCTAAGTGCAAGTCAGTTGATTAAAAAGGGATTTAAAGTGTCCTTTGAACATCAACATTGCTTTATCTATGACATTGTTGGTCGAGAAGTTATAAGGGTTAAAATGAAAGGTAAAAGCTTCTCATTTGATCCAGCAGAGGAGGAGTATACAACCTATTTCACTCAAGTCACACCCATGGAACTGTGGCCCAAGAGACTTGGTCATTGCCATCTTGAAAGAATGCTAAACATGAAAAAAAGGAAATATACATAAGAAAATTTGAAGAAGTTTCAAATGAAGGAATGCAAATCTGTTAGCACACCAATGAATCAAAAGGAGAAGTTCAACAAGGAAGAAGGTGTTGATAAGATTGATGAAGGATATTATAGGAGCTTGATTGGATGTTTAATGTATCTCACTACAACAAGGCCAAACATTCTATTTTCTCAAAAGAACAAAACTGGAATTTTTGTTGACAATCAAGTAGCCATTGCTATTGCAAACAATCCTGTGTGTCATAGGAAGACTAAACATTTCAACTTCAAGGTCTATTATTTGATAAAGATGCAACAAAGTGGAGAAATGAACTTAATTTACTGCAAGTCTAAAGATCAATTGGCTGACATGTTTACAAAGTCACTACCTATCAACAAACTTGAACTCTTAAGGCAAAGAATTGGAGTTTGCAGTTTCAAAAGCAAGGAGGAGTGTTGAAGATATACTTTGTAACTGCATAATATTTTATTTTTTAGTTTTTAAATTAGTATTTAGTAAATAAGTTGGTTTCCTATATTTTAGGAGTAAGTCAGTTTTAATGGATTAGCCTAGTCAATAAGTGGTTCCTATCTTTAAGGAGCAAGTTAGTTTTAATATTTTGTTTTGCTAATATCTTGTTATCTAATTAGTTTATCTTTTGCTATTTATTGTATCGCTGTCGAGAACAATTTGAATTAGAATAGAATATTTCTATTTCCTCCGCATACGTATTGTCTCTCTTTTCTCCTTAGTTTTTTATAATTTCCTCCATAAGCTAATTGAAGTGTTTTATAAACTTGAAAATTAAAGGTATATATTTGGTTTTCATCCAAAATTTGCACAATCAGAAGTTCATTACTGAAAACTTCCATAGCATTTTTATGCATTGGCCAGAGCAGTTAAAAACTCAATCTTGTTGAAGAGGTTCTTGCTCAATCCATCCATCAAGCAGCATTTAACTTAAACTATTTACCCAAGTGCATAGAGCAGATAGTCACATTTAAACAAACAAGGATGCAAAGTTTCTGTGCATAACACTGCAAAACATCTTTGTCCACAACTCTAATGCTCATGGAGTTTGTTTCCTAAAGGCCTTCCTACAGAACATAATCTCCCCCCAAGCGATTCATTCATTCACTAATTAATTTTGATTTTACTTGCATTCTCTTTAGCATGCAGTAGGATTCAAACCCCTCAACCACCACCACGTGACTGCACAATAATTCGTCTGTGCTCATTTATGCATATTAGTAGATTTAGTTGCCTAGTCTTCATTAGACATCCATTTCTAAATAACCTAGAGAAACATAAAAGAGGAAGAAAAAGATTACAGATTCCTAGTTTCTTAAGGTAGCCACCTCCATTGAGTTTCATCATGTAGAAACATCTTGGTCTTGTTCAATTTGTCAATAGTCAAAACTCAGCTCCCCATCATCATTCTCATCATAACCGCCATTATCCCGATAATCACCTTCATCCCCATCCTCTTCTTCAAGACCACTGAAGCGGTAATCAATGTGTTGCTATTCAGTATCTGATTTTACATGTGGTTCTACTGTCTCAAGCGACTTGGCTGCTTTCTTGAAGAAACATAATTGTTTTTGGGCATAACAAAAATCAACGGTAATCAACATAAAAATAAAAAGAAAAAAATGGAATTCCCAATTCTTAGAAGGAAATAGGGAAATATGAAGAACCTGAGCAGCATGGTGGCTTGTTGCCTATGTTAGAAGACTACATGATTGTCCTTGCTTAAGAGATTTCAATCAGAAAACATACAATGTAGTGTCTTTGTCATATTCATCATGAGCAGTTTGCAATTGATGCAACAAAAAAGTCTCCCCTTTGCCACCTTTAGACCTGTCTCCTTCTCTATATCTTGTTACCATATAGTCATACAAGTCTCTGCAGATCATGTAACACAATGATAAGAAATAATATATCTGTATGACATTGAAAGAAAAAACTAGATCCAGCAAATCATTTCAAACCTTTTCTTGTCACATTGTCGCTTCATCTCCTGGACAAAAAAAAAAAGATCAGAAGCACACTTTGCATTTTTCAGCTGACTGTGAACTTGAGAATTTTGGTTGTCCTGTTGACAACGCTAATGACAAGGACAAATATCAGGTTGGAGAAGTGCGTTCAATGAGTTTGTGTCAATATTTAGCTTTCTTATATGTTTTCTTTAAATTATTAACAAATTAATTCTATTTTTTTTTCTTGCATTGTGGTTGGTGCGCCAAAATGTCAAATTTCAATGGGAGTGTCTGACGCAGGAATAAGGAAGCGTTCCAGGGTGATTGTCAGTGTGTTGGCATACTCATGTCCCATTGATTTCAATGTTTTGTAATTGATCCTTTTTAATTAAGTATGGCAGAAGTTGGAACAACATAATGCTGATTTGTTGAGGGCCTACTATATCAGACTAAAATTGAAAAAGAAAATACTATTATTCAAATCATTTACTTGAGCATCAGTATCATTTCAATGTGGCTTTCTTCCTGAATGGCTTAAGTTAACCATATTCCTTTTTGATTTTTTCAAAAAGAACCTAGTGCAGAGTGCGGAGAAAACATTTCAACTGACTAGAGCTGACAAGGACTTGGTATCAAAACCACAATTTGATGTTGAGGTTGGCTTGGATTTTCAGTGCATGTAGATTAGTGCATATCCTTCTATGCATTGGTTTGCTTACTTATTGAACAAATGACTTGTAGACATGGTGTATTCTCTTGAACGACAAGGTTCCATTCAGGATGCAATGGCCACAGTATACAGACCTGCAGGTCAATGGTATGCTTTAGGTCATGCTCTCCTTATTAATTTGGAGTTAGATTTCATGTTGGAAGTTCAGTTTATTTTTCATGGAATGTTATGGGACTAGAAGCACGTCATTTTAAAGTAAAACACCAAATATCTGTTTGTGATGAAATCTATTTTCCTTGATTTGACCATTATGATTGTATAGGTGTTCCTGTTCGTGCAACTAACAGACCTGGTTCACAGTTGCTTGGGGCTAATGGTCGGGATAATGGTCCAATTGTAAGTTTTTTGTCATATACAGTTATGAATTGTACAACTATTTAAAATTGTGAGACACTAGTTCATTTAATATTTGTTTTTGTTTTATTCAATTTCTTATTTGTATAAAACCTTTGTCATATTAAGGCATATACAAAAGATGGAATTAATAAGATTTCCTTAATAGGATGTGACGCTCAGATTTTTTGTTTAAGGGTTCGTATTGTTAAAAGGCGCAATATGGAACACGTAGGTTGCACTGTTAGCTTGATAAATTTATGAGCAAACTATTTTGAATTACAGTTGGTTCCTTAATCCATCCTTGTGATATTGAATAATCAAGTTTGAAGTATTTCCCTGTATGAGGTTGGGCCAAAGTATGTTTTTTTAACCTGTTCCTGCAGTTCTGTTGAAGTAAGTTTCATCTTTTTTTAACCTGTTCCTGTGATCTGATACTGCATTTCTATCAGGGTGGGACTGGCACAGTGAATGATGAGTTGTGTGGGGCCTTTTGCTCATTTTGAGTTTGTTCCTTGACATAATTGTGAGCCCGTGGTATTTATTTTCAGCCTAGTTTTCTTCAGGTTATGGGATATTTCATGTGAACTGGATCTCGGTGTTGTGATTTTTATTTAATTTATTTATTCATTTATTATATTCCCTGCAGACAGTATTTGATTTTCAGCTATTCAAATGTCTTCTTTCACGTCCAAATTTTAGGTAGTCATGTTGTTTTCTAAATATCTCAAATATTGGGTTATATTTTGGATGTTGCATTCGATTTTGTTCCTTTTAGTGTACTTGTTTATTTTGGTCTTAGAGGGCAAAGTCTATGTACAAATAATAGCCATTTGTACATAGTTTACTTTGTACCACAACCCTACTGTATAGTACTATATAGTGATGCAATCCTACCCCACAAGGGCATTGGATAGAAAACTCCAAGTAGATTGGGCCAGAGATGCAAGAGAAGGCCCTAGGGTTCTTATCAGCCTTAGGGTAGATTTCGGGCCCATGGGCTAAGTACGAACCCACTTATCTTTGTAAATATTATATTAAGGTTTCATTATTTTTGGGCCTTGTATTTAGGGCTCCATAATGTAGGTATGGTACCCTAGAAATATAGGATTTTTCAGCCCTTGTATTTTAGGGCACCTAGACTAGTTTTTGTATTAGGGGTATTTTTGTAATTTCACATGCACTAAGTGGATATTTGATGTGTGTGGTTGAAAATAAATTTAATTGAATTGGTAGAAGCCCAATCCAATTAAATTTTAGAGGGGGAGGTGAGCATTTGCTTACTACATCCCATTGCCACATCATATAGTCACACTTTGAGCATGTCCTTCATGCTTTTCATGCCTCATGACACCTAAGCACACTTAGTAGAGAATCTTGGAATTGATCTCGGATTAGTGGGCTGAACCATAACTAAAATTCACTAATCATAATTAGTGAAATTTTGGCTCCAAAGTTTGGCTCCACAAATTCAATTTCAAATTCAAGTGAAATTTGAATTTCCCTCCAATTTTGTGTGACACTTAGGCTATAAATAGAGGTCATGTGCGTGCATTTTTTTCAACTTTGATAATTTGAATATTAAACTTCAGATTTCAAAGCTCATTTGGAGTACAAAATTTCGTTCTCTTCTCTCCCTCTCCCTTCATTCATCTCCTTCTTCCTCCAAGCTCTTATCCATGGCCTCCTATGGTGGTGAGCTTCTTCTAGACTCATCTTCTCCTTGAAGTAGCGTCTCCTCTCCCTCTTCCTTCTCCATTCCGCTGCCATTTATCTTCTAAGAAGCAAAGGAATCCATTGGTGAAGAAGATCCTAGGCCTACAAGCTCTAATGGAGATTGCATCATGTGGTATCAAGAACATCTTCATCTAGGTGTTGAGGAAAAAAGTCCAGAGTTTCAAGAAGCTCGGGATTTGAGGTCAAATCCTTTTCAAGGGGGAGGGAATGATGCAATCCTATCCCGCAAGGGCATTGGATAAAAAACTCCAAGTATATTGGGCCAGAGATGCAAAAGAAGGCCCTAGGGTTCTTATGAGCCTTAGGGTAGATTTCGGGCCCATGGGCTAAGTACGAGCCCACTTATCTTTGTAAATATTATATTAAGGTTTCATTATTTTTGGGCCTTGTATTTAGGGCTCCATAATGTAGGTAGGTTACCCTAGAAATATAGGATTTTTCAGCCCTTGTATTTTAGGGCACCTAGACTAGTTTTTGTATTAGGGGTATTTTTTTAATTTCACATGCACTAAGTGGATATTTGATGTGTGTGGTTGAAAATAAATTTAATTGAATTGGTAGAAGCCCAATCCAATTAAATTTTAGAGGGGAAAGTGAGCATTTGCTTACTACACTCCATTGTCACATCATATAGTCACACTTTGTGCATGTCCTTCATGCTTTTCATGCCTCATGACACCTAAGCACACTTAGTGGAGAATCTTGGAAATGATCTTGGATTAGTAGGCTGAACCATAACTAAAATTCACTAATCATAATTAGTGAAATTTTGGCTCCAAAGTTTGGCTCCACAATTTCAATTTCAAATTCAAGTGAAATTTGAATTTCCCTCCAATTTTGTGTGACACTTAGGCTATAAATAGAGGTCATGTGTGTGCATTTTTTTCAACTTTGATCATTTGAATATTAAACTTCAGATTTCAAAGCTCATTTGGAACACAAAATTTTGTGCTCTTCTCTCCCTTTCCCCTCATTCATCTCTTTTTTCCTCCAAGCTCTTATCCATGGCCTCCTATGGTGGTGAGCTTCTTCTAGACTCATCTTTTCCTTGAAGTGGCATTTCCTCTCTCTCTTCCTTTCTCCATTCCGCTGCCATTCATCTGCCAAGAAGCAAAGGAATCCATTGATGAAGAAGATCCTAGGCCTATAAGCTCCAATGGAGCTTACATCATATAGTCTCTTCACAGTGACATGAATCAAAAAGGTTTTTCTCTTACTCTCTTTACAATTATAATTTGAGATCCCCCTGTGACAAAATATTTAGTTTTCCCAATTATGCATGTTATTTTTCTTAACAGAGAGTAGGGCTATCCCAACTCAAGGGTCATTGCTAGTTATAACGTTTAAGGTTCTAGGAGAATCCCACAGTCTTTAAATTTACTGTATTTTTTTTCATAATGTCAGGTTTATATTTGATGCCATGCATGCAGTTACTGGTGCTTATGCTAAACCCATCTTCATTGATAAACTCGGGTGCTAGTCTGGTATGGTCCTCCTCCTTTAAACTCTTATAAGCAGACTGAAAAAATTACCTCATCTCTTATTATTTCATATGAAAGAAGGAAGAAAATAATAAATAACATATTTCCATAATTAACTAGGAATCCCAAAATTAGAGGAATGGAATAAAAGTAGAATATTTGACTGAAATCCTCCTTCCAATGAATGGGATGCCTTGATTAATTTATTTCCAACAACTACTTTAGGGACTGGATACAAAATATGTGTGAAGTTACTGATATTGTTGGATGTTAATTATTCAATATAGGATTCAATTTCAAATGGAATCCCTTTGGAAGATTTTGGACATGACCATCCTGATCCTAATCTAGCGTGAGTTTAGTACTTTATTCATTAACATTTTGTTTTCTTCCATAAGAAAATTATTTTTGATGCTAATGTTTACAGAACAAATATGCAAAGGAACTTGTCGACATTCTATAGACAACTTTTTGTTAAGATTTAAGCTATTTTTTTAACACACACACACACACACACATATATATATATATAGTACTCCATGGCACAACAGTACTGTTGCTGCCTTGTGACCCAGAGGTCATGGGTCCACATCTTGGAAATACTAGGTTGTCCTTTTATATGTATAGCTATTAAAGATTAGTTTACTGACACAGGTACGATCCAACTATATGTTTTTGGTACTTACCTTGATTTTGTTAGATTGATTGTTGATTAACACCATAGACAAAATGATTCGATGTCTTAATGTCATTAATTTTTTTTAAAAAAAAATTGATGTCATTCTTTACCCTGCTCTGAACTAGTAATTCAATTACTTCATTTTGTGTTCAGCTCTTCTCTATTTTAAGATGCTTCATGCTTTGCATCTTTACTCTGTTTTTGGTTCATTTCCTATTATGCTCTCTCTCTCTCTCTCTCTCTCTCTCTCTCTCTCTATATATATATATATATATATATATATATATATATATATATATATATTCATGATATATTTTATATTTTTGTAAGAAAATCATCTCGATCTGACATTGTGTCAATGTGGGGCAAGCAACATAACATAGGACAGTGGAATGCTTAGGATGTGTTTGGTTCAGTTTATTTTGAAAAAATAATTGCTCTTTATTTAGGCTTTAATAGGTTTACTTTAGGTGTTTTTGTTGACGGGTTTTTAAGGGTCACATGGGTGTTGCGAACAGGAGACACGAATTTGTAATTTTAGGTTAGATGGATTCATAGGAAAACTCATGAGACGACAGTAGTTAAATAAAAAAGAATGCTTAATTCTGTCTATCTAATCTGGTAAGGATTGAAAACTGAAGAAAATATAGATTGAGAAGAAGAAATTGGAGGTTTACCTAGGCTTGCCTATGGTTCTTTGCATCACTACCAAGGTTTTGATTGCACAACACAACCCATAAAATAACAATTCGCTCCATTGTTCATCTGAAACTTGTAACATTGCATCATAATAAGATATTCTCTTGGATGACATGATCCAGTTTAACGTTTGGTCCTTGTAACGACCCGCCTCGTCGCTACGGTATCCACACTCTAATATTAGATAATTTCAATTTTTATAAAATGAACTCCCTTAATTTTTGCTTATGAAAATAGAAGTGATTTTGTCACAATATAAATTCATCCAACAACACGCCATTACTTAAGTGAATATGCATAATTACATAGAAACAATAATTCAATACATGTCATACACATAACGAAAATTAAATATGTTCATATATATATAATTAAAATTCCAGTTTTACATCTTTAACTCAACAAAATAAAACTTAAAAACCAACTACGGAGGAGTTGATTACAAAACACAACTCTCTCCCAAAATAACGCCAACGTCATTACGTCGGCTCGGCGGCTCCTCACCAGAATCTTACTCCCTACACCCTGCCACTGTCATTCTGCTCCCACGAACAAGGTTCGTGATCATCACAGGTATTAACCACACGATACAAAATTGCAAGGGTGAGTTTATTATAAAAGAACCAATACCAATTCCAAATAACCACAATTAGCAAGGAACACAGGCAAACATGATAAGCATACACAACAATCATTATTCAACACTCATATCCGAAAAATATTCATCATTCACATCCAACAATTACTCATCATCCATCCATGGACCCAATCAAGACTACACAGAATGATGCATGCACCTAACTCAACACTCAGATGCAATGTGGTATGTACCAACAACAACCAAACCTCAGGAAATAGCCTAAGCGTGTCCACACGACACTCTCACTTAGGGAACTGTGCTGAGTTTGTCGAGACCACCCGGTTGTGCATGTAACAGCCCCCCTCCCATAGGTGATCAGCTTGGGAGCCCAAAGGTGTTCCTTACCAGGTGACAGCCCCCTAGTACAAAGTACACTTGGCCACAGTTACTATATTTCCTGTGTCGTATGAGCTATGATCACGGCCAAAAGTAAGTGCCAAATACCATGGACCAATTAAAGCACCTAAGCATCCCCTCAGGAATGCTTAGATTCTCTAACCACGCTAGTTACCCACGTCTGGGCCATCCGACAAGGTCAGTGCACTCTACCCCCCATGACATACACTTCATATGACGTATGATCGTGGCCAAAAGCTAGTGCCAAAGACCCTGGAAGGTCAGTGCACAGTACCCCCCGACGATCATACACAACATCCAATGTATGAACGTGGCCAAAAGCTAGTGCCAAAGACCCTGAAAGGTCAGTGCACAGTGCCCCCCACGAACATACACAACATGCACATGCCAATGCATTTCCAACATCAATCAACAAATTGTATTTCCATGTCATTCACAACATAAATATCATCTCATCTCAATGACGTTATCAACAACAACAACAACCTCATTTCATATTCACATATTCATCAATAATAACAATTCATGTTGACATGGTCTTTATTAACAATGTCATCTCAAATCAATATCATCATAATTATCATTATCATCACATATCAATTAAAATCCTCAATAGCAACATCAACAACAATTCAAACAAACACAACAATATCATTTCCACACGCACGGTCTTCAAACAACACATTTCAAACAACCAAAACAATATCATTCATCACAATACATATATATATATCGCATCCCATTAGTTAAAACGTAATTTTCTTTGAAGAAAAATCAGCATGCAACAGGGACAGGCAGATATCCTCATGGCTAGGTTCCCTGACCCTAACTATGGTGTTAAAACGGTAAATTTTATAATAAACTCCCCTCACCTATTGTGTGCTACCTCGCGGATTCCTCGTCACGTCACTTGAAGATTCCTTTTTGTCCTTGCTCGTCAATTCCACACAAGCCTCTACCGTGCCAAAACGAAGGAGACTTAGTATGGATTTCAGAAAACAAAGCTAGTAACAGTGCTCTGGGTCAAACACCCACATCACTACATGAAAGAGCTAAGTGCATTTCGGGTTTTATAAAGGAACGTCATTTGAAAATTCCGACCATGCCAATGTGACCGGGGTTCAGTGTAGGTTACGAAAATAACATGCATTTCATGAAAGGATAACATTTACAAAGTCTCTTTCTCTAAGGTTTTTCAAAGGAAGCATAAGACATGCAATGACAGTTCCAAAGGTAGAAAAGATGCAAAGACAAGATGAAACTAACAAGAAACAAGCATAGAACCATGGTTACCTCGAAAGAAAATGAAAGGTTAGATTAGGGTTTTCGTTCTCTACCAAAACTGCAAGCCAAGTTGGAAGATTCCGCTTCAGTTGAAGGGTTCCACTCGGTGTGGGTTTTCAATGGAGAACAATGATGGTTTGTGGTGGCTAATGGTGGCTGTGGGTGATGGAGAAAGTTCTTGGAACTTTATAAATGGCTTTGGAAGAAAGAAAGAAGAAGAAATGATGCTTTTCCTAAGCTACATGAAAGCAAAGGTTGAAATGCTTAAATAGGAGATGCTCTCGGGAAAGGAAGCTTCTAGCACACTCCAGACATCTTCTCAAAGATCCCAACGGCAAATCATGGAAAAGTGTCTTGTGAAGTTGCAAACCAAATTTCGAGAAGATCCAACGGCTAATGAAGGCTGGGCAGTGTTTTTACCGAGGCAGCTTCATGTAGTTTTCTCTAGAAGCTTCATTAAGAGGCTTCCTACAGAAGCTTCATTAAGAGGCTTCTAGTACACTCCAGACATCTTCTCAAAGATCCCAACGGTCAGATCATGGACAAATGTCTTGTGAAGTTGTAGACCCAATTTCGAGAAGATCCAATGGTTAATGAAGGCTGGACAGCGTTTTTACCGAGGCAGCTTCATGTAGCTATCTCTAGAAGCTTCATTAAGAGGCTTCCTCCAGAAGCTCCCTTGTGGCTTCTTTGAGAAGCTTTCTCAAGAGGATTCTTTGAGAAGCTAGATCCTTATCTATCCACACCCCTCTATTAACTAAATTAACTTCCTTAAAAATAATTACGGATGAAAATAACGCAACAAATAATCAAACATCAAACATAATTACTAATAATATATATATATATATATATATATATATATATATATATATATATATATATATATATCAGGGTGTTACAGTCCTTATGTGCTCGAGTTATTTAGGCTATTTTAGAAGTTAAAACTACTTTTCCCTTATACAAAGGGGGATGTCAAATGATTGAATAATAGCATTTATTGGAATTATGCTAAATCAATTTAGGAATACAGAACATGTATTGCTTGGATTCTTGCTTCTCATAGACAATTTGATGGTGGCTGTTAGTGTTATGTTGTTTTAAGTTGTTTAAGTAGCATAATAGGTTGTGTTTCCCTTTTACTTCCAACAATTGCAAGAAGTTTATCCTAAGCTTAGTGTTGTTATGTTTCTTGTCTTCAACCTGTTTTATCAGCATGTTTTCGTAATATCAGTTTGTTTAAGTGTCGACCTACCTTTTTCTTTCTTTATGCAACATCTTTTATGGAGATTAGATTTTGAATAACTGAATTGCAATGATCTGCCTAGCACTCTGTAACTTGATGGTCAGTCTGTTTACTGACTAGTGATTGTGTTATGTTGTAAAAACCATCTTAGAAATGTGGTACATTCTAAGACGGTTGGGAGAACCCTCATCATAGATGCTTCCACATTCTATGACGTACCCTACAAAGATGGTTAATTAATGCATCAACCATTTTTCATCGCATAAGGCTTCAACTATGTTTCTTGGTTCAACCTGAGAAATAAAAGTCATGCTATTACATAAAATCCTGAGTCTAAAGCGAGTAGATACTCAGTTCTTGAAAAAGCAAATAAGTCTATTTGAAGTAGTTGAAGGGGTTTTAAAATAGAAACAACGTTTTTACTTTGAAAAGAATTTTTAACTTGTTTTCCTTTTTGACATGCTTTACACAATTTATTTTTCTCAAACTTGAGTTTTGGAATACAAGTTACTAAGTCCTTTATAACTAGATGATTGAGATGATGCACGTTTATATTTGTAGCCCTACAATGCCATAACCAAGAATCATCAATCTTACTTACTAAATACCTAAGTTCATGAAATGATGCATGTTCAATGTTCAACATGTGGATATTACCTATCATTTTACCGATGTGGACAACCTTACTAGACATAGCTTCACTAATAAGACAACAATTCTTGTAACCCAGTTGACTAATGCTCAAGAGATTGTGCTTTAGTGCATTAGCATATAGGACATTTTTAATTTGTGTCTTGTACTGATTTCCAATGTTTCCATCTCCCATAATTTTCCTCTTATTATTGTCTCCAAAAGTGACATAACTTCCTTTCTTTGAAAGAAAGTCAATAAGTTTGGACTTGTCACTCGTCCTATGCCTAGAACAGCCACTATCCAAGTACCATAGCGAGTCATTTGCTTTTAGGCACACCTACAAGACATAATCAATTATAGAGAGGTAGTACCCAATTTAGGTTGGGTCCAATGGGGTTAATTTCCAGAATTAAATCTTTAGGAATCCAGATACATTTGCCTCTATGAACCTCAAATCTCCTATCAAAGCATTTATAAGATGTATGCCCTCTTTTCATGCAATAATGATAGGTCTTTAAATTAGGCTTAGAATGCACTATGTTCTTCATTTTGGAGACCTTGTTTGGGTTCACCCTTTTGGAGGGTGCAAACTTAGTTTTCTTAGAAAATGCAATTTGCTTGTTATATCCCAAACCAGTCTTATTAGTTGTATGCTTTTGCACATTGAGCAAGTAATTAAGATCACTTTTTCCTTTGTTCAATTTTCTAAAAGGTTTTTTAAGATAGGAAAGCTCAATTTGCAACTTCATACGTTCTGCATAGTGATCCTTTTTAACTTTTCAAACTCAATTTGCAAAGACTTGTAAACATTCATATTAAGAGAGGTAGATTCACAAACACAACCAATGGCTTTATAACTTGAAACAAGTTTTTCATTTTCTTGTCTCAATTTATCTAGCTCACTTTGTGTTGAAGTCAATTTTGTGATATGTAGTTTTAGATCGCTTCTCAGCTTTTTGTTTAAAACGGAAAGCCTTTGAGCTTCTTCATGCATTTCATTAAATGCTTCCAAAACTTCTTCAAAGTTAGAATTTAACTCAATTTCTTCAATGGTTAATGAGTCAGCCATTGAGTATTCCATCAAACATACATTTGCAACTTCTTCTTCATTAGAAGAGTTGGAGGATGTAGATCCAATGTCTTTCTAAGCTATTGTTTTTTATTCCTGTCCTTCCAGCAAGTTGTTTTCTTAGGTAGAAAGGACAGTCAAATTTGATGTGACCTTACTTTCCACATTAGAAGCATGCAAAGGTGTTGTTGTTGCTTTCTATCTTCCTTAAAGGCTTAGAGAATTTTCTATCTTTGGATCTTTTGAGGAATTTCCAAATTTCTTCACCATCAAGCTAAAATTCCCTATATCTTCGCCATCACTAGAACTTTCTTTGTGATGTTGCTCTAATTAATTAAATTTTAGTGTAACTCCCTTTCTTTTCTTTTCTATTTCTTCTCCATGAGATTGTTGAATCAGCTCGTGTTCATATTCAAGTAGTTTTCCAAATAGAGCTTCCATGGTCATTAATGCTAAGTCCTTGGATTTTTTTATCATTATGATCTTTGGTTCTCAAGTTCTTGTAAGACAAAAGAGGATTTTGATGTTTAGCTAATCATCTTGAAAGGTTTTTCCAAGACCAAGAAGGTGATTCACAATATGAGTGAATCCTGTTTGAAGTTCTAAAATGGTTTTTTCCATTCGAAAAACTTCATATTCAGATACAAGAATGTGTTTTCTTAATCTTGTCATATCCGTTGTGCCTTCATAATTGACTTCAAGCATTTTCCATATTTCCTTTTCACTTTTGCACCTTGTAGTATGAAAGAACTAATCAGAAGATACACTAGAAGTTAAAATGTTTTAAGCTTTTTGATCATCTTGCACTTCTCATCATGTTTCATCTCATTCCATTCTTTAGGTATTGATTCACCATTTACATCTTTAGTTGGCATAAATCGACCTTAAACAATGGCATTCCATGCATCGAGATCAATTTACCGAATAAAGATTTCCATTCTCTTTTGCCAAAAATAAAAATGTTCTTCCTCAAACAAAGGAGGTCAATTTAAAGATGCACACTCTTTGAAAGTGATTTGTTTAGAGCCCATTTCAGAAGAAAAAAAACTATGATCTTGAGTAACTTACAAGATGTAGCTATACTACCAATTGAAAAAATGATGGAACTCACAAACCAAGAGGGGGTGAATTGGTTTCTAAAATTAAGCAGACTTTTAAAGTCAAAGTTAAAAAAACTTCTTTCCCAAGGATCATATAACAAACTTTTCATAAACCTATATTTAATCTATCACCATTTACACAAAATCCTTTATTAAAGTTCTTTCTTCAAAAAGATACTTTCTTTAGCTTTCAATTAATTGATCAAGAACAAAATGAGAAAAAAAGACAAGATCAAGAAAAGAAGTACATCGAGTTTTATACTAGTTCATTCTTTATCTCTAGAGAAGCTAATCTAGTTATTTAATCCAACATAAATTAGATTTTCACTATGCATAAAGAATTCTTACAAGCAATCACAAGTAATCTAAGTTCCTACCTCAAAAAAGTGACTAAGGTACCCAACCCTAGATTCCTTGTGCATCACTTACAACCTTGGGGACAAGATTTTTCTTCCAGAGGAGGGTGTTGATAGCAATATAACCCAAAGGGATAGTAGCCCCAAGAGGATGTAAAAGATACTAGCCTACGTCTGTGACTATGCTCCGTGACTTTGCATAATTCCCAGCCAACTTAGGATATTCCTTGCTTTGTCAGCAAATCAGTTATAACTAATTTAGGATATTTTTACAATTTTGTTATTAGGATGATTGCAATTTTGTTATTACTTTTGTCCTTTATGTTACTGTCCATATGAGTGGCAAACTTTATCCTTCTGTTGAAAACCATTATAAATACCATGGAAATGGAATAATAGAGCAATAGAAATTTCAATGCAAATACTTAGTATGATCTTAGCAGTGGAGTATTAGAAGCTTATTCTATCTGAAACATTTTGAAATTGTGTAAAACAAAGGGAGCATGTCAATTTGGATTCCCCCAACCATAGCATTGATTAGTTGTAACAAGAATTGACACTAATCAGGATTCAACAAATACAGCTCCGCCCACACATCAGTTAGATTGATTACTTTCTTTATTTTTATTATTTTATTATATTGTCATCGCCTGCCTCTGCATAGTCTATGTTTACTTTTCTCTACTCAAAGTCTCAAAAACTCATCTTCTCCAATTTAGTAGTCATTAATTATTACTTCAACAAAATAATGGTGCATAGCATCTTAATGTTATTTATTTGATTCTTTGTATTCTCTAGCATATTGGGAACATGCACCTCACTAGACAGTTTGGCAGTGACTCACATGGTCAGACTTTGGTTTCATCAGGTGGAATAACCGAACTTAATTTCTTTAGCCTAGGAAATTCAACAAGAAAATACTTGGGTATATGGTTCACAAATGTATCCACTTACACAATTGGCCTTAGAAGATATCCTTAGTATGTTATGCTCAAGGGATTTGAGATTAAGATCAGAGCTGGGACTTGGAATGGACAATCTTGGGCTGGGTATTCCCGTCAAACTTAAAAAACATCACAAACTTTTGTTCAGTGCTAAAGAGGTGTATTATCAGATCAAGCTTCTTGATAGTATTAGGATTAGACAAGTTCTATAACAATTGTATTCTTTATTTTCCATTTTAGACCTTAGTTAGCAACTAATTATGTTAGCTTAGTTGTTAACTTTCTATTTTTGGTTAGTTTTATAGTTAGTTACAACTAACTCTAGTTTAGCTTGTGTATATAGCTAATCTTGTAAACATTCACTGGATGTATGAGAAGATCATTCCAGAAACTAAGTTTTTCCTCGAATTTCTGTTAAAGCTTATTTGATGGTTTCATCCTTGTACATGAAAGTATCTTCATTCGTCATTCTTCCACTTTTCTTTATCTGAGATTCAGTTTCCTTTTTCGATCCTTCTTGTCTTCTTCTTTTTTATCAACAATGGCTATTAACAATTAGTATTCAACTTCTGATCACCTTGCCAACCCTGTCAATCCCTATTTTCTTCATCTAAGAGAGAATCCTAATTTTGTTCTTGTTTTGCCACCGTTGATCGAAAGCAACTTTCATCAATGGGAACGTGATATGATTATGGCACTTGAATCCAAGAACAAAGAGCATTTCCTCTTTGGCACACTTCCCTGTCCTCCGTCAACAGATCGAATACATGAAACTTGGAGGCATTGCAATCACATGGTGGTGTCATGGCTCACTCGTTCCATGAGTCCTTCAATCAAGTAATCTGTGATGTGGATGGATTCGACATTTGAAATCTAGAAAGATCTCAAGGATCATTTTTCGCATTCTGACTAGTTTCGCATTCTGATCTTCAAGGTCAAATCCAGAGTTGTGAGCAAGGTGATTCTAGCATTTCTGAGTATTGTACTCATCTGAAGATTATATGGAAAGAACTAGAAATGTATCAATGTTTTTTGCTATGTACATGTTCTAGTATTTGTTCATGTGGGCTCATTCCTAAACTTAAGAAAAAACGTGTAGATGACTATGTAATTTGTTTTTTGCATGGTCTTAATGATGTGTATGCACCAATTTGGTCTCAAGTCATGCTTATGAAACCCATGCCTTCTCTAGTTAAAACCTTTTTTCTTGTGCTTCAACATGAAAGATAATTTATTGGTGAATCTAGTTCTCAATCACCTACTGATACTATTGCTTTTTCCACTATTAAAAACAGTGACAATTCCACCTCCTTTAGTAAGATTTTTTCCAATCATAATAAGATTCCTGGTAATTCTGGTAAAGGATCTAAAGGCAATAAGCTTTGCACTTATTGTGGAAAAACTAATCATACTATTGAGACATGTTTTTTCAAGCACGGATTTGTTGTTGGATATAGAAACCGCGGTAAAGGAAGTTCTTCAAATTTCAAATCTTCTGCTAGCTTGGTTAAAGTAGATTCTGATTCAGCTTCACAACATGGTACCTTGGAGGACAGTTCCAGCTGAGACCAGTTTTGTTTGTTCAAAGATCAATAAAATGCCATCATAGCCCTTCTTCAGTCGACCAAGGACTCTTCTACTTCTATTAACCACATTCAACATTTTGTGGTTAATCAGCCAGGTATTGTCTCTTCTCTTTGGATTCTTGATAGTGGTGCCACAGACCACATATGTCCTTATAAATCTTCTTTTTCATTTCTTAACAAGATCAAACCTATTCATGTTCGACTTTCAAACAATAGTTCGGTTACTGTATCTTTTACTGGTGACATTCAGTTAGGTGATTTTCTTTTAAAGAATGTTATGAATGTTCCCCATTTCTCTATTCACCTTGTTTCCATTTCAAAGCTTTTTAGCACTATTGATTGCTTAGTCATTTTCTGTAAATCCATTTGTCTAATTGTGCAAACCTTTAACTTCAAGATGATTAGAGTAGCTAAGCAACATCGGTCTCTTCCATCTGTAGGATTTTTGTGATTTGAATTCTTTTTCTTTTTCTAAAGATTCTATTGTAAATGCCACTGATAGTTCCATGTTATAGCACTCTAGGCTAGGCCATACTTCAAATAAAGTGTTGCACCAGTTATGTTCTTAATATAATGAAATTTCTTTTGATTCTTTTAATCCTTGTGATACTTGTCATTATGTTAAGCAAAAGAAATTGCCATTTCCAATTTGTACTATTGTTAACTCAAAGTTTTTTGAATTAATTCATATTGATATTTGGGACCCCTATTCTATTCCCTTTTTTATAGGCCATCATTTTTTCTTAATAGTTGTTGATGACTTTAGTAGATTCACTTGGATCTACTTACTAAAAACTAAAGCTGAGGTTAAAACTGTGCTTCCAAATTTTATTCTCCTCATTCAGAACCAAATCTCAGTAAAATTGAAGAAATTAATATAAAATAATGGAAGGGAGTTCTTTTTAACAGATTTTTTTGCCACACATGGGATCTTTCATGAGACATCTTGTTCTGATACTCCTCAATAGAATGGCATTGGTGAGAGAAAACATCAACATCTTTTAAATGTTGGTCATGCTTTGTTGTTTCAATCTAGACTCCTAATTCATTTTAGGTCTTATGCTATTAGACATGTTGTCTATATTATCAACAGGCTGCCATCCTCCTTTTAGAATCAAGTACTAGAACCTTTGTCCAATTCTTCTACTGAATTTATTTCAAATAATGACATATTTCCAATCACTACAAATCCTATCATATTCTCTACTAGACTAAATAAACCTCCTGGTTATTTGTCTGATTACTACTGTGGCTCTATTTTTTCTTATTCTTCTCCTTATTTTAAAACTCTTTATCCTTTGAAATCCTTTCTTTCTTATTTTAAGTGTTATGTTGATCATACTTCTTTTTTCTCATCCATCTCTGCTCATCCTGAGCTTCATTCCTTTAAAGAGGCAAACAAACTTGATTGTTGGAAAGAGGCTATGATGATAGAACTACAAGCTCTTCAGGCTAATTGATGTAGCTCCATTGGAGCTTGTAGGACTTGGATCTTCTTCATCAATGGAGTTCTTTGCTTCTTAAAGTTTGATAGCAACGGAATGGAGAAGGAGAAGGATGATTGGAGACGCCACTTCAAGGAGAGTATGAGTCTAGAAGAAGCTCACCACCATAGAAAGCCATGGATAAGAGCTTGAAGATAAGAGAAGATGAATGGAGGAAGAGGGAGAGAAGGAGCACGAAATTTTGTGCCTCAAAGGAGGTCTGAACTTTGAAGTTTAATTCTCAAATGATCAAAGTTCCAAAAAATGCACACACATGACCTCTATTTATGGCCTAAGTGTCACACAAAATTGGAGGGAAATTTAAATTTCAATTCAAATTTCACTTGAATTTGAAATTGAATTTCAGTTATGGTTCAGCCCACTAATCCAAGATCAATTCCAAGATTTTCCACTAAGTATGCTTAGGTGTCATGAGGCATGTAAAGCCTGAAGGACATGCACAAAGTGTGACTATATGATGTGGCAATGGGGTGTAGTAAGCAAATTCTCACCACCCCCTCTAAAATGTAATTGGATTGGGCTTCTACCAATTCAATTAAATTTATTTCCCAACACACGCATCAAATATTCACTTAGTGCATGTGAAATTACAAAACTGCCCCTAATACAAAAACTAGTCTAGGTGCCCTAAAATACAAGGGTTGAAAAATTCTATATTTCTAGGGTACCCTACCTATATTATGGAACCCTAAATACAAGGTCCAAAAATAATGAAACCTTAATCTAATATGTACATAGATAAGTAGGCTCATACTTAGCCTATGGGCCCGAAATCTACCCTAAGGCTCATGAGAACCCTAGGGCCTTCTCTTGCATCTCTAGCCCAATCTACTTGGAGTCTTCTATCCAATGCCCTTGCATGATAGGATTGCATCATTCCCTCCCCCTTGAAAAGGTTTTGACCTCAAATCCAGAGGTTCTTGAAACTCTGGGCTTTTTTCCTCAACACCTATAAAAAGAACAAAAACATATATATTAGTGGCGTTTTGTATGAAGTAAGGCAAGGTCTGAAAACCCATTTCCTGGGCATCTTCCCATGAAGGAACATGTTCCTTACCAACTCAATGAGTGGTGCTACAAGTATAGAAAAATATAGGACAAACCTTTTATAAAAGTTTGTTAAGTCATGAAAGCCCCAAATTTTTCTTATACTTGGTGGAGTGGGCCACTCAGGAATGGCCTTTATTCTCTTAGGGTTCATGAGAACCCCTTGCTCATTATTTAAAAAATTAAGAAAAGTAATGCAATAAAACATACCATTTTCTGTATTTTCATGTTGATTATTCCAACCAAAAAGTATGACAAACCTAAGGTGTCCCATATAAGTACCTAAGTTTGTATTGAAACTAAAAATAAGAACAAACCTACCTAATGAGTCCCTATCTACACAAATCATGAAGATGTTGGGTGCATGAGTGATTTTACAAAAGAGGGTTGCACCACTCAAAACATTCATCATACCACCTATTTTAGGGATTTGGTGCCTAATAATACCTATTTTGGGCACCAACAAAGCACAAGGATTTAAGCTCTTGTGAACCAAACCCTCATCCAACAACTCCTTTACTTGAGGAATAAACTTAGGCCCAAGAGGTGTGGCAATGCTAACAAGTGTCTTTTTACAAAGGAGAAAATGTGAAGGTTGTTTATAAGAGGGAAAATTCTTTAATATTTGTCTTTATTTCAAAATTCCTTTCCTTCTTAGCTAACCTCTTGGAGGAGACACTTACCTCCTTACACTCCTCCTTAACCATTAAAGGTTGTCCTTCTTCTTGGGGGTAGATTTCTTCACTAGATTCTTCCGCTTATGCTTCTTCACTTTCACTAGAGGAAGGTGAAGTAGTAGCCTCATCTTGGCTACTATAAATGTCTTGGCTCTTCATAATCATGGTTTTCTTGGTGGGGCATTGAGAAGTAATGTGTCCTCTTCCAAGACATTTAAAGCACTTTATAGAGCTAGTCTTTTCTTGCCTACTAGCCTTAGGGGATTTCTTTTCTATTGTCTTCCCCTTATCATCTTTGGGATTAGAAGGTGTTGCCCCTAAGATGCCTAGACCTTGGTCTTTATTTGGATAAGAATGAGAGCCATGAGATTTTAAAGTAGACTTTCTTTTAAGTTTTTGCTCTACCCTTATTTTCCAATCTAAGTAAGCCTCTACATTGTCCTTCCCATGGAAGTATGGGAGGTTAATGTTACCCTCCTAAGGCTTTCTTTCATTTTCTCTCCTACGGGAGTGAGGTCTAAGATGTGACCTATTCCTTCCTTCATAATAGTCACAAAGTTCTTCACTTAGGCTCTTGCAAGAGTTATGACTACTATAGGAGACATGTTTTTCTCTTTTCATTTCTTTCATTATTTTTCTTCTTTCTTCCTCTCTTATTTTCTCTCTTTCATCTTGACTTATTTCTTCCTCTCTTTTTTTTTCCTTTTTCTTTTCTCTTTTTTTTTTTTCCCACAACTTAAGGGATCTCAACTCATCTAATATCTTATACAAGGGGTCCCTAGGAGTAGAACCCTCACCATTAACACTAGATGAAGAATGAAGACTCATGTTGATTCCTAAGTTGTGGTTCTTTCTTGTTGGGGGTTTGAAAACAAAAGGTAAAAGAAACTATGGTTGAAACTAGCCAAAATAAACACTAAAAGAGGTGTGAAAGATAAGGTAAAAACTAATTGGTAAAAGGCAAGCTATCTAGGCGGTTTGACAAGGGAAGGTAAATGAAATAAGCTATGAAAGTAAGCAAGAAATTAAAGTGTAAGAAATGTAAACTAGGTGGATCCTAAGAGTGTTTGGATGACCTCATTTAAGGTTCCCAACAAAACACTCACTATCCTAAGGGAAAATTGCCTAAAATTATTACACACAAATGGAAGTAGGGTGACCTATTGGAGGCTCCCAACTTACTTCCAATGAAAGGCCTTTTCGTTACAAAATTTGAAAGCAAAGAAAATTGCCAATTACAAAATTACAAAAAAAAAAGTCTTCAATTTTGGTGGCTATTCTCTCTGTGGTGTTTCACTCAATTTGGAGTGCTTCTTAGTCCAATAGCTCATAAGGTGGTTGGCCCCTTGATTCTTGACTCAAATTCTTCAAGGGATGACACCAATCCTCCTTTCCAATTCCCTATGTGGCAACTCACAAATAAGGAAACAAAGAGACAAGCAATAACCAAAGACCAAAAAAATTAAATGAAAGTTAAACCAATAGAGTTTTAACAAGACAAATTTTCAAGGATTATTCAACAATTAAAGCAATGAAAAACACATAAAAGCAAGCTAGAACTCAAAGAGAAATATGGAATGGCTCTAGAGTAGAGTAGAAAAACTAAAAAAAAAAAAAACTCAAGAAACCTCTAGTTTTGGCACTTGTTTTAACAATAATTTTCAGTTGAAATTTCATAACTAAGATTGGTATAAAATAGGCACCAATTATAGAAACAATTTTGAGCCAAAACAACAGGCACACTTCCCTTTCACTTTTTTTTTCCTGGACACTAATTTTTTTGCCAACTTGTGTGATTTTTCTTATTTTTTCCTTTTATCCAAATCGCTTGGTTCTTTTTTTATAATTTTCTTCCAGATTTCTAGAAAATGAAGTAACAATTTCAGATCAAAATTCGTAGTTACTAATTCTCAGTAATTTATACAAGTTCGTATGTTCAAGCTGCCAGCACTAGCGATTTCAACCTAGAAATCAAGAATAGTGTTTATGTTGCTTAAGAATTGGATACTTACAATTTGTGTTTTCTTATGCTCAATTATCTTGAATAAAAAAATTCAAGAGAGCTTAAGACTTATTTTGATTCACAAATCCAGCCACAACTTAGCACCATAACTCAACTTCATCATAGGCATCATGTAGGAATCTTAGAAAACAAAAAAGAAAGGTTCAACAACAAGATTACTTCTAGGAATTGATTTAGAACATGTTATGAAATAAATAACATGCATGAATTAGACTCAAAATTCAAAAGATAGGCTAAGAATGACAAGAATACATGAACAAATGTATCTAGAATTCAATCAACAACAAAAAAATTCAACACAAACTTAGAACATAATGTGACAATTACTATGACTAAACATGACTTTAAGACAACATGGATTAAGTGATTTATACTTAGATTTTTGTGTTTTGTTTTCTAATCAATATTTTGGAAGAAAATTTAGACCTAAAGGTTCAACACAAGAATATTATGACTGAAAAATGATAGAACCTAAAATCAACACAAAAACATGATTCAAGAGTAGATCTATAAAATTTGAACCATAGAAATGCAAGAACAAGTGTAGATCTAAGATTTAATCAGTTTATTTTAAAAATCTACTCTAAAAAACACCAAACTACAAGACGATGGAGGATATACATGGATAATAAGATGAATAACAAGGAATTAGAGTGAATTGACCAAACAAAAAAATAGAGGAAGCAAAAGAACATCACCTAGATGAAGATGTTCTTGATACCACATGATGTAGCTCCTTTGGAGCTTGTAGGCCTTGGATCTTCTTCATCAATGAAGTCCTTTGCTTCTTAAAGTTTGATAGCAGTGGAATGGACAAAGAGAAGGATGATTGGAGACGCCACTTCAAGGAGAAGATGAGTCTAGAAGAAGCTCACCACCATAGGAAGCCATGGATAAGAGCTTGAAGGTAAGAGAAGATGAACGGAGGAAGAGGGAGAGAAGGAGCACGAAATTTTGTGCCTCAAAGGAGGTTTGAACTTTGAAGTTTAATTCTCAAATGATCAAAGTTCCAAAAAATGCACATACATGACCTCTATTATAGCCTTAGTGTCACACAAAATTGGAGGGAAATTTAAATTTCAATTCAAATTTCACTTGAATTTGAAATTGAATTTGTGGAGCCAAATTTTGGAGCCAAAATTTCACTAATTATGATTTGAAGTTTTTCTTAGGCTTTGAGATTACAAGATCTAAGGCTGGTTTGGTTCTTAATCAAAGGAAGTATTGTATGGAAATCTTTTCTGAATTTGGTCTTACCGGTTGCAAGCCAGCCAATTCTCCTGCTAATGCTTCTATTAGATTGAATTCTAATGAAGGAAATCTTCTAGAAGATGCCACTTCTTTTAGGAGACTTATTGGAAGACTCCTTTACTTAACCAATACTCGATCAGACATTGCTTTTGCTATTCAGCAAGTTAGTCAATTTGTTTCCAAGCCTAGAAATCCTCACCTACATGATGCTTTAAGGATTTTGAGATATTTGAAGGGATCTCCAGGCTTAGGCCTATTCTATTCTATTGATAATGACTTGAAGATCCAAGCCTTCTCTGTTTCAGATTGGGCAACATGTCCAGTTAGCAGAAAATTAGGTTATTGTATTTTTCTTGGCAAATCCTTGATCTCTTGGAAAGCTAAGAAGCAAACCACAATTTCTAGGAATTCTACTAAAGTTGAGTATAGAGCTCTTGCTTCTCTTGCTTGTGAATTACAATGGCTGAAGTACCTTTGGGATGATCTTCATCTTCCTATTCCTGTTCCTTTTTGCACTTTTTCTAATAGTGAGTCTGCAATTCAGCTTGCCAAGAATCCTTCCTTTCACGAGAACTAAGCATATTGAAGTAGAGTGTCATTTGATTCGTATCAAGATTCAAGAAGGTCTCATTCTATTGTCACATGTTCCTTCTAGATGTCAACTAGCTCATGTGTTCACTAAGGCATTGTATCCTAATCCTTTCAAGCAAAATGTGTGCCAGTTGGGCCTTGTTAATATACATTGCCCACCTTGAGAGGGGGTATTAGGATTAGACAAGTTCTACAAAAATTGCATTCTTTATTTTCCATTTTGGACCTTAGTTAGCAACTAATTCTGTTAGCATAGTTGTTAACTTTCTATTTTTGGTTAGTTTTATAGTTAGTTACAACTAACTTTAGTTTCTTTCAAATAGATCGGTCTTCAGCATATATAGACTGGCTGCTTCAGGTGCTTTTCAAAATTTCTGTTGGACCACTCAAACACGTACATAGCCAACCGTCACAACTGGGGGAGGTGGATCAATGTGAGAACTATGCATTTTGTGGTGAAAATTCTATTTGCAATTACGATGGTAATCTTCCAACTTGTGAATGCATGAGAGGTTGTGTTCCCAAGTCTCTTGATCAATGAATTATAGCAATTTGGTTGACGGTTGTGTCCCAGGGAATCAATCAAATTGTGAAATAGTTATACAGACGGCTTCTTGAAGTACACAAACTTGAAATTACCAGACACATCTTCGTCATGGTTTAGTAAGACTATGAACCTTGATGAATGTCACAGGTCATGCCTTGAAAACTGTTGTTGTACAGCATATCCAAGTTTAGATATCCGCGATGGAGGAAGTGGCTCTCTACTTTGGTTTCATACGTTAGTTGACATGAGGAAATTCTCCCAATGGGGAGGAGACTAGTTTATCAAGTCCCTGCTACAGAATTAGGTACTCGGTTATTTTATTAAAATTTTGATTTTTGCATTTGATTTCTTTGTTTTCTTTTCCTGTTTGATATCTTGTTGATTATTGCATTATTCTAAGAGAAAAGCGTGGAGTACGTAAAGCCATGAGAACATTCAAAGGTGAGTTAAACACACATTCTATTATGGCAGCTAGAAAGATTATGCTCAAGTGGAGAAAATAATTGAAAGAAAGATCTTTGGGTTACAAGATTTTGTTAGCAACTGTAACCAAAGCTACTTGTAATACACGTTATTATATGGATTTATTTTTCCAAATTAAATAATAATACAATGTTTTTCTCCCTAACACCGTCTATAGAAATTAGATTCACTTTCTAAGCTTCAATCAGTAAAGCTGTTGTTTATAGTAGTTGACTAATCATGCTCTTTCTTTCAGATCAAGTTGGCAATGGAAATGAGAAGAAAAATGTAGGAATCACTGATGGTGTGAATAATTTTGGATTAATAAACACATGTGTATGCATATTGACAATTAAGAAATCGAAGTAAGTATATACATGTTATTTATTATATGAATCAATCAACACGTGCAATCGGGCTAAAGAAAATATTAAAATTGTCAATATTGTGAATGATCTTATAGTGCTATTTTCCAACCAATCAGGGGTTGCAAGCAAATTTTCCAACAACCATAACAAAAATAAAAGCAGAATAGAAGACACTGGTTTACCAACTTTCGATTTGTCAGTCTTAGCATATGCAGCAGACCACTTTTCAACCATAAACAAGCTTGGAGAAGGTGACTTTTGACCAGTATACAAGGTTATGAATGAAACTGATATCTAGAACTTCTATTTGCCTCGTAAACTATCTATCTTAAGCATATGATTTATTGTAGGGTATACTGATATTTGGACAAGAAATAGCAATGAAAAGGCTATCAAACGAGTCTGTACAAGGGTTAGAAGAGTTTAAAAATGAAGTAGCCTTGATTGCCAAATTTCTGAACCGTAATCTTGTAAAGCTTCTTGGACGCTGCATTGAAAGAGAAGAAAATTTGTTAATTTATGAATACATGCCCATCAAAAGCTTGAGCTACTTTGTTTTTGGTTGGAGCCTATACAATTTATTCTAAACTTCTTTGGCAATGCTTTTATTTCGTACCTGTAGTTTATGAAATTACAGAGTGTGTATTTTACTAGATGAAACCAAAAGGAGTCTGTATTTGAGGTTGAGTCAGCTCATGGCAGATTGAAGAAAACTATGAGTTGTTCTCCTTTCAAAATTGAGGTGCAGTTCATCTGTCATATTTTGATGGATACTTTGAACTAAGCTTTTTCTAAAGGAATGTCTGATATCATAAATCAACTTGAAAATCCCAATCAATATAAACACTTTTTCACATAATAAATAATGAAATAAGCCTAATTAAGAAGGAGAATAGTTAAGGTTTGATAATTGAAAACTTTAAGATAGATATCCTGCTTAGATATATGTTAGTGACCACATTCGCAAAATAGTTAAACGTGCCATGAATTTCAGGATCATCCATGAACCTACAAGCTTTTGTCACTGGAGCTGTGTCCTAATGCATTGTCATGCTCTTGTATGTTATATCAAAAGTGGATTAATTTCATGAGACTATCTCAAAGTTCCAACAAAACAATTTGATGCATGCAACAGGTTAAATTTTTTATTAAATGCTAGAAAGAAATTTATTAAAAGCAATAGTCAGAAATGAAGCACAGGTTGTGCCATGCCTCAACCACCCAAGATTACAAAAATAGCACACAGCCTAAAACCTTCGAAATGCTAAAAGTAATGCCTCTCTTTACATGAAAATGGTAAAACGAAAAATATACTTTGAAGTAACATTTTTTTTCAAATTCTGTAGTATATTATCTCTCACTATGTAGAAGAAAAGTCATATAAATTACCAACTCAGCTTTCCTTTTTAATTTAATGTAATAAAATTCCGTGACTATTGTTTTTATATTCAATATTTTTTATATTGTGTTCAACATTCTCAAAAGATGCTCACAACCTTATAATTTATTATGTGTTCGCCACGTGTTTGACATTAAGCCCACCTCAAAATCACAAATAAACTGAAGACTCAACAACATCCAAGATGTTCAATTAAAATAACAATTCAAAAAAGTGAACCTAAACCTAATAAAATGAACAACACACCTCAACTTTTCATGAGCTTCTCTTACAATCTACACATGTTTTGTCTTCTTCCAGCAATGCAAGAGCCTTGTCATAAATCACCTCCATGCATGTGTCATGGAGATCTCAGAGAAGCGGGCTAGCATGGGGAGAAGAGAATTTGATTATTTTTTTTATCTTTTCCGTCTTTTCATTTTTTTTTATTTGATATAATTATATTTATGTTATGTACTTTTTCTTTAATTAAAAATTATAAAAAATAAAGTAGTATTTTTTTATTCCAGGTGAGGGGTGTCTGGGGGTCAAACACTATTTGGCTGTATGTTAAACTTTTCCCTTTCAGAAATTTTTCCTCTTTCTCCAGCACGAGTAAAACTACTAACCCAACCACACTGCATGTAACAGTATTGATCATTGACTTTGGCAACACACGGTCATAACAGCCAATGTATTCAAAATCACTTTCTCTTTCCCGCAAGCAATTTTCCCTTCATCCACGGTCATAACAATCTGTCATACGCTATGTTTTCTTACTCATTTGATCAACCATGGAGTCATTTTATGAGAAAAAGAAAATCCTTTAAACGGAATCAGACGGAAAAACAAACAAATTATTAGTCTACTCATAAAGAGTACCCCTTTCAAAATGTTATGGTAATTGTTGGTAGTTGATTAGATGATAGTTGATAATTTTAGAGAATTATTTTAGAAAGAAGGCTATGTCATTGATTTCTTGGATTATCAATTACAACATACCAATTGTCTATTTATAGGCTCAAGTCACCAACCTCTCAATGGTGGTGAATGTTTCTACATTACTTTAGGTCTTTCTAGAGTTTTCATGATAGATTAGTATCATGATAGTTCTAGATTCTTCTATCTTATACATACACTTATAGTTCTAGATTGTTCTACCATATTCATACACATTATAGTTCTAGATTGTTCTACTATATTCATATACACTATAGTTCTAGATTGTTCTACCATATTCATACATATTATATTTAAGAATATTCTAGAAATTTGTAGCAATTTCAACACTCCTCCTTGATGCAAATTTCTGTGACTCCGAGCATAGCTCGTAATTCTTCGAATCTTGGTCTCGGCAAAGCCTGCGTGAATATGTCTGCAATTTGATCATCTGTTCTGCAGTAGTCGAGTTTGATCTCTTTAGTTGCTTCAGCTTCTCTGATAAAATGATACTTGATTGCTATGTGTTTTGTTCTGCTGTGATGAACTGGATTCTTCGCCATTGCAATTGCTGATTTGTTGTCGCAGTTGATTTTAGTAAGCTCATCTTGTTTTTCTCCCATGTCTTCAAGTATCCTACGAAGCCATATAGCTTGACTCGTTGCTTCAGTAGCTGCCACGTGCTCTGCTTCTGTTGTTGATTGTGCTACTGTAGCTTGCTTCTTCGATGCTCAAGAGAACATTCCCGATCCTAGTGAGAAAGCATAACCAGAGGTACTCTTCATGTCATCTGCCGAACCTGCCCAATCACTATCGATGTAGCCAAGTAATTCTGAGTTGGTTTCAGTAGTATATCATATACCGAACTCTTTTATTCCTTGTAGATACCTCAAAATTCTTTTTCCTGCTCTGAAGTGTATTTGACTTGGGCTTTGCATGAATCTTGATAGAAGACTTGTAGCATACATTATGTCAGGTCGTGTAGCTTGAGACTTGATGTAAAGTGTAGGCTCACTCTTGCTCCTCCTGAATCCTCGATCCATGAAATACTGATCGATTCTGTTATACCATGCTCGAGGTGCTTGCTTCAAACCGTAGAGTGCTTTTCTTAGTTTTAACACTTTGTTTTCTTTGCCTTCAGACACGAATCCTTGTGGCTGCTCCACATAGATCTCTTCTTCAAGTACGTCGTTAAGGAAGGCGGATTTGACATCTAGTTGATGGATACTCCATCCTTTTTGTGACGCAAGAGCTATTAGTGTTCTTATGGTATCGAGACGAGCTACTGGTGCAAATGTCTCATTGTAGTCAATTCTGGGTTTCTGTGAGTAACCCTTAGCTACTAGCCTCGCCTTGTGTTTCTGTATGGTGCCATCAGGGTTGAGCTTTGTCTTATAGACCCACTTAACCCCAATGATATCTTTTCCAGGGGGACGATTTACTAACTCCCATATGTTGTTTTTCTCGATCATTTGTATCTCTTCTTCCATTGCCTTGACCCATACTTCCTGCTTTGACGCTTCTTCAATGCTTTTAGGTTCAAGTATGGCCAAATTACAAGTTTAATATATGTCCACCAAAGATCTTACTCGTCTTGGAGTAGACTCTGGTGATGATAGTTCTTGATCTTGTTGTTGTGGTGGAGGTGAAGGTGAAGGTGGTTCACCTGGGTCTTCTTCCTCAGTTTCTTCTTGAGGTAGTTGAGCAGGTATAAGAACGTTCTTCTCCACTTTTTCTTTATCCCAATTCCAAGAAGCGTACTCATCAACTACAACATCTCGACTGATGACGAGTTTCTTAGTTTGCAAGTTGTTGACACGGTAGCCCTTAGAGATATTGCTATACCCAAGGAAGATACCTCGTATTGTCTTGTCTTCAAGCTTGTGCCTCTTCACGTTTGGAATATGAATGTAGCATATAGATCCAAAAACCCTTAGGTGCTTTGCTGATGGCTTCTTCCCGTTCCAAGCTTCAATTGGAGTCTTGTCTTTTACAGACTTAGTTGGACATCTGTTGAGTATGTAAACAACAGTGTAGACTGCTTCAGCCCAGAATGTGTTAGGTAGTCCCTTTTCCTTGAGCATCGATCTAGCCATTTCCATAACTGTGCGATTCTTTCTCTCGAACACTCCATTTTGTTGAGGAGAATATGCGACTGTAAGTTGTTGCTCAATGCCTTCATCCTCACAAAATCTTTCAAACTCGCGAGAGGTGTACTCTTTGCAGCGATCACTTCTTAGTACTTTTATCCATTTTCCACTTTGATTTTCAGCAAGGGCCTTGAACTTTTTGAATACTCCAAAGACTTCTGATTTTTCTTTTAGAAAATATACCCATGCCATTCTAGAGAAGTCATCAATGAAGAGTATGAAGTACCTGTTGTTCTCATGTGATAGCGTCCTCATTGGTCCACAAACGTCCGTATGTATCAGTTCCAATAGATCTTTCACTCTCCAAGCTCCGCTTGTTGAGAAAGGAAATCGGTGTTGCTTACCAAGGAGACATCCTTCACACACTTCATTGTTCTCCTTTATGCTTGGAAGATCTCTCATCATGTTCTTCTCATGTAACAACTTCAAGGCATGTGTGTTGAAGTGGCCAAATCTTCGATGCCATAGTGTCGCAACATGCCTTTTGCAGGCGTGCGAGGCGAGGCTCACGGGTGCGCTTTCCAAAGGAGGAAAGATGCACAGAGTCTCCACCAACATTTATTTGTGGGAAACGTCGGAAAAACCGAAGGAAACTGGTTAAAACGAAAATTCTAAGTTCGGGAGTTGTATTTACGTTTGAGGAAGGTATTAGCACCTCTTACGTTTGTCTCAAAGGACAACACCCTATTCTTTTAGAATTGTGAAATTGTGTTATCTTACCTTTTATTTCTTTTTTATTTTTGAGGTCGACAAAAGCAGGGCTCTTGCTCCTACGTACCCTCCATCGAAGAGGAAATCAGACCTACGTAGTTCTTTCTTAAGGGTGAATCACACGATTTATTTTTACTTGAAAGGTGATCATTCAAAGGCGTTGGACCTTAAAAATGATCCATTTACTTGGTAAGAAAGATTGAGATAATAAACTTTCAAATCCTTTTTTAGTGATTTTTTGTGGACGAGCTTGACTTGGTAGGTTGATTTTAGCCTTAGTTTCACTTTAGTTATTAGTCAATTCAATTAAGAATGAGAAATCCCAAAGAGAAAGCGTCCGATTGATTTTTCTCTTTATTTTACTAAAAGGTATTTTTTTATTATTATATTATTATTTTACCTCTTTTTTTATTTCCAACGTGGTTACAGCACGACCGAACGGTCGGAATTCATTTTAACAGAAATTATCGGATATTACAAATGAAATGATCGGTGGAAATTTATTTTATTTTTTGATTAGGCGAGAAATGACTTAAAAAATGACTGAAGCACGTCAAAAGGGGGTACGGAAAGTAAATGAAAACGAGAATAAAAGTACATAAAACAAATGGGGACCACCACGGGTACATAGAATGAATTGAAAAGCTCGGTTTGGGGTACTTACCGGTTGAAGACCAAAGAAAACGAAGAACGAACGATGAATGTCGAAGAACGGTTGAAAATCTTCGCGTAATTACCCACGGAAACGTTACCGAAACGCTTCGGCTTAGATTTTCTTCACAGAAACAATTTTCCTCAGCAATTTCAAGAGAATACGAAGTGCCAAGAAGGCTGAACCCTTTCCTTCTTCAATCCTCCCCCTATTTATAGCAAAATAGGGGAGGAGCTTGCCACCCAGCTCACACATGCGAGCCAGGTTACTTCCTCCAGAAGCAACCGCCTTCTGGAGGAAGAATCTGGAAGGCCCATGTGGGCCTGGTTGCTATTTACACCCCCTTTTTACTAAATACACCCCCTTTTACTTTTTTGGGTGATTCTTTTTTCGTAACATTACGAAACTTTATGAATTTCGTAACGATACTTATTTTCTTTCCGTAAGGCTACGGAACCTTACAGATCATGTATTTACTCTTTTTTAGCTTTCGATGAAGTTATAGAAACTCACGGATTGCATAACAATACCTCCTTTTGGTTTCCGCCACATTACGAAATTTCACGGATCGCGTAACCATGCTTTCTTTTAATTTTCGGCGCGTCTCGGGACTTCACATATTGTGCAACAAAGGGTGCTAAGTATTTCGAAGCGGTCAATCAAAGGTTTCATGCCATCAAACAATAGTCCCCAGACGATATTAGGGTATGACACATAGCCATGAATCATCAACTTGTATCTTCATGGCAATGTTTGTTGCATATTTTAAATTTAGAGGGAAGCTTCTATTGCTCTTATTCATCTTTACTTGCGCTATCTCAGACCTTTTATTTTTGTTGTCTAAGATTTTGCATACACCTCCTTCAAAGTGAAGTGTGTAGCCTCTCTCCATCATTTGGCCAATGCTTAGAAGATTTTCTTTTAGGCTGGGAACTAGTAAGACATCATGGATGAGTCGTGTACCTTTATCTGTCTCCACCATGACAGTGCCTTTGCCTTTTGATTCAACCACACTTCCATTTCCCAGTCGAACTTTGACTTTGACAGACTCATCAATGCTTTTGAAAATAGTCTAATCCTTGGCCATGTGATTGCTACATCCACTATCCAAGTACCAACTTCCTCCTCTGTGATTTTAGCTTATGCCTATTTTTGTTGCGACAATTTTTCTCTACATGCCCAAACTTCTTGCAATGGTTGCATTGTGGCATATTACAGAACTAATAATTTTTCTCTACGTGGCCTTGCCTTTTGCATATATTGCATGGAGGATTTTTTTATCTATTTTGTTCTTAAGGAAATTCCTAGAACCTTCTCTTCTTGTGGAAGTTTCTCCATAATTTTTCTTTCCTCCATTTTCTTTGTTTTGGGACTGAAATTTACACTTTGACTGGAAGGCATTTTCAAGTGTATCTTCATTATGCCTATACAGTCTTTGCTCATATGCTTCAAGAGAACCCACAAGTTATGTCTCTGATAGAGTGGACAGATCTTTGGTTTCCTCAATCGTTGTCACGATTGGGTCAAACTTTTGGGGCATAGTAATTAGAATTTTCTCAACAATTTTCTTGTCAAGAATATCTTCCCCAAAAGCTCTCATTTGATTAACTATTTATTTAACTTTAGAAAAGTAATCTTTAACTGTCTCAGACTCCTTCATCTTCAATAGTTCAAAATCTCTTCTTAGAGATTGAAGTTTAACGGCACGTACCTTAACACTTCCTTGAAACTCCTCCTGCAATGTGTTCCACGCTTCTTTGGCAGTCTTAGCTCCCATAATTCTTGGGAAAATTGGATCAGCCACCACTTGTTCCAAGGTGAACAACGCCTTTGAATTTTTCTGTTTATTTTCTTCAACTCTTTTTCTTGAGATGCATTAAGAGCTGAAGTATCCGCGGGAATGGTGAAGCCTTCTTCTACTATGTCCCATAAATCTTGAGATGAAAAATATGTTTCCATTTTAACACGCTAGAAATAATAATTTTCACCATTGAAGATTGGGACAGAAATAGTTGACGATTGAGTAGTGTTATCCATAGCTTAGAAAAAATATTATTAGAGTGGGTTAATAGTACAAAGGAAATTTTTGAAGTAGTTGGGAGGATTTTGGAATGGTAAGTAGGTAATATAACTACGCCCAATGTATGACCGAACGTAGCACTGATGCCATTGTTGGTAGTTGATTAGATGATAGTTGATAGTTGATAATTTTAGAGAATTGTTTTAGAAAGAAGGCTATGCCATTGATTTCTTGGATTATCAATTACAACATACCAATTGCCTATTTATAGGCTCAAGTCACCAGCCTCTCAATGGTGGTGAATGTTTCTACATTACTTTAGGTCTTTCTAGAGTTTTCATGATAGATTAGTATCATGATAGTTCTAGATTCTTCTATCTTATACATACACTTATAGTTCTAGATTGTTCTACCATATTCATACACATTATAGTTCTAGATTGTTCTACTATATTCATATACACTATAGTTCTAAATTGTTCTACCATATTCATACATATTATATTTAAGAATATTCTAAAAATTTGTAACAATTTCAACAGTAATCAATAAACCTGGCGATGAGTTTGATTCTATGATCATAAAATCCAAACTGTTAGGTGAATTCATTTTAAATGTGGTTCATATTCTTGTGGATTCCATAAAAAGGAAATGTTGATTTATGAATATAGGCTTGACAAACGTTTCTGCTTGACTTGAACTATCTATTTTGAGTCTTTACATATAATATCAACATCTTTTAATGTTGAAACAATATTCCATTAAGGCAAGCAGATCCAAGTTGTCAAACGGCATTTACAGCATTTAATGTATCAAGTAGACGCATGTTATTGAATAGTTTAACATTATTAATCGTGAGAGTACCTGGGAATTTCTTTGACTTTGTCAACAATCTAATTAAGGGCATGTTCGGTAAGAATGAAAATGCAGAAGAAATAGGGAGGAGAGTGAAAATATAAGAGAAATTAAAAAAAAAAAATTATGCATATTTGGTAGATGTGAAATATGTGGATGTGGGCAGAGAAAAGGTGTGTTTCTCCTCAAAAGTAGTATAAAGAGTAAATTATACAAATCTCCCATAAGATTTGATAAAATTACATAAGCCTCTCCTATGTTTTTTAACATTTCTTTTAACCCTTCCTATAAACAGTGTTAAGTCTCTGTCAATCATATATTCTAAAAAAAATACTCTAAAAAAATACTGCATCTTTTATGGTAAACCTATTTTGAGGAATGAATAGACAACCTAAAGTATGATGCCGATTTCTTTTCTCTTTGCTCTTGTGGAAGCAAATGACAATATAAGGACACAAAGGCATTTATGGAAAATAAAATTCATTAAAAGTTCACATGACTATCACACGATTGCTTTCTGTTAAACATTAATGTCTTATTTGGTGGTCAGAATAAAATAAGATATGATAGGATATCTAATAAGATAAAGACAAGATTTAATAAGAATATGATAAGCTGTAATTATATCCAATGTTTGGTGTGTATCAAATAACATAGCATCTGCTCAAATTTTAAAAATATTGTTTCATTAAAATTACTTATAAATTTCTAAAAGTAATATTTTAATTTTTTTATTACAATTTTTTTTAAGACTAGGATAATTATAAAAAATTAATTTTAACTAAACGGTAAAAACTATATATTGTATAAAATTAATATATTACTGCATAATATACATATTTATATTTGTTACTATATTTATATTTACATATGTTTTATAAGTTAATTTATTACCACATATATAGAGAGGAAGAGAGAAACTCTTATCTTATCATGTCGATCATAACCTAGTTCCATCCCATCAAGATAAGAAATATATTAGAGCAATCATATAAATAAGCGACAGGATAATGCTATCACATCTTATTAGTGCAACAAACAACGAATTACAATATGATAAGATAATTATCCTATTTAATCCCCTCTTATCTTGGCTACCGAACGCGTTTTACACGATGTTAAAGTGTGAGGTGAACATTTGGAGGGATTTTCAAAACGGAGGGGAGACTCATAATTTTGTCGAACCTCTCCAGGAATGTTTATGTAATTTACTATAGTATAAATGAACAATACCATTTTTCCCATTTCTCTTTCCTAATTCTATATATATATATATATATATATATATATATATATATATATATAAACCAAACACTTCTATTTTTATTTATTTATGTTTTAGTTTTTTCTATTAATTTAATTTCTCTCTTCACTATTTCCATCAATCTTATTCTTTTTTTCTCTACCAATCACACCCATTATTTATAGATATTAAAAAAGTTGTAACGAAAATATAGATCTTTTCTAAGAAAGTACAAGGTTCAAAAGCATTGAATTTTTGGAGTAGAGGCTTATTCTGGGATATCATCAAGACTCAAAAGTCAATGGTGGATCTGATGCTTACGCTCAGTTCTACTCATCCTCGTACTAAATTAAGAAAAATGGAATACACACGTTGCAGAGGAGCACACTCCATCGTATCCATAAAAATGTAACTTTATGCATAATTGTAAACATAATTTAATAAGAATGGAGGCGAGATGGCGAGCTGCAGATTGTTTTAGTTACGGGAGCTATGTTGAGCTAAACATGCCTTAATTCGACTTTATGACAATTAATTCATTTCAAATTCAACTTGTATTTGATATGTACCATTATTTCTTCGGTTCTTGTTCAATATTCTTTAAAGGATTTTTCTTAAACTTTACCTATATGTGATGAAATAGACTTCCCTGGTTTGCTTCTGCTAAAAACTATAAACAGTCATGAATGATACAAAAATGAGGACGCGTGCGAATTAGTCTCTATCAAGATTTGAGAAAATTTCAATGGTTGAGAAGTGTTGAAATTGCTACAAATTTCTAGAATATTCTTAAATATAATATGTACGAAAATAGTAGAATATCCTAGAACTATAGTGTGTATGAATATGGTGGAACAATCTAAAACTATAATGTGTATGAATATGGTAGAACAATCAATAATTATAAGTATATGTATAAGATAGAAGAATCTAGAACTATCATGAAAACTCTAGAAAGACCTAAAGTAATGTAGAAACATTCACCACCATTGAGAGATTGGTGACTTGAGCCTATAAATTGACAATTGGTATGTTGTAATTGATCATCCAAGAAATCAATGACATAGCCTTCTTTCTAAAATAATTCTTTAAAACTATCAACTATCAACTATCATCTAATCTAGTCCCAACAGTGGTATTAGAGCTACGTTCGGTCATACATTGGGCGTGGTTATATTACCTACCTACCATTCCAAATTCCTCCCAAGTACTTCAAAAATTTTCTTTGTACTATTAACCCACTCCAATAATATTTTTTCTAAGCTATGGATAACACTACTCAATCTTCAACTATTTCTGTCCCTATCTTCAATGGTGAAAATTATGATTTCTAGCGTGTTAAAATGGAAACATATTTTTCATCTCAAGATTTATGGGACATAGTAGAAGAAGGCTTCACTATTCCGGCGGATGTTTCAGCTCTTAATGCATCTCAAGAAAAAGAGTTGAAGAAAAATAAATAGAAAAATTCAAAGGCATTGTTCACCTTGCAACAAGCGGTGGCTGATCCAATTTTCCCAAGAATTATGGGAGCTAAGACTGCCAAAGAAGCGTGGAACACATTGCAAGAGGAGTTTCAAGGAAGTGTTAAGGTAAGTGCCGTTAAACTTCAATCTCTAAGAAGAGATTTTGAACTATTGAAGATGAAGGAGTCTGAGACAGTTAAAGATTACAACTCTAAAGTTAAAAAAATAGTTAATTAAATGAGAGCTTTTGGGGAAGATATTCTTGACAAGAAAATTGTTGAGAATATTCTAATTACTATGCCCCAAAAGTTTGACCCAATCCTGACAACGATTGAGGAAACCAAAGATCTGTCCACTCTATCAGAGACTGAACGTGTGGGCTCTCTTGAAGCATATGAGCAAAGACTGTATAGGCATAAAGAAGATACACTTGAAAATGCCTCCCAGTCAAAGTTTAAATTTCAGCCTCAAAACAAAAAAAATGGAGGAAAGAAAAATTATGGAGAAACTTCCAGAAGAAGAGAAGGTTCTAGGAATTTCCTTAAGAACAAAATAGATAAAAATCCTCCGTTCAATATATGCAAAAGGCAAGGCCATGCAAAGAAAAATTGTTGGTTCCGTAATATGCCATAATGCATGATCAAGAACAATGCATGTTCTATGCCACTCAAGACTCAATAAAAGAAAAGGGAGGAAGCTGGTACTTGGATAGTGGATGTAGCAATCACATGGCCAAGGATGAGACTATTTTCAAAATCATTAACGAGTCTGTAAAAGTCAAAGTTCGACTGGAAAATGGAAGTGTGGTTGAATCAAAAGGCAAAGGCACTGTGATGGTAGAGACAGATAAAGGTACGCGACTCATCCATGATGTCTTACTAGTTCCCAGCCTAAAAGAAAATCTTCTAAGCATTGGCCAAATGATGGAGAGAGGCTACACACTTCACTTTGAAGGAGGTGTATGCAAAATCTTAGACAACAAAAATAAAAGGTCTGAGATAGCCCAAGTAAAGATGAATAAGAGCAATAGAAGCTTCCCTCAAAATTTAAAATATGCAACAAACATTGCCATGAAGGTACAAGTTGATGATTCATGGCTATGGCATCGAAGATTTGGCCACTTCAACACACATGCCTTGAAGTTGTTACATGAGAATAACATGATGAGTGATCTTCCAAGCATAAAGGAGAACAATGAAGTGTGTGAAGGATGTCTCCTTGGTAAGCAACACCGATTTCCTTTCTCAACAAGTGGAGCATGGAGAGTGAAAGATCTATTGGAGCTGATACATATGGACGTCTGTGGACCAATGAGGACACCATCACATGAGAACAACAGGTACTTCATACTCTTCATTGATGACTTCTCTAGAATGACATGGGTATATTTTCTAAAAGAAAAATGAGAAGTCTTTGGAGTATTCAAAAAGTTCAAGGCCCTTGCTGAAAATCAAAGTGGAAAACGGATAAAAGTACTAAGAAGTGATCACGGCAAAGAGTACACCTCTCGCGAGTTTGAAAGATTTTGTGAGGATGAAGGCATTGAGCGAAAACTTATAGTCACATATTCTCCTCAACAAAATGGAGTGTCCAAGAGAAAGAATCACACAGTTATGGAAATGGCTAAATCGATGCTCAAGAAGAAGGGACTACCTAACACATTCTGGGCTGAAGCAGTCTACACTGCTGTTTACATACTCAACAGATGTCCAACTAAGTCTGTAAAAGACAAGACTCCAATTGAAGCTTGGAACAGGAAGAAGCCATCAACAAAGCACCTAAGGGTCTTTGGATCAATATGCTACATTCATATTCCAGACGTGAAGAGGCACAAGCTTGAAGATAAGACTATACGAGGTATCTTCCTTGGGTATAGCAATATCTCTCAGGGCTACCATGTCTACAACTTGCAAACTAAGAAACTCTTCATCAGTCGAGATGTTGAAGTTGATGAGTATGCTTCTTGGAATTGGGATGAAGAAAAAGTGGAGAAGAATGTTCTTATACCCGCTCAACTACCTCAAGAAGAAGTTGAGGAAGAAGACCCAGGTGAACCACCTTCACCTCCACCACAACAACAAGATCAAGAACTATCATCACCAGAGTCTACTCCAAGATGAGTAAGATCTTTGGTGGACATATATGAAACCAGTAGCTTGGCCATACTTGAACCTGGAAGCTTTGAAGAAGCGTCAAAGCAGGAAGTATGGGTCAAGGCAATGGAAGAAGAGATACAGATGATCGAGAAAAATAATACATGGGAGTATGTAAATCATCCCCATGGAAAAGATATCATTGGGGTTAAGTGGGTCTATAAGACAAAGCTCAACCCTGATGGCACCATACAAAAACACATGGCGAGGCTAGTAGCTAAGGGTTACTCACAGCAACCCATAATTGACTACAATGAGACATTTGCACCAGTAGCTCGTCTTGATACCATAAGAGCTCTAATAGCTCGTGCGTCACAAAAAGGATGGAGTATCCATCAACTAGATGTCAATTCCTCCTTCCTGAATGGCGTACTTGAAGAAGAGATCTATGTGGAGCAGCCACAAGGATTCGTGTCTGAAGGCAAAGAAAGCAAAGTGTTAAGACTAAGAAAAGCACTCTATAGTTTGAAGCAAGCACCTCGAGCATGGTATAGCAGAATCGATCAGTATTTCATGGATCGAGGATTCAGGAGGAGCAAGAGTGAGCCTACACTTTACATCAAGTCTCAAGGTCAAAACACTCTCTTACTCTCTCTATATGTAGATGATCTTATCCACACGGGAAACAATACTAAGATGATGATGGAGTTTAAAGAAGACATGATGAAGACCTTTGAGATGAACGACCCTGGTTTGATGAGTTACTTCCTCGGCATAGAGCTACACGGCCAGACATAATGTATGCTACAAGTCTTCTATCAAGATTCATGCAAAGCCCAAGTCAAATAAACTTTGGAGCAAGAAAAAGAATTTTGAGTGATTGGGCAGGTTCGGCAGATGACATGAAGAGTACCTCTGGCTATGCTTTCTCACTAGGATCGGGAATGTTCTCTTGGGCGTCGAAGAAGCAAGCTACAGTAACACAATCAACAGCAGAAGCAGAGTATGTGGTAGCTACTGAAGCAACGAGTCAAGCTATATGGCTTCGTAGGATACTTGAAGACATGGGAGAAAAATAAGATGAGCCTACTAAAATCAATTGACACAACAAATCAGCAATTGCAATGGCGAAGAATCCAGTTCATCACAGCAGAACAAAACACATAGCAATCAAGTATCACTTTATCAGAGAAGCTGAAGCAACTAAAGAGATCAAACTCGACTACTGCAGAACAGAAGATCAAATTACAGACATATTCACGAAGGCGTTGCCGAGACCAAGATTTGAAGAATTACGAGCTATGCTCGGAGTCACAAAAATTTGCATCAAGGAGGAGTGTTGATATTGCTACAAATTTCTAGAATATTCTTAAATATAATATGTATGAAAATAGTAGAATATCCTAGAACTATAGTGTGTATGAATATGGTAGAACAATCTAGAACTATAATGTGTATGAATATGGTAGAACAATCTAGAATTATAAGTGTATGTATATGATAGAAGAATCTAGAACTATCATGATACTAATCTATCATGAAAACTCTAGAAAGACCTAAAGTAATGTAGAAACATTCACCACCATTGAGAGGTTGGTGACTTGAGCCTATAAATAGGCAATTGGTATGTGATAATTGATCATCCAAGAAATCAATGACATAGCCTTCTTTCTAAAACAATTCTCTAAAACTATCAACTATCATCTAATCTACTCCCAACAAGAAGTGAGGAAAAGAAATACAGTTTGGCTCTATTAAGGAAGACTTTGAACTTAATATTGGACAGTTTTGTTGGGCTTGACTTATATGTTGTTGCCAACTACAGTTGACTCTATCTTCTCACAACAATTGGCACTGATCATCGTTAAACTAAAACGTGTTTATTCCGCTATGAACCATCCCATAAACAACTTGCCTCAGCATCTGGTTCAACTCTCATTGTAATATATGGTCATTTTTTGCCACTGGGTTCCAAGAGTGCTTACTCAACGTTAAACCTCGTTTTCCCTAGTTTATTAGTCATTATTGCTTCGACAACATAATGACGCATAACATCATAATCTTATGTATTTGGTTCTTCTTATCTTCCTACATGTTTCAAACTTCCACTTCACTAGACAGTTTAGCAGTGAGTCAATCCATCAGAGATGGCGAGACTTTGGTTTTAGCTGGTGGAATTACTAAAGTGGGTTTCTTTAGCCCGGGAAATTCAACAAGACGATACTTGGGTATATGGTACACAAATGTATACCCTTCAACAGTGGTATGAGTGGATAACCGAAATGCACATTTTCAGAAGAACTCAGGAGTTCTGAAACTCAACAAAAAAATGGGATTCTAGAGCTTCTCAATGCAACTAATAGCACCATTTGGTCATCCAACATATCAAGCAAAGCATTGAATAATCCAATTGCTTATCTTTTGGATTCGGGAAATTTTGTCATGAAAATGGACAACAATCTAACCAGGAGAACATATTATGGTAGAGTTTTGATTATCCGTGTGATATGTTGATGCTGGGAATGAAACTTGGATGGAACTTAGAGATGGGTCTAGAAAGATCTTTATCCTCTTGGAAAAGTGTTAACGATCCTGTGGAGGGAGAATATACTTTAAAACTTGATCTGGAAGGATATCCTCATGCAGTTATACACAAGGGACCAGAGATAAAGATCAGAAAGGGGCCATGGAATGGCCAGTCTTGGCCCGAATTTCCAGATCCAACTCTTAAAATATCACAAATATTTGTGTTCAATAAAAAAAAGGTGTCTTATAAATTCAAGTTTCTTGATAAATTGATGTTCAGCATATATACGCTGACCCCTTTTGGCACCGGAGAAAGCTTTTATTGGACAATTGAAACAAGTAACCAACAAGTCTAGTTCTTGAAAGGAGGGAAGGATCAATGCGAAAATTATGCCTTTTGTGGTGTAAATTCTATATGCAGTATCGATAATGACGATTCAACCTATAATTGCATCACCGGATATTCTCCCAGTTTTCTGAATACTCCTCAATTTTTCCTAATGGTTGTTTCCCAACAATTAAATCTAATTGCAATGGCAGTCAGTCAGATGGCTTCTTGAAGTACAAGCACATGAAATTGCCAGACACATCTTCATCATGGTTTAGTAAGACCATGAATCTTGAGGATTGCAAGAAGTTGTGTCTGGAAAACTGTTCTTGTGTAGCATATGCAAATTTAGACATGCGTGGTGGAGGAAGTGGCTGTCTACTTTGGTTTAGTAATCTGGTTTACATGAGAAAATTCTCTCAATGGGGACAAGACATTTATGTCAGACTCCCAGCTTCAAAACTAGGTACTCAATTCTATTTAATTGATTTCTTTTTATTTATGCCTTTTGTTTCATCATTTCCTTTTCCTTGTTTCATTTCCCTTTTATTATTGCAATATTAATCAAAGAGAAAAATGAGTGGATCAGAGTAAGGTGTTGAAAACTTGTTAGGAAAATGAGACAAACATTTTGGTATTGCAACTCGAGATGCCAAGCAGAATGGAGACATTAAATGAAACATGGAGCTTATTTGAAGATGGGTTGCAAAATTTTGCTATCAAATACACCAAAACCTATTAACGATACATCTTATTTGTGATATGGCATTTACTTTCCAAATTAAATATATTGTGTTCTGTACTGGAAAAGACTGTAGAAACTAGACACACTTAGCTCCAATCAATAGAGTTATTGTAGTAAGAGTGGTGACTAATTATGGTCTTCATCATACAAGTCACGTTGCAGCTGCCAATGGAAACCTCAAGAAAAAGATAGTGGGAATCACTGTTGGTGTGACTATTTTTGGATTAATCATAACATGTGTATGCATATTGATACTTAAAAATTCAGGTATGTCAGTATATTTCATTATCATTTATTACATGCAATTAGGCATACAAAAATATGCATATTATGTATCAATGTTCATGTACTGATTTTTTCCAACCAATCAGGGGCAGCAAGAAAAATTTACGGCAAACATTACAAAAGCATACAAAGGAAGGAAGACATTGATTTGCCAAATTTCAATTTATCAGTCTTAGCTAAAGCCACTGAAAACTTTTCAACCAAAAACAAGCTTGGAGAAGGTGGCTTTGGACAAGTATATAAGGTGATAAAGAAAACTGATATCCATAACTTATTTTTTCCTACAAACTTCCTAATTATAGCAGAAGATTGCTTTTCAAGGCACACTTAGAGACGACAAAGAGTTAGTTGTGAAAAGGCTTCCAAAGAAGTCTGGACAAGGGTTGGATGAGTTGAAAACTGAAGTGGTGTTGATTGCCAAACTTCAGCACCGTAAACTAGTAAAGCTTCTTGGTTGTTGCATTGAAGGAGAAGAAAAATTGTTGATTTATGAATACATGGCCAACCAAAGCTTGGACTACTTTATCTTTGATTGGAGTCGTTACAATTTATTCTAAACATCTATGACAATATTCTTAATTCTTATTAGTAGTTCATGAAATTATTAAGGCTGACACTGTTATGCTAATCACTTGAGTGTATTTGACTAGATAAAACCAAAAGAAAGTTGCTAGATTGGAGTAAGTGTTCCAAGATTATTAGTGGCATTGCTCGAGGACTTCTGTATCTTCATCAAGACTATAGGCTAAGGATTATTCACAGGGATCTAAAGACTAGTAATATTTTACTAGACACAAATTTTGAACCCAAAATATCAAACTTTGGCTTCGCTTGATCATTTTTGGGAGATCAAGACGAGGCAAACACAAATAGGGTTGTTGGAACATAGTAAGTTTCCTTTTGATATTAATTCTTTGACTTTCCACTATCAAATTTTAATCAATTGGGTAAATTTTATTTTCAATGGTTACATGCCTCCTAAGTATGCTACTCGTGGACATTTCTCAGTGAAATCAGATGTCTTTAGTTATGGTGTGATAGTACTAGATATTATAAGTGGGAAGAAAAATATGGAAATTTCAAACTCAGATAACTTCAATAATCTTCTTGGACATGTAAGCATACTGATCTTACTATGTTGCTAAGTAGCATGAAATGAATTATTTTCATCCTAGTCATTAAATTCTCATAATTAATCTTAGGCATGGAGATTATGGATAGAAGAGAGAGAATTGGAATTGTTGGATGAAGTGTTAGGAGAACAATGCACGACCTTCGAAGTCATATGATGCATACAAGTAGGTCTATGCGTGCAACAAAGACCAGAAGATAGGCCTGACATGTCATCAGTGGTTTTAATGTTGAATAGTGATAAATTATTGTCAAAGCCAAAGATTCATGGCTTTTATATTGAAAATAAAGTCACATCTGAAACAAATTCTTCGTCAACAAATGCCAAATTGTGCTTAGTTAATGAACATGTCGTCACAACTTAGATGCAAGATAGGAAATCTAGGCAAGAAGATGTAAGGGTTTCACCTTTTAATGTAGTATATATGTGTTATTTGAGCATACATAATTACTGATTGTTCTATTACTAACCCCTTCATTGCCTTTGTCATGTATTGAAACAGATAATTTAAAAAAGAAAAGAAATCTATTAAGACAAGATTTGTTAATTGTAATTTGTAATAAAATATGTTTTCGAACCATCTCCAGTTTGTGACAATTTTTTTACGGAAAGTGGATTGGAAAGTCACAATAGAATATGCTTGTGAAGCTTGAGTACTATCGCCTAAGGTGCAAAACTTAAACTTTGTTCCCATTGACTGCTCAGAATGCTCTTTTGTTATCAGAAGAATGTTGTTAGAGATTAGGAAATTACAATTTTTCACATTTGAAAATCTTAAGTAGCTTAAAAACTATTGTATAAGTGTTCAAAAGCTAGGCTGGTTTCGATGTTGAAATCCAGAAAATCCACCTGCATTAAAATTTTGTCTAGGCTGGTTTCCCATGTAATTAACTTCATGAGATGTTTCTTTAGTGGGAATACACAAGCCTGACCCATGAGCTCCACCACAAAGTGTTCAACCTGTAACCTGCAAAACAGATGAAGGTAAAGGTTGACTAGTATGAAATTGAGTTGGCAACTTACTTAGTGTTTCAGTTAAAGCTTCAAGTTTCTTGGACATCAACTTATTTTGGGCCTACAAGGCATCCTGTGATGGAAGCTCCAATAAGTTCCTAGGTAGGAATATGAATTCTATCATGCAAAATTGCGTGGTCACTGGCAGACATATTTTCAATTAAGTCCATCGCTTCTTTAGGTGTCTTCAACTTAATTTTTCCTCCTGCAGAAGCGTCAAGTAACTACTTTGACTGCGGCTATAACCCATCAATGAAGATGATCAATTGTACAGGCTCTGAAAAACCATGAGTGGGAGTTTTCCGCAACAAGCTACGAAATCTTTCTAATGCCTCACTCAAAGATTCATCGGGAAACTGATGGAATGAAGAAATTGTAGCTTTTCCCTCTGCAGTTTTAGACTCTGGGAAATATTTTTTTAGAAACTTCTCAACAACCTCATCCCAGGTCTTTAATTTGTTGCCTTTGAATGAATACAACCATCTCTTGGCCTCCCTAGATAAAGAAAATGAAAGCGGGCTGGACCTAATAGCATCTTCAGGTGCACTGGCAAGCTTGACAGTATTACAAATTTCAATATACGTTGCCAAGTGTGAGTATGGATCTTCATTTGGTAAACCATGAAACAAATTGCATTGTATTAGCTGTATCAATGAAGGTGGGTAAGTTAAGTTTTGTGCCTGAACCTCTGGCCACGCAACACTTGAGAAATATTGCGGTTTCGAAGTTCTTGAGTAATCTTCCAAGTTCACTCGTCGAGGTTGCTCTTCAACCATGACTTCGGATTCAAATTCTGCTGTTTGAGATTCCCCGAATGTAGGTGAATTAGAAGATGATGACTCAGAAAAGTAAGCCTCTTCCAGGATTGGTGCTATTATTCTGTCGTGCAAAAGCTTTCTTTTTCTTTCTACGTTGTTTCTTCTAAAGGTGGCTTCAATTTCTAAATCCAATGGAACCAATTCACCTGCAGAGGATCTACACATGCAAACACTAACAGGAAAAGCATTTAATCAATTCAAGAAGAAGACAAATTCTGAACTAAACAAATATTAACAAAAACAAAAATTAATAAATCAAAGGATAATGAATTAATGCCTTTAAACTAAACTAGATTTTCCAAATGGAAAAAGTTCCCCGGCAACGGTGCCAAAATTACTTGTTCGACCAGAATACTTGTTTACTCCCTCTTCCAAATTGGTATTACTTGTTTTTATATGGGAGTGGTCTTACCGGCAAGCGCACTGGGTCACCAAGTAAAATAATTAAAACGGAATGAACCGAGTATCGAACACAGGGAACTTATTCATTTAGCAAAGTTTTGTTAAGTAAGCAGGCATTTGCAAACAGAAATTAATGATTGTGAATTAAAGCAAAAGTATGTTCTATCCTAAGTAAAAGCAATAAACGAGAACAAGTATGTGTGAAAACATATATCTAAAGGCGTTGGATCCTCCTACTGAGTAAGTTGATGCAATTAAAGATGTTTTTCTAATTAAAAATATTCATGTGTTCTATGCTAAGGACAAAAATACCAAACACCAATTCCTGCAGAGTTTGGACTAATTTAAATCAAACTTCGTTTGTAGATCCCTCTTGCTAAACTTAGCCTAATTTAAACATCATTATACTCACAGCATAATAAAGAAAACTAAAACCCTACACACTATCCCTAGCAATGCAGTTATTCAGTCCATGCTCTATCAAGTTCTAAGGAAACAATACATTTCCCAATGCTAAAGTCCCTAACAGCACATACAAATGGGTGATCAAGCCAGAAGCATGCATACAATAACCATAGATAGAAGTAGTGAACACATAAAACAACCTTAATTAGATATGAAAAAGAGTTTACATCAACTACTCAATAAGAATCCCCAACTAAGGGTTTTATCCTTTCATGGCAAGGAAGCTCCTTTTACACTGAAGAAGAAGAATCAAGAGAAATTGCTTGCTTACAAAGGAGTGGGGATGTTTCCTCCACCTCTAGGAGTCTCAACATCACTCAAAAACTCATTAATCTCCCTAAAAGATGAAAACTTGGCCCTTGCTCTGCTCTACACTCTCTGAAATTCACACTCTTCAGGCCTCTGAGTAGTGAATAGTTCTCTTGGCTCCCCTCTCAATTCTGTGCAAATCGGACTTAAAAAGGGCTTCCTGATCTCGACATCATGCTTAGCGCCATTCTCGCGTTTAGCGCGAGTAAGAGAATTTGAGCTTAGCGCCAATCTCGCGCTAAGCCTAGAAAGTGACAGACGACTCGCTTAGCGAGCTGATAACGCGCTAAGCGTGCTTGCATAGAAGATGACTTTCCAAATTCCCCTTTACCCATTGATGCTCGCTAAGCGCATTGAGCTCGCTTAGCATGATAACTCCTTTGACACTTCATCAAAATAGCTCCTTTTTGCCTAAAATTAAAGAAAATTTAACATTAATTTCCATGTAAAGAGGCTTCTACTGAGCAGAGATAAAAAAAAAAGCAATTTTATTTACAATCCTACCAAAAAGAACCATAAATTGGGAGATTTACATACATTTTGGAAAAATTTTCTATACAAAAGTTAGTCGTAAACGACGACTAACAACAATTGTCGATGACTTTAGTAGATTCACTTGGATCTACTTACTAAAAACAAAAGTTGAGGTTAAATTTGTAGTTCCAAATTTTATTCTCCTCATTCAGAACCAATTTCCAGTAAAATTAAAGAAATGAAGATCAGATAATGGAAGGGAGTTCTTTTTAACAAATTTTTTGCCACACATGGAATCTTTCATGAGACATCTTGTTCTGAAACTCCTCATCGGAATGGCATTGCTAAGAGAAAACATTAGCATCTTTTAAATGTTGGTCATGCTTTGTTGTTTCAATTTAAACTCCCTATTCATTTTTGGTTTATGCTATTTGACATGTTGTCTATATTATCAACAGGCTATCATCCTCCTTTTTAAATCATAACAAATCCCCTTTTCAACTTGTTTATGGTTCTAAACCTGATTTTTCAAAACCTCAAAACTTGTAGTTGTTTGGCTTTTGCACATACTTTGGATTTAGGCAAAACTAAATTTGATAAAAGGGCTTCTGAATGCATTTTTCTTTGCTACCAGACTAGTACAAAAGTCTATCTTCTTTTTAATCTCTACTCTTATTATTTTCTTGTTTCAAGAAAGGTGATCTTTTATGAGAAAGTTTTTCCTTTTACTGTTGCCAACACTAATATTGGTACTTTCAATGGTGTTTCTTCTGATTTTTCCAATTTTGACTCTCTTGTTGATGTTGATATTTCTACTCAAACTCAATATTTTCATCAACATTTATCTGGTTAGAATCAAGTACTAGAACCTTTGTCTAATTCTTCTACTAAATATATTTCTAATAATGACATATTTCCAATCACTGCAGATCCTGTCAGATTCTCTACTAGACTCAAAACACCTCTCGGTTATTTGTGTGATTACTATTGTGGCACTATTTCATCTTATTCTTCTCCTTATTTTACAAATCCTTATCCTTTGCAATCCTTTTTTTCTTATTTTAAGTGTTCTTCTAATCATACTTCTTTTTGCTTGTCCATCTCTACTCATCGTGAGCCACATTCCTTTAAAGAGGCAAACAAACTTGATTGTTGGAGAGAGGCTATGATGACAGAACTACAAACTCTTCAGGCTAACAGAACATGGTCTTTGGTTAAGCTTCCTTTAGGAAAGCCTTTTATGGGTTGTAGATGGGTTTACAAAGTTAAGTATAAGGCAGATGGTACTTTGGAGAGATATAAAGCTAGGTTGGTGGCTCATGCTTTTACACAAACAGAGGGAGTTGATTTTTTTGAAACCTTTTCACCAGTTGCCAAGTTGACTACTGTGCAGTTTCTTATGTTTGTTGTTGTTGCCAATGATTGGTATCTTCAGCAGCTTGATGTGGATAATGCCTTTCTACATAGAGACCTTCATGAGGAGGTTTACATGAAACCTCCACCTGGCATGCACATTTTTTATCCTAGCCTTGTATGTAAATTGTAGAAATCATTATATAGATTGAAGCAAGCTAGTAGGCAATGTAATCAGAAGTTGTCTTTTGCTATCTTTCAAGTCGATTATGTTCAGAGTACTTCAAAGTATTCCTTTTTTTTCAAGCAAACTGCTTCTTCTTTTACAACATTATTATTTTATGTTGATGATGTTATACTTACTGGAAATAATTTAGCTAAAATCAATTCAGTCAAACAATAACTTCATGATCAATTTCACATTAAAGATCTGGCTGATTTGAAGTTTTTCTTAGGCTTCGAGGTTGCAAGATCTAAGGTTGGTTTGGTTCTTAATCAAAGAAGTATTGTTTGGAAATCTTTTCTAAATTTGGTCTTATTGGTTGCAAGCCAGCCAATTTTCCTGCTAATGCTTCTATTAGATTGAATTCAGATGAAGGAGATCTTCTAGAAGATGCCACTTATTTCAGGAGACTTATTGGAAGACTCCTTTACTTAACCAATACTTGACCAGACATTGCTTTTGTTGTTTAGTAAGTCAATCAATTTAATTCCTTGCCTAGAATTCCTCACCTACAAGCTGCTTTAAGGATTTGGAGATACGTGAAGATCCAAGCCTTCTCTGATTTAGATTGGGTAACATGTCCAATTAGCAGAAAATTAGGTTATTGAATTTTTCTTGGCAAATCCTTGATTTCTTTGAAAGCTAAGAAACAAACCACAGTTTCTAGGAGTTCTACTGAAGCTGAGTATAGAGCTCTTGCTTCTCTTGCTTGTGAATTACAGTGACTCAAGTACCTTTTGGGTGATCTTTATCTTCCTATTTGCACTTTTTTTGATAGTGAGTCTGCGATTCAGCTTGCCAAGAATCCCTCCTTTCACGAGAACTAAGCATATTGAAGTAGATTGTCATTTGATTCATATCAAGATTCAAGAAGGTCTCATTCTATTGTCCCATGTTCCTTCTCGATGTCAACTAGTTGATGTGTTCACTAAGGCTTTGTATCCTAATCCTTTCCAGCAGAATATGCGCAAGTTGGGCCTTGTTAATATACATGCCAACCTTGAGAGAAGGTATTAGGATTACACAAATTCTACAACAATTGTATTCTTTTTTTTCATTTTGAACATTAGTTAGCAACTAATTTTGTTTGCTTAGTTGTTAACTTTTTGTTTTTGGTTAGTTTTATAGTTAGTCACAACTAACTCTAGTTTAGCTTGTTTATATAGCTAATCTTGTAAACATTCAGTGGATGTATGAGAAGATCATTCCTGAAACTGAGTTTTCCCTCCAATTTCTGTTAGAGTTTCTTTCAGATAGATTGGTCTTCAGCATATATAGACTGGCTACTTCAAGCGCTTTTCAGAATTTTTGTTGGACCACTCAAACACGTACATAGCCAACCATCACAACTGGGGGAGGTGGATCAATGGGAGAACTATGCCTTTTGTGGTGAAAATTCTATTTGCAATTATATGGTAGCCATCCAACTTGTGAATGCCTGAGAGGCACTACTAAAAAAAAAGCTTTCAACATCGCCCAATTAACATCGGTTATAGCTAAAACCGATGTTAACGAAAGCGCGGTGGCATTTTTGTAAATAAGTAGACTTAGTTAATATCGATTTTGGAAAAACCGATGTTAGTATGCCTTTGCTAACATCGGTTTTGTAAAAACCGATGTTATCGAGTCGATGTTAACATCAGTTTTATTATAACCGATGTTAGTAGTTGATGTTAACATCGGTTATTTTTAAAAAACCGATGTTGTTATCATTATATATTAAAGTTCTGAAATTGCACAACCCGCACGCTTGAACCCTATCGTTCTTCTTCTTTCTTCTTGCGCTTGAACCCTATCGTTCTTCTTCTTTCTCCTTCTGTCAAAGTCGCCTGTGCTTCTGTGACTGCAACCACATTGTGGAGATCGTGTTTGTGGAGATCGTCTTATCCATTGAGGTACATCCTTTCGTTTTAACATTAGGCGTTCGTCGTTTTAACATTTGCTCACTTTCGCAGGTCGATGAAAAGTAGGAAAGGAAAGAGTCCCGGAAAGGGTACTCCCAGGGTGTGTTTCTCCTTCTGCCTGAGTTCGTGTTTGTCGCAAACTGGGCCGCGCTTCCGTCACTGCAACCACATTGTCGAGTTGGCGTTTGTGGAGTTCGTGTCTGTGCTTCCATCGAAGGTATGTCTCTGTTGTATGTTAATGATGAAAATCCATTGTTCAATGGTCTATCTCTGTTGTGATGTTTCGAAACCCTAGTTAGGCACAAAGGGTTAATCGTAACTGAATCTGTAGTGATTTAGGACTATATGTAACTGCCTTAAGCAGTTATTGCAAAATAAATTATGGAGTAACAGCAGGGGGGTTAGGCAGTTTTTAGTGGGTTTTCAGGAAAGGAGAGACGAGGCTTTCAAATTTACATAGAGGGTTTCAGGGACAAAGCTTTGATTTACATAGAGGGTTTCAGGGACAAAGCTTTGATTTACATTTTGAATTTCATCCAAATTTTTGACAAGTCATTGTTACTTCCATCAATATTGATATTGTATCATGCTTAATTATATGCATTTGCTTATTCTGATCATTGTGTGTTGTGTGATTATTTCTTCCATGCAGGTACATGATTCCTATTTGTTGTGAGAGTGAAATGATGGGCAGTAGCACCAACTAAGGTGAGTGTATATTTCCTTTTTTTTGTCTTTATCTTTGTTAGTTTGTTATATATTTTTTATTTTATATGTTTGAGTTTTAAATGTGTAAAAAATAGAAATAGAAAGGTTTGCTATCATTCTTTGAATGCCATCATCTACCTTTAATGATTGACATCTAAATTGGTCCATGTTTAATTGAATTAATTAGTTATTGCTTTAGTTTGACTGGATAGAAGTATGATATATTTTTTTTTGGAAGGCAAATTATATATATGTATTAATATAGTCAAAAACAGTACAAGAGGTACTGGAAAAAGATGTTACAAAGCACCTCTGGTGCTGCCCTCTAAAAACCCACCACAGGAAAATGATCCACTGGAGAAGCTGGGAGAGTTCCCTGAGCCTGTACCCATGTCATCGACTCCCACCACATGCCTACTATCCTCTTACAGTTAAAAAATAGATGGCCTACCTCCTCCTGTTCTAGGCCATAAAGGGGACAAACAGTGTCCTGGTTGATCACATTTCCTCTTATGAGATTAGATCTAGTAGGGAGCCTGTCTTTAAGAAGCCTCCAAGTGAAAACTGCAGCTTTTGGGGGAATTTTCAATTTCCATAGTAATGTTGAGGATCTCAGTTCAGAGGCTGGAGTAGAGGGGGTTATCATTAATTTGTAGGCTGACTTTGTGGAATAAACACCACTAGGATCAGCTTTCCAAGTCATGATGTCCTTAACATGCCTCTGAATATGTATAGAGCTGATTTCTTCCATAAAATTGACAGCTAGATCACTATCATGATCAAACAGATTCCTCCTCCATTTCAAGTCCCATCTCCAGTTATCTTGAGAGAAATTTCCCATCATTGAAATAAGGTCGGGTTGCTGTCTATTAATGAGAAACAGCTGATTGTATTTCTGTTGAAGAGTAAGACCTTCCCCTAACCATTTATCTTTCCAAAAGCTGACTTTATCCCCACACCCAACCTTCCAGCTCATGCATTGTTGAAAAATGCTTTGATCAGACTGGTGATAAAGCTTTGTTAGGTCCTTCCACCAGTATGAATGCCCCCCTTGAACACGAGCTGACTGAAAATCAGGCCTGGCTCCATACTTGGAATTGATAATCCTGGCCCAAGGTTGTTGCAGATGAGAAGCTAAGGCCCATATCCACTTTCCCAGCAAACCTATATTAAATTTAGAGATATCTTTAATCCCTAGACCCCCCTCTGACTTGGGCAGGCACCAAATTTTCCTATGGTCTTGGTCCCCCCCCCATAGAAAGTTCCTTTGCAAGGCTACCAGTTTATTTACTACCCTTTGTGGAATCTTGAAGAAGGATAATAAATAAATTGGTACAACATTGAGAACAAAATTGATTAGAGTTATCTTTCCTCCCAGTGATATGTTTTTCTGGGCCCACTTAGATAGTTTAGACTCACATTTTTTGATTAAAGGCTCCCACACAACACTGCTGGAAGGTTTAGCCCCAATTGGAATACCCAAGTAGGTGAATGGGGTTTCCAATTGTCTACAATTCAGGGTTTGAGCTGCTTCATTGGTCCAAGTAACAACACCCCTATAACACCAAACTGACTCTTAGCATAGTTAATCTTCAAGCCCGAGACCATTTCATAACCTCTTAGCATGGCCTTCAACACCCAGACATTGTCCCATGTAGCCTCACCCACAAAAACAATATCATCTGCATACTGTAGAATGTTTGTGGGTTCATTTTTCATTCCAACCCTGTAGCTACTATAAAAATTCTTCCGGACTGCTTCCCTCATTAGGCATGTGATGCCTTCCCCAACTATGTTAAAGAGTCAATGTATGATATGTATTCTTAAAAAATTGTCCATGAGCTGTTTGATAGAATGACTGAAAAAGGCTTTAAATACACTCTCAGTATAATGTCTTTTGAGAGTCAATGTATCACCATGAAGTGACAGTCATATTGTTGATAAAAGGCTTTAAACACACTGTGGCTAATTTCTGTATGGTTTTTTTTAGGGCTATCATTTACTACTGCTAATTGGCGTTGCTGTGGAAGCGCTTTGATTATATCTTTGAAGCCTCAAAGTCAGGTATTTATATCTTTGATTCGAAAACTAATTTGAAATTGTTGTTGTATACATTACTGGTATATTTGTAACTTATGCTATGGCTGTCTACATGACCTTTCTTTCATTGGACTGATATGTTCATGCCTCTCTACATGACCTTTCTTTCATTGGACTGATATTTTTGAAGTATTTACTGTGATTTAAACTCTCAGAACTTGTTCATTGTTAGTGTTGAATGTTTTTGTAATTTTATCTGCTGCCCTTCTCTATATATATGTTGTGACTGCCACTGCCCTTCTCTCTCTCTTGTATTATCTTTTTTTCTTATTAGCAAAATTATAATTTGTATTAATAACTGTGAGTACCAGAGGTACTAAATATACAAGGTAGAAACCAGCAGACTAGCAGAACCATAGGTCCTACGAATCACGTGCCAATCTAAATAGAATACAATAACCCTGCACTGCTACCCTAATCAAAAAATGTTGTTGATAAATAGAATTATGGTACACTTTGTTGATAAAACTGAATTAATGAGAGTGATTCTGCCCCCCATAGATAGACTTCTTTGTTTCCATTTTGCAAACTTGGCTTCAAACTTCCTTATAATAGGCTGCCAAACACTCCAGCTCTTAGAAGACACCCGTACCTTGCAAGTATTTTGTTAAATAATGTGATTGAAGTAAATTTTTTATTAGATCTAATTAAATAAATGTTTAGTATTTTGTTCTTTCCTATTAGTCTGTTGATAGCTAACTGGAATAAAAGAAAAGCTAAGGTCGGACCAGTTGGTAGCTAACTGGAATAAAAGAAAAGCTAAATTGCAGGGAATAATTCTCATATCTTTTTATTTCATCATTACCCCTTTTTATAGCCATTTCATACAAGATATTTTGCTAAGTTGTTATAACAAAATTTTGAAATTGCATAACCACACAGGTATCAAGTAAAATGTGGAAAAAGCTTTAAGCGCAAAGTAGAAGGAATTCTAGAATCTGCTATCGGGCTTGCAGCTCTCCTGGTCCTTATACGAACTCACTGAGGTACTTGGGCCTGTGTGTGTTGCGTTTTGGTCTGTTATTGCCTCTGCTATTTGTAGTCATGATTTCCTCTTGGTTGGAATTATTGTCTGATGCTGTTATCTGTGTGATATCTGGTACTGCTGTTAGTGTGCTGCTATCATCTGCATGGTTTTTTTTTATCGGCAAAAATATATAAATATTTCATTATGTAAATAGTGATGAAGTACCAGAGGTACTTTGTACATAGATAGGATCCCATACATATGATTCCTTAGAAAAAACTAATACAGTTTAATTAGGAACCATATTATGGCTAATACATCTGCTAAAGCCTCAATAAAAATCTACCCTCTAGTGATACAAAAAGCCTTGTTTGTGTAGCATTCGATCTGCTATGATGCATGAAGTGGTCTTTCGGTTCTTTTGGGAAAGCACCCACTGATTTGACCCATGAGACTATCTCCCACCACAAGGGAAGTGCCTTGCTACAGTTGAAGAAAAGGTGCGCTGCATCTTCATCCAAATTGTTGTAGAATGGGCACAATGGATCAGCTATCTCCACTTGTCTTCCTCTTAAATTCATGTTCGTTGGTAAACGGTCTTTGATGAGCCTCCATGTAAATACCTTTGCCTTAGGTGGTATTTTAAGTCTCCACAGAAGCGAGAAAGTCCCATCCTCTGATTCCCCCCTTATTTCCCCCAGCAGAAACTTATATGCAGTTCAGGTCGAATAGATTCCACTCGAGTCTTGCTTCCAAACCCATCAGTCTGCTCCTTGTTGCTGTACTGCTAGCCCTACTGTTTCCTCTAGGAATTCAGCAGCCATTGTAGCTTCATTATCAAATAAGTTTCCCCTCCATTTAAAGTTCAATTCCCACCGTTCCTCCTTATGACTTCCCAAGAGGATGATAGGTTGCTGTTATTGGTTAGAGATTTGATATAGCGTAGGGAAAATAATGTCGTATTGGAGAAAATAATGTTGTTCCTATGCTTCCAAATCAAGTAAGTAAGAGCAAACCACCACCACTGCCATCTTTTTCCCTGCAACCCTGCAGAAGCACCACAAATATGCTGAATAAACTGCAAGTGACAATATTAGAAACACTATTAATAATTATAGCAATCATTGTTACTGCACAATATTTTGGTCTACTTTGATGATATTATTTTTACAGGGAACTCTCCTATTTTAATTCAACAATTGATCAGTCAATTGAAATAAGTCTTGGCCCTAAAACAGCTTGACCATCTTCATTACTTTTTAGGCATTGAAGTAAAGCATCTTTCTGATGGTTCTCTACTTGTGCCTTAGAGCCAATATATTTACAATCTTCTTGCTAAATCCAATACGACTAATTCTAATGGCATCTCATATCCTATTTTTTTTTTTGAACGGCCAAAGATAATATTATATATATGATAATAATAGTACCAGAGGTACTACAAGGAAGATATGATACAGTATCTCCTAAAAGACAAGAACATAAACAACAAATGAAAGGCCAACAAAATGAACAGTGTCCAACCCTACAAATCGCAGACTAGGAAAAAGACAAAGACATATTTGAAGACCATTGGTGGAAAGGAACATTGAAGTCCTTTTCCCACCCCCGCAGCCATGACCAAGTGAGAAAGATCGAGTTATCCACCAATTTGGAAATGACGAAAGGCTGATTATTAAAAATCATGTCATTTTTGAGGTTCCAAATGGATCTTGTAGCTACTATCCACCAGAC